>NC_045139.1:28437205-29127205 GCF_008831285.2 Nymphaea colorata | reverse complement strand
ACCTGCGGTCGCTTCTCTGATTGCCGCCCTCCTCCCTCCAAGAACGAGGTTTTCCCGTCTTGCCGTGCACAGATTCGGCGGAAGAAGATGGGAGCAAGTGAGAGGAGACTGGACGAGGAGGAGAGGCATGGAAGATAGCATCATCATCATCTTCCTTTCTTATCTGAACGTAGAAAATTCTCTGCTGTGAAATTTTTGAACACTCTGAGCGGTGGCAGGAGGGAGAGAAGAGAGGCGGGTGAGGGATAAGGTGCGGCACGGGAGGGGGCCCTACTCTGATCAAGGCCTTTTTTTTTCTTTTCTTTTTTGGCAGATCAGATTATCCGCTTTTGAAATATTTTAAGGGTTTGAATGATTCATACTTATTTATAAATATAATTTAGAAAAAAAAGTAATCACCAGTTAAAATTTTAGATTAAATAACCTTCTCATAAACCAAGTAATAAAAAAAGAAAAAATTTCGAAATTAAAGTTAAGAAACAACCCTATAATTATATATATAAATATATAATATAATAATAATAAAAATATATAGTGGTTGGTAGGGACCAAACCACTTGAGTAAAAGAAGAAAACTAAACTTCTTAAATTCATGTTGAAGTGTTTTAATCAAAATATGTACATTTTAATATTTTTATAAACACTAATTTAATATAAGTCTTGCTTTAATTATTTTTGTAAAATTGATTTTTATACTACCAAAATTTAGATGTTGCAAGAGCCGATCATTTTTTTATTATTAAAAAACATTATTTAAGTAAAAAAAAAACAACTAACTCAATATATGTTTCTCATTGAATCATTCTTAAAATCATATCTATAAAAGTTAAATTAAAAAATAAATAATAATTAGTTTTAATAAAACTGATTTTCGTCTCTTATCCAAACAGTTTTACCAACTTTCTATAAAAAATATATACATGCGCCTTCAAAATCACCGCAGCTGGCATCTAAGTTTGTTGGGGACATGGACATGAGCTTCACTCCTTACAAACATGAACCGAGCTCTACCTCTTATGAACGTGAAACCGAGCTCTTGTTCGGACGAAGAAAATGCACAATGCGTTCAGCATTGGACCTTTCCGAACAGACCCGGTTCGTTCGAAAGGTTAGGCTCTCTCGATCTCGCTCTGGCTCTTCCAAATGTCGCAGGTTCCACCCGTCGGTGTCGCCGCTCGAGTTTTGCAGCACGGTTCACGCTCAGATTGGAAGTTGGAGCCGGCGGTAGGTGTTCCAACTGGTTGAAGTGATCTGAGATGAAAAATAGCAGCATGGATTCTGATAGATCAGGGTTACTGTACTGATGTCTCCATTCGAATTGGTGAGGGTCCTTCCCTATTCTTTCAATCTCCCGTCTTTGCTAAGAGGAACCGTTCTCTGGGGATTGATTCGTAAAAGGTGAATGCAAGGTTGATTGGTTAGGGGAAGTCTATCAGGGTCGCCGTCGCTTGTGGGTGAGTGTGTGTGAAAGATAAGAGTTCTCTAGCGCTGCTGCGAAGGAAATGAAGACCAAGAAAAGACGAGATCGACCTTCGGCCCAACGACAGATAGAGAGGGAGTGACCAGAGGACCAATCTTCATTCACTGCAAAATCATGCTCCAAAATTCAAAATCGGGATGGAATCCAGAAAAAAGAAACCCTTGACCAATAGGAAAAATCAGCCGATTTCACCAGAGAACGGGGTACGGCGGCCAGTTCTTTAGTATATGATTGATCAGAATGGAGATGCCAATTAGAAAAAGTGGAGAGACAGTGCCTTCTCAAAATGGGAGTCTGACAGTGAGAATCGAGAGATTCAGTTGGTTTCCAAGTTGAAGTTTTTTTACGATGAGAGCCCCCAGTTTACTTCCAAAGCATGTAGCCGCTGTCGTGAAATACCAGAAGGATCCCATTAGGGCCTTGGAAATGTTTAATTCAGCTTCTAAGGAAGAGGGCTTCAAGCATACGCTGCTTACATACAAGTGCATGATGGAAAAACTGGGTTCTACTGGTGAGTTTGAAGCCATGGAGCAGCTTCTCTCAGACATGAGGATGAATGTTCCATGTACCGACGGTTCACATGAGTATGTTTATGTTGGCGTCATTAGAAACTATGGAAGGCGAGGAAAGCTCCAAGAGGCTGTTAATGTATTTGAGAGGATGGATTTTTTTGGATGCGAACCACAGGTCAGGTCCTACAACGCGATAATGAATGTTCTCATCGAACATCGGTATTTTGATCAAGCCCATAAAGTTTATCTCAGAATGCTGGATAAGGGTATAAACCCTGATGTATATACTTTTACAATTAGAATCAAGGCATTTTGTAGGACTCAGAGACCCCACGCTGCTCTCAGGCTTCTCAATAACATGTTAGAGCAAGGTTGTCAAGTAAATGCAGTAGCACACTGTACTGTGATTGGTGGTTTTTATGCAGAGAATTACAAGATAGAAGCCTGCACTTTGTTTGTCGACATGCTGGAGCATGGTCTCTGCCCAGATATAGCTACTTTTAATAAGCTGATACACGCTCTGTGCAAGAAAGGTGATGTTTGTGAAAGTAGTAGACTACTTAATAAGGTCCTCAAGAGGGGCGTGTTTCCTAACGTTTTTACATACAACATACTAATGCAGGGCCTTTGCAAACAAGGTAATATAGCAGAGGCTAGCAGTTTACTTGACAACATGATTGCAAATGGACTGAAACCTGACGCTATTACGTACAACACGATTATTCTTGGCTTATGCAAATCCCAGAAGGTTGAGGACGCGGAGAATTATCTGCACAAGATGTTGAAGGAAGGATGCAATCCTGATGATTTTTCATATAATACTGTTATTGATGGTTATTGCAAGATGGGTATGTCTCAAAGTGCTTTTAAGCTTCTTAAAGATGCAATTTTCAAAGGCTTTGTTCCTGATAGGATAACATACTGTTCTCTGATTAATGGCTTATGCAATGAAGGTGATCTAGTTTGGGCAATCGACATATTCAAGGAGGCAGCTGGTAAAGGTTTGAAATCTGATGCAGTTGTCTACAATGCAATTGTAAAAGGTTTATGTCAACAAGGATTTGTACTGGAGGCAGCTCAGATGATAAACAAGATGTTAGAGAATGGTTGCGTTCCTAACATCTGCACCTATAATATAATCATAAGTGCATTGTGCAGAAGTGGGGATGTTAACCAGGGTAACTGGCTTATGAATGAAGCTATACTTAGAGGCTGTCTTCCTGATATTTTTACATTCAATACTTTGGTAGATGGATACTGCAAAAGGAGGGAGTTGGACAAAGCTCTGGAGGTGGTTGACAGAATGCGGAATCACAATATTACTCCTGACACAATCACATATAACTGCATTCTTAATGGACTCTGCAAGGCTGGGAGATCTGACGATGTTATGGAAATATTCAAAGAAATGATAACGAGAGACTGTGCTGCTAATGTTATCACGTATAACATTTTGATTGAGTGTCTTTGTAAAGGATCGAAAATAAATGAAGCTTGTGAGCTAATTGAGAAAATGGTACATAATGGTTTAAAACCTGACGCTGTTAGTTACAGCACACTAATCCATGGACACTGCAAGAATGGTGACCTTGAGAGTGCCTATAAACTTGTCAAGGAAATGGAGTCAAGTGTTTCTCCTACCACTTCTGTATATAATATAATGATCCATGCATATTCTGAAAAGTTAATGGTGCAGAAAGCAGAGAAGATTTTTAATAAGATGGCTGACAAGGGGTGCTCCCCAGATAAGTTCAGTTACCGAGTCTTGGTTGATGGGTTCTGTACGATCGGTGAGATTGATAAAGCTCACGGTTTCCTTGTGAAGATGGTGATTGATGGTTTTATCCCAAGTTTGACCACATGTGGTCATGTCATCAATTGTCTCTGCATGAATCGACAAGTTAATGAAGCTGTTCGCGTCATTCATCTTATGGTTGGCAAGGGCTTAGTTCCTGATGTCGTGAATACAATTTTTAAAGCTGACAAAAAGGAGGTTGCAGCTCCGAAGATACTTGTGGAAGAATTATTAAAGAAGGGTCATATAACTTATAGTGCCTATGAGCTTCTTTATGATGGTGTTAGAAACAGGAAACAAGTTAAAGCAAAATCTCGTCCAAGGATGGGGTAGACTCTACCGTATTACTTTATGTGTAAATGATTGATGTTCTTTTGGATTTTGATCAGAACTGCGACTAAGGTAACACCACTGCCTGATAGTGTTTGCCATTCTCATGTTTGCCATTCTCAATGATTATGGTTCTGTTTGCAACTACTCCTAGACCTATCTGATATTTGATATATGTTCTGAACGGGTAAAGAGGCAGTATCACAAATCACAAATGATATTTTGACTTTTAAATTTCCACGGACAGCCTACAGTTCATGGTCCTACTTCCTAGGCGTATTCACTTGTTTACCCTACGTTGTAAAGTTGTGCATCACAGGGGCGTTAACAATTTCTAAACTACTGCGATGCCGGCTGCATCTACATACTCTAGCTGATTCTTAGTAAGCCATCAAAATGACGTCTTTCACCAGAAACCATTGAAAGCATCAATGTGGACACAGAAACTTTGCTCTTATGCAGGTCATTTATTTGCAGAATTACATAAGATATTCAATACTGCGTCATTTTATTCATGTTTCTGAGATTTATTTTGTAGTTTATCTTTTTGTTATAGAACTGATGTGCCACAGTTTGATTTGTGGAGCCTCGATTTTTATTCAGGTTACAAACAGAATGTGGGCAAAAATTGAGTTTGATTGGTATCAGCGTAAATATGCAGGTGTTATTCTTATTTCCTGTTCCTAGTTACCTTAGTTTGTTGTGCAAAGTGCAGACCAACCTGTATATGTGTGAGCTTGTGCGTTTTGTCTGTGTTTGCACCTGTGTGTAAGCTATTGTCAATGAATTGCACTACAGTCATCTATTACTGCTTGCTTCACATTGGACCCACAGTTTCAGACAAGCAAAATACGTGTAATCCTTTCACCCTGGCTGTACATGTGCGCGCGTGTGTAGGTGACTAGGTGAGTGGGGACTGGAGAGGGAGGAAGGAGGGGGAGGACGTTTTATTCTCAGTATCCTTCTGTAATTGAGGACATCAATTCTACATGGTGGTTGATGCAAATAATCTGGGTCTTAAATTTTAATCAATCCTGAACGAAGAGAAGCTTTATTTCATGCATGAATAAATCCCGTAATATTTTTCTAATTGTATTTGAGTGGTAAACAAGTCAGTTACATATGTTAATTCAATTGGCGGCGCTTTTTTCATGAGATAGACCGATCACTGGTCCAGAAGAATGCTATTTTTTTCATGTTTGTAAATTTGCAATTGATTTTCTGTATTGGCTGAACTTATTGTGGATTCATCTTAAAAAGATTTGGATAGCTGAAAATCTTCACCTTTATAAATTTTGTGTGTATTCCTATTGGTGCACATCTGTCATTCTTTGAATGCATTGTTACTTTTCGTCACTGCCACGAGCTCGTGTGAACTGCTAGTTGGAAATTTTTCTCGTTTAGCACCGTACACTGATGCTTGGAAGTTTTCTTCTGGCAACAGTTTTTTGGAAGAATAATGATTCCACTCCCACCAACTATGTTACACTGGCACACATGTAAGATTTTAGGGCAAGCACATATATTCATTATTTATATTCATGGAATATAAATTAATAACTAAAACATACCTAAATAGATCAAAAGTACCAAATATCATTTTGCCGTGTCCCATGTGTCCCATGCCTGAACCTGTGACCAGCTGTGTCGACACAGGTGCTCCACTCCTTTGGGGTGAGTCTGTGTGGCAGCTAACAATGGTCAAGTGCTTGGTTTGCAATCCGACTGCCACATATTTTGGTCGTTGACTCATTGGTTTAACACATGATTGGAATTCAAAAGATTACTGATCCACTGTTTCTAACTTTCTTTCTCAGGGCCTCTCACGAGAGGATTACTTTGTTATTCCCTAGCACTAGGAACTGGACCTTCAACAGTGAGACAACACAATGGCTTATGAGCGCTTTGCAGCCGTCGCGAGCTTGAAGAATTCATCTTGTGGGGTGTGAATGGTCTTGCGCAAGGAGCTTTTACGTGGATTTCATCAGTTTGTCATGCTGCTGGCAGACAACGCTTCGTTATCCTAGGGTGGCATGCATGAAATGGACGAACTTTTGCTGTCTGGATTGAAAATTCGTCAAAACATTTGGGATCTCAAGGATATATTGAGACCAAGAACAAATGAAGAAGGCGGCAATTACAGAGGGAGAACTGGTGGTTTGCTTTGCGTTTTTCTGATTTAGTTCATTGAGAAAGAGTGACTGGAAGATCATTAGATTAGCTCTTGCACATGTTCTTGTATTTATGTATAAAAGGAATGAGTTTATGCCTTGGAGCGTAAACCACCATGTCAGATCTTAGGTCGGAATATCTTGTCACAGTTAAAAATTAATCGAATGCTGGGATATCTTTTTTTCTTTTTCTGCAATAAATACGCAATCTTTTAAAGGCACTTAACCTTTAACAAGACAACAAAAGAACGTGCTTAAGTTTGAAAACTTGCACTAATTGCTCAATGCAAGCAGCTAAAGCCTAAAAAAAAGCTTTATTTTTGAAAAAGAAAATTCATTAATTCAACTGCCTTTCTTGAGATACTAAATGTAAAATATTCAAACGCAAGCTTCTTGTTTTTGTTCCTTCAAAAGGTAAACCTGTAGACGAAAATTATTCGTAAACACGCGAAAACTGGGCAGTCCTATGGGATCTGAACATGAGATCCAACGCCATCATATTTAACCGATTTGAGGAAGACCAGTTTTAGTTTCTTTTTTTCCTACTTCTGAAACAAGGAGCAAACTTTAGAGAATTGAGCACTCTAATGGTGCATTTAAGATCGGCCTCGTGTCTGATGTGGTAGGAGCTGAACACCGAGATTCATGGCTTATCAAACTGCAAGCTAATATTTCACTTGAGATTTACACTTTCTCAGTTTTACATTGTTTACAATCAATGATCACATTTACGAGGAGAGGATGCGGAGAGAAATTAGACCTTAAATTAAGTCCAACCATGTACAGTTCTTCTCTTAAACAAATGGAAAGCTCATGATTACTGTAATAACATGAACAATCATACACATGCCACTTTGCACCTAAGCCATGTCCATGCAGCTTCAAGTATGTAGCCATGACAGTGATCAATTTAAACTACAGAGTGACTCCTGAACTTGACGAGTTTTTCTGGAAGAACCCAATTCATACTTATTATGTAATAAGTTTTGATTATTTTTCTTACCCACAAGAGCTCCATCCACCAGGCTCGAATTCCAACTTACAGATCCTCGAGTTGAATGTAGTCAAAGAGTTAAATGCTCAAAGTGCATCTCTTGCAAGAATCTGCCTAATCCCGGCTTGCTAACAAGAGAGGAAAAAAAAAAACTTTATTTTTTTTATCTTTTTTTCTTATAAGGACGAGTGCTAATTGGTTCAAATTATGGGCCCACGCATCCGCGGGGTAATTGGATCCATCCACCCTAACATGAGTCAATACCTAATTTCCAACACTTAATCAGGGCACTCATTGGAGTTCGTCCTCATTAAAAAAAGAAAAAAAACTTGTAGATCTTATTGCAGCCCTCGTGTGCAATTATTTGAAAATAATAAGTCTTTAAAAATTTATAAAGCGGCTTGATGAGGACGAAACAACAAAGGATCTCATTAATTGAAGTTCTAGAACAAGTTAAATACCAGTTAAGAAGCAGAGAAAATTAGTCGTTGGAGTAGGAACACTTGACTGTGGCTCAAGTGACGTTTGAGTGATTTGAAAGCAATCTCACTTTTTTCTTGTTTTCCTCTCGGATCTTCTTGGAATTTGAGATGATAGTCCAATAACAACTGCACGTTTTCATTTCGCACCGTTTTGAAGACCATTAATGGCGGCATTTTTCCGAGTAAATTTAGTACTCGAATTCTTGTACTGAAAGAAGGTTAAATTACATGAGCACATGTTGATCTTTACCGAGGCCAAGAACGAAACCAGGTCCCTTGTGTGATTATGAAGGCCCCGTTTGGACGATGGTGGCCGAGATCCTGATATTCTGCTAGAGTAATTAGGAACTCCAAAGTTTCTGTCACTGGGGATCTTCATGCAAGTGTAAGCCTAGTTCCACCTAGTTTCTTGCTCGTTTGTGAAGTTCTTAAAACAGAAGAAAGCGACTCTTTGCATGCTTCACTTTTGTTTTTAGTTGACTAGGTGTGCATCCAAGACCATAAAGCCCGGCTCTATTGTGATCTATAGGTAGTTAACCATGGGATGGGTCCATCTCGGCTGCGGATTTTGAACCTCGGCTCGATCCGGATCTCGCTAGGGTTCGTTCATGGCACCGCTAGATAAGCATGTAGTCCAGATCCTTGGGAAGAATAGTTCTGGATTCTATAACTACGATCGGATTAGGTGGTCCTAAAGCAACAAGTGGGACTAAATTGAAAAAAGGGTCCCAAATCCCATGCTCCAATTTGCATCCCTGGCCATTATGAGGACTTTGGGGACAATGCTAGACAACCTAACTCATTGAGCCCCAAGTTCACTTAAGATGTCCAAATCCAAAATACTCACTCATGTCATTTCCACTTGTAGATAGTGATTGGTGCTTGCTTTCAGGTCAAAGTCCAAAATAGTCCTCTTGGGTGTCTTTGACTATCCATTTTTGTGGTGGAAAGGGCACCAGAGTGTGTGTGTGTGTGTGTGTGTGTTGGGAACATGTACAGTTTTTGGGAGTTCAGATAAGCATAGAAAATGGAACACAAGGGGAATGAAGACTTGGGTTTGAAGCATTTGACTCTTCCTTCCTTCTCTTTGAAAGGAAACAATTATAAACTTAGGTTGCACGCTTGGAGTGGCAAACCCCAAGGTCAAGGAGAAGAGACAAGAGTTGGTCCAAACGAGGGCTCAATTTTGGGGAGTCATGCTAGGTTGGTGTTCCAAGTGGGAGATTTTGACTGTGAGCTGCTGTAATTTATGAGGGGTTAATTCTAGTGTTCTCTATACAGCAGACACACTTGGAGGACTTAGAATTAACAAATCTAAAGGAAGTACCGATGCCCAGTTAAGAATTTTCCCTTTTTGTTTCTTTCAAATCTTGTTCATGCCTTCTTGTGATTTACATACTTCCCATTTTCTGATTGATGAGAAATCTGGATGTACTCATGCTTTTCAGTGAGTTCAAAATTTCACATACCTTTTTCTTGATTTATACCGTTTCATTCCTTAAACTTGGACGTTACTTGGTTTTAATTTATTATATTGGGAAGCTTTCATTTTCAGCTATACCCTTTGCTTGGAATTCTTGGGAAAGAACTAACCTTTGTGATTTTTGTAATAAGGGCTTCACCTTTTATGAAAACTGTCAAATAAGAGCTTGAAGTGAGATTCAAATTTTGTTAGGTTGAGAAAATAACAAACATCAAGGGCATTCTTTTCCAACAGTAAACCTTCTCTCACTGAATTACATTCTTATAGTCTTAGTAAACATTGATTCAAGTCCTTACTCGACAGTTTCCAGAAAAAATATAGCTCCTAATTGCAAAGAAATATTTTTGAAAAAAAAAAAAAAAAGATTATGGGCCAAAGGCAAGTCCGAGGAAGTAGATTTCCTCATTAAATCTCAGTCAGAGTTCTGATTCATGTCTTTTACAGCGTGATATTCGTTTGATACAAAAGGTTACCAAATTTATTATGCTTCAGTTAAATTCAGTTCTTGTGTTTGAATGAATCTAGGAAACTGTCTGTTTGTCCTAAACAATGTACATTAAGATTTAGATTTCTTTCTATAATGCACCATTAATGCGGTCATGAACCATTTTTTTTTCTGATCTACCCTGCATTAAACCATCAACTGGAGATGGAGGTTATCACTTGAACTAATAAGAATATGAAGTATCAAAGGAATTATAATTAGATAAAGCGATCGACGCTCCGCCAATAAACATTTTTAGCTTTGTTTATTACACAAAGAAATTGTGCGGGAGAGAGAGAGAGTTTTCCCTGAGCGCTACCAAGAATATCTGAAGAAGCCATAGCCCCATTAGATTATTTAACCATAAAGAATTCTCTTGTCGACCCTGGTATCGCTGGAAAAGGCTTTTCTGGAACGAGTGGCAGCGATACCAGCCGTTGGTTTTCAAAATGGACGGACATAATGAATTGACATATGATAATAATAGATTTTGAGGGGAGAGAGTGGCGACACTTGTCAATTCTATTTATTTTAAGAACTGTTAGCATTAAAACAATCCCAACTTCACCTGATTTTCTTTTGTTTTCTTAGCGTTCCATGAGCATTGAGTTTACAAGAATCGTCCAAGATCCCGAGAAGGATGAAATATCCCTCACACCAAAAGATATATCATTGACAAAGAAATAAGAATAAAGATGAAAGGAAGGACCTTTCTGAGGCACCCTGCAGCTGCTCGCGATGTGACTTTTTGGATCAGGAGAATATGAAGACACAGTAAAAGAGAATACAGAAAAAAGAATATGCGGAGGATGAGCAAATCTTCTCACAAGTAGGTATATGAGCTTTCCTTGTGGAAACTGATGAATAAAAAAAGGTTAGTGCATGTGTTTGAGAGAAAGAGAAAAAAGTGACAGATCTCTTCTAATTAGATAATACCAAAAAGTATGTCCCCTCCACAAAAAAAAAAAAAAAAATACCAGAATTGAATTTCACCTTGAACCCTGCCATATCTTGGTTTCGAAAGGGATAATGAGGAAACCCAGAGCATGATCAGTGTGAAAAGTAAATATTTGGACATCCCCAAAAGGGCTGCTGAATTTTTAGGCTCTCTTGAGATCTTCCTCATTGGATTTAAGAAGCATCTGATTTCAAGAACAGCTGCATGCATTGAAATCCGGTGTCTGACTTGGGCTGATTTCTTGGTAGTTGTTTATAGTTTTGTGTGTTTGTGTGAGTGTGTGTCTTGTTGTATGGGGGCTTGCTTCCATTACCAGACTCCCCGAAAGATCGGCCTAAGCTTCGGTCTTAGCCTCCTTAACAGGAGGCATATAATGCCATTGAACTCACCAATCAACTTGCAATTTGAAGTGGTCGAGAAACTCTCTACTTCTGTGAATCTCCTCAATAAGACTGCTTCATTCTCTCACAAGCATCGAAACAGTATGCTTGGTTTGTTCTCTTTTTGAACAAGGGAGTGCAGCAGGAATTCTCTTCTGTGGTTCTGATATTGCCGCCGAGTCTGGCAGTTGTGTGAGTTATAACAGGTAAAGGTTGTCAAGTATTCAAGTTGAACAAGGCAACCGACTGAAACTCGGAAAGTTTTCATAGAAAGATATGGATGAGAAGAATGAGGTAGAGAAGATCGATGAGATCATGCTGCCAGGGTTTAGATTTCATCCAACAGATGAAGAGCTTGTAGGGTTTTACCTCAAAAGGAAGGTGCAACAGAAGCCGCTCTCCGTAGAGCTCATCAAGCAGCTGGACATATATAAGTACGATCCATGGGATCTTCCAAGTAAGTTTGTCGCTTCTACTCTTCACGTTTGTCGCTTCTACTCTTCACGACTTCACCTCGCACTCTTTCCTCCTCCTGTGAACAAAAGTATATGCTTTTCCTTTTGTTGGTTATTATGAAGAGAAACTGCACCCCAGATTGGTAACTCTCTACCGCTCCTTACCAGCTTAATTTACAGTCTACATCTTGGCAGTGGAAAACTAAATGAGAGTCTCTTCCTATCACTGTTCACTATTCTATCAAGGGCTGAGCATTTTTTTCTTATTTCAGCTGAAGTTAGTTAGCTTTTACATTGTCAACAACAGTGTTATTTTTCAGAATAATGCACCAGTGTCAAACGTCTTAGACATTCTTTCCCTCAAAAAAGTTCATATTCAGTACACCCAACAGAAGGTTTTACGTTTCTTGGCATAAAATTTGGGCCACTATTTGTTGGCCTTTTAAAGTTTTATTTTACTAACTTATTTCATCAATGTTTGGTAATGTCTCAAAAGTAACTCCACCTTAAAGGCATCACTCTGTGGATGTCCTTCATCTCTTACTCTCAACAAGTAAAAACTAGAAGAGAACCTCTACTTCTATTTTTCATGAGTTGCTTTAGTCTCTGAGATCTAATGAACTATTCTTTCCCTGCTGCTACATGAAGAGCTGGCGACCGTCGGCGAGAAAGAGTGGTACTTCTACTGCCCGAGGGACAGGAAATATAGGAATAGCGCGCGGCCCAACAGAGTTACAGGAGCAGGTTTCTGGAAGGCCACAGGAACAGACAGGCCCATCTATTCCTCGGAAGGAACCAAGTGCATTGGGCTCAAGAAATCACTGGTTTTCTACAGAGGGAGAGCTGCAAAAGGAATCAAAACGGATTGGATGATGCACGAGTTCAGGCTGCCTTCTCTCACCGACTCGACCTGCACCCCCAAGAAGCCACTCGACAAAAGCATCCCACCAAATGTGAGCCATTAACTCATATATAGATTTCATGTTTACCTTAAATGGGCTAGATTGTGGATGATTAGAAGGTCAGTGTTTGGTGCAATGCTAAATTATAACTCCAGTTGCCATGTGAGAGATCAGGAGTTCAAGCTCTAGGGTGGCCACTTCCTAAGTCTGCCGTTGATCTGAGCGCGAGATTTCACTCGACATGGCTCTTTTGAGACAATCAAAATCTCTTCATACCTATTTTTGTTCTTTATCTTTGCCACCAAACACATTTTGCACCATTTCGTGGGGTTCATCTTCAGTTTCATGAGTCCACAGTAATATTCATTACATGACGAATAGAGTTGAGAACGTGAAAGACTTGAAGGCTTGATCTCATTTCTCCTTAGGGTCACTGCAGGGCACGAGTAAAATAATTCCATCATGATCAAACAACCAAGGGAGGAGGCTTCTGTATATACTCCAACCGAGTAGACCAATTTCTCTTCCTCCTCTAGACACACTAGATCAACAGGTGGGTCCTACTAGTATTTGGTGGGACCCACACCACGTTGATGGGTTATTATATTGAAGAATAGAGCAGAGTACGCAGCTGCAGCGACGTGGTCCAAGTAAGAGAGAAGTTGCACTACCAGAGTCAAGTAATTCATTCATTTTTCCTTCAGTAGCAGTCCCACCAAGTACCGTGAGTCCCACGCTCTGTACATTATTTTGATGAGGAAAAGGTACTTGAATACTCAGTTCAAGTACTAGAATAAGTACATGAATTTATATAGGAAGGAGAACTTCAATAAGTTAGATCACTAGCCTTGCCTTCAGCATTGAGTCTTGGAGTGGCCCACTTCCTGTAGAAAGAGGAAGGTGGTCGAATCTTAGAACTGACCTCACTAAAACTACTAGCAGGCACTTGAAGCAGCTCTTATTTAGGGCCTACGAGTGGTTAGGTGGAAGCATCCACTCACTTTTCTGGTTAAAAGTAGACCCTGTACCTTAAAGAGACAAGTGATTTGATGAAAGCATCTCCTCACTTTTAAGTGGTAGGATAAATTACTTCTGCTCATCCAAAAAACGCAAGAGCTACCAAGTGAGAGATCACAGACCCTATTAAAGCCCAAAGCACAGATTAACACTAGGAATTATATGGCCTTTTTCTCAAGATCTTGTGAACACTGACTTAATGCTATGCTTCTCTTGTTTAGGATTCATGGGCAATCTGCAGGATCTTCAAAAAAAACAATCCCATGTCTCAAAGAGCATTCTCTCATTCATGGCCATCTCCAGTGCTGAAAACCAGCATTGATTCTGATGCTTTCCTGCATACTATAGGCTCAGGCCAGTTTACTTCAGAGAACATCTCTTGCACCACGGAAACTGGGTCAGCAATCCATGCCTGCAGCAACAACGAGTTGCAAACGTCTGCTACTGAGGACTTCTCATCTCTAACTTTGCCAGCCTACAGCAAACCAAATATTCCACAAGCTTGCAGATCTGCTACACTGTCAGTTACAACTACAGATGCACCTCTAAGCTACACATACTCACCACTGGATATGCTTATAAACCTTTCCTCCGGCATGGTCGGAGACATCAACAAGGGGGCTGTGAGCATTGATTTTGGACAGCAGCAGCAGCATAATGCCAGTTTTGTAGAGAATTTGCAGCAGCAGAATGGAGAAGAGGTGACATACTTGCGGAATGCTCAGAACGATTGTGTTGGAAATGCCCAAGTGACAACAGTTAGAGCAGCAGCTGCGTTCCCATTCAACGTCCAGTCTAATGCGTTTGATGCATTGAAGGCTAGCTTATCGTGGGATTCTTCTACCACAGTATCAACTGAGATGCCGACAACTTACTCCACGAACAAGATGTGCAGTTGGTAGGAAGCAGTATCTTGTAATACGTATAATTTCCTTCTGCAGCAAAAAAGTGAAGAAGAGACATAGTAACACCACTATCTATCGACTAACTGATGTATATCATCTATACTTACAGAGTAGAATGAACACCACTACAGCCAAGTGTTCCACCTTGAACTAGCTTTTAAAGATCTTAGGCGTTAATGCTTGTTTTTTTAATGCAAGCATGTTAAAAAGGAAAATGCAGTAGCAGGAATTGCATGCTGTCCGGTGTTCTCTCTCTCTCTCTCTCTCTCTCTCATGTGAATCTGTGCACTGAAGCACCGTTATAAGTTTCACTTGATTTCTGATCTAACTGCATCTCTTAACATACAGAACCGTCGTAGCAAAGAGCAGGTTGCAGTAATCTTCCAAGCTTACATTCGTAACATGCTTTCCACGTCTATAAGTCCCAACGTGAGGAAGACGTCAAATGATGGTTTGATGAGGCCACCATTAGTGTCATGTCCCGATGAAAAACATTGCTGCAAGAGTCTGTGTTTCAAGATATTATTCTGCTGGTATCTCGTTAAATAGTAAGGGAACAATTAAACACAAAAGAGTGATAGAGCGAAGCTGGTTGATTATTGGCACTGAATTTTTCTTCTCCTACCTTCCTTTCTTGTCCAGAGTGAAGAATAAATAGGCGACCTATATATAAATTACAAGAAAACAAATTTTCAGTTGGTTTTGGACCTTATTTTTGGATTTGGTTTTTATTTCCATGTACTGGATCATATCAAGTCTTGGGTACTTTCATGCGTCTGTGATCACATAAAAACATTTTTAACCTTTACCATGATAGAGTAATTTCCTTGGACCCCCTTCTGTTCATTTGTACCTACCAAAAGAGCAGGAAAATTATTATTTGCAAGCCCATATATTAATAGTAATTCCAGAATCCTCTTATGATTCTAAATGTTTCAATATCATGATATGGTACTGATTTTCTCTGATGACTACCATACGACATAGTTTAAAGCAATTCCCATTTTGCAAATATGCATGAAGCTTTTGCACTTTCATTGTGTTTTTTCCAATTGAAATCAAAGTGTTTGAAGTGAAAAATTAGGCCCAGTACCTTTATTTCAACAAAATGGATATATCCAAAGAAAGGCCAATACAACCTAAACACTAGACAAAAACAAAGGATTGACCCAACCCTTCACCAATGAAACAAAGTGTTTATTTGTTATCTTTTAAAAATGAAAGGGGGTTTATTAAATTAACCGGACTAGTTTGTAAATTTCAGTTACGCAGTACAGGCTACAGCCATAACAAGCAGACCTATATATGAAACTTGTCAAAGAGGATATATCACAAATCTAAAAAATGAGGCCTTCTCTTTGAGATATGTTTACAGATTAGGTCTGAAAATGGAAATTCCATAAACCTACAATAATATTTAGTTATTCCAGGACAATAACAAGTTAGATGCATGTTTTCATCTGCACTTCGTGCTCATTTTGCAACAAGAATCTATTTGCACCACACGTGTGAGAACTTAAAAGAACAGTCATATTATTAAAGATTTTTGAGAAATTTCCATGAGTTTAGATACTTAGTCATACTATTTACTTTCTTGGTTCATGATTTCTTATTAAGGTGTGGATCAAAATCGAGTGCTAATTGAGTTGGGATCTACTCAAGCGGGTTGTGATCCAACCAACCAGACGCATAAAATAAGTGGATTTGTATGTTTAAGATTTTGAGATTTCTTTTTAAGAGATCAGATACTCGTATCATATTAGCAGTTATTTTGGTTCATAGCTTTTTACGATGTGCACCGAAGTTGGGTGACGATGAGATAATTGACTGTATTTATCATGAAATTTTAATGCCGAACCTCTTAAGGTCTCAAACTTGTCGTAGCCATTAAACCTGTTCAAAATTGATACTTAATGGATACACATGAAAGGGAAATTACAGATCACCTGAGCAATTCTCGCATTTATGACAAGCCAAAGCTAAGGGCCCATTTGACGGCCCTAACTAATTGTTTTACAATTAAAATGTTTGAATAATGATCCTAAAGCAAGGTGGAAAAGGAAAACTATTATTCTAAATTTAGTGTGTTTTTGGTTTTCTGGAACAATTAGTGCAAAAACTCTTTTCTGCTGTTTGATGAGGAAGCTGGGGAAAAAATATTGACCGTTGGCACTAGTAGTCATGATCTCTTAAACCCGGAACAGCTGAAGGTTGCAAAATCATAAATAAGCCATTCAATTTACTATAATTGTAAAATGCCTAATCTGCTGATCAACTGCATCGTTGTTCTTGTCCTCCGTGGTAAAATAAGGGCCATAAACAGCAAAAGGTACTAAGAGAAAGCACACAAAGCTCATAGGTATCTGTGGCTGCTGCAGTGTTTGGAGAATTAGCTTAATCATGACTTACTAAAACGAATCAGTATCAGAGGCTCATACAACTTCCAGAACCTGTTTTACATTGACTAATGGACAGAAACTGCATGAGAAACAGACAAGGTCACAATGTTCCATAACAGGTGGACCTCAATCGAACAAAAATGCAGAACAAACATCAAAAAGGGAAATCGATATTTAAGTATCTTTTGAATTGTGATGGTATGCAAGCAGTGAAGAAGACTCAAATAATGCGTAAGAAGATGCTGGGGCTAATGTCTGGATAGCATCGTTCTTCAACATGAAATGCCCATATACCCATATTAAGAAGCCCAAGAAGCATCACTGCAACGTCCACACAGAAAAACATCAGCCAAATGAGGCAAGTTAGGTGAAAAGAAACTGAAATTTTAGCCACAAGTGACAAGATTACCTGAAAGGATGCCAGAAAAGCATGTGATTCTTTTCAGTTCCTAGAGAAAAAAAACACCAAAATATCAATAACTGCCAAAGAGTGAAATTTTTTTGTATCAGCAAAAAAACTTATGGAGCATTTTTCTATGTAAAATTGCATAGTTGTTGCAGCATTATTGAGCTGCTCAGTATAAGGTAAAATCATGAAACATCTAAATGGTGGATTTGGATCAACATTTTAAAGCTAGAAGAAAGATCTGTAGCATACAAGAACTACAAAGTACAAATAAAACCTAATAAAAATTTCAAGCATCGCAGTGCATTGTTGCCAAATTGAAGATGATATTAAGCATAACTAAGGACAAACTATTGCCTTTCTAAATTCTAAGAAAGCAAGAGTGTCTCCAAATCACCGCACACCACAATTGAGCACCCATCCAGAAGGAACCCTAGTTCTAGTTACCTTTTATCCAAAAACCCAATAAACTTGGTTACCTATCAACAATACCACCTAGAAAAACAGGTTGCATTGATTAGCTTACCTTTCAGAACAGATTGCGAGGCAGCAAAGAAGAGAACCGTGAAGCTGTTGGAACCACTGCAGATAGTTGGAACCCTACTATTCTTCTGTTGCAGCTTCCGACTTCCCATTGTCTTCGACAACAATATTTGAGTCATTTGTAAGCAGTAATATATTGAAGAATGGGTATTTTCTTTTGCCATCCTGGAAAGTGAATCCTTTAAAACATTGGAAATGCCTACAGGTACTAGTAGACAAATGCATCTCAGAAATTGAAATGCAACAATTAAAAACAAGCAAACACAACATAGGTATAGGGCCATAGCTGAGGAAAAAATAGCATGCGAAGTTGAAATGCAACTGAAAAATGTTCCATTAAGAAAGAATGAGCTAATAAAGAACTTGCCCATGGAAGAAAGCTTGCATGCCTTGCATTGACATTACATTTTGTTGAGGTATGATCAGGCCAAAAGTATAGGTGCTTAAGATCATATATGTGTATCCAGAAATAGAATTTAGTTACTGGAGTTGTAATATATTGGTAGACTGATATGGCAAACAGCAAAGTACTACATCAAAAATTCTGCATTCTGGACTTCTCATGATAGAAAATGAGAGAATAGTTTGAGAAACTCGTAGCCTCAGATATCCCATAAGTCGTCATTGTGCATGATCTTCAACCACACGACCAGAATACCAAGATCCATCCTTCATACTCATGGCTCAATTAGAAGCTAAATGGATAGACCATCAAAATCTGTAGATCCAAATGGACATCATTTAGAACAAGAAACTTTCAGCATCCAATTTACAGATAACATATTTTTATCTAGAGAACATAATATATAACATGCAAAATAATTGGTATTCTGAACTGCTGCTCATGAAGATGTGCTGGCTTCGCACCAAAAAACAAAAACCAGAAGAAACTCACATTGTTGCTTTGAAACATAGTTGAAAGCAATAAAATGAGTGAAGACATGAGAAAACAGTAAAAGACAGTACTATTGAAAAAAAAATGAGGAAGTCACTAGTGAAGTAGAAGAGAAAGAAAAAAAGACTTGTCAACAGAAACCAAGGCTCTCGATGGGTTGGATGCAATAGAGCATCAGGATTGACATCCAGGAACTCTTTTCTAGGGCAAATGCCTCACTTCAGTTTCTACGACTGGAGATGTCACCCTTTTCATTCATAATACAACAACTTAACTTTTTGTTCCACAAAATCAAGGCCATCACTCACGCAAAATTTGTGTCATAGATAGTGTATATGTCCACTATTGACAAATGTGTGTCAGAGACCCACTTCACCTCTAATGGAGCCCTCACAAATTCCTGATGGAATGAATCCAGCATCAGAAGCTCTTGCCTATTTCTGATGGAGCACGTCTGGCAATCAAAACTATCCTCCGTTCTTGAACTCTATCTCATTTTGACATTAGGACATCTATGATGGAGGTGGCATCACCATTAAGGCTACAACCGGTCACTGATGCTCCATGGATCACTGTCGGGAAGCTTCAATAGATGAACACAAGCAATGGTGAAGCAACGACATCAATGACGATGGCAGTGATGGCAGGTCAATGATAAGAGCTGTAAGCCGTAGGTCGATGAAGCTTGCATGAGCAAAGGAATGTCGCTGGAGGAGAGTTGATGCCAAAGGAGGATGTTGCCGGTGCAAAAAGGTGAAACGCGAGGCTGCAAAGAGGACTGTGAGGCTGTGCAGCAGAGGAAGGACACAAAGGGAAGAGGATGCGGAGATGCATGAAAAGAAGCATTGACTGGCAAAAAAAAGTCCTAGGATCCAAGTAACGGACTCCTTAAAAAGATCGTCACACTCAAATCAACATGATGCAAGTGCAGGCACAGCTTGGGTGCAGCAACAACAAATTGCTTTCTTTTTTGTTGAATAATCGATGGTATCCTAGTCTGTTAGTTGTTAGTTGCTATTTTTATTATTTGAATACAATTATATGGAACCAACCACTCTCTCTCTCTCTCTCTATATATATATATATATATATATATATATATATATAGTTGGACTCCTCTAGATCCCACTTTAATTCTGAATTCTTATTCTGGAATCGTCGGTGAATTTTCGGAATAAGAATTACATGTTTGCTAGGCGAGTTTCACTTTCTAAATTTTGAGAAAAAGGTTCTGGCTGCACAGTGGAATTCTCACCAGTACATGACCCCTAAGGAAGCCATTCATAAATATAGGACGTACCAGCCACAATCAGCAACTCTCTCTCCTTTTCCCCTAATCAAGGAAACTTAACAGGTCTGACGTTACTCTCATCACTTGAACTTGTTATACTGAGCTCCACCCTGGTTCCTTTTGAATACCAAAATCATTCATCAGATTCCTTATCATTGTAACATCTCCCCAGTTGCCTATCTTCGCAGACATATTGGACAATGACACATAGGCTCCTGAATCACTGGGAGCCAGCTCTAGAACCTTGTTCGCTACCAATTTTCCAAGCTCAACATTCTCATAGAGCCTGCAGGCACCAAGAAGTGTTCCCCAAACAAGCGCATCTGGCTTGAGAGGCATTGCATCTATGAACTTCACTGCTTCTTCCAGTCTGCCAGATCGGCCAAGCACATCGACCATGCATGCATAATGTGGAATACCTGGTTTGATACTATAATCTTTTTCCATGGAATCAAGATAGCCATATGCTGCTTCTGTTAAACCATTGTGGCTGCATGCAGTCAAAACCCCAACAAAAGTCACAGCATCTGGTTCAATATCTTTCTCTAGCATCTGCTCAAACATTTGAAGAGCCTCAAGACCTTGTCCATTATGAGCATAGCCAGCAATTATGGCAGTCCAAGACACAACATCTGTTGCACATAGAAGATCAAATACTTTCCGAGAATCTTCTATGTTTCCACATTTTGAGTACATAGTAACCAAAGAACTGCCTACAGTAAGGTCGAACTCCAGGCCTGTTTTTATGGTTTGAGCATGAAATTGCTTGCCCAGTTCCACGTACGTGAGACTTGAGAGCACCCCAAGAAGCGATGACACAACAAAACTATCTATTTTCAATCCATCCTTCAGCATCTCATGAAATTGCATCAAGGCCTCCTCACAATACCCATTTTGTGCCAAACCTGAAATAAGAGAAGACCAAGAGAAGTGATCCTTTTCTGGCATCCTATTGAATACTCTGAAGGAAGAAACTGTGTCTCCACATTTGGAATACATATTAACAAGAGAACTGCCTACGAGATTTTGTCCTTCCATGGCAAAATGAAGAGCAAAGCCATGGATTTCTTTTCCTTTCCTCAACGATTTGCAAACAGAACAAGCAGTGAGGAGAGCTGACAGAGTGAACACATCAGGGTTGAGTCCTTCGAACTGCATTTTTCTGACTAGTTCAAATGCCTTTTCTGGCTGGCCATGATCTGCAAATCCAGCAATCATGGATGTCCAAAAAACAACATCTCTTTCAACTGCTCCCTCGAACAATTGAAAAGCTTCATCTAGGCTTCCACATTTGGAATACACTGTGGAAATTGAACTAGCGACAGAAACATCACAAGATAATCCTGTCTTAACAGCAAAAGAGTGTATCTGTTTCCCTAGTTCTTCAACGTCCACTACACTCAAAACACTTGATGTTGCATATTTGTCAGGTCTCATTCCTTCATGAAGTATCTGCTGGAACAACCAAATAGATCTTCCAGAATTCTGGCTTTGAGCATAACCAGCAAGCATGGCTGAGAATAAGGAGATAGATATCTTATCACCACTGACTCTTTCTTCATGAAAAACTTTCTCACACAATTCAATGTTCCCACATTTTGCATATGCATTTATGAGGGCCTCGGAAACCACAGTGCCTGAAAAAAGACCATTCTTCAACATCCAACAATGAAACTGCAATACCTGTTCAAGTTTGGCTATTTTAGCACAGGCAGAGAGCATACTTGTGAGAGTGTATATATTTGCACCAACTCCAAAAGTTCTCATGTTGTTGAAGAACTCAAAAGCAGAAACAGCATCACCCTGGCGAATATAACCTGAGATTACAGCTGTCCAGGACACAACATTACGTTCGGGCATTCGCTGAAACTCCACAAGGGCATCCACCATGCTTCCACATTTTGCATACATGTCAACGAGGCCAGTTGCAACAAAAACATCATCTAGAAGATTGCATTTGATTATCCAAACATGAATTGATCGACCCAAGTCCAATTCTTCAATACCAGCACAAGCAGTTAAGACACTTGAAAGTGAAAAAGAATTTGGTACATAATGAGAATCATACAGCATACTTTTGAAGAGAGAAAGTGCCACCCAGCTCTCTTTGTGCCTCACGCTACCAGCAATAACAGCATTCCAAAGAACCACATTTCTATGAGGAATGTCATAAAAAGCCCACATGATGTCGTCAAAGCTTGCGTTTTTGGCCAAAAAATCAATCAAGCTGGTTGCCACATACAAATTGGACAAATACCCAAATTTGATAATATGCACAAACACCTGCAACCCTCTTTGCCAAGATCGGTGCAAAGAGCACGCTGACAAAAGCCGGCAATAGACAAAGGCATCAGGGATAGAGCCTGCCAAACGAATCCTGCAGAGGAGACACCACAACTCTTCGAACTGAGAATCATAAACAAAACCAGGGGTGAGAGCACGCCGTGAGGCAAAGTTTGGGTGGTGAGTTTCAACAGACAGCGGGAGAGCAACATGGTTATATCTGCAAATTAGAAATGAACTGATGGAACTGTTAGAGAAGTGAGCACTGCGATGAATCCGGAGGACGTTGGACTGGAGAAAGTGGCAGCCAGTTGGTATGGATTCAGAAGGCAAGAAGTTAAACGTAGAGCCAGAAATCCATCGAGAAACTCTACCAAATGCTTCGTGAGCTTTGCTAACACTAGTAGGAAGGAATGAATGAAGAGGCTTCCTTCTCGTTCTCAATGAAAGACTTTGATGAAAGGGCATAACTCGAAGGGTTGTGTACCGATGTTGCTAGCAGCATCAAGGTCAGATAAAGCTGCACTACGTCCATGAAACAAAAGTTAACATTTCAGAGTTATGAAGCATAAGCATCATGGTTAAACATTAAACAATTTATGGCCTTGTGCAGAGAATAGAAGCATATGACATCATAAATTTTCACATGAGAACTTGACATGGGCAAAACAACGATCTACAAATACATTCTTCCCACATACAATGATCCTAGATCCTTCATTTAACGTTTCACATGGAAAGCCTCCTCGAACAACCAAATTCGGGTATGATTCTATTTAAAATCCTCAACACAAAAATGGCACCCAGTCGTTCGGCGGTTCATGGGAGAGGGCAAGGACGACTCTCCAGCTGCCCAACAAGGAGATTGGGAGGAAGAAAAAGGTCACCAGTGAATGGAAGGTTGTTCTCTTATGCAAGATTGGAGAACAAGAAGAATGTGAAAGAAACCTATAGGAGGACCTGAGCCTGACATTTCCATCGACGGAGAGTGGTGCGCTCATTGTCCGCTCTCGAACGGATTCATCAGCACCGGCTGCTCACTGTAAGCTTCGATTGGAGGTTTATGGAATCAGAAGGATTTTGGGTGCGGGAGAAAAGCGTTACGAACGTTATTGGAGCTCAGAAAGACTAAATGTTCAAGTTAGTAGAGGAAAAATAAGCCTAACTGAATTTGCACGAAGGTCAAGATGGCCGAGTTGGTCTAAGGCGCCAGTTTCAGGTACTGGTCCGAAAGGGCATGGGTTCGAATCCCATTCTTGACAAATATGTACTTCTCCCTCTCTTTTTTTTTATTCCTTTTCGAGTAATATCTTAATTTCTAGCCTATAGGAATGAGCACACCTCCCACATATTAACTCCCATTGGAGACAACACATAAATAATACGCTTCCCCCATATTAACCTTCATTGGAGACAACATCTATAAATAATTAGATTAGCTAAACTTTACTACTTTACAGCCTTGACTCTTGCCAACCCACCCTTTCTCATTTCTTTCTTATTTTAGGTTTTCTTTGTGTTTGATAGCTTCGAATCTTAAATAAAAAAATGCATGCAAAGGTGTATTTTGAGATCCTCAGTTTAAACAAACTTGGATGTCAGTAGCATAAAAAATTTATGCTAACATGTTAAAAACCATGAATTTATGGCATATTGAAAAGGGAGGGGGCTGTCCATCTCAAATTCATGGATATGAGATCCTTTAAACCACTGTGGGATCTAAGATTCATGATAAAACAAACACAACCTTAGTTATCTTTTGGTTGTTTTGTTAAGAAATCGTGCTTTTCTTTCAGATTATACCACATTGCTTATTAGTAAAAAAAAACATATGGTACCTAACCAAGAGAACTCAGAAAACTTTGTCACGAACAGATAATTGTTACCGTTGTACAATCACTATCTTTGTGTGGAGCACAAACTGAGGGATTTAACAATCTCATAATATCAGAATGTGTCAACTTATTTGCGCTACACTCAAACACTCTTCCCAAGGGAGTGTCGCCCCACAAAGACGTCAGCAGTTGTTTGAACGTCTGTAAGAGGCGGCACCAAGACAATTGTACAGGGCAAATAAAATTAAAACCAACATAAACAGCCATGAAATGTCGTCAAAATGCAAAGCTGCATATAACTAATGCATTTCCAACTGTTGTCTGAGAAACAAATAACTCGTTGCAACACTCATCAACACCAAGATGTTCGCCGTCAACTAAATCAAGATTTCCTACCAACTGGAAGTGTTAACTCTTAGCAGCCTGTTTTTCCTTCGCTTTTTGGATCTTCAGGAACTTCTAAAAGATTTTCTTCTCTCCAACCAAAAAAGCCAAGGCGATCATTGCTAATTTTGGGCCAAATTCTTTTGGAGAAAAAGTAAATATCTATTTGCAACCGCAATGAATTAAAGTTATAGTCAGATGTTGGTATAGAAACTTATGATGCAAATAGTAATTAGTGTGTGACAATAAAAGAATTTTCAGCATAAGAAGAAGCCAGCACATCCTATATGTCATAAAGATACATATTTTTTATCGATTGAAAAATAACAATGATCATTGAAAATTTTTGTCTGCATAGTGCATACCATATAATATATAGATTGAATAGTCGTCCCTTTGGTGAAACTGAAGAAATGAGAAGCACTCCTCTACTGCTTTCTGGAATTGATGCATGGGAAGAAGTGTACCATAGATAATTGCCATATAATTAAAAAAAAAAACACATATTTTTCACTCTCCGTATAATTATTTTACTACTTAACTACATCTAAATACATTTTACATTCTGCTGTTAAAAAAAACATCCTCTACTACAAAAAGAAACCATGCATATATGCATGACGGATGTGGTGAACAAGTGGGATCAACTGGGGAAGAGGAGGAAAGAAGGGTCTCTCACTAATTTCCTTCCCCTGAACGTGACCTTGAGTAGCTTGCTCTGGCACCACTCTAGATGGTCGCTGCTCACTCTCGACATTCTCAACACTCTGCCCACCAGCTTCATATCCACCAGGGAGAAGAAGAGAGACTCATCCATCCAACCCCCTTGCTGTTGCTTCTGCAATCTCTTCACCAGACAGTTCCCTGTCCTCTGCAAGTCCTTTAGCCTCTTCTCTTTCTAAAAAATTTCAACCAATAAAACCAAAATCATCAATAATCATATTTCCAATTTGTTTCAACAAACACACACACACACACATCCTCTATATATATATATATGAACATGTAGCTAACCAACCCTCATATACCATCCATCATGAGAATTATTTAGGTCATGAATTCAAATAAAATCAGAGGTAGAAACTAAATTGCAAAGAAACTTCAAAAGAGATGAGAATATCATTTATGGCAACTTATTTGTTTGATTATTACGAATTATTCTTATCAAAAGTTTGATATATGAATGTCAGATAGCTATATGTTTGACAGCAACCAGATGGGGGGTCAAAGACTACCTTGTGAAAACTAGCTTGAATGTTTGCAAACAGCTCTGCGTCGGTCGGGTCCTGCAGCTCTGTCTGGGAGCCGATGAGGCCCTTAAGTATGGTGCCGGCTTCGTCCCTGTCCCTTCTCACAAAATCCCAAAATGTTCTCAAGCATTCTTCCATTATCTCCACCAGATCGTCCACAGACGTATCTTCCTCCCCTTCGTCAAGCTTGCTAGACTTCTCCTCTGCAAGCGTAAGGCGAAAAAATGATCACGAGAGCGTTTCCGGAAGAATGCTTGAAAAAATAAGCATGTTATATATCGTCATGCTCATGATTCCCAATTTCATATTTTAGCATGAAAATAACGTTAGGTTTTTACTTAATAAACAAAGTTCTAAACGAATATTAGGCCCTAAACATGAACTGGAAAATAGATCGACCCTCTACAAATAAGACTGAATCTAAAGAGAAGTAAGGTCATTGTTTAATTAAATTAGCTACATAAGAGGTATATCCCAAAACCATGAATGAATTATGGTGAAACCCTGGTTTAATGGTCAGGAAGAGCTATTTACAACGTAAAGATGCCTGGTGAACCATTTAGAAGGCAGCAGCCGAAAAAAAAATACAATAAAATAAAGCGGTTGGTTTTAGTTGCCTGGAGTTGTCTACTGCAATTTATGTCACATGGTACGGTACATATATATACATATCTTAGTTGAATTTATTAGTATTATTTTTTATGAGCCCAAAAGTACAAATATGTTTTATGGGAATTGTTTGGTGAAGAGTAACTTTCTGATCACATTATTTAACACATATCATGTGAGGTTTACTACTAAACATACTTTATGTTCAATGTTCACCTACTCTCATCTGTATCCATCTTTTCACACTTACCATTTTCTTAAAAAAATAAAAAAGTTTCCCCACGATCAAACAAACAAGTTCTTAAAATCTTAGATAAAAACAGAGAGACGGATCATCTTCACCCAGCCCTGGGACAAAGTGATTTTGGCGCCAAAAGTGTACTAACCTTTTATCAAGGGCACCAGGAGAAGGCTCCGCTGGACGCACCGGTTCTTGACGTAGTTGTCCACTCGCGGGCCCTTGAACTTCTCGTCCTCTATGAACCTTGTGAGAAGGACCTGGAATGTCTGGAATTCGTCGGCGGCCCGCCTGAAGTTGCCCCGGTAGTCCGGGTTGGCGTCCAGCATGTCCCGGAACCGTGTGTACTGCCAGTGCAGGTACTCCCACGAGAGGCACAGCTGGCCCACGTACACCGTCTCCAGGTCGACCCGCAGCTCCCTCATGAACTCGGGCGAGGGCTGGATTTCGGATTTCTTGGCTCGACTTCGCCGGAAATTCTGTGACAAGACGGAAGTCAATGCCGGAATTGCAGCTCTAAGGGCCGAGCCTGACTGGATAGGGTCTGTCAACTTCAGGAAACCTATAAATGTTACAAACATGTCATTAATTCCCTGAATTGCATAATCAAAACAAACACCTCTCAAAAGTATTCTCCTGCCACACTTTCGAGAGGCACAGAGAGAGAGAGACAGAGAGAGATTCACCAATGGAGGACGTCTTTTGGTGGTTGAGGATATCAAATTTGCGCATTCTGTCTGTGTAGCTCTTATGGAACCTCTGCATCTCCCCCAAAGGGTCCTCCTTGGCCGCTGCCATCAGCTTGCTGTTGTCCATGCTCCACGGTTTGAGATCATCCATCACCTTGGGCCACTCAGACTCCTCGAGTATGGTGGGCAGCTCCCTCCCCCTCGCCCTCCTCATCTCCATCTTGAGTTTCTCCACCATCTTCTGGTGCTCCAGCAGCGCCTCGAGTTCGTCCAACTCCTCATCCTCATAGTCCCATCTTTCCTTCCAGCGCTCTGATATCGATTCCGCGGAGTTTTGGAGATGGTTGTCATCGTTTTCCCCAACGGAAAATGAAGTCTCGAGGTGCACGTCTTGGGGTTCAGTCAGCGGATCAGGAGTTGTGTCGTTGGTGTCTTCAGATTTCAGCAAATCATGGATGATGGGATCATTTTGATCCGAAGTCGACTCCAGTGGGCCCTCCGAAACATGGTTTACAGTATCTTCCACCTGCCCCACAATGTTGAGATGGCTTTCGTCTTCAGGGTTCACTTCATTTGAAGAATAGGTGTGGTCAGGACGATCTTTCTGAAGTAATTGAGGACTCTGTCCTTGGTTTTCAGGTGAACTCTGATCATGGGCGCCCTGGTATTGCAATGAATCACAGGAATTAGGACAAGTATAAAGGGCATCTTTAGCAAGTGTGTCGTGATTTCGGATTTGACCTTCAGAGATTTGCTTCAGAGGAAAGTCAAATCCATGAATGGTGCTGGAGATGGGTGGATCATCATCAACAACAAGATCAGGGATACCCTGATAAGATTGCAAAATTAAACCGCATCCTTCTTTTGCGTCGAGAACGTCAACATGCTTCGGTTCTAAATCAGATGTATCTAGAATCATACTGCCAATGGATATTTCATCATCACCATCTTCTTCTTCTGATTGAGTCGTTGATGAAGGCACGGAAGGAGCATGAACAGACAATAACTCAAGTCTTTCGTAGGCCTCATCCTTCTCCCCCAGGAACTCATAGCTAAACTCGAGCTCTTTGTCATCAGAATTTTCTAAGTCCGACGACTTGGATTCTTCACGAAGATCTTGGGCAAGTGACAAATAATCAGAAATTGGTCTAGGCTTAACACAGATGAAATCTTTCTCAGTTAAGAAGTCATCTTCCTCGAAGCTGCTATCTGATGTATCCCTGTCACTAAACATGTCACAGTTTGAGCCCACAGAAGAGGAAAAGTCTGTCGGTGAATCCCAATTTCCTCCCGCGTTAATGTCCAAGTACGCCGTGGGGCTTCCAAAGGGTCTGACTTTCAGAAACCTACCACTGAAAGAGCTCTGCCATTTCTCCTTGTTGCTGCTAAAAGCTTCATCGATGCCACCCTTCCCTCCGAAAGCCTTCATTTCGGCGTTCAGTCGAGAATCGTTATCTGAGTCTGTCTGGTCGTCAAAACTGAAGTCAATCACCTCCGGCTCCACGGCCGCATGCCGGAAGCCCTCAACCGGCAGTAATGCGGCGTCTTCCTGGAAATCCTCGTGGCCTGCATTCTTATTATCTCCAGCTCTTTCATCAAGCGAATCTCCTGCTTTCTTTTTATCTCTTCCTTTCTTGTCACATATTTCTTCACAAGGGACAACCTTTTCTAAGCATCCTCCATCTTGATCAATCCTATTGGAGAACGGCAGCAACAAAGTTCAAAAAAACACCAAAATCATCTTTCGCCAACCAAAAAACAAAAAGGTGACAAATCAATTTAAAAATTAGATCGTTTTTGTTTACCTCTTGAAACAATAGCCCTTGAAGAAGCTGATTAGACCAAAGTAGGTGGTACAGAGCAGAAACCATGATGAAGCTAAGAGATTCAATATCGCACAAACCTCTGCTCGAAGCACATCCCTTATCAGAAATAATTTGGCTGTAAAACCTTCCGCCATTGTTTCAACCTTGGAGGAGAGGATTGAGAATCCTCAGTAGTTTTCTTTTTCGCATATATAAGATTGGGAGATACCAATATGGCTTCCTATCAGCACTACCCCATGAAACACGCGAAAACAAGATGAATAATGACTCCCCACCTGCAAAAAAAGAATATGACAAGAGACTAAAACTAAGATTGATTGAAGCAGGTGAACATTTGCTTTGTAGGGATGATTACTCCTGTCTGCATGTGATGCAATGACAGGACACCACAACTTGATTCCTACACGGATGATCAGATTTGGTAGCACTTTCATCATCATTCGTCCCATTGGGAAACTTGGGGATTTTTGACATTGTATTTAGGAAGGATTTCGAATAGAAAAAGTAATATCTTTTTGTTTTTGGGTGCATTAGTCTTTCGTGTGAATTGAATACTAAGCAAAGGGGGTTAGTTTCTTTTCTTTCTGAATTAATTTTTCTAAACTCTCTGCAGGGCATGTGGCACCATGTACCTTTCCGGGAGTTTCACTTTTGACCTGGTAATTTTTTTTATTTATTTTTGTGGATAAAAAATTTGAGTTGAATTACGCGGCATCAACGCAAAGGCCGCGGGATAATTGACCGGATTTTTCTCGGTTTCCACCGTCGGATCTTGCCCTTCAAGCGTTCTTTGTCCCTTTTAAATGTTCAAGTTCTCAACATGATTTTGGAGCCATCCAACCAAACGGGGGACCGGCCGGCGAATGGGTCGGCGATGGCGGTGGCTTTTTCAAGGAAGTAGGCATCGTGTGTGGGCTAGACGCCGGCACCGCCGGACAAATGCACGTCTGACTGAGTTGGGCCCTTGGAATAAATGCAAGCATCCGGCCGGGTGTACCTGTCACGTTGCACTTTGTCTTTTTGGTGCCAAGTCCACTAAAAAGTCGGTTTTGAGCTTGACCACTTAAGCCCCGGCCATAAAGAATTAGTGGTACCTGTGAATTGCATAGATATCACGACTAGTTAAATTCTGTTCCCATTAGTGGTGTCAAAATCGGCCAAGAATTAGATCATTCAAATGGAACCAAAAATCTTTTTGACTTGTTATGCGCTCCGTTCGATGTCGACACGCACCAAAAAAATTTCTTTTGATTTGTCATTACTTTTATAAAAGAATTAATTTGGTGTATGTGACTTCATATGGGGTTTTTCCTGGTTGCTCGAATTCATCTAAGAACTGATTTTAACAAGATTGGTAGATACTCTGGTTGGCAAGCAAATGGGTCGACCCGGGTCAAATTTACAGGCTTCACCAACTTGGTCGACAGTGAGTCCCGCCGGGATATCGGTGGCTGGTGGAAGCGGGGGAGGCCGTGCCGCCGGGCGTCGCGCGGAAATTGTTTTTTAACCAAAGCGGGCGCTCTGCTATCAGACGTTTGGTAACGAGAGTAAGGTAGAAAATAAGGTAAAACGTGTCAGAGATCTCTGCAGGCTCACCATGTCAGTTGTCTACAAAGTTGGAGAAAGAAAAAACTAACCTGTGACTTAGCATCTCTCAAAATCCGCAACTCATACATAAGTTTCTCTTTCAGCATCACATTTTAGCCTGATCAGATGTTCATTCAGAATCAAACAACACATATAGTGACAAGTAATTGCTTACACAACATCCATCAAAATCTCCAAGAAGCAAAAGAAAAAAAAACAAGATGAAGGATTTACATAGTAACCAACATTCCAGAGAAATAAGTTTGAAAAATGAGTCTTCCATCAGAATATTGTATTGTTTTACGGTTTGCTACCTTCTTCTCATTTTGCTTCCCAGAGATTGTCCGAATCTCACATCTCAACTCAAACACAAGAAAATTCTTCTAGCCTAAAGATTCTTATAGCAAAATCTCTCCTTAGCAGGTGCCGGAAATAATAATAACTTAGGGTACCTGGTGGAACGTCCGCCGGAGAATCGAGAAGACCGATCCGAGCAGAGGAAAATAGCCTCCAAAGGCTGCAGGAAGGGGCTGCAACCTTGGCTGTCACGAGACGCTGCAGAAATGCCCCATGTTTGGTCGCTACTTACAGGGGGGCCGGTATTAGATTGTGGAAACGAACGGCGGATGGGAGGAACAGCGAGGGGGACTCAACCTCCGGCGACGATTCAGGCAGCTCCGGAAGGGGCTTTCGAGAAGAGGTGGAGGAGAAAAGAAGGATAGCAGGTTGAGAAGAAGAACAATCGGGTGAGATGGGGAGACACGTAGCTGGGGCTTAACGCCGGCCGGCGAATGGGACGAAAGCCGACGGCGACGACAACTGCCGCTGCAGCGGGAGGAAGGGGGAGAGAGGAGAGAAAAAGGGCGTATTTGGGTGGAGAAGGGATGGGATTTGGAGGGAGAGACAGGGAGGAATGGGAGGGAGAGAAGGAGAGCGTTCGGGGAGAGACGCCTGCGCGCGTGTTCTTTCCATTTCATAGAGAGTAGTCACTTTCCTCCTTATGCAAGCAAAATTCGTTTGCCAATGGAAGCCATGAATGTAAGTATTGCAGCCTGAGGTCATCGACATGTTTGACAAAACTCTTTAGAAAGCCCACCAGTGTTGGCTAATTTTGAAACAACTTCACTTCCTTGCTTCAGATTGAACCTTGAATTGATTTCCCGTAACCGTATGAAGAAACGGTGGTACATTCAACTTCTTACATGAATTAAGAGTTGATATTTAGATGCAATCTCTTTTTTCATGTTCAACTTTTTGTTGGACTTCTTTTAATGTTATTTTCTTCTCTCTCACACACAATCAGACGTCCGACTTTAGAATCTACTCAGTCCGATTCAGTAAAAACAGAGTGGATCTGATTACTAATTGGATTCGGCATGCAAATTACGTAATTGAGTTTAGATTCAACTTCAGTTGAATTTTGAGAAAGATCTAACCTATATAGATGTCATGTTTTTCTGTTAGTTGGAAAATATGGATTAGTATTTAAATTGTAGACATCGAGTATTTGGAGAAGAGATCCATTTTAATTGCAGACTCTTGGAGTTATTTAATTGCATGACCTCAGAGAGTGGACATTGTTTCTTTTAAGAAATGTGAACGGTGGGCAAGGACCATTAAAGAACTCACGGCACAAGTGTTCTTCAACTTTCTGCATCTCTTATATCTAAACTGATCCAAAAATGATGCAGCCTAATTTGGATCTAGATTTAAATACACAAATTTGATTACTTCTTGTACGTCAGCACCTTTAATTCGTTGTCTAGAAACGACATATCATAAGATTTTAGTTTGATATTATTCTATACTATTCAACAACTTATTTTGCTTTCCTAAGATCGGGCCTTATAAAAACCAAGATCAATTCGTAAAGGGAGAAAGTGACAAAAAGAAGTTCAACTCCAAGCCGTTGAATTATCAAGTCCCAACCTTGCCATTAATATTGCGAGGCCAAACTATATTTTTCAAAATATTTAACATGAATTATTACAATCTTTTTGGAGGCCCAAATTAAAATTTCAACCCTTTCTAGGTCCCCTTGGCCTGCTTTCTAATCGTGCTGGCGTTTGTTTACAATCGGGTTGACTCGACAGACCCGACCCGAAGTCTCACCAGCGAATGCTCAAGTTCCCACCAGACTTTTCTGCACAAGTGACGTCGAATCCACCGGTGCTGGTGTTGTCACCTCAGAGATTTCTAGAATCTTGGAATTTTTTTTTTCTCACAAAATGAATTTTAATTGTTTCTTCCAATTAGGAAAAATTACCGAATGACAACTGCAATTTAGCTCTCGATTCTGCGGCCAAAAAATTCTTCCGGTTAATCGGAAAGGTCCAAGAGGACCCGAGGCCCGTGAACGGATGCGTTTTACCATCTTACCCTTCATGAAAATGCAAAGGAAACATTTACTCTGCAAAGTATTTTAGTTGTTTTAAAAATTTTTTACTGAGGAGATTTTGTTTCTAATTACGAAGTCACTCACCAGGTTAGCGTATTAACATGTAACAGCCTATTCTTATTAGTTTCATTTCTATAATTTCCATAAGCGAGCCACTCTAATTGATGGGTATATTGTAGGTCCACTCAAATTTGAACAAGGAAAATAAGAGCCGTTCGGCCGTTGTTTGTTTGGATGACTTCCACCCGAAATCGCGATTTCTTAAAATTGTGCCATTTAAGTGGAGTCTAGAATCAGATCTTCTAATCTCGGATCCAAGTAATTCAACAACTTTTTAATTTTCAAACTTTTGATCCAGCTCGTTCTCTAACAGGGTAATTGTTTAAAATACTTCGAAACCGGATCACTGTCTACTAAGGACTTGAACGTAGGCCTGATATGATATGTGTTAGTAAGTCAAGTGCGTATTCGGACCAAATTAATTTGGATCCGACCTAATCCAAATTTATAGCGTGTGCGCTTGATCCAAACCAATTCACAGTGACTCAAACCATAAGAAAGCACATAAACGTAATTAAGAATAAGTAAATCCTTAAAATGCTTTTAGAAATGGTTAAAAATGGCATGTGGCAGTCTTGAATCAGGCACTGAATTAAACAGGTTGGCCACTCATTCAATTCAAATTGGTCGGTTCAAGCATATTCTTGCTTATTATGAAAATATTGGCATACTTGGTTATTCCCTTTGTTTCCTTTAAATGTGCGTCTTCATAACATTTTCATGAATCTTAAATTTCAGTTCTTACCTTAAGTGATCCATATAATTCTCCTTAATCTCTTAATTCCTATTGAATGCACATTTGAAGATATTTTTCCTTAAATTTGAGATCCATTTGGGTCTTGCATTGGACCCAAATTCGACGCATATGCATAGTCTTTAATTGTGACGAAAGAAGCTGAGAATAATTATGATTTTGAATTTGATGCATAGGCTTCAACTTGGCCAAACAAGTTGATAGCGATATGCCATCAAAATTGATGCCACAGTTTTCCTAATCCTTTTTTTTTTTTATTGAACATGGATCCACTTAAGCGCCATATTTCCCTATCAAATCTGGCTTCATGCCCCACTTTTTGTTTTAGATCGATGTTCTATTTGGGAAAACTCTGTGCCTTTCTATTGATCAATACCAACCCAATCTGAAATGCATGTGCATTATTATTTTTTATCTTACTTGATCCAAATATAAAAACTCTTGCGGCTTTTCGCCCTTAATTTGAAATCACCATTAGTTTACAGCAGGCAAAACCAAACACAATTTATTTTTCAAACTTTGCATGTTTTCGAACTCAGTGAATTGCAGACTAGAGAAGAAGAGAATAAATGAAGAGGAGAATGGAAAGAAATGGCTCTACCAACATAAGTTGGACACAGACCTTCCAACTGCAACCAACTTCTGATATGATGTGTGATAAAAAAAAAAAAAGATGCATATAATTATTTTACTACTGAACTGCTTTATACATTCTGCTGCTAGAAAGAAACGTCTACGAAATAATGGTGAGGAAGTGGGATCAACAGGGGAAGAGGAGGAAAGAAGGGTCTCTCACCAGCTTCCTCCCCCTGAACGAGACCTTGAGCAGCTTCCTCCGGCACCACTCCAGATGGTCGCTGCCCACTCTCGACATCCTCAACACTCTGCCCACCAGCTTCATGTCCACCAGAGAGAAGAAGAGAGACTCATCCATCCAACCTCCTTGCTGTTGCTTCTGCAACCTCTTCACCAGACAGTTCCCCGTCCTCTGCAAATCCTTCAGCCTCTTCTCCTTCTAAATAATTTCAACCAACAAAACCAAAATCATCAATAACATTCACTATATGAACTTGAAAGTTCTATGCTAAAAACAGTTTTTTCTGAATCTGCATGAAAAAAAAGGTGTGTGTTGGGAGATCCTCAGTTTATTTAAGTGTGTGTGTTTTGAGAGAGATCCGCGCTAGGTATTAAAAACCATGAATTTAAGGTTAGATGAAAGGTGCGGCCTTAAATTCATGGATTTGAGATCCTCAGAACCCGGGATGGAGACGGGATCGTGCATGGGAAGTGAGATGTTTAGTTCAAGCAACTCAAAATGCGGTTGAATTTGGAGTTCAACCAGATGGGGGAGGAGAAGACTGACCTTCTGAAGACTGCTTTGAATGTTGGCAAAGAGCTCAGAATCAGCCGGGTCCTGGAGCTCGGTCTGGGACCCGATGAGGCCCTTAAGGATGGTACCAACTTCGTCCCTGTCCCTTTTCACAAAATCCCAAAATGTCCTCAAGCATTCCTCCATCATGTCCACCAAATCGTCCACGGACGTCTCTTCCTCGACCTTGCTTGCCTTCTCTTCTGCAAAAAATAGTAGCCGAACAAAAGATCTAAGGAATACTATCGTCATGCAAATGCTCTATCTTATTCCCAACTTTATACTTTTAGCATGAAAATAACCTTATTTTTTTAGTTCCTAAACGAAATTTAAGAGAAGAAATGAACCTAAATGTGAATTGGAAAATAGCTCGAGCTCGACCCTCTACAAAGAGATGCAAAATCAGAGTGAATCTAAAGAGAAATAATTAACATATATAATATATATAACAAATATAACAAGGACCAAAACTTAATAGATCGTTGGTATTGTCCAACACGTTTTTCTTTCTCAAGGTATTAGAGTTTAAAATCTATAAAGTTGTGTTTGTTTTACTATGGATCTAAGATTTAAAGTGATTTGAAATTATGAGGTCCATGAATTTGAGGTCGCAACCCTCATCACCCTCTGGTCTCATTTCACTTTAAGTTCATGGTTTTTTAACATATAGCGTATGAACTCCATCTTCACTTTGTTTAGTCTATGATCACCCAAAACACCTTTTTTTTTTTTTATAGAGAAGATAAAATTTAAGATCGGATGGGTCTCGTTTTCTTTATCCACTTTCTCGTCAAAATTTATTGTTTGATCAACAAAAGTAGCAATTTAATAATTGTGTGAAATAAATATAAGAAAGGCAATTCAATTTTTCGCACTCAATACTTTCATTTAAAAAAATGTTTTAGCCCACGATCAAACAACCAAACAACGCGTGAAAATATTAAAGAAGGACAGAAAGACGGATGATGTTCACCCGGAGAAGGTGGTTCTGGTGCCGAAAGTGCACTGACCTTTTATCAGGGGTACCTGGAGAAGGCTCCGCTGGACGCACCGGTTCTTGACGTAGTTGTCCACTCTCGGGCCCTTGAACTTCTCGTCCTCTATGAACCTGGTGAGGAGGACCAGGAACGTCTGGAATTCGTCGGCGGCCCGCCTGAAGTTGCCCCGGTAGTCCGGGTCGGCGTCCAGCATGTCCCGGAACCGTGTGTACTGCCAGTGCAGGTACTCCCACGAGAGGCACACCTGGCCCACGTACACCGTCTCCAGGTCGACCCGCAGCTCCCTCATGAACTCCGCCGATGGCTGGCTTTCAGGTTTCTGGGCTCGACTTCGCCGGAAATTCTGCGACACGACGGAAGTCAGTGCCGGAATTGCAGCCCTGAGGCCCGAGCAGGATTGGAAGGGCTCTGTCAGCTTGAGGAAACCTGTAAACGTTACAAACATGCCATTAATTCCCTAGCATAATCAAAGCAAACACCTCCCCAAAAGCAAGAAGTATCCTGTTGCCACATCTTCGAGAGAGAGATTCACCAATGGAGGACGTCTTCTGGTGGTTGAGGATATCAAGTTTGCGCATTTTGTCTCTATAGCTCCTATAGAGCTTCTGTATCTCCTCCATGGGATCCTCCTTCGCCGCTGCCATCAGCTTGCTGTTGTCCATCTTCCACTGCTTGAGATCATCCATCACCCTCGGCCACTCCGACTCCTCGAGTATGGTGGGCAGCCCCCATCCCCTCGCCCTCCTCATCTCCATCTTCAGTTTCTCCACCATCTTCTGGTGCTCCAGCAGCGCCTCGAGTCCGTCCTCCTCTTCCTCCTCCTCCTCCTCCTCCTCCTCGTAGTCTCGTCTTTCCTCCCAGTGCTCTGATATCGACTCCGCAGAATTCTGGAGATGGTCGTCATTGTTTTCCACAAGGGAAATTGAATTCTGGGGGTTGGTATCTTGGGCTTCAGCCAGTGGATCAGAAGTTCTGTCGTTGGTATCTTCAGATTTCAGCAAATCATGGATGCTGGGATCATTTTGATCTGAAATCGACTCTAATGGGCCCTCAAAAACATGGTTTAGGGAATCTTCCACTTGCCCCACAATGAGATGGTTTTCGTCTTCATGGTTCACTTCATTTGAAGAACAGATGTGTTCAAGGTGATCTCTTTGAAGTACTCGAGGACTCTGTTCTTGGTTGTCTGGTGAACTCTGATCATGGGCGCCGCGGTACTGCAATGCATCACAGGAAGTGGGACTCGCATGATGGGTATCTTTAGTAAGTGCATCGTCATTCCGGATTTGATATTCATCGATTTGCTTCTTCGGAGAGTCAGATCCATGAGCGGTGCTTTCCTCCTCAGAGCTCGGCGGATCATCCTCAAGAGCATGATCAGGGCTACCTTGATTAGATTGCAAGATGAAACCACAACTTTCTTTTGCATTGACAACAACAAGAAGCTCCGCTTCTAGATCAGAAGACTCCAATATTATACTGCTAATGGATATTTCATCATCACCATCGTCTTCTTCTGATTGCCTCTCTGATGCAGACAAGGGAGGAGCATGAACAGACAACAACTCCAGCCTTTCATAGGCATCATCCTTCTCCCCCAGGAACTGATAGCTGAACGCAAGCTCTTTTTCATCAGAATTTTCGCAGTCCGATGACTTAGAATCTTCACAAAGATCATGGGCAAGTGACAAATAATCAGAAATTGGTCTAGGCTTAACACAGATGAAATCTTTCTCGGTTAAGAAGTCATCTTCCTCGAAGCTGCTCTCTGATGTATCCCCTTCACTAAACATGTCACAGTTTGAGCTCACAGAAGAGGATAAGTCCGTCGGTGAATCCCCATTTCTTCCCACGTTAATGTCCAGGGATGCCTTGGGGCTTCCAAAGTCTCCGACTTTCAAAAACTTACCATTGAAAGCGCTCTGCAATTTGTCCTTGTTACAGCTGAAAGCTTCATCGATCCCACCCTTCTCCCTGAAAGCCTTCATTTCGGCGTCCAATGCAGAATCGTTCTCAGACTCTGTCTGATCGCCAAAACTGAAGTCAATCACCTCCACCTCCACGGCGGCATGCCGGAAGCCCTCAAAGGGCCGTGATGCGACATCTCCGTGGACATCCAGGGGGCATGCATCCTTATGAACTCCAGCTCTTTCATCAAGCACCTCTCCCGCTTTCTTCTCATCCCCTCCTTTCTTGTCACGCAGTTCCTCACAAGGTCCAAGTTTTTCTGAACATCCTTCATCTTGATCAATCCTATTCCAAACGGCAGCAACAGAGTTCACGAAAGAAAAAAAAACAAAAAACAAAAATCAGCCTTCACCAACCAAAAAGCAAAAAAAGATGCAGAATCAATTCAGAAATTAGAATGTTTTCCTTTACCTCTTGAAACAATAGGCCTTGAGGAAACTGATTAGACCGAAATAAGAGATGGAAAGCAGAAACCATGAGGAAGCTAATATACTCACGATCCAACAAAACTCTACTAGAAGCGCATGCTTTATCAGAAAGAATTGCGCTCTAAAACTTTCAGCCATATTCTCAAACTTGGTGGAGAGGCTTGAGAATCCTCAGCAATTTTCTGTTCCACATATATAAGACTGAGAGAGACCAACCGATGGATTCCTATCAGTACTACCCCATGAAACAAGAGAAAACAAGAACAATAATGACTCCCCACCTGCAAAAGGATGACAAGTGACTGAAACTAAAATGGATTGAAAGAGATGAAGGCTTGCTTTGTAGGGATGATTTCTCCTGTCTGCATGTGATGCAATGACAGGATACCACGGGTCGATTCTTGTACGGATGATCAGATTTGGTATCACTTTCACCATCAATCGTCCCATTGGGAGACTTGTGGGGGTTTAGACATTGCCTTGACAAGGATTTTTAGTGTGAATGCAATACTAAGCAAAGGGGATTAGTTTCTTTTTCTTTCCGAATTAGTTTTTCTAAACTCTCTGCGGAGCTGACAGTTTGCGTTTAGCATGTACTTTTCCGGGATGTCAATTTTTTACTTGGTAATTTCCCCTTTTCTTTATTTAAAATTGAGTCGAATTACGAGTCACCAACGCAAAGGCCGTGGGATGATTGACCGGATCTTTTCTCGGTTTCCACCGCGGGATCTTGCCCTTTATAAGTTTTCAATGACCCTAACACCCTTTCTCATATATATATATATATATAAGAGGATTACCAATCGAATATGGGTAGGCACTGGTTCTTTTTTTCATAATTTTTGGAGCTTAAAGCTAAAATACTTCATTATTTTGCACATTTTTACAAGATCATGGCAGCCATTGACGGGTTTCTCTCTGCGTCCTTGATGACTGCAGAAGCCGTTTAAGTTCACTGGTAGTTTAGCATCAAAACAAGATGTTCTACTTAATGTAAGTTTTTAACATAATTTCGGAATCATTGAGGCGGTGATCATGGGGAATGATGTCAAAGTTAGGATGGGTAGTGCTCATCTATGTGCATAGACATGAACGGATTGGACGGCTGAGATTCATCAGTACGAACCTGCGAACAATTGATTGGACGGCTGAGATAGAATCGAAAATCATATAGGACAAGTATGTCCCCTGTAGAATTTGGTCACCGTGGTCACGGTCGCACGATTCCGGCAGGGCATGGGGCCCGGCCGGCGAATGGGTAGGCAGAGCGTCCGGCACCACCGGACAAATGGACGTCTGACTGAGTCAGGCCCTTGGAAGAAAGGCAAGCAAGCGGCCAGCCAGACATGACTATGCCCGTCATGGTTGCACTTTGTCTCTTTCGTGCCAAGTCCACTTAAAGGAGGTTTCGAGCTTGACTACTTAAATCCCGGAGTCTTAAGCCTCAAAGACTTGCACTAGTCTTCCCTGATTCTAACCGAACCCAAAACCTTTTTGACTTGTTAGTGGACATGCACCAAATTTTCTTTTGATCCTATAAAAAGAGTATCTATGAAACATCTAGAATATTTTAGTCATGCAATATAATATGCATCTGCGTGTGTGAGTGTTGTCACTTTCCTCCTCATCTAAGCAAATTCGTTTACCAATGGAAGTCATGAATGTAACTACTGTTTGCTTTACTTTGACAAAATCTTTACAAAGCCCTCAAATATTTAGTCAAGTCTGGTGAAATCAGGTTTTGATTGGACCTCAGCTACATATTTGGGTATGAGTTTTGAGAATAATATCTTGTTGGAAAGGCCTGACTTGATTATAGATAACATGAGAATTTTTTGAGGGATGGACCAGAATTGAGACTTACATATTAGAGTTTGAATCTGAGCCGCTCTGTGACTTAAATTATACACAAACCAATTGAGTAAATGCTCAATCTGACCTGCATAACAATCTACGTCCCCATTCTGTGTATGCACGCGTGCGCCTGTGACTCATCTGCACGTAAAATTTCTTGAAGAGGTCCATTTTTGTATAGCGAACCTTTTTCAACTTGGAGTTCTTTAATTCATCCCTGTTCCCGGTCTCTTACAATTCAACTGTTGAGGTCAGTTTATGAGCTCAGAGAGTGGACAAAGTTTATGAGCCATTGTTAAAAAATGTGAATGTTGAACAAGTCATGCACCTATTTGGCAGCCTATGATCCATCTTTTAAAGTTCATCGGCTCGCTGGGTCAAGATCAAGATCCTCTTGGAGATGTCGACTCGATAAAGTCTATATTGTATCAAAATTATTGAATGCAGATTCATTAGCTACTTGATATCTTATCGGTATATAAAACTTTTCTTTAACTCTAAGGTAGAGTTTGGATGACATCCTAAAAAGTTGTTTTGTAAAAATCTGGTTTTATTAAACTTTTCTTTCTTGATCAGCTTTCAAAACATGGGTTGTGTATTTGGGTGGCACACTTAAAACCGTGTTTTATTTAACCTTAAATGTTTTATAAATCTGACTTAAAAATTGAAGCAGTTTTATAAATAAAACAGGTGTTTTATGAATCTGCCTTAATTTTTGAGCCGTATTAATGAAACAATTACATATGGTTCCGTTTGCCAAAGGAACTCTAAAAGATTCATTCAAATACTTTGTGAACAAGTAGAAGCTAAACTTGGGTAAGCATGCGCCTAAAGATTAAAATACAGTGAAAACAAGGGAGGTGGTTCTTTTATTTTCTTTTTCGAGTCTTTCATTTGTTCTTCATAGATAGATTACATCCCATTTGGGTTGGGTAACGTGAAAAGCAACAAGCACAAACCGGTAAATTTTTAGTTTACCAAATAAATCCAACAGATCTCTGAACTGAGACAAGATCCAATTAAAACTTTGGATCTGATTTCTGAATCCAGTTATAAGTGAGGTTATCAATTAGGATTGGATCAAATCCACGTCCGAATCAATATCACCGTCAAAACTCGTGGGGTTCCATCTTGGTTTCTGAAATGATCCCCACAGCGTGGGAGAAAATACCGGATGTACGACGGGAGGACCCCATGGCCCATATACAACCCATGCCTTGGGCAAAGGTACAAGTGTTCTTCATCTATCTATCTGCGACACTGTCATCTCTTTGTCTTATACGTAAGCTGATACATCACAATTTGGATCCAGAAATTTGATTTCCTTTTGTAATCTGGACACTGTTCATAAATTGTTATAGTTTGTAAGAACCTGTCCCAGTTCCACCTTGGTTTCGATCTCTTAGTCCATCAAATTCAATTTGTGTCTCTAAGTTTCAACTTAAAAGGTTAAGAATCAAGACAACCAATCACTTAACAACTCATTTTATAAGTCTTCTACACTTCTTCGTAAATTTATCCAAATTTTTGTTAAGGTCGAATTAGATTTTTCAAATTTTCTATAGAGTCGAATTAAATGTTTTTTGAAAATCTTATCAGGGGTGACATGGGAGCCGCGGCCCCTGCCCCAGACAATATCCCTTGGCTTCGACCTGAATCTTGTTAGCATTTGTTTTTATGGGACCGGGTCCAACGGCGAAGCCAGAAATTTGAGTCGAACCAGCGCATACAGGCGAAGAAGTTTCTAGGTTGAGGCCACCCTTTGTCCGCCGGGCCCAAATAAGCAGGGATTGAATAAAGGGTTCACCGTCATCATAGAATAGAGATCAGCTACCATGAATTATGGTCGAGTTAACTACACATGGGCTTCTCTTTACATTTACACATCCTCCTGTTTTTTAGTTAAAAGAAATTACAATTCCACCGGACTCCATTCTTCTCCACGTTCAATCTCCATTTTCTTTGTTCCCCCAATTGAGTGAGTGTCATGTGCACTTTAATTCAATTTCAGACTTTATTATATATATATATATATATATATATATATATATATATATATATATATATATATATATATATTATAGATTAAATCTGAAAATTCAAATTTAGAATATAAATCTGATTTTTAAATCCACAAACAATTTGAATCTGGTTCATAAAATGAATTCAATTCAAGCAACATGAAAATACGTTACTTTTTTTGCAAATGTATAGATGTTAAATGTATGATTTTTGTTTAAAACTAAAACAAGATTGAAGCGTGAATCTCATTGGACATTTATTTGTATCCGTATGTCTCGATCCAAATCGTGTTGGGCGGACATTGACCGCGTGACTGTCCTATGTCTGCCTAAAATTCCCTTCGGCTATCGGGGTTTTTTGTCTTGACCCGACCCGATGTCTCATCAGCGAATTGTCAAAGTCCCACCGAGCCTTTTCTGCCCAGGTGACGTCGTAATCCACGGGTCTCGTCACCTCAAACATTTCTCGAACCGAAGTTCTTTCCAATTAAAAAACAAAACTGCGAATATCTCGATTCTGCAGCCTGAAAATACGGCCAACAGTTTTTCCGGTGAATTGAAAAGGTCCAAGTGCTTCCACTGCCCGTGAACACATATGTTTTACTGCCTTACCCTCACTCATAAGATAATTTTTTGAGTTAATAAAATAAATTGTAATACAAACATTAAAAGTTATTAAAAAGATTATTAAGTGGTTGGTTGTTCTGGTTATTATCATCTTTCTAAAAGAGTAAAACCGAAATTATTAAGAGCTTGGTTGTTGTGATCAGTTGGATCGAGTCGTTGAAGATATAACCTAAGTTGGTTCCGTGAAAATTTTGTATCCAATTATGAACTCAAAATTCCAATCAAAATGATGAACTCGTAATTCATTATGGCTCTTAAAAGAAGACGCATTTCTTTGAGTTAGAAATCTATGGATCTTAAATTCATGGTTATGTAATAAGAGTTTCTTAAAACTGTATGATTGAGATGGACTTTGAAATGAGCCCGATATGATATGTGTTCGTAAACTGGGTACTATTTTTTTTTTCTTTTTTATTTGGACCAAATCAATTTGCACCCGACCTAACCCAAATCTATAGCTGGTCTGCTTGATGCAAATTAAAAACAAAAGAGAATCTAAACATGCAAAATCAATTCACATTCGAACATAAGAAGATCCACAAACATTGTAACAAATAAGAAAAATTCTTAAAATATTTCTGAAAATGATTAACAATCTGAATAGAATGGACTTGCCACTTGTTGAATTCAAATTTGAACATTGTAAATATTCATCTTAATTTTCAGTCGCCAGTGTTTCTCCAACCTTAGTTTAGAGGCTGGAGCTTGGAATAGATTGAAGGACCCGTTTTATAAAAACCTTAAGCACGCCTTACGTGAAGATTGGCTTATCATGCCCAAAAGTCTAAGAATATCGAAACTTCTTCATTCCTGATCACACGATTCCATAAGTTGAAAATTTTGGATTTGTGATTCTTATATCATCATAAGTTGAAAATTTTGGATTTGTGATTCTTATATCATCGGGAAAATCTTATCAGTACATTGAAAATGCATGTTTTCTTAAATGTCAAAGCTAGGGGCGGAGCCAAAAATTTTTTATGAGGGGGGACGAATTAAAGTTTCTAAATTTTGATTAGGACCAAAACATCATTTTTTCAAAATTTTTATATAAAATAAGTGAAATGTTCTAAAATTTACATGTAAATATTTTTTAAAAAAATTTTGAGGTGGGTCAGGACCCAAGCGAGCCGTACCTTGACTCCGCCCTTGATCAAAACGATTTGGGTCTTGCATGGGACCCAAGTTCCCTATTATGCGACCAATGTTCAATTATGTTGAATTTGAGGCATATGTATCATTAATTTGATAAAACAAGTTGATAATAATAATGTTGTTGAATTTGTTGCAGAGTACGAAGCAAGTTGCTAACAATTCCTATCAAAATGGATGTCGCATCTTTCCTAGTCTTTTTTTTTTTTGTATAGAATATGGTTCTACTTTTTTGGATGGATGAGCATAGGGAAGTTCTTAAACAAACAACCCCGTGTCCTCCTAGAGCCTTATTTTCCTAATAAAAATGGTTTCATTTCATGCCCCAATATTTGTTGTAGATCTATGTTTTATCTGGAACCAGATCTGGTTTGTCTACAACCTCAATCGCAAAAAGCTACCTTCGAACTTGTCTCCGACGAAAAACTCTGTGAATTGTATTCCAATTTGGTTCGAGTGTGATTTTTATTCATCGACCCGAAACACTAATCCAATCTGAGCTGCACATGCGTTTTGGTTTTTGATCTTACTTGAAAGATCCAAATCATCATATATAAGTATGTTGAATGCGAAATTCTTTTCTTTTTCGCAGTTAATTGGATCTGACGATCAGTTTCCAGCAGACAACTCCAGGGACAAAATTTTTAGTTTTCAACAAGTAGCATCAAACTACTTTGAACATGTATGATCAAAGACCAAACTTTCACCCCCATTATACAACTTTTGGGAGAGCTTTGCATCTCTCTCACAGGATTCACAAACAAAAACCTGTATACAGAAGAAGGAAAGCAAAAACCAATTGCTGAACCACTAAATACAAGGGGGAACACCACATTGAAGGTTGCAGAGCGAAGGCAACGAAGACAAAAACCTGCACATTAGTGAAGCGGAGACGATGAGAGTTTTGGCTCACACGTCCATCCATGACTCTGGTTTTAAGCCAGCGTAGCCAGTCGTTGTTCTTGTTGTTCGATGATCCAACTTCTTCACAACCTGTAAAATAAAAAAATGTTGTAGCACCATGCAAAGCAATTCAGTTTCTGGGCAGGGGGGGATCGAGTTTGATGCTTGATCCACTAGGGACCGGGAGCTCACTTAATCCTTCGACTAATCTCATTTGTTTCAGAAGGGGAAGCAGAGCAGATGGTCTTCCTCACTTCAACGTCCTTCCTCCATACAAAAGCTCTCCGCCCTTTACAATGACAGAAGCTCCTCTAAGGAAGGTGAAATCCCTTCGAAACCAGGTTTTCCGACTATTTGGTTGCCATCAAAATTGAGTTTGAAGAAAACCCAGTTTTAACAAAAACTGGTTTTGAAAAACATGGTCTCCTAATCCTTTAGGTTATTTCAAAGCCAGTTTTTGGACTTGTCACCCAAAAAAAAAAAAAAAAAAAAAAAAAAAAAACAAAGGTTATAGAACTCATTAACAAAACTTGGCTTCTACAAAACCTAGTTTTTTTTTTAATAAGTTGGTTTATTTGTTTGGATAATACACCCAAATCCAGGTTTTCTATGAAGAACATAGGAGGAGGAGTAAACGAAATTTTATCAAAATTGGATTTTCCCTATTCCAGATTTTGCATGGCACCTAAACACTAGAAAAAACCTTGTTTTGAAGGCAAAATTAGGTTTTGCTTTTAAAATATAGGTTTTGCTGCGTTAGTTATGCAGATGCCCCCTAAGTTTTCAAAAAGAATCTGACTATACCATCATAATTAATAAGTTAAATTGCCCTCTCTTTCCATAAAAACAACTTCCTTTGTTTTAGAGTCGGTCTTGATTTTCTTGCTTTCAAAAGCGAATAGCCAATGCAAAAATGTTCTAACCTATACATATGTCATAACAAATATTGTCATAGGGTTTTTTTTTTTTAAAAAAAAAGATTTTCTCGTGTTTTTTGGCAAATGTGTTTTTTTCTCAAGAAAAAAAGATAACCAAAATTTTCAAATTCAAATATTCTAAAAAATTATGTAAAGATAAAATACTTGATAAACTAAAAGAAAGCATAAGAATTTTCATAAAAAAAATAATCATGGTAAAATTATTGAAAAATAATTTAGTTTAAGTTTAAATTCGAACATTAAATTTGCGAAAGAGAAAAACTAAAAATAGGTAAAAAAAAAAGAATAAAATGTGATAAATTTGGTAATAATTTTCACATTTAAAAAAAGATATGTTTTTCTTCTTCTTTTCTTCGTTAGTAACGCAATATTTTCCGAAACATCTGGTTCTTTGTGACACCAGAATATATTGGTGGCAAATTTCAGAACTCCGATAAGAATGTTTTAGTTTACAATGACAACCCCAACAAGCTTGGTAAGTGCTTCCAAAGGACCAAGTTAAATGAGTGCAGGTACATGTACAAAAATGAGAGTACTTTATAAAATATGGGTACAGGGATAAGACAGGCTTTATATATGTAGGCAAAATAACATAAAAAATGAAAGCAATAAACAAATAATGTAAAGAAGAACATTACACATTACTGACCAATAACTTTAAAAGACAAAACGAAAACCAGTAAAAAAAAAACAAGATAAATCATATAAAAGAAGGTAGTTTGGATCAGTTCCCATCAAAAAAAAAAAAAACAAAACTCATAAGTACCTGCTTTGCCATATTGGTGCGTTGTGGCTGTTCTAAATTTGAGGGAGAAAATGTTTCTAAGTTTGATTGTCTATTCGCCACCGTCCCCTGAAGTTCCACGAAAGAGATATGAAAGAAAAAAATGGGACAATTTCTTGGTGAACAAGGGAGAGGCAGAAGAATTGAAACCGACTTAGAAAAATACATATTCCTGACTTGTAAACTTCGACTTAGAAAAACATATTCCTAAGTTACAAATTTTCATAGGTAAATCTGGACCTGAGAATGAGTTTTAATTGGACGCTTTATTGGAAACAGGAAACCAACTCCCTATATAAACACAAATCTAAATATACTTCAGATTGAATTTGATCATCCTAATCCCAATGCAGATCTAGATAGAATGTGTAAACCGATATCGATGTTGATACAAATTGCCTCAAAGGACATAGTATAACTAGACTACAGCGATGTAAGGGGTTCAATGTTTGAATCTTGTGCCCACTGACTCCTCTTTTTTGTGTGTTATTTCTATAAGTTGCAAAGGGTGACAATAAAGTTGATGTAAACTTTAGAAGTCTAAGGGTATGATATCGTCGGGGATTAAATAAAATTAGTTTTTTAAATTAAACATTAAAAAGAGAAAACGTTTAATACAAGTCAGGATTGCATTTTTGATCCTGATAGATAATATAATGGGGTTGGTAGAGCGTTAATCCGACCCGAACCCGCGAGTTGTTCGAGAAGGCATTGACCGTTGACTCGTGTTTTGAACGCAAAATAGGATTTAATTTGATGTGTTGGTCCCCGGTAACAGCCGCCGAGGCCGAGCCTCTCGACGCGCGCTGGTGGGTCCCACTGAGACTCTCCCTTTCTCCCCGCGTGATCCCACTGAGAAATAAATAAATTGTGGGGCCTCGCCCCGCGTCCTCAACGGTCGCCCATGAAATATCAACGGGAAGTTTTTTCGAAAAATCCACCAAAATTGTGCACCGGTTGATCCAAAATTATATATTTCATCCACCCGTAGACTACACTTGAACATTACTTTCTATTGTATTCTTTAATAATTTAGAAAGATTAATATAGAGGAGTCAGTGTCACCTCATACTAAAGAAAAAGAAAGAAAACACCCGCTTGATGTTAGTCTTTTATTTGCCATCCATGGGTCTGCAATTGGGGTTGACAGATTCAAATTTCTCATATGTCAGATGTTACAGAAGGAGTAAAACTTGAAAGTTTGTTGCTAAAAACTGTTGGCAGTAGATAGATTATGATGCTACAACAGTTCATATTGTTTTTTAGCGATTTGCAAACACCAGAAGCAGCCAAACTTTACTATATTAGCTACATGCAAATAAGAGAGTGCTGGTTTGCCGATTCATAGACCTTTTGAATGATTGCAGATGAATTTTTTTTTTTCCGTTTCTTGATTAAAAATCAGAATGCACCAATTTATTTCGCGTAGCAACGTTTTTTCCTTTTGTCATTCTCAAAACATTCCAGTTTCAAAACCGATACCCGATTGTCTTCTCAGGCAATGAACAGGTGAATTATGTTTCAAAGGAAATTATACTATTCTTTGATTTTCCTCACCATCTGAACTCTTTATAACTTTCTTAATTTCGATGTTTGAAGCCCAGCAATGACCAAGGGAATGAGACTCTTCGCTGTCACTTACTCTTTTGCTAGTTTCAGATTATCACATATACCTTAAGGAAAAATCAAATATGAGGGATGATACCCAATCACCAAAAATTTAAAAGTATTATATATAACAATATTAACTATTTCTTAATGACATATTTTTAATTCTTAGCCATCAAACAAGTTAAAACTCTTACTTAAAAAGAAAAAAAAAAAAACAACAACAACAATTTAAAAGTTTTAATTGCTAAAGCGTTAAGGATGAATCCATATTATCAATGCGGTGATTTTAGCCTCTCAAAGACCTTTGACTAGCTTTTCTTTCAAAGGCAAAATTCTTCCTCAGACTCTATGACTTGTATGACCCTTAGCTCAAACCCAAGAAAAAATTGGATCCTAGACGTCTAAAACGGGGTTTCCAGTTGACTCCTATGGCCAATTAGGGATAAGATTTTTAGTGTTCACAGAACCATTATTAGGTCAGCCTCTTTTACCCATTTTGGGTTATCATTACCATAATGACCCGAATCCATTATGCAGTGGATCCTTCGTCAGAAAATGCGATCCGTGTCTGGATCCAGAACTTCACAAACTGAACCGATTGGTGCGCCATTTTTTGAAACCTAAATGTGCCAAGAGAGTGGATCCCGAGTTCAAGGTCCGGTTTTCTCTTCAAATTTGGATTTGAGCATATCCGATACTACAGGGCTGAAACGGTCTTTCTCTTTCACTTTTTTTTTTCCCCCCCTCAAGAAACCCCCTCAAAACGTCTTGCGTGTCGCCGGTGGGGGTTAACGGGCGTTGGCGTTACGTTATCCGAAGCCGAGGCCCGGACTTAGCTTCGGACTGCGCTTCGGCTCCGTGTCTCGAGGGAAATATAAATGAGGGGAAGCTTCGTGCATAAAAGTCTCTCTTTTGGGGTTGTACACTTTGTCTTCCTTTTCCCATTCTTGCTTTTTTCTTCTTGTGGATGGTTGGCCGTGACGACGACCGGGTGATGATGCCGTTCTTCTGATGAAACCAACCATTTAATCGATCAATCGACTCTTTCTTGTTAAGGTATTTCCTCTCGTCAACCTTCTTTTGGAAGCTTAGTTTTGGTAGGTGCTTTCTCGAGCCTCCTGGTTTTTGTTTGGAAAAGCTGCCTTCTTTAGGGTTCTGGTTTTATTTTGCGGTAGGAATCACGATTTCCGCTTGCATTTGGTGATCTTTTAGGGAATTTAGTTTTCGGGGCAGAAATGTCCGTCGATGTTCTCGTGAAGACGGCGAGAGGGGGTTTAGGTTTTAGTTTTCGACGTCGGTGGGTTTTTCAGCGGGCGAACGACTTTGGGATAAATCTATCGGGTGGAAGCTGCACACACATTCTTGTTCTGAATTTGTGTTGCTTCAGGGAGAAGTTTCGTTTCTCTTTGGGAGAGCTTGAGGAAAGTTCCGATTTTCCTTCCATCTGTTGTTGAAATCATGTTATTGTTCGAGGCAATTGCCGTTTATACATATTCTAAGCGCCGAATGTTTTGGTCAATTTGTGAAATCGGTGGGTAAATTTCCTTCGTTGTTGCAGTTCCGGGAGAAACTCTTAGATAGATTGTGGAGAAAATCCATCTGATTGAAGGCGGGCGGCTGTCTTTTTTTGAAGTCAACGCGCAATTATCTTCCTCTTCTTATTATTGTTCTTTGAGAAGGGTTGAATTGCCTCTCTTGGACGTTTCATCTGAAGTTCTTTCAGAAAAGGTGAATATCTCTCTCTCATGAGTTTCAATTCCGTTGTCAATGGATTTCTCGGCTGGTTTTTGGTTATTATGGATGAATTTTTATCGCCTTTTCTGAAGCGTCTTGTCATTTCTTCAAGCATGTCTGTTTCTCTTCACTTTTTTTTGCAGGCAGATGAATGAATAGAATTGCCATTTTGTTAAGCTGAAATATAGTTCCTTTGGCGGGTGGCTGATGCATTTGTTCTTCTTATTTTTGCAGTTTGAGAATCAGAAGGTGATCAGAAAATGGGTGATCATGTAGTTGTGCATGTTGATCGCCTGATAACACCTGAAACACCTGAATCTGGTCCAGGAGGTCCATCTGGAGAAGGGCCTTCCTTGAGCAGTACTACTGTTGATTCTTCATCGCCGGAGAATGCCGCTGATAAAACTGTGGATGAGCAGGAGGTTTCTGATGAGGAGAAACCTCTTCTGCAGATAGGAGAATGCAGGATTTGTCAAGAGGAGGACCATATAAAGAATCTTGAGAACCCTTGCGCTTGCAGTGGCAGTCTGAAGGTAGTTATGACTATGCCTTACTGATGTTCAGATTAAAATATTTGAAGTAAAGACATTCTCTCCTTCTAGTCTATGTGTTGCTCCATGGTCAGTTTTTACCTTGCGAATTAGTTGGGTTAGTTTATGTTGCTTGAAGCTCTAGACTGGCTTTGATAGTCTGGCTCTTACGGATGAGCATTTGAAATTGATGTTGGCCTTTTGGACTGGTTGTAGCCACTAAGTGTTTCAGAGGTTTTGCATGGAATTTATTTGTAATTGGCATTTACATTTTGGAAGGATTAGTTGCTTGAATTCATAACCACAATGTTTTTAGTTTTTAGATCATGATATAGGTAATCTTTATGGCAATGTTAGTTAATGTCATGCATATGGTAATTTGATGTACTTGAAGGACACCATCCTGCTGCTATCTTTTAGGTATATTTTATCTGATTTTCTATATTACGATAAGGATAGTTTCTCATGATATAAGTGATGGACATGGAAGGCTGTGTTTTTTGCAGTATGCCCATAGGAAGTGCTTGCAACGTTGGTGCAATGAAAAAGGTGATATCACATGTGAGATATGTCATCAGGTTAGTTGATTTCTTGCCTTTTGTCTTAAATTTTGATTGATGGTCTTGTATGATTTTCTAAAGACCAAAATAAAGTCACATTCATGTCTTGGCACACAAAAATGTTCAAATGTTTACTTGGTTTATGAATGCACTTTGTCCTGTAACCTGATCTGTGTTCGCATGGTACTGATGACAGCAATATAAGCCTGGTTATACTGCTCCACCTCCTCGATCTCAAGCTGATGAGACTACCATAGATATTAGGCAAGTGTCTTCTCCTATGATTTCTCCTTCTTGATAATTGATAGTATCGTACTTCATTTCTAGGCTTCTTCTGGATTATTTTTCACTTTAAATGTGGTTTCCTATTTACTGAGAAACTCAAAAGACATATAATATCCCTTTTGTGATGCAGTGGAGGCTGGGCGATCTCTGGGACTACACTGGATTTGCATGATCCTCGCCTCTTAGCAATGGCAGCTGCTGAACGTCATTTCTTGGAGTCTGAGTATGATGAGTATGCTTCTACGAATGCCAGTGGTGCTGCATTCTGCCGGTCTGCTGCACTCATTGTAAGTCCTGTTTGTCTTGGTGCTAGCTGATGAATCCAAACAACAAGTTCTTTCGCCTTTGCTAGAAATATGAATAAAAGATGGTTTAATATTTTTAAAACAAGGTTATCATGTTTCCTGAAGTCAATGAATTGCCTTGATACTATCTGATGAATCCATAAACAAGAGCTTTTGCGTTTGCCAGAAAAATAAATAAAAGACATGGGTTTGTCTTTTTCAAAACAAGGATATCTTGTTTTCTGAAGTAAATGAGTTCACCAATTTTGCAGATTATTGCTAATGGTTTCTAAGATTATACCTTTGGCTTTGTTGTTTCTATCTTCAGTTAATGGCTCTTCTGCTTTTGAGGCATGCACTGACCATTACTAATCCTGATGGGGATGAAGATGCATCTACCTTTTTCTCTGTAAGTGTAAAAGTTTCAGCATTATCCCCCTTTTTCTAGATTTCCTAATGTTTCCTTTCACTGCCTTTCAAGTTATGATGTTAATATTTGATGCTTGACTAACATAATTTATCTGTGAAGCAGCTTTTCCTACTTCGTGCTGCTGCATTTCTTTTGCCTTGCTATATTATGGCTTGGGCATTCAGTATTTTGCAAAGGAGACGCCAAAGACAGGTTAGTAGATATATCTCTACGATATGTGTCCTTGCCATGCATGTTTGCCTTGTGTACTATGTCACAGTGGTACGTGGGGAGCGCCCACGTACCCATACCGGTACGGCGGTACCGCTTGGTACGGTACTTCCTTCTTTTTTCTCATACATAATACCTATGTCACTTTAAATGAACTTATTTTCGCCTGACGCCTCTTCCTCCTTCTTCCTTACTTTCGTACAACATATCTAGGCCAAAAATGACATCAGTTTCTTATATTTATGTTATTTTTTTGCTGATTTCATGTATATAATTAATTAAAAATATATAACTATTTCTGTACCGCCATATCAAGATTTGTGAAAACACTGTACCCGTACCTATGTGACATAGCTTATGTATCTTTTTGTTTTTGCAATATTGTTCAATTTAGATTTAACAATTGAATACAGAAAAAACTGAGAAAAATAAAGAATTTAAGGTAGAGGAAGAAGAAACCAGGGAAAGAATGAAACTTCTTACTCCAGTCCAATTTATAAATGAAGACACAGAAAAAATAAATTCATTTTGAGTGTAAACATTTAGAAAATATGTCTTTCATTTGGATTTGCTAAGGGGACTTACCTAAATGCCTATTCTGCTGACTACCTTGGTCTGCTTTGACACATCATTTCAATGGTATTGCTTACATTTGTTGTTATTGTGTGTATGGCCAGCTGAAAGTATTGATTAGATATGATATAATAGTTTTTGTCAAAGACTCAAAAGATGTATTGCAATTATTTCAACTAAATGCCGTGAAAAGTAAAAGATTTCTCGTCATGCGTGTCCTAATGCTGTCCGTTTTACCTTAATTTTTTTTTTTGCAGTTTTTAAAACTTTTATCACTGTATATGTTTGCGAAAAGATGTCAAACTTATTCATGAGAGAACCATTTTGAAGAAAATTCTTGGGGACAAACTTACTAAAATATTAATGAAGACGAGAAGGGTAGCCATGCTTTAAACAGAGAAGGCAAGGAAACTAGGTTTGCCATTGTGTACAAGGAAAAAGGAAACAGAGTTCTATTTACTAATCATCAGGTTTAGTTATATTGTTCACAGGGGATGCTTGGAAGTGTAAAATTGCAAAAATGTGAAGACCAAAAACATTGCACGGCATTGGCAACGACTTTTATACACAACTTGATTAGTGATGCCTGTCGGTCATATTATTCTACACAACTTGTTATCAAACATTTTCGTTGTTATATTTTGTTTATGTTCTTAGTAGATTACTGTCTAATCCTAGAGGTCATCAGAATCATACAAATTTCAGATTGTTTTACGTACTGCGAAATGAAATTCTATCCCGATCTGCCAGTCAATCTTCTGAAGTTAGTTGGCTCCTTGTTGGGTCACGAGTCTCCTAACGCTAGCATAGTTTGCAGGATTTTGTATCCAGTTTTCTCGTGCTTATTGTTCTCCCATCCGTAATTTTCTTGGACAATGGCGGTCAACTGTTTTGCCCAGCGTAGTGCAAGTTCCTCTCGACGTTTGTGCTCATAAGCATGTGTCCTTTCTTGTTGCAGGAAGCTGCAGCATTGGCGGCGGCAGAGTTGGCATTTGTATTGCAGTCCGGACGAGCAAGAGGGCTGCAGCTGACAGTGGCACCAGCTGCTGCGCTGGCTGCTCACGAGCCTTTCCAATAAATAGCAAATTAAAGGACGAGGATGGTGGTCCAGTGAGGCTTGTATGATGTAATTTCCTTTCCTGTTGCGCGGGACAAATACATGGTTGTCTTTGTAGGTTGATGTGGACGCAGACGTTGCCTGAGAGGGGATGCAGGGTGAGGGTTCTCTCTGCTTTTATATGGAACTTATCGTTCCAACGATATCTTTATTATTGGTGAATTTATCCAGGTGTAAATAATTTTCCAGATGGGAAGGAAGGTTAAAAAATGAAAAAAAATTGGCACTCACTTAAATAAGCGTCAGTGGATTTGCTTCTGCAGTGATAAACTTTACCCTTCATCCTGCGTCTATTTCGGACTGGAGGCTGCCTTTTATCCCCGCCACCTCATTTTTGTTGCCAAATCCCTCTGGAAAGTTGGCGTCAGCAAAGGAGGGTTACATATCGTAACATTTTTTCCGTCATCAGATATCACGCTTGGGTGATGAACTCTTTTATCATTATCATCATCATTATTATTTAATGGAAATCAGAAGAAAACCTCTCTTTAGGTGACGGTCAAATATTTTGGGACTTGGTCGTTCTAGTTTCACCAGGCGGCCCCTGCACTTATCTTTTTGAGAATGTAGAAAAACTCCTTAGTGAAAGCCTTTCATCTAAGAACGATTTTCATTTAAATTAACATAACACGATATTGGTTTCACATTTTCGGGTTGTGTGCATCTTTGGAATGGGAAGTGCCAAACCCCGTGGCTTCGACCATGATCAGTAAACTGGTAAGGCCATCGATTTGCCCATATCATGTTAACAGAACTTTTTTCTGCATAATCTTGAGATTACGATAACGATATCCTTTGATTTCCGACAAATGGGCTGGAAAATGCTGTTTAGTTTTATTATAGAAGTATATGTATGCCATTGTTCGTGACGTAGAAGGAAAGCGATTCATTTGTCAGACACGTGAACAAGAAATTAGAACTCTGCAAAAATGCCCCCTAATCTGGACTAGGAAGCCTGAACAATCGTCTACCTTGTAAATTAGGGTGCTCATTGATGCTGATTAAGGTTCCGAACTTTTGGGTCTGGAGGTCGAACCAATATCAGCTTTGATACACTAGAATTTGACAAAATTTCTCACCCATTGATATCTTTATCTATTAGCCCCTTGACTAATTAGAGACAAACAAAATCCTAATTTTCTTATTTTTGTTCTTTTAATGAACTAAAGTTCAAGGATCTGGTAGCCATGATTCAATATGATGGACAGACCATGATGATCCGCTGCAAGTAATAATTTAATTAGTTAAATTTCTGATATCAACTCTTTGTGCAAGCTGTAGACAACTAAGATCTGATAAGGAGCCAACAACCATTTGAATTTGGATACTATTAATATATGGAATCTAGCAGCAGAACAAGTTTCACACTCTTCTACCTTCATCCGTCTTATAGAACAAACTATATGGGCAGAATTTAAACAGTTGAAATTTTACTCACAAACATATAAGGTAGGAATGTCAATGGATCAGATTCAAATCCGATAACGATTAACTGCATTCCCTTTTTCTGACATTCAGATATGAGTTCGTATTCAAATATGAACAAATAAGAACCATATCCGGATCCAAAATCAGATTTCACAATCTGAATCCGATTTTTACATGTATATTCAAATCCAAATTTTGAACCAAATCTGACTAATTTTCTAAATGCAAGAGCATTGGATATAAGATATTTATTTAAAACTATATCCGATCTGAATCCGAATCCGATCGGATCTCATTTTTTAAATCCGAAGCCGATCTGATTTCTTAACTGAATATTCATTTATTTATTTTTTCATACGGAATGGTTCAGAAGGATATCTGATATGAATCGGACATATTGACATCCCTGGTCCAGGGGTAGGGAAGGGAGTCAAATACTTGGAGAAACCTCATGCTTGAAAAAAAAGGTGAGTGAGGTCCATATGCTAATCAATCCCAATTAGCATAATCGTTTTTGATTAGTTGATTAATGCAAAGAAAGAAGGTAGAGCTGGCTCCGCAGGAGAGGGAATACGCCGAACGCTGGGCTTTGTAGATCAGTAATAAGGACGCTCAGATTCACTTTCATTCATTTTCTTGTCAGTATGCCATCATCTGTGCACTAACAAAACCACTACATTTGGTCTGATTCACCTTCTCCAGTGCAGCAACAACTCTACATGTGGCGTGTATATAGTTCCTCGTTCAAATTGTATAGAACACTATATTGTATATACCACCAATATGACCGGAGCTTAATCCTGCTGCAGCATAAAGATCGAGAGAACATAAGCAGATTAAGTGGCTCACGTCTCGGTGATGATTCTTAGTCATGGATTCAAGATATCTAATTTGCAAGGCTTTCATGAGGTGGATAAGAATCTTTGAGTTACGTGCTCTCTCTCTCTCTCTCTGTGCCTGCACGCTCATAAGCAGAGGTGTTGTGGCTAGCGTTCTAACCAAAAGTAGTGTTGGCGTGGGATCTCTATCATGTAAAGTACCACTAACACATCTGCTTTATATGGGATATTTTGAAACTATGCGGTCTTCCAACGACCAAACGCTTTAAATTTTTACAATGGATTTAACAAAACATCCAAAAACACACACGCGGGGAGAGAGAGAGAGAGGTGTGCTAAAATTTGATAAAGTTTAAAGCTTTAAAAAAAAAATTACGATTCCATGCGATATTACCCACGAAAAAGAAAATCCAAAGCAAAGAAAGGAATTAAAGGGAGCAAAGGGGAGTTCTAGATATTCGAGAAAGGGTGATAAGCATTGTGAATGCTGATCTGGGGAAGCTTGTAGGAGGTTTTCTTTGAACACCATGCAATTAGACCGAGAAAAAAAAAAACAGTGGGAGAAAGAGAAAGGAAAAGAAAGAAAAAGAAAGTGGATAGAAGAATGAATAAATAAAGAAAAGCAAAAGGAAAAAAACCATCCAGCACCAGAAACTAAGGATTGTTTGTTTTACGTTTTTGGTTGCATTGATTCAAGAGCTACCAGAAGCAAAGCAAAAAATTCTAAAGTAGGAGAGACAATCAAAATCTGGATATAAAAGTACACTGTGCCGGTTAATCCCCCATACACTTTTTTTGTGTTCTTGTGGCAGCGCAGCCTATGAAAACCTACTTATGGGTCTGGTTTCTTGGGCGCTGGCTCAGTCAAAGGCACCCCAACATTCCGTCAAGAACTCAAAAGACTCCACACCAAAAAACCAGTTGGGGCAACAATAAAATAAAGTTAGTGCCTTCCTGAACCTTTTTCTGTTTTCAAATAATTAACAGAAAAAAAAATATCTCCGGAAATTGAAGTTAAGTTCGTCGATGGCCATCGATTCTTCTCTCTTCTACCAAGAATTCAAAGAATCTTTTGGTTTGCTTCTGCTGGTTCATACGATCACATTGGTGAAAGAAATGTGTCGAGTTCTGTGTTTTATATCTTTTTCATTCTTTTGATGACCCCGAAAATCGTATCTCCATGATTGGAGCATTCCAAAGTGGCTGAACTTCCTATTTTGAAAGTACACAACTTGCAATCAATGGAGAAACTAAATACCTGCCGAAAACTGCATAAAACATTTCTTAAAGTTAAATTTTCTAGAAGCTGGAAAATAGCAACATGTTATCAGCTAAACATGTAAATGATTGAACTATTGAAAGATTCGTTTGGCAGAACGTTACTTTAATCTTGTTGGTGCACTCTTTATAACTACCAGTATTGGTTTCTTTATCTTTTCTGCAAAAGAAGGAAGCCACCAATACAGTTGTATTTTGGGCAAGAACAGACTAGGTTGAACCGATGCCTTACCCCGACCAGAGGGTGAGCCGAGCCTAACCTGAATATGAAACAAGGAACATCACTTAGAGTGAAAAGTGTATGTATGCGTAAAGAGGTGACAAACCTGGCCCCGAACATTCCTCTACAGCAGCATGCCAGTCTTTGTTTGGTGATGCTGTATATTATAAAAAGAAAAAAGAAACCGATTTCTTGTGATAATATATGCCATGGTAAAGAAGCATAAAAAATAGAGGAATCAGTCTAAAGATACTTAGCTTCTCAAGGATGGTGTTCCAATCTCTTTATTCAAATGTGTCAGAGCGTTCCAAAAGAGACGGCCGTAGAGATTGTTTAAATTGCAGGCTGATGATTGCTGGTGAATCTAACATTCTGTATTTCCTTTTGGGCTTCTGAGCTTTATGCTTTTGAACCAAATGCCGTAGAGACAGGAAGCTTAAATCTACAGGATAAGTGCTACTGAGATGAAGGGATCCACAGTCGGTTAAGGCACTCGCGCTCTTGTCTCTGCAGCCTAGGTAGTAGATATCTTTGGTTCAGAAGCAATGGTTTCCTCAACTAGCAGGCTGCTCGTCCTCCTCATCTGCCTTGGCTTCTTCAGTCTTCACCTGGGAAATGCATATGCACTGACAAGCAGAAAACTTGCTCTTAGACTGAACAAGGAGTTGGCGCCTACTGCGAGAAACTTGCAGGCTGGGAAAGCTGATCTAAACACCATGTACAAGAAAAAGAAAGCAGGCCGTGCTCCCTTGGCATTTGATCCAAACCAATCGAGCAAACGAAGAGTTCGAAGAGGGTCTGATCCCATTCACAACAGGTGCTGATCTCCTTGGTAGCCCTTAGCAAACGGTTACCTGAATACAGCAAAGCAGAGAAGTCATCTTAGATCAGAGCAGAGAAGCAATTTTGTCTCTGACATGGAGAAACCCGGTGGTCTCTGTCAACTGAGATGGTAGAAGCTCTGCACGTTCTTTTGTTGAATTGGCTGTCTTGTCTAATTTTAATTGTTTCACAGCTTTTATATAGAGATATATGTACAGCAGTGTTAATAGGATGAGCTGCAGATTCCTACAGCCATCATTGCTGATGAATCCAAGGAAAGAGAACGGAAGGGATTCGGCGATATGGTTGCCTCCACTCAAATAGAAAAACTACCACCTTTTATGTGTTGTTCTTAATGGAAAGAATCTGGTTGTATTGGCAAGTTTAAGCGCTATCATATTCAAATTCTTTGGCATTGTTCAGATTTTGTTTGTTTTCTTTTTTCTGTTTTTTTTTTTCTCCGTTAATTTGGACTGTCTCGTTTTAGCTCTTCTTAGTTTTTCAAGCAGATTTTCTGTTGTGAGAGTGCAAGGAAGTAATTGGCCTTCTGTTATAAGTCTACCCTGTTCCAAGTTTCTTCCTTATCATACCGAATCCTACAAATTGTGGAGTGACATGTTTGACCTTGCCAAGTTATCATTATTAATATTAATAAAAGTTTTATATGAAAGCATGCAAAAGCTAGATTAAGCCAATCCAAGGCACTGAACCTGCCTCTATTAGCATCTTTTGCATTTAGTGAATCATTCGCATGTTAATGCACTCACCCTTGCATATGACTTAGCTTTGATGCACAATTCATTAGGCCAGCAACTTCAACAACGCAACTATATTTTCCCTGCAGTTAGATTCCAGCTCGACAGGGTGAAGTGTTGTTCAAAAGCAGAAAGACCTGGTGTTTACTCATTTAGCAGAGCCAGGAATTTGGAGATCTACACAGGCATCCAACGTTGCATTCACATAACATGACATGGCTAGCCTATTTTTTCCATGTCGTCTCTGTGTTTGGTTCTTTCTTTTTCTTTTTCTCAAATATGGAATCTATACTTTGCATTCTTATATCATAAAAGAACATCTTCATAATCGTCCAAGTTCAATTATAATAATTGGTGATCACTACGAGAACTTTCCAGTGCAAGTGCCAAAAAAGAAGTGCCACATGACACAAACTTGCCAATAGAATTCCTTTTAAAAGAATGTTAGCATTGATTGCCGACAGACTTTTAACATCTGCAGTTTCTTGGAGCATGAGGGTTCTTGACCAATGGTCACTATAACTGTCAATAATACTGATTCATAAAGAATGCATACTTTTATATAAGGCATCAAAAAATAAGAATTATAGCCTTCTTCTTGGAAATATATCAGAAAAAGAATGTCTCTGTTCCAAAATGAGTACTGCTGCAGTTCTCATGAGTGTAGCACTTTATTCAGTGATGCCTATGAAATCTTTTAGCTCTGTGATATTTCAAGCGAGCAGATGACATTTCCAATTTCCTACGGACTGCCTCCCATATCATCTGAACAGAATCTCCAGGTTGTGATGGGTAGTGATACTCAAAGTGATGAGCCACTTCCTTTATCCTTCTCCACATCCTGTTCCATTCATCTGATCCAATTCCTCTAAGCAGATTCATTACAAATTCTGGTTTCAAAGCATCTGATTCACTTATAAAAATACAGAACTCAGAGTAGTCAAGGACGTCCTCAAATGGGAGTTCAATACTGTCGCTGATGATCACAGGGATACAGAGACTTGCAATTGAGTCAAAAAGACGATTTGATGAAGGGGTATCACCAACAAGATTCAAACAAAACTTTGAAGAAGCCATTCCCTGACTAGCTTCTTTAGCTCCATTCTTGTGAAACCTTCCAGAAGTAAAGTGCACATCTTTCTGTTTTTTGAATAGATAATAAAGTACTTGACGAATGATCCCACCCTGAAATATACAGGAGTCAGACGAGAGAGTTCAGTACGGGATCATCGAGTCATGACAGGTCAGTTCATAAACGTATGAGATGCTAACTAGTCTGAACTCTGAAGGCGATCAAGAGACCTGAAACCAGCAAGGTTCTAGGGCCTGATGTGGCCATGGGGATAGCAATTCAAGTGATGAAGCATGGGAAGAAAATCTGGAAAAGTCCTAGGGGATCACTTCTTGGTCACTGGGGATGAATAAAAATAAAGGACATTCATTCGGCAGTATAGTGTCTGCAACACTTATATGAGCTTCTGTACAAACCAATAGAACAGTGAGTAAGATGCACATCAGAAATTTCACTTTCTTTAGACTTCAGACATCAGTTCCATTCCCAACCCACCTAGCAACAAAATAAAACCTTAGGGAAACAACTGCCATTTAACAATAGCAGCAAAATGAAACCTGTCATATCGATTGGCCTAGATATTTTAGCAGCAATCTACTGCTACCATAAGAAAACGAGAACTTCTCGTACACCCAGATATCGACAAATTCTAATGTGCTTGCAGACAGCCAAAAAAAAAAAAAAAAAGAAAACCTCTTAGAAATTTCAGGTATGTAAAGTTTCATGTGTTAGCATTACAAAATGGATAAGCATTCAGCCATTCTGCAACAGCCAGATGAGGCAGGAACGTAAAGATCCTGATATCCAGAAACCACGCAAGCCCAACGTAGGAAGACGACAGAGCAGAAAAAATGAAGCAGCTACAGCGATCTTCTTTTTTGCCATGTAAACATATTTGTAATGGTCCCATTTCCGGTAATGTAGAAAACAGGGAACATCCTTGGTGAAGAGAGCACATAAACATGACTCTTTGATAAGAGGACGTAGGATAACAATTCTGAGCAGTGCTTTTGCCCCCCTTTCTCTTCCTATGCATTACTTATTTTATTTTATCATGGTTCCAAATTGTTATTGTCAAGTGCCTCAGCAGGAATTCATTTCCTGAAATTCCAGTACATTCCAACATGGGGTGAAGAGGATAGCCACATCTAGATTCTTACACCTTTTAAATTTCAACCAGGATAATTTTCGTTACAAGGAGATCAGTAAACAAATGAAGTAATAAAAGGCTGCTTGCAGGAAATAATCGAGCAAATCAAGGGGAGAACACCACTTACATCTTTCCTATAGATTTCTCCCTGAAAATACAAAAGCGTGCTTCTGTTTTCGAACTTGAGAGAATCATTAGAAGCAATGGTTGTCACAACATGTCTGTATGGTGCCACAATATCCTTCTCAAGATTTGCTATACGAACAGGGGTCCTCCCAAAATCAGCGACCACAAACATGGCTGGGGCAAGCTTTTCCCTGGCTCTCAACAAGCTATTTGGATGATGTGCAACGATCAGATGATCTCTCCCGTCCCTCCTCTTCCACTCTTCCCTACCCATCAAAAATTCCACCAACTTGTCTTGCAACTTCCTGTCTTTACTAACTCTTCCCTTCTTCTTCGTCAACTTTGAATCCAAGTTATAACTAAGAGATGCAAAGAATGGTACGAAGATCACATCTGCATCATTTGAATTATGTACTCTAACTGCATTGCAGAGACCAACTTCAACACACGAACTGTTTGAAGATAACAAATCGAGTGTCAGCCAATATTCCACGCTGTGCTGATGTGTGAGTCCACCAGGATATGATGGAACTTCTTGTCGAACATCCGGCCATGATTCATCTTCTCTTGGTTCCCAACCAAGCAAACCGAAATGGAATTGAGGTGGCAGATCATACATAAAGACCTTTATCGCTTCTTGATTAGTTCTACATGCATAAGAACCACAACCTTGAGTTGTTCCGCTGGAAGACGAAACATCATGACCGTCATTAACATATGGCGTAAGCCAAGGGGTTGGAAGACGTTGGACTTCAGTGGCAGAGACTGCTGCGCCCTTTACTGGCGTTAACTTTATAACGGGTTCAGGCAGGGCTACGTTACCGGAATTCAGGAGAAACAGGATGGAGTAGAGCAAGAGACATACAGAAAGAATAAAAACGCAGGGGAGCAATCTTCTTGTCGCTGTGCCTGTTTTCATAATTCTCGATCTTCTTGATGAAAGAGAGAAGCAAAGCAAGGAAGGACCACGATCCAGATTGGTGGTATGAAAAAAATCCCATTCGGTCAAAGGCCGAAATTTAAGTTGTTGGCCTTTCTTTTTCATGCATTTCCATGACGAGCTCTCCACAAACAGCATTTCCTCGTTAAAAAAATAAAAAAAAACGGCCCATGTTTTCTTCTTTTCCTGTGGGCAAGCAAATTCAAGAAGGATGGCGTGGGACTAATGCTGGAAGGTTGATTTCTAAAGAACAGTTCTACACATGGAGCAATACTTGATCCAAGAAAGAACAGAACTAAGAACAAAATCAAACAAGGGCTAAATCCGTTAAATGCTAGCTAAATCTTCCATGTGCCCATGCTACCAAACAGGCCCTAAAGGAGAGAACAGGCATGTAAGTTCTTCCTTTATTATTATTTTTTAAATTTGAAATTTGGCATTTTTTACAAAATACCACCAATTTTGCTTCTCTCGTTCATCAAGAAGATAAAGAATTTATGAGACCAGGCAGCGGAACAAGAAGATTAATCCCCCGCTTTTTTATTCGTTCTTTGACGTCTCTCGCTCTTCTCCTGAATTCCGGTAATGATGTCATTCTGCCTCCATTTCGTTCACATCGTAATGTCCTCCATATAGTTCTTCTTCCATGTTTTCCATACTCAATTAACTTTTTTTCTTCTTCCTGATATAAAGAAAACCAGGTTAATGAATCCAGCGATCCAAATGGGCGGATATCCAAATTCACAATGGTTCGGGAACGGATTTGGTAAGATCATGGTAAACATGTAACAGTTTTAGGTCTCTACTCTATTTGAAGTCAAGGGAGGGTTTGTTCGTTTCAGATCCAGATTATTGCGGGGGTTTGATCTGGATTCCATCTGAACCCGGACCCAAAATCCGAAGGCGAGGCATGTGCTGAGCTTATCTGCCCGGAGGGTTAGTTGGAGAAGGTTTTTGGGGTGACATGGTTCACACGATGAACGTGGTTTTTCGATGGCTCGGGTCCGGATTTGGATTTGATATTCAGTTTTAGTAAGCAATTCTAAGTTCGAGACAGATATCAAATTGGGATCCAATAAAGATCTCATGCGATTACATATAAATCCTGAACCTTATTCTAGTTGGTCCGACACTTGGCTTTAGAACATAGGTCTGAATCCGAATCAGATTATTATTTAGGTTCCCAGTTACGAGAGGACTAAACGGGGTTTAGACAAGAGACTAGGACTTGAAAAGCGCAACTGATTATGAGTTTGAGGCATAAAACATGAGTCTCAATAGCTGCTCCATCTGAACTCAAGTTGAAGAAATCGGCTATATGAAAGTTTTCAACGAATCATATGGATTTGAAAATTAAGTGGCGCATGAACAACCAGCCACATTTGTTTAATTGAGTTTCTCTTGTCTCCATACTTTTTTTTTATATATATATATAATAAAGTCAAAGATCAGGTTCTGATAAACCCACAATTAATATTTATTTGATTTGATGAATGAGACCGGAAACCATTACAAGAATGGATTTGACGTTTTTCAACCGTGTGAGACGGTGATTATGGTTCGACCATCTAAAACCTTAAATCTATAGTGAATTGACCGAATTAAAATTAAAATTTCTAAATTTTGAATAGAACTAAAATAAGGCATGTACAATACAACATAATAAGAACTTTATTGTGTGCTAATTCCGTACCAGCATGGCGTACTTGGGAGGCCAAGCCCGTGGAGGGTCCGGTTGGCTTGGGATCGGGTCCAACAGATCCCTGCCTGCCTTGTTGAGGGAGACCAATCCCATAGCTTTCCTTCCTGCCTTTTCATTTCACCTGATCTGCATTTCAATTCAAACTTAACTTTTGTTCATTTGAATTCGAATTGGAATATGTGAATATTTGAAAAAGCAGAGTCCATCCAATTCAAATAAAATCCATTGACATCATGATTGATTAGACCCCGTTTCACACCCGGATCCGTTCAAAAGCTACTAATGTTTTCTAAGTCACTAGTATCAGCCAATACTGTGAGTTAAAGTTAATGATTTGGGTACTATTTGGGATTTTTGTACATGTGCCTATGATTTCCAAATAGAGGTTCGCAAATTACGATTTTCATGATTTGCTCCATGTTTTCTAAGTCACTAGTAAACCTTCATTCTTAATTTGATGCGTAAACCGCAGGCCGACTGATTAATCTATTTTACGAACTCGTTCCTATAATTCATGAAACATGTAGAATTTGAGTAAATACGAATCAATTGATTAATAGTTAGTTGACAAGGTGATTTTCATAAGAAAGTACAACACATCACGTGCCATTTCGGCCTGATGATGTTGTGATATTTTGAATTTTGCAAAAAAAAAAAAAAGAAAAGAAAAAGGTAATTTTACACATGGCACACTAAAAACAAGAAGAAGTTGTGTAATTACTTTGTATGATTCTCATATTTGTTAATGCACATATTCTACCAACTTTATACGTAGATTAGTTATTATATTTACGTACTTAGGTTATGCAGAAGATGAAATCGCGAATAGACAAAGTGGGAGGTACTAGGCAGTTAGTTTGTGTTTGAAATTAATATTGATATACAAATTGAAATTGAAGCTTAGTAAGGAAGAAGACAAAAACAAAACGAAATTGCTTGTGTATAAGAAGGTGGAGAAGAGCTGAGTCTTAGTCTCATGAGAGGACGGAACGGTAAATTTGTGGGCGGTGGGAACATGGATTAGGTTGAGACTTGAGAGGCGCAGGCCGCTGTGTCACACTCACATGGCCCTCCCTAGAAAAGGGCGCACCTGACAGACCATTAAAGACCGTGTGGGCCCCCGCCCCCATGTGCCGACCCTTCTCATTTTTTTTTTTTTTAAAAATTATATGCAACACATAAAAATAATATCAGAGACTAACTTCCTTCCCTTGTACCCTTTCTTTGGGTACGGACATACTGTGTAGGATTCGATTCATTGGCTTATCCAAGGATGTCACATGCCCCCTTTTATTATTCTTTTTTTTTTAAAAAAAAATTGATTTTAACATTGTCTCGTTTCCAATTTTTAAATTGAATAAAACGTCCAATTCAGTTCCATTTTTTTATTTATTTTTAGATCATAAGATTTATCAACAAGGCCTTCACTTTGGCATCAAATTTTAGTACAAGATCATTCAGCATTTATAAGATAAGCTTGTTACAGCCCATGTCATAATCAAACACTTGTTTTCCAAATTGTCACCCAATAGGCTCCCTTTTTTACGGGAAAGTTTTTCACGGCGACCCCGGTTTTTTAGGTCAAGAAATGTTAAGATATATATATATATATATATACATATAAAGAATTACACTTAGAAAAAAAAAAGAGTTTCTCACCCATCAAACACCACCCTTAAACCGCTAATTCCAGACAGTTGTCGAGTGAAACAAAAGTTTTATGTTCCATATACCTTGCGTATGATTCATAAGAACTTTTGTTTCAGATATTTCAGTTCCACGTTTGAAATGATATAGAACTAAAATTTCATCTGACCGTTGATTGTAAACTAAAGAAAAACAACACCTACAAAAGAAAGGTTTAACATTGAAGTTTCACCTATTTCAACATCCCAAAGCATCCGGCATTATAGTTCTAAGTTTGTTCGCCATAATGTCTTTCTGGAATTTTGAAGTTTAGTTTGAAGTGGAAGAGCATCCATTCAAACTTAGTGTCATTAGGGTTTGGTATTTCACAATTGCCCTGTCTCGAGATGCGCATGTCATGCGACAAGTTGTGGGCACTATCAAACACTGGTTCTAAACGGCCTTATTTTCTCGTATCGGAAAAAGTTATCCGGAAGAAAGTGCTCGGATTCCGAAGAAACAGTTGGTTGACTACACTTATTCCTGTAAATCGAAAGATACAAGAAAGGGAACATTATTTTTACTTTTGTTTTTACATTGAAAATTTGTTTTCTAATTGGTCACTCGTCGGTGCTGCAACTGAAGCTTTTCCTATTTAAAGGCGTGGGGTTTCTGAAATGGGGACCTCGAGCTGCCCCAAAGTTCGCTTCGTCCTCTTGAAGGGATTCTCAGTAGTTCCTTCTTGAGTTCTTTGGGCAGCCATGGCGGCCTCTGCAAAGGTTCTTGCTCTCGTAGTCTTCATGGTCGTAGCCATATGGATGGCAGAAGTTGAGGTGCCTCTTACACGTTCCTTCCTTGCTCCTGCTTTTTCTCCTTGTTTCTTTCTTCCTAGATCTGTCTATTTGCAGTTTTTCTATGAGACGAACGTGCAAACTGAGGTAGTAACTTAATCTCATTGTTTTTTTCTGCTTCTGCAGGGAGTGCTAGGGAATGCAGAACATAATGAAAGGGTAAGTGTGTTTTTTCCAACTTTTTCACTCACCTTAAAGAGATAATATCTGATATTATTTCTTGTTTACGGTTAATTATATGTTAAAACTTCAACAAACTTACATCTTCCATGTTTAATCTCTTTTTTGTTGCAGAGTTTAAGGGGAATACACACCAATCTGAGAGGCTACCGTAAGCTTTTTCCTCACCTCTGCTTCCTATTAATTAATGAAAGGAAGTTCTTTCTCTTTTTGTTTCCTTTGGGTTCTTGGCCAAGAGAGATATCTTCATCGCTAGCTTCACAATTAGCAAAGGAACTAAGTTGGTAAACCCTTTCTGAGGCGACATTCTTTTGTTCTAACCAGTGTTGAGGAAATGGGTAAGGATCTGCTGATCACAATTGAATCAGTAGGAAATAGACTCGATTCACCGGCCAATCTAAGGGAGTCATGTCTCGGATTACATACATTTATTATTTTTTAAATATTTTAAACGTTTTCTTATTGTAAACTTTTTTATGTTTTTCCATTGCACTTCTCTGGAAAAATGTAAAGTAATAGTAATATTCTCCACCTATTTCATAACCAATGCAGCTGAATTGCTTAGTCAAGCGATTGCCCACCCGATCGATCTAACTTCAGATTTTGACAAAAAAGTTTTTGGTAAAAGTCGTTTACTATGGCAAGATCTATTCACAAATTATCTCCTCATAATAAAAAGAAGGTATTTGATCGTGACATAGGACCAGACATTATACATTACTGTGAGAGTAAGCACTGGAAACTTTTGGGGATACGAGACTGGACTCTGAAAACGTCCAGGTATTTAATTGAACAGGACAGTGGGAGGGCTGCAAATGTCAGATTTCGTATTGAGAGGCTCGATATATATATATATATATATTATATAGTCCTAGATCTAAGGCGCCACTGGAATCTCTAGTAATAAATAGGAACATGGTCCATGGAGACACAAGGTATATGGAACTTGGTGCACGAAATTATAAGCTCTTGACAGTAGTTCTTAACCATTATATATATAGCAATAAGACCATCTCTAAGTTTGAAAATTTTGGATCCATTTTTAAGGGCGAGATAGATCATAGATCTGGCCTGCTTTTTGTTGTAGTTTAATTGGGATGCTACTTTTTGGATGCAGAGTGCCCTGGGAAGTGCCAGTATAGATGCAGCCAGACTCAGTACAAGAAGCCTTGCCTCTTCTTCTGCAACAAGTGCTGCAACAAGTGCCTGTGTGTGCCCCCTGGTTTCTATGGCAACAAACAGATCTGCCCTTGCTACAACAACTGGAAGACCAAGAGGGGAGGACCCAAGTGCCCTTAATTAGTCCGTTTCTCTTTGTTGTTCTTCTTTTTCTCTTGTTTCCTTCCATGTTCCGGTTGATGGCCTTGTGAGCTTCCTTCGTTGCGCATTCTCATGGGCTTCCTGTTTTGCTGCAACGAAGTGGCATTTGCATGGTCAGAAGAAATTAGCTTCTCGATTGCCTTTGGCTCTTGATGTTTTAAGTGATACATAAACTGTTAGAATATTGCAGCGATGCAATTGCCCTCAAGGTTTCATTTTCCTTTTTTCTCATATTTTGGATTAAAGAACGATCCTCGTTTCGATGCGATCTGAGTCTAGTAGTTGAAATCTATAGCTTTTCATAGGCTAGCAGCTACTTACGGAGGGGAGAGCTCTAGTTCTCACGGTTCTTGTGGCTGCGTTTGCACCGCCACAGATCTCAAATCTTGACATGAACTTTCACACTAGAGATCCGCAGATCTAGGGGTCAAAGGGAATCTTAAATTGACAGCTTTGCAATTTTCAATTTGAAAAAGCTAGGGATGGCTTCAAACAGCACAGTTAGAACTGTCAAGTGCCAATAAACGGCTGCTGGGAGGGAGGTAGCTCCCATCCTTTGGGAGGCGCTACAAAGATTTACTTGATTTGGAGACAATGTTCCCTTATGTTCACGGCCGACCGCCATACATAGCAGTTTTCATTATGGTAGGAAATTTCTAAGTACAAACCACAAACCAAAATGCAGTTTCATAAACATGAAATTAGGTCAAAGTCCGCAAAGAGGAAATTAAGAAAGACTATCAAGTATAGACCAAGCTCCACACTTCAACATTTGTGTGGTGCGTCACTAGCTCGACGAGCAGGACACTATGGACCTATACCAAAAAAAGGGATAGGTTATACATGCAAGTTATCGGACCAGCTAACCAAAAAAAGGGATAGGTTATACATGCAAGTTGAAGCCTGTAGTGATCCGACCACCTATTACCGACACATCCCAAGTGGAAGGGGGAGAGCTTGGGGTCTTGTTTGAATGGTGGAATAACCTTCAGCTCATGCATCCGGTGAATTGGAGATACATGCAATCCCACATCAGGATCTCAGATTCAGAACAATTGGAGATCCCCAATGGGTGATTATGGACGCTGCAAAGTCCCTATGACTTTCCTGATCAACGCAAGCAGGTTTTACATTATGAAAAGTCGTTTGACGATGCTCCTTAAACCAAACAGTCACTGAGAATATGGAAAAATGAGTGAAAAGTTTGTCATAACAAATAGGGATGTCAATAAATTCATTTCAGATCGGATGTCTGATTGAGCTGCTTCTTCAAAAGAATCAGATATAGATAAAAGTCCCAACTGGAATCAGATTCGGCTTCAAATTTGGATTTGGTTTTAAACAAATATCCTATATCCCATCTCTATTCATTTTATAAGTCAGTTCTTAGCATATTATGATATATTGTAATGCAGTTCGGTTGTCCCGTCTAAAAGCCGGATTTAGATGTGAATACAACATATTACAGTAAGCAACTCAACAAACTGCCCGAATATCTCATTCATCATTCCATCAATATACACAAGGCGGCATTCCGTATATATAGCATGTATATACACATCAAATGACCCAACCGTGTTTCATCAATATACACAAGTAGGCGTCAGAAATTTGGCGTCACCAAAGACCTTGTGAGTCCGTTATGTGCCAACCTGGTCACATTAAGAAGTTGTTTCCTGTTTAATTGCAAAAATCTATAGCTAAATGCTCATTGACAAAAAAAACAAAAAGATCCCAATACGTCTGCACCTTATCATGGAACTAACCATACGATGTGATCTGTCTGTCCAGAAAACTTGAGATCAAACTGGCTTTTATCTTTCCAGTTCATGCTCTTCTAATAGATGGACAACATTTTATAAGTGGAAGTTTGATACAAGAGGGCAAATAATTTTGAGAATCTTTGCAGAGACTTGTGCTTAATAAACGAAAAACAATACAAGGCCAGAACATTCTGTAATAAGAAAACACATTCTAAAGCAACATTCTCCAGGCTATTGTAATGGATATATTGAGCACATTAGTGAAATCTTTGTCGTGGCTTCTTCAACTAGAGCGTATGAAGGCAACCCACCTTGGTTTTGACAAATTTATGTCCGATTTCAATGTTTTTTAAAGCTGGTCCTACTTTTCAGCCAGCAAAATAAAATGGCATAAAATGCTGGGGACGATTTCAACGATCATACAAGGCGGGAATGGAGATGATTTGGGAGAAATTGCATCTTTCATATGAATTGTCACCGTGGAGCACAACACAATTGGCCGGCGAGGTAAAAATTGAAGACAATTTCCGAATTGTCACCGTCACCTCTTTCCATTTGGATGACACTGGTCTGCCAAAAGCTGCAAGGCTCCTGTCCAGGCAATTCTTTTCGATAGTAAGGCCAATCGGAAGCCAGTTGTCCTCTTTCTTATAGAGACATAGCAATGGCCCCGTGAACTTGTAGGACTGTGGCGCTCAAGCTAACTCCATTTGAGTGCCTGTCTCTCGACTCTTTTGGTGTGTAGAAAGTCATCTCAAAAATCATCCAAATGTGGACCCTCTTTCATTCAAGCAGCAATAAGTGGCCTTGGAAGGCATTTTCCCATAACACTGTGACTACAGGACAGGACAGTTGCGTTCCGGCCTTCCATTAAATTTGGCGAAGGACATTATGTTCCTCGGTGCGTTTGCATATGCCACTGGACTCCCAGAACCCGCACGTGAACGTCGAGTTCTCTCTTGAAATGTCGTTCCAAAGTCAGCCTGAAAATCTTTCTACGTGATTCTTATCCCGAATTTTTTGGCTACTTGGTTCCCGGAACCCTTTAATAAACTAAAAATGAACAACACTAGCCATAAAACACGCCCTCGATTTTGTTTTCTTACAAACAAAGACGACCTTTCACATCTTTATGGTTGCAAGTTGGCTGGCGATTCGAGCATCCTTCAATGGGGTTCGTGTGCTTCAAGTTAATTAATTAACAAACACTATGAAAAGATGCTTGGTCAGATAGAATCAATCAATCAATCAATCATCTAGACTATATAGGAACCATCTGCACTACTATGTCCTATAATATATAATGTGAATTCATTAACAAAATTGAGTGGAGGTTAATCAGAAGGAAAACAAAAAGTCAGAAAAAAGATAAGAAACCAGAGAGAGAGATGGCTGAATCAAGCAACTTTTATTAAACCGGATGCAAAGAGAGAGAGAGAGAGAGAGAGAGAGAGGTTCGTCTGCAGAGTTCGTAACTTCGTATCTGTAATGCTAATCCAAATCCCAAGCTCACACTTCATCCTTAGAGAACTTGACATGAGGTTTTTAATCATGTTTAAAATGTTCAGGCTCGTTCCCCGAGCAGGTTGGGTTATTGGGGATCAAGGCTTAGATACGAATGAATTCTATCGATTGGCTTCTGTGATTACAATGGCCTGAATCCAAATCAGGTCCATATTTGCTGAAATTGCTGTTAGATCTCAGACCTCATCTCAAACTGTACAGCTTCCGATCTCGGACCTGCTTCAGCCTTAACTGAGTGCGAAGAACATAATCAACAGTCAATGTATAAATCTGAAGCCTATGACGATTGTTAATGAAAAGCTAGACCCTTGGCGTTTACCTAGCTGCAGCCTTAATATATAAAAAGACTTTCTTAACTCCCGCATGCTTTATATATGTTTTTATTTAGTCAAAACTTTAAATATATGGTCCTTGCATAATTTCCTATGTGCGCCAAAGTTAGCAGGTTCAATTGAACGACCTTGTCTAAGAATATTAACTACTCAAAGCCTTGTTGGCAGTTTCATTTCATTTTGGATATGATGCAATTACTGAATCGTTTCAACTACTTTGCAAGCAATAATTGTATCACTTTTTGTGGTTAAACTTTAATACACACATTAACGACATGGCAATAAATTCCATAGAACTCACATAAATAAGTTCCAAAATAAGGGTATATATAGTGTTCTTGGCCGATTAAATGTTCTATAAACAAGTATTTCATGACACCATGTTCTTCTTCCCAAACGCCATCTATGTGTTCTAAAATGACATTTTATATCGTTTTAAAAAAAGAAAAAGATACGCATCAATGATAAAAGACAATCTTCAAGCGCTTTCAGCACCAAATTCAGAAGCACTGAATGACTTGTCGCTTTTTTGTGCCCACTTATCGATGAGCATAAGCCATTAATTGCAGGAAAATGACACCATGATTATCAAGTAGCTGCAATTGTGGACCAACTGCCATAAAAGAAGAAAAGAAAATCTATTGCGCATTCAATATATATATCAAGCCTTCACTAGCTTCATGTTGGACTGGCTTTAACCTAGAAACCTAAACCCCAGCTTGGCCAGAGTGGGGTTTCGCCATACATCTGTGGAACAGAGTCAAAACTTCTATGCAAGTAGCAATATAAAACCCAAAACCTCTTCAGTTAGATCCCCTTTTTATGGAAATTTGGACACGTTCAAGAGATCCAGATCTCATGGAAAGTGTAGCCTTCATTGTACTTGTAGGCGCATGAACGGTCTAGATCCTGGTCTACTGATCCACTGGGTCCTATCCAATATTAGTTTTTTCAACTGGATTTGAAAAGAATGCCATGAATCTCAAACTGGATCCAGCAGAATCTGGCCCCAAAGCGGGAACTTTTCAGAACTAAGGGCACCTAAAAGTTTGACAGTAATATAAAATGGATAAAACGCGTTTCATGTTGTTACAAAGTTTTCATGGGTATGTAAATGAGAAATAGCGTTCCGTTTATCACTACATCAAGCTAGGGTAAATGAGATTTGATTAATAACCATGAAAAAGTTCATGAACGGTGCTTGCTTGTCTTCTACTCATGCTGTTGAGTCCTTTAAACTGGAAAATAATGAGTTTGTGGATCAGGCTACTTCAGAATCCTATGCAATATTAATTACAATTTTTTTTCAGATTTTTCTTGAAGTTATTTGTAACTATATGGACATGACTTCAACGGCTACCAGAAACTCGGATCAGATCTTGATTATGAAAATTTGGATATAGAAACAGGGTAAAAAAACGCAAAGTCTTGTTTATGAAGTGATATAATTAATAATTGGTTTCCTGCATTTTGCACCGGGGAAATGCTTCTATTGCTTCGTTAATTTCCGACATACAATCCTGCAAAAAAAAAAAAAAAAAGGTTTTTGTGATAATTTGAATGGTAAAAGTATATGGACTTGGCAATGGTTATTAATTCCGAATCCAACTTCATCTGACTCTGCATTGCGGAAGGATATCACTACTGTGAAAGTATAGTTGCAAAGAAAGTCGAGGACGATATTTCTGCTCATACATGGTTGCGATCGATTCTGCGAACATTAGTTTTTAATTGAGATGACTCGTTAAAAGTCTAGCACCTACCAATTTCGATGTATATGATTCTCTCATTTCAAATAGAATGAAACTCAATGTAATCTAGTATGAATTGGCCGTCAGAACGAATATCGATAGAACTTATAATGGGTAGTAACATCTAGTGGATGTGCATCTCTGTTTTGGGTCCGCTAGGATTTTATTTGATTGGGAATGTGATACATTCATTCCCACCTCAGCAGAGAGTTGTTTTCCACAACAGATCGTAGTGTGCTTCTACATTATAATAGTTCTATCCATTAGCTTCTTCTTAAGAATTATTTTAAACAAGCATATGATTACCAGTTTAGCAAACAAGAAAAAAAAGAAAGAAAGAGAAACTTTAATTCAAGTTGCTTGCATAAAAAATATTGACAGTGTTACTACCAAGATTTTGTAATTGTTATCACAGCCAATAAGTGTTTGATGATAAAAAAACTACACATTCAAATCCATAAAATGAATGACTGGACATATATTTCCTATCAAATCACTCATAAGACCATATCGACAAGTTTATTGATTGGATTAAAAATTACTTTGGTAATTTATTTTGAAAGGTGATCGCTCGTGCAAGCCACGAGGAGTTGAGCTACCAATTTCATCACGCATTGTTGTGGAGACACATGGTCTCTCGTGCATGACTCAACCTCTAATGCCGCATGCAGTTATTGGCTTTGCTCATCTATATATAAGACAAAGTTAATTAATATTATAACAAACTAAGCGGCGCGGCGCTGATGCATACGTTCTCTGTTCTTCCTCCTTTTTTAGTTGTTTATTTTCCACAGTGCACCCATAAATTTATAAAACGAAGAGTTGAAAGCAATTTATGTTTCTGTTTAAAAAATTGGAAATGATAATCTTGCAGTTTGTGGGGTTTGGGATATGTGATTAGCTCAACCTAAAATGTTAGCCAGCGTGGTGGGTCCGCAAGATTGTTTGAATATGTTTTTTTTTTTTAAAAAAATTTATTTTTGCATCCTTTTCAGCAGGTAAAACAGTGAATATTTCACAAATTTAACTATTGAATCAATACAAGAAAAAAAGGATATTTTAATTGTTGATGGAAAAGTTAGATACATTTTTTCACAAAACGGGAAACCTATGAGCAATTTTTTTAATTATTACAGTAAGTTTAGGTGTGCGTCAAAAGTTTAAGTAAATAAAAAAGAGTGTACATATCGAGGTTTCATTTTATTGCCTCGATGTGGTGCTCGGCTCAACATGGCAGCCGACCGCCAATCAAAGTCGGGAACCCAAAAGGATGGACCCCATTTCGATCGGCAGGTTCAAGTTTTAATAAGTTGCCCAATAACATGAACTACATATTTAGTCATATCGATAACAAAATAATCGATCAAAATATATTTAATTAATCTAAATAGTACACTACTTTATAATTTAGTGACTTAATATGGTGAAATAACTTGAGTCTTGATCACTACGACCCATTTTTATGTCAAGCAATTTTTTAGTAAGAATTCTTGAAGTTCAAAGCTCTTTTTTACTTATTATTGGCAAAGCATAAGCTGAATCATTGGGTCTAAACTAGTTACGTTGTAGCCTTGTTTCCTGAGGAGAAAAGAGAAGGATTTCGGCTCTCATTCACGTAGTAAGATGCAATGCTTTTCTTGCTCACCTGGACTTTGACTGGACTTTAACGAATCAAAGTGAACAACCAGGCCGTAAACACCTTCTACATGGATAGCATGGACGTGGTCAAAGATTTGTAAATTATATCTATCTATCTAGAGATGTGGCTAATTATGTTATAATTAGGATCAAATATTTATCAGACTAGCTCATAGGTTTATATGTAGAACAGCAGGTCCTGTCGAGTACTTGTTCATGGTTTAACTCTGATGGGTCTCACTCCTTGCACAAGCTAAGGCTATAAGAATAGTGATTAGGTTCAACAAGGCAGATCCAAGGAGGGAGTTTTACTCTTCTCTACCCGACGACAGTTGAAGAGTTGAGGACTTGGAAAGTGTTTTAGAAAGCAAGATGATGGAAAATATAGCAAGAATCTAGACACCCTTGAAAATTCAGATATAGATAATAAGCTACTGATCCATAGATTAACAGGATCCCTAATGCTCCAATGTTACAATATTAATTAGTGCTGACGATAAACTAATCGTTGTACGGGCCGTACGTAGTCAGAATTGTCGTAAGAATCTCGCAATTACCGATAATTCTTAATTAGAAGTCGGGTTAGCGCGGCTAATCCAATTGTTAATTGAGGGCTGCTCTGCCCCCCATATGTCCATACCCATCAACAAAAGCATTGTTTATTGGAGGCTGGGGAGTAATTTATGGGCGGGCCTTCCCTACCATACTTTTCTGTGATTAAGAAAAAGCCAAGATTAGTTAGCCCACCAATAAAGATTGTCGGAAAAGTTTGTTCATTTCTGACCATAGCTTCTTCTAGGCGTTGAGATTGGGTACAATTATCTCCTGCAATTAAAAAAAGTTGGTCTCCCTCTCTCTCTCTCTCTCTCATGCACATGCTTGCTCGAAGGCAGATCATTGGCATTTAGAAAGCATATAAAAGTCGACAATTTTTGAGCTAATAAGACACAAGGGACACCAATTGCTTAATCAAAAAGTTAGACCAACAAAAAGACTGTTTGCCATATTTTATGTGAGAAAAATATTCAGGCTCATTAAGTATATGAATATTACAGTTATATGTGTCAGTGATCCAAGCCTATGCCATAGATTGTTGTTGTCATTACTATTTATTATTGTTTATGGTAAAGATGAGGTTGGCTGCTTGGCAGACCTTAACTTGCCAGTTTATTTTAGGAGGCATCTTGGGTATTCAACTTTTCTTTTGAAGGCCTCAGATTGAAGATGAAAGTTTTCAATTCTTAGCTGCTGTTTTGAATGAAGCTTACAGTTCCCTATTAATCCTAGTGATCATCAGGGTAAATCAGGGAACATATAGTTGGGAAAAGGGCATGTCTCATCTCTCTCTTTCTCTCGGGGAGATCTCTCCCTCCAAATGATTGCTTACCATTATTGGCATGTGGGAGGATGAGAAACTGTAGCATGGCGTTTGGAAGAAAGTGAAAGGAGGGAAAGCAAAGAGCAGAAAAGCAACAGGGCAGCGCTCGCTGATGATCATAGTGGAGTGACGTGCTCCAAGTTGACTCTGCTCCCTCTTTTTCGCTGTTATCCCCTCAGCAAAAGGTATGGACGCAAATTCTTGCTTAATTTGAGAATGGTGGTTGGGATCTTTCCTGAGAAAGAAACAAACCCCACAGACTGTGTCTGTGATGAACGAGAAAAACGGGACTATCTAATTTAAGACCGTGTCCTGTTACTCTTCTAATCAAGCCAAGAAGACAACGTTGGCTGTGAATAGAGGGAGAATGGGGGCAACTAATTTCACACCCAAAGGTAGCTATCATACTCACATATATATGCATATCTATGTGTATATATAGATCGCATATGATAATGGAGACAAGCATTTTGGGCCAAACAGGCTGGGCTTGTCCGTATGCCCATGTGCTGCATTCGGAGCCCACCGTTGTCCTGTCTTCACACGCTTCACCCTCAATTGCAGCTATCCCATGGAAAGTCTTTAACTCTGTTTGCATTTTTTTTTTTACCTTGGAGTCGTTTGGCAGTTGGAACACTTCTCATGAATCATTCTTCCAAATTCTAAGGCAGATTCATGGAACACTCGTAAAATATTCAATTTGCGAAACGACTAGCCGCACCTTTTATGGGTTTTGAACTCCAACTACTTTGACAGCAGCAGCTAGAGCCCCTACCCACTGTCCCAACTGATAAAACAAGTTCTTGTGGTTTTAAGGGACTTAATTCGGAGTGTTATATTGTTTGAGAACATATTAGAGGGTGTTTGATGAGAAGAATGTTGTGTTTTTGGAAATACATAGTTCAATAACACCATGTTCTTGTTTTAGAAGAGAACAGGTGGGTTCTAGCGGAAGTTTCATTGACAAATCCCAGCTAGCGGGGCTGTTCCCTTTCATCATCTCTTGATTTACCGAAGTCGCTTGAGGTAATTAAACTGCGAAAGTTAGGCACCATGCAGATCACATGGCGGCGTAAAAATAATGTTTAGTCTGCCACCATGCAACAGTAAGCTTCGTCAAGATGGCATTCGCGGGTCCCTTGATGCATGCTGTATGAAGCACCTGCAGGCAACTTGACGCCAATTGCTATTCTTGGCTCAACAGTTCAATTAGTTCAAAAAATGCGACTCTTAGGAAGTCTTCATCTGTTGCAGTGGAGCATCCTTCTTCTTCTCCTGCGTGTATAGCCTTATTCTTTTGTTCTCTTCTTTCTTTATTCTTAGCTTCTAATCAATAAATTGAAACTCCACAAATGGAAACAGCAAAATGCACCGCCCGCAAGGTGAGATCCAAAGTTAGCGTCACTAATTTGCAATTAGGTGGAAAGTTAGATTCCTAAGTGGAAAATTCTTTCTTATTTGTTTCTTTTGCAAGAAACAAGAGAAGAGCCAAGAGAAAAATGAATTCCAGAGCTATTCAAGCATATCCGGAGCTTATGTTTCTTATATATATCGCCTATTTCATCATTCCGGGGTGTTGTTATACGTGTGGACGGAATCCCGATTTGGCCACTTTGAAGGAATCTGAAAATGTGTAAGATGGCAACAACAGAGTATTTTGGAGTACTGGTGATTCTGTGTTCATATTTTTGATAAAAGTGAAAATAATTTATCTTACTAGTTTTAGCAAAACCCAGTTTTGCAAGCGTAGTCTCTTTCCCCCCTTCTTTCTTTTCAAACGATGCTTCCGGGTGATGCCCTGCTATACTTCAACTTACTTATCCGTGATTTTTTTTAAAGTATAAAGAGTTGACGTCACAGAAATTGAAAACTGAGACTGTGGCCTACTAATCCGACCTATTCCGTTGTATCAATCCCCTCGGGATCTATAAAAACGCCATTACTCCTAGATTTGACCTTTTTTTTTTTCATCAAAAGATACTCCATTCAAGGCCCTGACCAAGAAAGATTATTAAAATCCTTACCAGACGAGATTTTATACTTGAAAATTTGAGAAAGTTGCAAGCTGACAAATTGCAAATCGGAATCAGAGCGATGCCATTTGCTTTAATAGTAGCATGGACAAAGAAGAAAAGAAAAGACAATCAGCTGGGATTATCCGGTTTGGACTGACAACCTAAAATTCAAGGTTCGAATAAATAAATTTAAGGAAAAGAAGAAGAAGAGAATTTCGGTTGGGCTTTTTTTCCAACAGTTCTTTAGAGATTAGATGATAATTGTGGACGGATATAAAGTGAAAGAGATGTTTGATACACTAAATGAAAATGATAGCTAACTTGTTGCTTTCTTTATACTTCTGGCTAATGATCTCTTGTGTTTTTTATTATTATTTTTTTGGGTTTCTAGCCTTTGTTTTTAATCTTTGTGAAGAAGGAAAATTTTATGGTACATGGAAAACTTTACTCCACATATATATATATATATATATAAACTTTAATTAAGTTTTCTTTTCATCAATCTGAAAGAGATTCCACTGAAATCGGATTCACCAAATGGTCATATTGTTGGGCAAATTGGATTCCCAAGTGATGTTTACAACAGTAGAGAGCCTGTCAAGCACAGGAAATTGAAAAGGAAGAAAAATGATTTGCCGATCAACTAAGTAGCGCGGCTGATGGAATCGGGTTCCCTGGACGACAAGGACAAGACCCTCAACACATCCTGCTCTCAATTATTTTACTCTCTTCTCTTCTCTTCTGCAACATGCAAGAGAGCAGTAATATTATTCATCTTCACCTTGGAATGGGCGACCCAAAAGCTTAGGGTAGGTAGGTAGGGACAGGCACTAGAAGAGGAGAAAATGGAGGGCCAGGATTTAAGCCCCGGATGGGCGGACTCTCCTGGGCCGTCCGTCCATACGCCCTCAACCACTCTCTGCAACGATTGCTTTCTGCAGTGGATTCAATTAAACTCAAAAAGAAAATTAATCAGCGGAAACAGAAAAGAGAAAAGGGGATGGTAATTCAGTTTCTTTTCTACTGCCCGTGTTTTCTTTTGTGAATTTGCTAAAAAGGGGCTCTGCTAACTTTTTTCCTGCACCGTGAAGATCGAAGGCAGCTGTTCCCACGTGTGGCAGCTGTTGGAACGTTGACCAACGTTACTTTGACCCGAGATAGGGCTGGATCCCGATATTTTTATTCCAATTTGTTCTTTTATCTATCTGCTACAAATTAATACGCAATTACATTGTGCAGAGAAAAGAAAAGATAGTTAGAAAAAATAAAATAAAAAAACTTGATTTTTTTGTCATAGCTGGTCGAACAAACAAAAAAGTTCAGTTCTTATATATTTGTAACGGATTGACCTAAGTGGTTTTCCGACGTTACATTTGGGAGTTGGGTTTGATAAATTTTTGTGAAACTCAACCCTAGAGACAGATTCAAAATGTCCAAATTTGTTTGCAGAAAGTAAGCATCGACAGCTTAACAAATTTTAGAAAATGAAGAAAATATATCAATAAGGGAGCCATAAATTGCACCCGACACTTGGCTGGTAGGCTGTCAGTCACTGGTTCAAAACTCAGGGACTTTTGCCCTTTGAGGAAGGCCAATGCATGTCGGTACCCTAAGGGCAAGGGAATGGCGTTGGAGGTTCGACAAGTAAAACCCAAGAGAAGAAGGTTTGTATATGCAAATGACAAGAGGAAGGCCATAGCTAAAACCAATAACTAAGAAGTGGCACAAGGGAGATGAAGATTTTCACTAACTAAAAGTGGTTTGTGAAAGACAATATTGGTAGCCCAAAAATGGAAGAAGGTTCACGCTTTGAAAACGAGAGCTGAAGCTCTTAATTGCTCTTAAAAGCTAATAAGATAGATGAAGAAAAGATGTAGATTGAAGGTTGAGGGATGGTGGAGGACAAGAAGAAGCCAGTGCGTATAATTGGTCGTTCGGGTTCATATTTGTCCCGAGTCACAATCAATCAAGAGGCCCACATTATTTCTCCGATGGTCTCTCCAAAGGCAACAAGCAATCAAGGCTGGTTGCAGCGTGGACAGTGGATAGGTGTGAGTTGAGTTACCGAACCACTATCAGCATTTACTCCGTCTCCATGTCGTCGGTCACTTGTTCCCAAGGTGTGGACGCAAATATCGGCTTATTTAGGAAAAATACAGCTTCCGTAACATTTTAAACTATTTCGTAAGTCAGGATAAGGATAAAGGAACCCACACAAACATGAATAAAATATTAAAGCATTAACAAGTTTTTTTTTTTTCTTTCACATAAATTACTAGCTCCTTCTGTAATTGATCATCTCCCATATGATTCAGAGAGGTAAGGAAGGCATGGGTAGCCAAGAATTTGATCACATATTCATATAAGCTACGATGCTAGTTTTTTTCTATATTTAGAGGATCAAACCAGGACAACCAACCAGAGTATATGTTTGGCTTTAAAGTCAGAAAAGACTTTTAAAGATTTTTTTTTGTTATGGCTACTTCCCTTAGTCTTAAAGGTGGCGCAAATCCCGGGTGCCCTGACGTCGCTGCCCGCAGCCATTTCCCAGCTGTTGGACCAAAAATGGCGATTCCTGGTGCACCCTAATCGTCTGAAATCCAAATCTAGTAAGTCCCTTAAACCCCAACAATAAAGCGCCTCCTCTGAAAGCAGCAAATTAAAGATTATTTAATTGAAATAAAAGGAAAAGAAGGGGTTTCTCTCTCTATAAACCCTAAGAAACCATTTCTTTACTAAACGAGAAAATGAGGGTTAAAATTGTAACCACAGTTCAGTTAGAAAGAGAATAGAGACAGAAAGGTTAAGTAAGAGAAGAAGGGGAGGGAGAGACAACTATGTGTGGTCTCGTTTCATTATCTCTTGAAGATATTTTGTTTACTCTCCCTTAACCTTATCACTGACACTGTTCCTCTCCCCCCTCCCCCCACCCCACCTCACCCCACACGCTCTCTCTCTCTCCCTCTCGCGCGCGCGCGCGCTCAGGTGGCTGGAAAAGTTGTTCATGGTGGGAAGTACGGGAGCATGGATCAAGTGAACAATAGGTATGGCGGCGACCCATCTGAGGGGAAGTCGGTTTCTGCCGCTAACGGTGGTGGGGTGACCTCACCGGACACCGGTGGTCCGTCGACGAAGAAACAGGCGACTGCCGTCTACCGAGAATGCCTCAAGAACCACGCCGCAAGCATCGGCGGCCACGCGGTCGACGGCTGCTGCGAGTTTATGGCATCGTCGGCCGACCCCCTCAAGTGCGCGGCTTGCGGCTGCCACAGGAACTTCCACCGCCGGGAGGCCGAGGGCGAGATGTTCCCGCGACCGTACCCGCTCTGCACTTGCACCCTGCCGCTTCCGCAGCCGCCGCCGCTGCCAGCGGCGGCGGGAGTGCATGCCGGTGGAGGGGGGCAGGTGAAGTCGGCGTCCCCGCCGACGCACATCTCGTCGCCGTACAATTCCGCGCCGCAGATGCTTCTGGCGCTGAGCGCCGGTGGCGGGGGCGCGGAGGGGGATGGGCGGCGGGGGTTGGAGCCGGGCTCGTCCCCCCCGGCGTAGCATCTGCTGCAAGGCGGAGGATGAGGACGAGGTTCACCAAGGAGCAGAAGGAGAGGATGCAATCGTTCGCGGAGAAGTTAGGGTGGAGGCTGCAGCGGCAGGACGAGGCGGCGATCCTGCGCTTCTGTGAGGAGATCGGCATCCGGAGGTCCGTCCTCAAGGTGTGGATTCACAATAACAAGAGCAATTTTGCTAGGAAGGATCACACCACCAACCTCAATTCTTAGGCTTTTTCTTCTTCTTCTTCTTCTTCTTCTTTTTCTTCTCTCTCTCGCTTCCCTTTTTTGTTATTTTGCTGAGGAGGAATAAAAAGAAAGAAAAAAAAAGGTAGAAAAAAAACAAGAAAAAGAAACTGTGAAAAAATTGACCATTCTTGAGGCAAAAATTTTTGGTGCTTTTGTTTCATTGATATATCATATCTGTAACAAATCATCTGTCTCTTTGTCTATGTTGTTTATCTCTATGCGTCTGATAACAGTGTGGAAAAAGAAAAAACGACCGACTTTGTTCTTCAGCTCATGGGGAAGGGGGCAACGGAATCTGTATGATTAGCATCATATGCTTGTTGTTGGAATCATCTTTGATTGAGGGTGGATTATTATTCTTGTGGCCTTGGCAGGTGCTGAAATCTAATATTTAGGAATGTGGGTGGGTGGTGTTAGTTCTTGTTACTGGTTGCTTGCAGGGTTTAGGTTGTGAATGGGGTAAGGAATGGATCATGGTTTTGTAGAACTAACTTACTAATCTGTGAAGAAATATTTAGCAACTCGTCTTTGGGCGACTAGCTAGCTGGTTGGAGTTCGGCAACAGTACTAACATGTACTTCGAATGCTAATGAAGGATCTTCTGGGTGTTTATAGGATTCAAACAAGATCAACTTGTTCTCAGGGATAATGAAAGATCTGAGGAGTAGATAGGTTGGTGGCGTGCAGAAGGGTTTTCATCAACTGTTCTGTGGACTTGAGGGGGAATGGATTACCTGTTACTGTGTGCCATTATTATGGCTATCATTGCTGTTTGCCTTTGGGATTATGGGGGCACTTAGTTTGGGGTTATGAAAAGGTGTGAGTTTAGGAAAAGGAATTATTGATTGCAGAGTACCAGTCGCAGTCAGCCTTGTTGTCTGTGAAAACTTTTCTCTCTGCAGCAGCAGCAGCAGCAGCAGCAGCAGCAGGAGGTTCCTGAGAGTAAGGGAGGGAAGGAAAGAGATGGGGGGGTTGGTTGGTGGGGTTGCTTAGTTAGTAGCTACTTAATATATAGAAGAAGGTGGGGGCTGAGGTCATTGAAAATTAAATGAGGAGAGTTTGGGAGGAGGCAAAGGGTTTTGATGGTGTGGTTAAGGGGCTGGGGCTGTGTTGCCCATCGCTGCTGACATGCCGGCGACCGTACCGACCACCTTCAAGAAAGCCTGTTTCCTGGCTCTTGACCGGCAAGACCGGAAATCTCTCTCTCTCTCTTTCTCTCGGTGTGCCATGTGGGTATGTCGTTCTCTGGAGAGAAGGAGAGAGCCTTTTGCGGAGGTCGGAAAGTAAAAAGATTGATATGAAAACTCGGGCACGAGCATCTACTTGGCCTCCGGAGATGAGATTCTACTCAACACTCGATCGGCAACTTCCCCTAAAAGCACCTCTCTCTCTCTCGCTAGAGAGAAAAACGAGGGGAGAACTTGTGGTCTAGAACTAGGCGTGAATTGATGTAGATGTTAATATTTTATATGCGTATCTTCTGATAGAGAGACGCATCTTATAACTAGATGTAGAGGTGAATCTTGTCTATGTGTTGCCCATGTATCTTGCTATGCGCCCATGTCAACAACACTTATGTATGGAGAACTTGTGATATTGTTCAATCACGCCTTAGGGTTGTCGTGCAAAATTTGTGTCTACAAGGCATGAATTGTTGGTTCAAGCGTGATCTCTTACTTGTTGTTGTGATTCATTCTCCGAATGCTTGGCAAGATTTAGATGTTAATATTTTAAATGCGTATCTTATGGTACGGAGTCGTATCTTATAATACGTATCATAACTATTAATACTAAAGGTACCATATATTCCTATAACTAGATGTAGAGGTATGTCTTCCCAGTATGATGTCGTATTTTATGGTACAACTACGTATTCTGCTATACGCTCATATCGACAATGTTTATGTACGGAGAACCTGTGGTACTGGTGAGTCATGCTTTAGGGTCATCTTGCAAAATTTATATCTACAAGGCAAGAATTGTTGGTTGAACTGTGATCTCTAATTTTCTGTGATTTATTCTCCGAATGCTTGGAAAAATTTTAGATGTTAATATTTTAATACTTATCTTACTGTGCAGAGCCATATCTTTCAAAACGTATCATAACTATTAATCCTTAATTAATTACGACATGATTTCCATAACTAGATGTAGAGGTGTGATCTATCTATACGATGCCGTATATTTTATGATACGACTACGTAGTTTGCTATACGCCCATACCAACAACGTATATGTATGGAAAACTTGTGGTACTAGCTACTCATGCTTTAGGGTCAGGGACGAAATTTTTTTGTCCACAAGGCTGGATCAACCGTGATGCCAAATTTGTTGTGATTTATTCTCTGAATGCATGGCAAGATTTAGATGTTAATATTTTAATACGTATCTTATGGTATGGAACCGTATCTTACAATACTTATATTAACTATTAATGCTTACAGTACGATATATTTCCATAACTAATGTAGAGGTGTATCTTACTTGTATCATTCCATATTTTATGATACGGATATGTATGTTGCCATACAAACAACGTTTATGTAGGGAAGATTTGTGGTATTGGCCGCTCATGCCTCTTAGGGTTGTCGAGCAAAATTTGTGTCTACAAGGCATGAATTGTTGGATCTACCGGGGTGTCTATTTTGTTGTGATTTATTCTATGAATGCATGACAAATTTAAATGTTAATATTTTAAATGTTTATCTTACGGTACGGAGCCATATTTTAAATGTTAATGCTTACGATATGATCCATAAAAAAAAATTACATGTATATCTTATAGTACAGAGCCGTATCTTATGACACAGGGCTAGCTGAGGTTCAAAAGTTCACCGAAATCCTGATTTTTCCTTTTGGGTTATAAAATAAAAAACGCTTTAGAAAACTCTTACATGCTCTTAGGAGTTGAGTATGGGGAAGAACTTGCCACTTTTGGGAAGGAAAATGTCGATTTGAAGCAAAAATTAGTCTTACAAGATTGATTTACAGTTGAAGAAACGTTTTTATTTTCTCTTAATTTTTGTGCTTCAGAACGTCAACAATTTGTTATTTGGATTGAACAAGTTCATCTTGTGATGTATTATTATGAGTTGTATCATGATTATGTTATGTTAAACTAATAAATATTCATTTCATGATCCCAATTCCTTGATTTTTAATCTGTTCTCTATTTTTCTTTTTTTTAAAAAAATTTATTTTCAATTAAATTTATGATAGATTTAGGATTATGAATATGCTGCGATACAACTGTATCTATTGGCCTCATTGACACGACGTCACACGCTCTACAACAATGTTGCTTTAAACGATAAAACAATTATACGTACTAATGAGTAAAAAATATACACATGTATATATGTGTACAAATTAAGAGATTGATCTTGAAAACTACTTAAGCATATTTACGCAAATATTTCTTCTCATTTTCTATTTAATTCTCAGTAAAGAGTCTCAGATAAGGACCAAGATAAAGTGACTTGTCTCTATCGTTTGAGTTGAGGTAAGATTGATATACTTTATATATGCATGTATGTACGTGTAGTCATCTAACTTGTGTGTCCTTCATGTGGAATATGAAGTTGTCCATGTAATTAACTAAGATTGTAATTTTGAGATAAATTTGGTGTTAACGCAAATAACAAGATACCAAATAATATACGTAACTAACCAAATAATTTGTGTTTATAAACTCATGAAACGAACTGCATAAATGTGATCTTCGTTTTAGAAAGATATATACGTAACTAACCAAATAATCATTTATCATTTCTTTTCATATACAAATCACTCTTAATATATACAAACTCATAATTAACATGTCCGGAATAAATTTCACTTTTATGTTGATTCCAGTTTTCAAATATGAAGCTAAACCACTGTAGTATTTAAAATAAAATATATACGTACCATGACAATATAAAGAATCATATATATCGCTTTTTTACATAGACACACATTATCTCAAAGAACAAACATGCAAGTCCAGATGAATTAGTGAGATGTAATGAAACACAATACAAAACGTCCCAATTCTTCGTTTAAGACAAAATTGGTTCCACTAGTAGTTTATTTTATTTTTATGTATATATTTTTGTGGAATAAATTATTATTTTTCCGGCCGGATAGTCCAGCTGGCAGAAGGGCAACGACGACGACAACGACGACGACGCCTGGCTCTGCCTTTACAAACTGATCACTGAATGTCCAAATCCTGCCCATTCCTCAATATTTCTTCATCTGAAAAAAAGATTGGCCACAGATTGTGTGGATCATCCAAAGCAAGTGCTTCTTTTGTTTGAAGCCTCATGGATTCACACAAAGTGCAGAAATCAAATCAGCAATTTTGTGTCCACTGAATTATTGGCTGTCGCTAGTGATGGTGCCCTCCCACAATGTACCAACTGAAGCATGGTGCGGACCCCTTCTCACTCATGGACCATCACCACCCCCACCCACCCCCTTCAATATTTTCCATAAGAAAATGAATGGCACAAATATGTTTTATCTTCTCCAAACAACTCTTCCTTCACATATATTACTATCTTGCGCCAAAATTGGAGATGAGATCATATGTATTACTATGGCTCTTGGAATCTGACCTTGTTCTTCAATCTGCTTTAGTATTATGCAATTGATATGAATATCTCATCCAGGGAACGCATCGAAAATGCTTTTGCTTATGAATTCTGATTGATAATAGGAATCTCAACTTCTTCCCGTCACATTTCCCCACTAGTGACATGGGTGCAGGTAGGGGTTGAGGTATGGTATACCCACAACAATTTTAGAAGATGTGGATGACAGAATATATGTATGCAAACTGCAGAAAATTGAAAGCAACATTTAAACAAACACAATAAAGACGGAGTTAAAAGCAAGCTGAAGTTAAAAGTAAGTAGTTTAGATTAGTTTTGAGCCAAAAAAAAATATCCAAATATGCCCAATTACCCGGGTATTAGAACAAAAGTATGGAGATCTTACTGATATTAAAGGGAGACCATTAATGAGATGATTGTCCTGGTTTCTAGCCTTTTTGGGATTGAAACCGAAACTGCTAGGGGCTCGACCCGGAAGTGGGTCGGGTTGTTATATTTTTCATGGTGGATGGAGCTCACTTTTGGGGTAGCCTCCCAAAAGAGGATGACCACAAAATCTGGAAATGACATAGAACCTGGTATTCAGGGGTGTAGATAGATGAGGGGCTCCGTGGGGCATATATGAAGCTCAATCTAAAACTTTGAATTTACATGTTGGGTCTCAGTAGACTTAGGTTCAGTTGTATGGAGCTGCCCCACGAGACCCCAAGCCGCTACCTCGAGGCCAGTTAAAATATTTTTTAATTATATATTTAGTGCTTCGTAAGAAAAAAAAAAAAAAAAGTGGCGGCTCCACCCCTGCCGGTGACTACCCTATGACTAGGCAGATATATATGACCGCCTTGGTGCCCAGGGCTACTCTGAGGCTTCAGCCTGGAAGCCCGACAGACAAAGGCAGTGCAAGGGATATATGTCTAGCCATCGCCTTCCAGCCACCTTATAAGGCCAAGGGCATGCGCAGGACTAGGCCGTTGGACTGGCTGAAGCTCTGTCTCCTGGACGGGCGGCAGTGCAGCAGTATGTGGTTCAATTCCATACATATTTCTGCATTTCTTTGGTATTACAACGTCGTAGTTGGTGGACTTGCTTAAATGGTTTCCCAGGGCTCTTTTGGAGAAAGAGGAGGAAGTAGTCTAGTCTAGCTTAGCTACCAAGTGGGTTCCTTTTGATGAAATGACCATACTCAGCACAGTTTTACATCATTGAGAATTCTTCAACGAGAACTGGTTCACACCTACTGTGTCATGTGGAAAAAGGAAAAGGCTGGACTGATATCATCGCAATCGCAAAAATTCAACAGGAGCAAAATAGATACTTCCACTGTTCACAGTTCATAATAGTCGGTCCAGACCAACCATCATGCCAACACTCCAACAGTCTCAAATCTTCACCATCCGCATTAACTGTGCATGCATAACGCTTTCAGCACGCAATTTGTGTGCGTGCGCGCAAGCATGAACATGTTTAAATCAACAGCAACCCTAAGTAAAACGTTAGTTCCTATATTTATTTTATTCTTTTGCAATTTGCTAAAGCTTTTTTTGGTTTTCTTGAATTTAATTTATGTACATCCTAACCTCCAGAAGGACATGGGATACACCTTGAAATATTGAAAAGGGGACTTACTTAATAGGTAATGGTGTTTAAGTTGAAGGATACCAAGAGTGGTAGCTGGGGATGTCACAATATCTGATTTGGATAGGATATCAAAAAATCGGATATGGCAAAAAATTTAATATCCAATTAAGAAATTGGATCGGATTCGAATTGAAGAAATGACAACTGATCAGATTTGGATTTGGATATAGATAAATATCTGAACAGATTCAGATCGGATTTATTTTTAAACAAATATCCTATATCCAATGTTCTTCCATTTTGAAAAACAACCAAATTAGGTTCAAAATTCGAATTTGGATTTAGATAAATCATACTTCGAATTTGGATTCAGATATGACTCTTCTTTGTTTGTATTTGAATATGAATTCGAGTCCGGATATGTGCATACCTACAAAAGCGGATACGATTAAGGACACATCCAATTTGAATCCAATCCATTGACATCCCAATGGTTGCAAAAACATCGATCTCGCAAGAAAAATTTGGAGATTAGCTAGCTTAAAAGACATTGGAGTATAAGAAAAATTGTTATTCATTTCTCATGTCTACCTAACTAGTTTCACTTGGTAACCTCTTGGTTGGGCAGAGCCTGGATCAATCTTTCACTTTGAATTGGTCAGATATTGGCAACTAGCCGATGCCATGCTTGTCTGGGTCAATTCCTTTGAGTCAGCTTTTCATATGAAAGTGAAATGCCCAGCATCGGCTAATCAAGCGCCGAGCTGTGTACCATGGTTTAATCAGATCTTAATACTGATATTCCATACATGATCAATATGAACCACATTTTCTCATGATCACGGAAAGTTGTAAGAAAGCTCCGAATTTCGGACTCAAGAGGGTGAACCACTGTTTTTGGTTGGACTGACAACATTTTGATATATTATGCTATTATATATATATATATATATATATATATATATATATATATATATAGAGAGAGAGAGAGAGACAGAGAGAGAGTTGACCTTTTGTATTAAGTTTATAAGAATTCCAGAACAAAGTAACACAAGAACAAGTTCCAAATGAGGTGCATTCATGGGGCAAAGTGGTGGCGGTTGATGTCCTGGCAAAAAGATGCGAAGGCCTGGCAGTGGCTTCCACTTTCCTTACTGTTATTGCGGCCACTAAACGACTGCCTGACCTCTGCTGCTGCATCAACAAAAGATGGTAGCAGAAAAGGCTAAAGATCTTCAATGATGCTTTATGCTTTTGCTGCTTTAGTTTTTATGAGCATGCGGGATCTGCCATGCATCCAACTAGCTAAAAGCTTTCATGGGAAAATCTGATGGCCATTTTCCAATGGTCTACAAAGGATGATCACTGCCCATATAACTCTTTTTCATGTAGCGAAAAGGGAAAGCCACCAATATGCTGTGAACTTCTTTTTCTTAAACTTTTTCCTAGACCTGCCTTCATATGCAAGCTTGGTGGGTTTCTTCTACATTACATAGCAGTACTTGGTGCAAAGCTTCATCATGATGATGAGTACAGTGGCAAATAAAGTCTTGCTTGCTTGGCCTTAAAAGTTAGATGGCAAAGGAATCCAATGTAGAATAAAGTGCTAAGTATGCCTTGAGTAATGTGCCTCTGGGTTTCCTTTAAAGTAGTACAATAGTACCCTTCTACGATATGGAGACTGCTTGATGTAAATTGGTACATTATAACAGTCAATTTATTTCTAGTTAAGCATGGAAACTTATTAGCTTTTTTGCCCCTTTCATGCTCACGAGAAAAATCGCTCATTATTTCTTAACTTGCAGCAAGAAAGAGAACTATGGCTGTGACAACAGGGGTGTAATTTGGTTTCACTGTAAGTAGACAAAACGATTTCACTAACTTGTGAATTTTGAATGATTCTACCAGAAAATCAGTACACAAATATATTTGTTCATTTCTACAATTTGATGTCTACTTCCAAATTCATGTACATCAAGCATTTTAGACCGAATGCTTTATACAAACACACCTGCACACCTAAAAGTATGCTATGGTCAAGTTGATTATAACTTTATCTGAAGATATGCACCTAAAAGTATGTTATGGTCATGTTGATTATAACTTTATCTCAAGATATACTGATGGAATCATATCTCAACAGAATCTGTCCTATCACTTTTTTGTGTAGATCCATCCATGTACCTAGCATGATTACTAACTGGGCAGTGACAGCAGATTAAAGGGCACGAAGAAAAAGCCATGGAAGAACTCCATGGCCAAGTACAAGCCAGTTTATAAACTGGACTCACAACCTCTATTGGTTCTTGGTCTACCTATATTGGAAAATAATGCGCCCTAAGGAAAGCAACACAGGGCAGCATTCACAATTATATGGTTCAGTGATCTACTATGGCTTAGTAAGTTGTTTTACAATAAGATTATTTGCATGTTGATTACATGCCTTAAGAGAGATTAGGAAATGTATCTCTAATAGTTCCCCTTGATACATTACAATTGCTTTCAGCCCTTGTTGCCTTAAGTTCATGCTGTCAGCTTTGGCTCATCCATGGTTGATCTATGTAAGGGAAACTCCTGGCGCCAATTAAAGCGAGCTATCCAGAAAAAAAATTGAATATGGCAAGACACAAAACGAAAGAGGAAAATACCAAAGACAGGTCGTTCAACAATATGTCTTACGTACCCACGAGAGAAGGAAGAGCAGAATTCCCCTCTCGATCAAAGTCAAAATTGGCTACAAAGAAAATAATAAACAGAATCCTAAAAAATGAAGAAGGTCAAATCTTAAGGAAAACATTAATATCTCTTGCACCAACAAAAAAAAGAAAAAACAAAATAACAATACATTCGTGGACACGGGTGTGCACATAACCTACAAGGGACCAAACGACCAAAAACACAAATCGAAGTAATGGGGACTGAAGGGTTTTTCAGCGAAAAGTCCGCTCAACTTGAGGGAGAGAGCTCTTCTAGTTTTTCATTTTCTATTTTCTCCATTACTCCTCTCTCTGAGCTCACCTCAGTTTCGCGCTAGGGAGCTTTCCAAGCTAATTAAGTCTCGAAATGACTTTACTAAAAGGAAGTTCAAACAGCTTATGACGACCTTAAGTGAGACTTTCTTGCTACTACTTGGGAAGGCCGAGATTTCGCCCTGCGCTGAAAGCTATTACCGTATGAAACCGTGAAGCACTCAACGAGAGGGAGGAGTATTATTCCTTATCGTGTAGCATCGGACAGAAGGCAAGGGGACAACTTGTCGTTTATATTATTTTGTTTGTTATAGAGATTGTGAATAGGAGAATGTGGTATTTTGTGGCAGGGCCGGGTTTATGTTTCCCTTGCATCCGGCCAGAAGCGCATCAAACCTATATATGTGATGATCAACTCCTTTGCTGATGGCGTGGTTCCTTTCTTTCAGGGTTGAGTTCGGATGATCATCAAACCTAGCATCCAAAGGGCTTAGTTTTAAGATACGCAATTGTACATAGGGGATAAGAGTACTGCATGGACAACGATAAGAGAAATACATATGATTGGGTTTAATTTGGACAGGCTTCCTCCCATGGATTTGTAGATGAGGATGGACTGACCTTTGACGTCTTCATTTGTCTATTAAGTATCTGGATTTACCTCTATGTGCGGGCGAGCAGACGTCCAACCTTCGCTGGCAAATCGGAGTGGAAGGTTCCAATCATACACATGGTGCCTTTCTCCAATATTTGACATGCTTTATTGATACGACTCAAAATTGAGGCTGGCTTGTGTATCAGCTTCTTAAGGAGATCTTATTAAATTCAACGCCACCCAATTCATTGTGAGTACAGAAGAAGGTAGGAAACTCATCCGGTGGGTTGTAGTGTGCATTGCAAGAATGATGGTTGAAGAGGCTGTCATAGCAATACTCTGGTGCCTGATTGATGGTAGCTGTATCCATAGAGCATTTTAGATTAAATTGAGGAGCTGGAGATCTTTCTGACCAGAGCACTCTTGCAAAATGATAGGATACGATTGCGTAGGTGTGGTCGGTAAGTTGGATTTTGGAAGCTACTCATGCTAGTAAACCTTTGTAAAGATTTATTATTGCTGATGTGCTTTTATTAAAACTGTCAGTGTTGCCTCTTTTCTATTTCGGTACCCAAACCACAATCTGGGCCGTATACGCTACTAAAAAAAAAAAAAAAACAAAGGGACGTGTTGAACCCGGGAAAGATTCGTGTGCCCGGTGAACTGGAATGTACAGTAGTGATGTTAATCACCGCTTCATATCGTAGGTATAACACTACTGGTCGTCTGTGCCACCGGTATATGTTGGTTCTCCAAAACAAATGCTTGAGGTACCCGACTTCTCCCCCATTTTATTACGTTTTTTAGTTCTTATGCATCGAAACCTTCTTGCTCCATACGTCGGAACCCTCTCCCCCTCACTATTTTTTGCTGGCTGCCAATGTCTATCGATTCACCGCCGGCCGCAAGTTCTACGGTTCCCTCTGTCGCTCATGTGATCTCTCTCTGTCTCTCGTCCTGATTCAGGTAAGCGGTCGAACTGATTCTTTCCATGATCTGTTCCTGCTTGTGAAGTTCTATGTTGATATGGATTCTTTCGATTTAGTTTGTGTCTTGCGATCTTTTGGTCGTTTCTTGGTCAATTGATTTGTTTTGGAGTATCTAAGACCGAAATCCTAGCCTTTTTTTTCTTTTCCCCTTGCTTTCCTTTGATTTTCTCTCCTCGTCTCGGGGCGTGATATTTTCTTCTTTCTTTCTACGAGAATTAGCGAGTGTTTGAGATCCCCTTCTTGCCTTAGTTTTTTTTTTCCCCATCAGGACGGTACACATCAAGGTTTAAATTTCTTATTTTTTGATATTCAGATGATTGGTTGTTCAAGTCTCTTTCTCTCACCCCCCTTTTATCTTTTGATGGATCAATGTGTTGAGTGAGTTTGAAATTTTTTATTAGTTGGTTTCATGATTTGTTTAACCTACATGTGCGCCATGGATTAGAAAATCCGTTTCTTCCATTTTTTTGATATTGCCTCTGTTTCGCCTTGTGGTTTCGTTTTATTTTTCAGTTTCTGCATCCTTTGCGCCTTCCTCTTTTGGCCCTGTGTTTTTAATCTGTCGTTCTATAGGGCAATAACTTAATCCCGGTGAAGTTATGCGGCTTTGTAAGTTTAACCGATTGAGTATCTTCTTTCTCTTATGTATGTTCATGAACGGAGATAAGCATGTGTTTCTTCTTGGGTCTTCCCAAGCTTTTCGTGAACTCCTCTGATAGGAGACTAGTTTCCTTTTGAGAGAAAAAGATTGTCTCGTCGAATTTTTTAACTTTATAGATGGGTGGGGGCTTTGTCTGATCTGCATGTCGTGTGTATGAGGGTGATCATGGTTGAGTTTGTTCACACCTCGTCGAAGAAATAAATTTTGTGATTCACATGTTAACAAGCTTAGGTTAGCAAAGGCATGTAGCTTGTTTAAGCATGGAAACTTCTTCATAGGCACGATGCTAGGTTTTCCAGCTGCTGAAAACATGAACGTGAATGATAATCTTAGCCAGCGAATGTTAGGAGAAAGTTGGGTTTGTGAAATTCTATCCATCATCTCTGCGTAAAGTGACGAATTGGTTTTCATATGAAGATTACCCCATGGTATTCCCAACAAGAATTCGGAATTTAACTTGAGTGTTGGTTCCGATCTGAACTTACACTTCAAACCTCGTTGGTTTTAGGGATCTCTCATCTGCATGAAGGTCGGATTGCATGCGGGTGCCATACTAAGTCTTATATAAAGCCAAATAGAATATCTCCAAAATCAGATGAGTTCGGATTTTTTATACGAGTCTGAGTTTATTTATAGAAAAAAATCGCCTTTATGTGTCATATATACGTCTTCGGGTTCATGGAATCGGTGGCAAACTGATTCCACTTTGTGCCAGTTGAAAAGTGCCACGTGCTAGTTTTTAATGAAATAATTTACTAAAAAAAATTTCAATTTACAGGAACTATTTTTTTTAATATTTACATAAATGAATTATGGAGTTATCTAATTAACTCAATTGATTTTTGAAAGGTTCATGATATGTGCAAAGTTACAGTGACTTGGAGAAAGAGGAGAGATGTTTTTGAGAATGCTGCTGTTTGAATTATTTTTTCAGGAAATGATTTATTATTATTTTTTGACCGATTCTCAACCGATTGAATTGGCCGATTGGGTGCTTGAATTGATTCTGCTCACCTTCAAGGTCTTAAGTGCTAGCAAGGTGGTCGTTTATCAGGAGAAAGTTGGGTGGAGATCAACAAGTAGCAAGTAGCTTGTTGGATTTCAGTTCCAATCCTCGTCTTGGCTATTTATGTGTACATACCCAATATTTTTAGGTTTGTTTTAGTTATACTTTGGGTTTGTGCTTTTGTATGTGTTTCAGTTTTGGGTCCAATAGAAAGCTTTCATCCAATTAGCCTTTGATTATGCTATTTATGCTCATGTTTAGGATTCTTCTGGCAACTTGTTGATCCTTAGTGAATTTCTTTGAGTTCTTTCTAGTTTTCTGATGTTTTTCTGTAGTCTTGTGGGCAAGGGTAGGAGCCACAATTTTCTTCCTGAATGACACACATAGCTTGCAAGAATGGTTCTTGTGTTAATGCTTTTTTCCTGAAGCCTTTTGTTTTTTGTATTGATGCTGGCATTTACAAAAGTCTATCAACATGCGCATGTGCACCACACAAAATACATAGCAAAGGACTTTAAAGAAAAAGGAACTCAAGTTCTTCTCTGTATTTTGATGGATTATTAGCCATTTGTGATGATAGAGTATATGTATTCTATTTACAGAGCAGAGAAGAAGTGTTGAAAAGTCGTTACAGTGCCTTATCAAGATAAGGCAAATCTATCTTCTTGTTATAAAATCTTATTTAAAATGAGCTAATCCTTGCTCTTAGGTAACGATTAGAGGTTTCAATGTATTTCACTAAAACCAAAGAGGCTATATATTGTGAAGTCCACAATCAATGAAAGTACTTTCTTCTCTCGTTTTCCTCTTTCTCTCTGATTCTCTTCTTTGACAAAACATTAATATGGTATCAGAGCTAAACCATCTACTGTTGTCTGTTGCTGATGAAGACACTGACAATCTCTGCCCTTTGCAGTCTGTCCATCAAGACACTGACGCCCTATATTCCATCTGCAGCTTGGGACAACGCAGTAGTTCCTCCTTCATGACATAGCCAGACGATCATCAAGCAGACCGCCAGATTTCCCTCTAGGTGCTCTCGTTTCTTATATCTCTGTTTGTTGATCCTAAACAGTGGAAATCGTGACATTGATGAGTCGGATAAGTGAAGGCTGGCCCAATATCCTGTTGATGGAGCCCCAAATGACTAGCTCCCTCTCTAGTTGTGTAAACTCCTGCAGCGACAGCATTGGCTCCTCTAATAGCAAGCATTAGCTTATTTTTACCTGTCAGCAACGTTTTGAACTCCCCTTCGATATTGTCAAAAGTAGTGTTTAAGGCTGCAATCCACTTCTCGCGATCACCATTCATTCGTTCCACTAGCAGCTTCCTATTTTGACCCTCGTTTACAGCTGTTGTGCTTGCATCTATCCTTCGACGTCTGGCTTGTTCTTTTCTCACAGAGGATTCTTCCTGCATCTTGACTAATTCAACATTGTGCCGTCTCTGAACCTCATGATGTCAAAGACCTGCTTAGCATAGGGAGAGATGTTGATGTCTCGCAGCGCTTTGGCACCTCTCTCCAGCGATTCATGATCGAAGCCAGAGGAAGTTCCACTTCCACCGCTGGCCTGCTCGTTGCTACTAATGTGCTTGGCGGCAGTGGCACCATCGTACACATGAGGCTGAGAAGCGTCATCAGAAGGTAAAGCAGTGAAGGGAGGAAAATGAAAGAAGCTGTTTGCATACACAATGTGATCTACCCAAGAGGAAGAGGAAGAGCAAGCACAAGCAAGAGCAGTACAGATGCACGCAGCCCCCGCCTTGGACATGGCTGCTGCCACCCAAATTTCCTTCCTCAAGCCAATGACGGTGTGGGGTTGAGAAACTTTTGAAGCTGATCCAAGGCATCTTGTTCGAGCCTAGCTACGGTTAACTCAAGGAAGATTTGATGGCAGAAAGGGGAGAGGTCATTCTAAAAGAACCCAATGATGACATTAGCCTAGGAAGCCCGTATTATGTCCATCATTCTGATGGACTAGGTACCCCTTTAGTCTCTAATGTCTTGACAAGAGATAACTATATGATGTGGAGAAAGGCCATGACGATGGCCCTTTTCGCCAAAAACAAGTTGGGGTTCCTCGACGGATCCATTGCCAAGCCTGGCAGCCCCATCTCCTTCAAAATTACATGGGAAAGTTGCAACAACCTGGTTCAATCTTGGATTTTAAACTTCATCCACAAAGATCTCTTGGCTAGTGTAATTCATGTCAAAACTGCTGCCCAAATTTGGAGCGACCTTGAGGCTCGATTTTCTCAAGCCAATGACCCATGCATTTACCAAATACAATTTTAGATAATGAACTGCAAACAAAATCAGTCCTCTATTACTGATCATTACATAAGAATGGAGGCGTTATGGGATAAATTAGCTTTGTATGCTACCATCCCTGATTGCTCGAGTGGTTCTATGAAAGCTATTGACAATCTTTGCCAACAAGACCAACTTATACAGTTCTTAATGGGCCTTAATGACAGTTATGTTGCCATTAAAAGCCAACTCTTGTTGATGGACCCACTTCCTACTATAGCCAAAGCTTATTCTCTTTTTATTCAGGAGGAGAAACAAATGGACATTAATATGGTACAATACTAAAGAAAAAGTCTATTGTTGCAACGCAGCCTCCACCACAAATGCGTGAAAGAAACAAAAACAATCAGATCAAGGAGAGAGGAAGACCACATATGAAGTGCGAGCATTGTGGCAAAAATGGACACATCAAAGCTAAGTGTTATTTTCTTGTTGGTTTTCCTAACAGGTCTGGTTCTTCTAATGCATTGACAAAGCCAAAGGCTAATGCTACCCTAGGAACTGCATCCACTAGTCAACCGAATGAGCAACTATTCAAAAAATTCCTTGACTTCATGGAAAACTCTAATCAAGGTACCAGTGAACCCAGAGTCAACCTCTCAGTTAAATACTCTTCATCCATTTCATATTCCTAAACAATCATGGATCCTCGACACTAGTGTAACCCACCATATCACTAACCTTATCTCCAACCTTCGTGATTCCATCTCCACCAGCCACCCTCCAATCAGCCTGCCAAATGGGTCCAAAGCCAACGTCATCCATATAGGTGACACAGATTTGCGCCCCAACATAACACTAAAAAATGTCTTTTATGTTCATACCTTTGCATTCAACTTGATATTTATTCCTAAACTCTGTAGTGATTCAAGATGTGAAGCAAAATTTAATGAGAATTCTTGTGTGGTGCAGGACTGTCACTCGACGACTATGATTGGAATGGGTAGATTGCAGAATGGATTGTACGTCCTAGATGAGACAAATATCAGCGTAAACCTAACTGCCACCAAATCTGCTCCATGGCATCTTCGTCCCGGGCATGCTTCTGATTCCAGACTTTCTATTTTATCTCATTACCTCTTTGACATTTTTAAATCTGTTAATGCATGTGATATTTGCCTTGTTGCTAAGAACACTAGACTTCCTTTTCCCAGCTGTACTATTTCAACATATGCTCCATTTGACTTAATTCATTGTGATGTGTGGGGAAGTTATCGCACTTCTTCATTGACTGGTGCACAATATTTTTTAACTATAGTTGATGACTTTTCCATATCTTCATGGATTTATCTTATGAGATATAAATTTGAAGTTTTTGGAGTCATTAAAAATTTTGTCAATTTCAAACTATAATTAAAATTCTTAGAAGTGACAACGAGATTGAATTCTTTTCACAAGAAATGAATAACTTTCTCCATAAAAAAGGAATTGATAATCAACATAGTTGTGTTGCGACATCACAACAAAATTGTGTGGTCGAACGCAAGCATAGAGACCTCCTAAACATGACATGAACATTGATTTTTCAAGCTAAACTATCCATAAAATTTTGGGGAGAATGTGTCACCACTACTGCTTACATTATCAATAGATTACCATCAAATGCATTAAATAATAAAACTTTATATGAAGTTTTATACAAATGCATACCAAACTACAAACATATGCGTGTTTTTGGATGTCTATGTTATGCATACAATATTCATAAAAGTCACAAGTTTGACTTAAGGGGAAGGCGATGCATATTTCTCGGATATCCATATGGTCAATCAACTTACAAGGTTTATGATCTTGAAAGTGGATCATTGTTCACCAGTAGAGACGTCAGATTTTGTGAATTTTTTTTTCATATAAAAATGAAATGCACACTGAGGACAATGAACAAGTGGTTCTTCCCTTACCATTCAATGATTATGTCTCAGGTGAGCATGAGGTTTTTTCAAACCCAAGCGAACCTCTTAACAATACCCCATCCAATCTAGATGATGAGATCAACCCTGATCTCATTCCTCAATCAACCGAGCCTACTCATAGTGATTTAATCCAACTTCCCAGATCTACTCGACCTAAGCATATACCGACTCATCTTAGTGACTACAAATGCTTCTCAGTCTTGCTCAGTTTCAGCCATTTGTTGAAGAGTGAAGGGACAAACCCCACAAAAGGTACTTGTTACCCAATTGCACAATGTCTTCATATCACTAACTTCAATTCCAACTACAAGTGTTTCATGTTTACCCTCCTTGAGCAATATGAACTTTCATCCTTTGCCCAAGCCATGCAACCTTAGATGACGTGATGTCATGAAGGTTGAAATTGATGCATTAGAAGCCAATCATACCTGGACTGTCACGAAGCTTCCCCTTGGCAAAGTTCCCATAAGCTGCAAATGGGTATTCAAAATCAAATACCAATCTGATCGCTCATTCGAACGATACAAGGCCCGCTTAGTTGCAAAGGGGTATACACAAACAGAAGGAGTTGATTATATAAGACTTTTGCTCACGTCGCTAAGGTTTATACTATTCGATGTCTTCTGACGATTGCCGCTATTCGAAAGTGGCACCTTTTTCAAGTTGATGTCAATAATACCTTTCTGCATGGTGATCTAGATGAAGAAGTTTATATGCAGTTACCTCATGCTTTTAGCCGACAAGGGGATGAAGGAATGACATGCCTAAATAAGTCTATATATGGACTTAAGCAGTCATTTCGAAATTGGTTTTCCAAACTTTTTAGATTTCTCAAAGGCATGGGCTATATTTAATCCAAAGTAGATTACTCATTATTTTCTAAGATCGGCACTAGATGATGTACATTTGTTGTAGTGTATGTGGATGACATCATCATTGTAGGGGACAACTTGAATGCAATTAATTCTCTAAAACACATGATGAATGAAAGGTTCAAGTTGAAGGATTTAGGCAGACTCAGATATATTCTTGACATAGAATTAGCTACTTCAAAAGATGATGTCTTCTTATCTCAAAAGAAATACCTTCTCAACATACTCCATGAGACATGACATATGAGAGCAAAACTATGTGAGACACCTATGGAACAACACATAAAGTTTCACAATGAAAAGGGAGACATCCTCAAATATCCAAATCATTATAGAAAGGTGATTGGAAAACTAATATATGTGACCATAACAAGGCCAGACATTGTTCATACAGTTCACATCTTGAGCCAATTTATGAGTCAACCACGAATGCCACCTAAAGAAGTCATGAACCGTTTATTGAAATACCTAAAAGGAACTGCTGGATATGGAATTATGCTATCATCAGAGGGGTCGATTCATCTCAAAGCATATTGTGATTCAGATTGGGCTTCATGTCCAATGACACGAAGATCTACAAGCGGATAATGCACCATGATTGAGAATAGTCCTATCACTTGGAAAACCAAGAAGCACAACAATCTCTCTATCATCAGCAGAGGCAGAATACAGGTCCATGGCTCTCGCTACATGTGAGCTTATTTGGCTAAAGACTCAAAGATCTCGGGATCATCCACAAAGAGCCCATGACGTTATTCTGTAACAACCAAGCTGCAATGCATATAACAGCCAATCTGGTATTCCATGAGAAAACGAAACACATCGAAATTGATTATCATGTGGTGAGAGATAAGATTCAAAATGGAGACATCCAAACTCAATTCGTTCCCACAACTAAACAAGTTGTGGACATGTTTACCAAGCCCTTGGGACGAAAATCATTCCACAATTTAAGAAGCAAGTTGGTGCTTGACAATCCATGAGCATCAACTTGAAAGGAAGTGTTGAAAAGTCGTTACAGTGCCTTATCAAGATAAGGCAAATCTATCTTCTTGCTATAAAATCTTATCTAAAATGAGCTAATCCTTGATCTTAGGTAACAATTAGAGGTTTCAATGTATATCACTAAAACCAAAGAGTCAATATATTGTGAAGTCGACAATCAATGAAAGTACTCTCTTCTCTCGTTTTCCTCTTTCTCTCTAATTCTCTTCTTTGACAAAACATCAATAAGAAGAAAGAGATAAGTGTGGAAATCAGATCTTCAAAGTTTGGCAATTCAGATAGGATGGTTGACTTGCTGCACAACTGCCAATATAATGCATGCACGATAACATTCTATTCATATGCATGCTATATACTCATAGTAATTTTGTCCAATCCAGTTTTTCTTTTATTTTGGCTCAGATTTGGTCTAGAAACACATCATTCGCTTTTCTTATTTCAAACTAGCAAACCTTATTTCAGAAAGGATAAATATTAGTTCTATCCTTGTTCCAAACTAGCATACCTTATTACAGAAAGCATGATTTTGTAGTCCGATCCACTATCATAGCATCAGTTCTACCATTTTTGCTATTTTTCTTCCATTTATGATATTTTGTTTCCATTCAAGTGGGATTGGCACACGGACTCGAGCCAGTGGGTGGTGGGTGGCTGGTAACTACGTAGTAGTTGCATAGCATGGGCTTCTGAAACCGCATCTCTGTAGGGTAGGTGTGTACCATGGTCTTCAACCCCTTGTGCTATGTTTACCACTCTTATTTTTCTTAGTCTATGTAGTCTTGTGTTGATTGTGAAGAGCATAGACGACAAGCAGAGTTGGAATTTTATGATACACTGTAGTGCTGGCCGAACCTTGAATTTGTGGAAAGTAATTGTTGTTTTTTAACTTCTAATCAAATTCATGACTGATGACATCAGACATATTAGAAATTACTTTGGAGAGATCAAAGAGTGGGAGAGAGATTGCAGGTTAATTTGGCTGCAAGTGGTGCTCGGACTGCTGCCAATTTAAGGAAAAATTTTGATCTGGTTTGATACACATTTTCCGTGGACTAACTTTTCAGAAATCATATTACTATGTAGTTTCTTATATGAATGTGTTAAAAATTAAAATATAGAATAAAAAAGGCTTATAAAGGTAAACATTCCTCTATCAGTTTATTAATTTGATGAATTTCTATTTACAAATTTCAGAAATATTAGTTTGCTTCATAAGTCACTAAGGGGCTGAGACAATGGATATTGGCCGATGGCTGCTAATACTGATAATACTGCTCAACCCTGTCCAAAAATTTTGCTTGTATTGAAGCAAAGTCTGCTTTCGTTCATTGCACGCTTATGATCAGTTCCAAGATTTTGCTTGAAAAGGAGCAAATGAAACAGACAAGCTCTGCATTATCACTTTCATGAAGATGGAATGAGTCAATCTATATGAACACTGCATTTTCAAAAGTTGTTATTGAACTAATTTTTGATGTCATTGGAATGCTATTAGACTATTTTGATGCTATTGTAATGAACCCCAAGAGTTTACTCCTATTGAATGTGTATTCACTAACACAATTTTTTTTTATCATTATTAAACGCTATAGTGTTGATGAAATGCACTGCTATGCATTTGCAGGGCATCCCATCCTACCATGGAAGGCTATAGCGACGGAAGCAATACCGGTGATCTTAGAGATGGAGCAATTCACTGGTGTAGAGCTATAGCGGCAGTAATACCCGTGCGAATTATGATTGGTATAGGCCTGTTTTTTCCATGGTAAGACATCATTGGCTAGTTAAAAGTGTAAGTACAAACTGCGCTACTGGCTTGTTGTCATCCAATTTCCAGCTGAGAAAAGGAAAAGTTGTAGAAGACAACTGGGAACATTAAGATTGAGTTGAACATTGTGATGCAGTTGGTGAATGTTCTATGTTCCTCGTTACTGGAATCAGCACCTTGCACAGCCCCGGTGCACAACATGTGGACCTCTAACCAGTGTTGTACGATAAGTACGATACGATACGTATCTTGTACAAAATTAGATATAATACACGCCTCATATCGTACGATCAAAAAATGGGGGCTGCAACACGCCTTTTCGAGTTTTTTTATAAAAATCGGGTCCTTCTTCATTTTTAACCTAGAGATTGTGCTGCCGTGGAGAGAAATTATCAATTTCCATCGTTAAATCATCGATTTTCAAAATGAAATCATCGATTAAACCATGAATTTGTGTGTGGGTGGCTGATTCTCGTTGGAAGGAAAGAGATTTTTTAAATCGTGAAGATAGAAATGAAGAAGAAGATGGAGATGAGGATGAGAATGAATATGATGAAGATTATGAATGAGGGTCGAGAGTAATTTCATTTTATATGTATTGACATTGAACATTTTCACAATTTCATTATTATCTTGTGGTGTAATACCTAACATCTAAAACTTGTTTTTTGATGTGGTATCTCATAGACTTATGAACCTTATGACTTATAAATCTATGTGTTTTTTACAAAGAATATATTATTCTTATTTTTTTATTGATTTTTTATGAATTTTTTAAATTTTATTTCTTTTTTTTTTATTTATTAAAAAAACGATACAATTACCATACGATACAACATATCTTAAAGTAAGACCAATACAATTTACGATACACTTTTTACAACATTGCTTCTAACTTTAAATATACACTGTACATATAACCACCTTGTTTTTGGGCTGTGGCCACGGGGCAGTACTGATGCACCTATTCATCGTTTTACCTTAATAAATGGTCGCTGTCATATTCTTTGGACAAGATCCTATCACCCAGCAAACTGTCGTCAGATGTAATGCATGTAATGCATGGGCCATTTGCCACGTATGTGGATGCATTCAGCTTTGCACGATTCAGTGTATCTGCCCTGCATTAATTGTTGGTACAGTAGCCTCTAGTCGAACCTCCATCATGAACTCCAACCAATCTTTGCATTATTTCGGAATATGTGTATAGGGACTCTTCTTCTTCATGGGCCAACTTCCCTCCTTTAATCTGACATTTCATTTCTTTATGAACAAATTTAACCACAAGGTTCAATTTCTCCACTACACTTATTCATTCGACCTCTGTTTGAAGAGAACATGTTCATGAAATGAGGGTTTCTCTCACAGTTATACATCTTAATTGAAGCTGCAAGCACAAAATATCTTCGTTGTCCTCGCATTGGGTGAGAGATACTAAGCTGACATGATCTCTGCTTGGGTGAGTTTGGATTTTAAATCCAAAAGATTTGATATGTTTATAGTATGAATTTTGATTTTCCTTTTCTTTTTGTGGCGAGGAACCTTCCAGGGGTCCAGAGCACCTAATAAGCACACTTAATTGATATATAGGCAATTCCTGAGTAAGCTCCATCGACCATGTCTTGGAAGAACAACACGACAGCACTTTATATATATATATATATATATATATATATATATATATATATATATATATATATATATATATATATATATATATATATATATATATATATATCTTCAAGTCCACCCTTTACATCGCAAAAAGGTTTGGCCTAAAACTGATGATGTCCGTCTTCTTGTGGTGCCTTGACCACCTAACCTTGATAAGTACTTGTCATAAATTGAGTAGAATTATTTATTGTGGTAGCTTTCCAACTTTCTTGGGGATTGATTTGCTGGCCGAATGAGCTTCTTTTCTTTTAGGCGAACTGGAGGTGGGTAGCTTCTTTTTCAGTCCACCACTTTTCTATTATCTAGCTATCTAGAGATGTAGAAACTTCCCAAGAACTAATCGTGACGTACAGTATACATGTATGTGTTTGTGTGTGTGTGCGTGTGTGTGTGTGTGTGTGTGAGAGAGAGAGAGAGAGAGAGAGAGACAGAGAGAGTGTGTGAGAGCCCAAACAAGATGGCCAATTTCAATACTCGCATGAGAGACAAGCTGATTATGGCCAGCTTGCATCAGGCTTGGTTAATTGAGGCAGACAGCTTTGAAGAGGATATCCAGGTGCAGATATTCTCCTATTGAAGCTCGGATCCGGCAGGATGTAAGCCTTTTTGTATATTGGATCCACCGAGGAGTTAAACCTTTCAGTTATATAAGGTAGAAGTGCTAAAGGTAATTAAGCTATAAAAGCAAGCGAATATAGTTAAAGTACAATCTAGTCGTATCCTGTATGAGCTTGATTCTGCCTGTTGGTGGTCGATCACAAAGTACATGCATAATCCATGCGTTTGAAGAAGGCAGATTATATACAGTAAGATAGCACCGGTGGAGATAAACAATCCTCCGACAACCTTGCGTCAGATATAGATGCACGAGTGATTTGCGATGCATATGGATGCATTCTTCTTTGCATGATTCATTGTATCTCCCTTGCATTATATCATGATACAGTTGCGCCTTTAGTGGACCCTCCATGATGAATTCCTACCAATCTAAGTACTCGTTATTTCAGAATATACGTATATAGATTCTGCTCCTTCATGGGCTCCTTTCGTTAATCTGATATTGCTAATTCATTTCTTTGGCACTTATGCTCAAACAACCACAAGGTTCAATTTCTCAGATGCAGTTGTTCATTCCATTTCTGTCTGAAGCGAACACGTTCATGAAATGAAGGTTTTCCTCAAAGTTAACATCTTGATTAAGGCAAACACAAGCTTAATTTATCGGTATCTTTGTACCGGGGCGAGAGATACTGACACTGACTGCATGATGCATCCCTCCGTAGGTGTGTTTGGATTTTATCCCAAAATTTTGATATGTTATGGTTTTGGTTTTCCTTTCTTTTTTAATATGACAAGCAACCCTTCAGGACCAGACCACTTAATAGACATATTTAATTCATAGAAAATCCCTGAGTAAGCTCTAGAACCATACCTTGCGTAAGAACAACACCACAAGAAAGCTCATGTGGCAGAAGCCTATTTTATGGATTTGCCGACGTGGTAAAAGGTCCACGTAGAATATTGAAGCTTGGTCTACCAACACTCTCAGATCACCTAACATGTAGCCTTTACATTGCAGAAAGACGTGGCCTAGTACTCATGATGTCCTTCATCTTGAGTCCCTTTTCTTGACACCTAGCCTGATAATAAATTAAGTACAATTATTTATTGCTTGTAAGTGGCCTTCCAACTTTATTGGGGATTGATTGGTTGGCCTTGAATGAGCTTCAAGAGGGCCAACATGGACGTGGCAAGTCGGATAGACACTGAAATGAGTCAAGTCAGACATGGGTTGCGCCACGCATTCACATAAATGAGCTTCCAGAAGATACTTCAGATCCAGATTTTATCTCCTCTTGAAGCTTGGATCCAGGAGGATGTAAGCCTCGTTCATTATAATATTGGATCCACCAAGGAGTTAAACTTTTCAGTTTATTTATGAAAGAATTGTGCTAAGGGTGCTTAACTTAAAGCAAGATTTTACTAGCTCTGGTTATACATGTTAACATCATCCAGACTCAGATCATATGCATGCTGTAAGCGCACATGAAATATCAAGTAGCAAAAACGCCTAATGCTGCAAGTGTTGTGTATATGAGTGCCCCTTCAGATATGAAAATCTGTGAAGAATGCCCCCTTCAGAAATTTTTTCTGGCTCTGCCACTGTAGATATGCATGACCTGTTGGCCTCAGTAGAAGTTCCAACCCATCTGCGTTTTCATAAAGGAAGCATCGAAGACAATCTGCATAAGAGATAGCTTCACACTACCCAGATTTGGTAGATACCAGCATTCACTTACTAAAACTCCAAAAGAGATCTGATCAAAGCGACATTTTATAATCCAATGTAGCAGGACCAACGACTAAAGTTTGATGATGCCCGTAGCTAATCTAAATACCTTTACACCATTAGGCTAGGAAGAAGTTTCAATTTATGAACATTTACAAGAGGACAATAAATAGAGAACAATAACTAAAATCTGCATAGCCAACAAAGGCGGTGCGCATATAGCTAGTAAGATAGTAACATGAAGGTGTCAAGCTGAAGACCGTAGATCAAGTGGCAAGTTTGCCATTCTATAATTTGAGCTTTCCTTTGGCGTTGTCTTTCCAAGGATTGTGATCATAGCTCACCGTTAATTCAAAAAAGTAGACAAATAAATATGATTTCTGCATATAATAACCATCGAACGTACGGTGGGTATGAATTCTGTCCTGCTATTATTTGGCCAATGTCCTTATCTGCTATATATGCCCGGACATGCAAGGAGGAGAGCTGATTAGCTCATCTTGAATATGCCCAATGGACTGTCATATTTATTTTCCACCAGGCATCTCAATCAAGTGACACAATGGGAACCATGAGAATGGTGACATCCCTATCCCTATTAAGTGGACGTGAGATGCGACGTGAAGATCGTAGAAGTTATTCCTATCCTGTATGACCCTGATCCTGGTGGGTGCTTCATCACACGTGCATTATCCATGAGTTTCAAGTAGGTAGATTGAGTTTCAAGTAGGTAGATTGCATAATCTACCGTCTCACCTTTTGGGAGGAGATATATTGACAATATGAAAGCCAAAGGATTTGCTTCTAGTGATCTTCACCATCTGCTCTGAAATTCCTTGCATGATATCAACTCACAATAGAGAGTAAACTTCCTTTGGAAGCGATTATTTAACAGATTGCAGGACTTGCTAGAAGACAACCTTTTTTTTCTTTGGGATAAATCCTCAATACAAAAACGTTCTATTTTGTTCTCATGCACTTTGTGTTGATTTCCAAACTACCAACCTCTGTAACACTCCATATAGATGAACAACAAAGAATTTCTGCCGGCGTTAATTAATGGTAGAGTTTCATTAGTTTGATTCTCATCTAGTAAGGTATGGGCTACCAAGTACCTGACCGGTTGATTTCCTTATCTTTGTATCTTAGAGTCGAATCTGCATTTGGGTTAAAATCCTCTTGAACAATGAGACAGCTCCATCTGGACTTGTCTTATCTTGACAAGGGCCTGCTTGTTATGATCTATATATTAAGCAAGTATATCCTTTTCTTATCTTTTCTGGATATCTAGCGGTGGGGTGCAGGTGCAGCTCAAATATTAAACTCTTAGCTAGGGTTCCTCAACTTGGAGGTCCTAAATCTAATCCAGTGGCCAAGTGGGCGTAGCTCTGTTGGCGTGAAAGGCTAGTATCGAGTTCCACATCCTTGCTTATAAAAAGCTTATAAACTATTGTTTCGGGAATCTTGCAAATTAGAATGCATCAAACTATTAATGAAAAGGACTACTCTGCTTCATAGCAAGTTGAGTTCATCAAATATCTTAGACATGTTAATAACGGCCCCATCTTTCATTCTCATTAATTACCTCGTTTCTTAGATTTTAGGGGCTGTTTTAAGGTTGAGCCTACCGTTCATTCAATATGGTTTTAACAAACTGCTGATTTGGGAACGATAGATTTAAGATTTAGATCCCTTATGCCTCAAAATCATCGATTTTAGGTCCCACAAGAGAGGGTGATCATCTGTTTGAGGCCTAATGATTTTAAGATGCAAAAATGTACAAATTCATGATGTAATCCATGCATTTTTCTAACAATGAATTTATTATCCTTGTGAGAAAACAAGGTCTAGATGCTGAAAGTCTCAGATCAGCTTGAACCTTAAATACAAATCAACCAAATCCATTTAAGAATGTGAAACTTTGAACTAATTAAGGAGGTCGATGCTCTCTGTTTCATCACCCGAATCACCCACTCTCTCTTTTTGTTAGAATCCAATTAACCGTGGGACTGAGTTAAATCCTATCCGGCCAGAATCTGGAAACAAAAAAGTAGAAGTTGGGTCTTTGCAATTTCGTTTGGGAAAGAAGCCAAGGGCTAGATCCAAGCCTCCATAGTACTCTAAATCTGATTCCAAGCTTCGGTATGTAAAATCCAGTTAACTCAAACTGAAGAAAGACTAGATCAGACCAGATTCTGAACCTTTCATTCCCTCCATGGCCAGAACACGCTGCTTGTGTGTCTTTTCAACGGACTATTGATCATGTACGCCATTACGTTAGATCCGTAACCTGTATTTTCTTTTCAACAGTATCTTCTTTATGAAAGCCATAAGTAATACATTACAGATATGGTACGGACGTACACAAGCAAAAACTATGGGCTTCCAATTAGAATATCTTCCTGTTTTTTAATGTGGGGACTCTTGTCCAAGCGTAGGTCTGGAGGATGGAGTAAGCATTCTTTTCAAGCAAAAGAAGACACCACGCATTCAGAATGCTACACATCTTGTGGAGGACACTTGGCTCACATTCGTTTCGACCGGCCGGCAAGCTCATGAACAGTAGCAGTCTTTGCTACGTTAAGTGAGAGCAAGTGGCAACTTGTCCAGGGACCATGTAATGATCCGTCCTAATTAAATGGTAGTGGACTTTCACATACCAGATCACCCACTGACACAAAAACCCCAATGAGATTGGGTTCTATTTGCTCCTCACCGAGAACAACAACTACGCTATCTCTCTCTGGTAAGTGTTCATTTAATATAACCAGGTGAATGCGAATCTGTGTGCCTGCAAAAGTTGCACCCATATGGAAGTCAAACTCACCTTAAACGAAGGATTCAGGCTCACTTGATAACCCACCGATCGACTTGGTCCAGCGATGGGCCCTTTCTTAAAACACCCACAATGGCCTGTCAATCTCATAGTCACAAACTCTGGAACTTGTTCTAGTTCGTAGGGCCCATGAGGACGACTACTCATCCTAAGGTGCATTAGAGGACTCGGTTTACGTCTTCCGGTGTTGATCTCGCTGGTGAAACTCCTTCCTGATCAGGCTATTTAGACTGAATTGACACGGCGGATCGACCTAGACCAAGAAACACCCTCTTTATGCTCTACGTACCAACGAGGACTGAGTCTGTTGACCATTGTAGTTGGAGCTCAATCCTATTAAAAACTTGTACAATAAATTTTTTACTCCATTAAGTTGTTGACTAATACCAACAAGCTTGATCTGGTAGCATTGGCTTTCGTAATGTTCAAGTCTGGCAAGTCTATCGATTTATGTACACAGTTAACTCTGTACTGGTTACGAAGAAAGTTAGCAGCCATATGAAATGTGATATTTCAATTCCAAGAGATAAACAGAAAGTTGACATTGAGAGATTTGGCAACATTTTTTTCTGTAACTACCAAGATCCTAAATTCAAGCTGTAGGTAATGTAACTCAAACCTATTTTGGTGGAACCTCCTCTCTGCAAATGTTCAGAAGAGAGTAAGAGAAACTAAGTTGATGTGAGCATACTCGAATCACTATCATTCGTGTGTGTCCCCCTTGTTTCATCTTGTGCAATCGAGTTATAGAAGGGTTTCGACCCAGATCTTTCAATTTGGAAAAGCTTGTGAGTTCACCGTTCGAAAGAGTTAATTACATATCTCTACTAGATTAATTTAGCGGAGATCCGTCTAAATCCAATTTGAATATTAAAAACATTTGTAAAACCAAACTTTTCGCGGCGATTTAGAAAGTGGATCGCCATTGAAATTTGAAATGGATTACGTATGGTACCAATTAAGGCTGCAGGATGGAAGCAATGCAAAAGTCATGGGCAGAAAGTGAGGTGACTTTCGGCAACAAACAATGAAGTCAATTTTAGAGGTCAATTGGCGCCCGGTTTGCTGACTTCAAGTAAACAGATGGCTGGAAAACTGCAGAAATCCTTCGTTTCGCCGGCGACTGATGGGGACAGGGAGCTGAACAACCTCTCTCCGGCAGACAATTGATTTCCACACCTCAATGCCGCATTGACTTTTGAACATCTTCAACGTGGAGCACCCTGGCCTGTCGCCATCACGAGCTTTCTTTCTTTTTTTTTTTTTCCCTTTTGACGTGTTCAATCTCCCTTCTCTGGTACTCTTCGTGTCTGACTGAACATGATCAAAGCCCACCAGATGATTTCTTATGCCCTATTTCTCCGCCTTTAAATGGTCTTTAATTTTCTTCTGCCTCTGCATCTCGCACTACCGCTGCTGTCCGGAAAATACTCCGCGTCTGATAGACTAATCTAATCACCAACCTACCAAATGCGCTCATAATATTGCTAGAATAATTGCCAACTCTGGTATTCGTTTTGCAAGCGTAATTGCGTGCAGGATATGAAATCGATCGGTTAGTACATGCGGTGTCATATGAATAGGCATCTGAAAGAATTCAAAATAAAAATATCGACTTCCAGTCTTTTATATTCTTATAGTTTGATCATTATATTATAAAAGTCAAGAAGAAAAGATCTAACAAGTTGTTTCCTAGCTAACCCAAAAAAAAAAATTTGTACGTTGAAAATATCTGACAGTTCTGATTTGTCAAGAATGCCGTGAAAGATCAAATCACTTCATGTTGTAGGGTGAAGATGTGATCTCTCTCTCTCTCTCTCTCTCTCTCTCTCGGGAAAGAACTAAATATAGTTTACAATATTCCGAGGCAAATATGGACAAAGCATCATCATCAGTTAAGAAATACGATGAAGTTGGCAGAATATATATTTGAAGAACTTTAGTCTTCGTTACATGTAACAACGTTGCGGTCATGCCTTCATGTTGCATCTATTTCACCGTAATCTTCAATTTACTTAATTTGATATGCTTGTTATTTTTTTTAATTAAAGAATTGGTGGAAATATCTTGGTATCAAGTTATTTACAAAGACATTGTGGGGAGTAGTGATGTTCCATAACCATGGCATTGATCCTCCTACATTGACCAATGATAATAAAAAAAGGGAAAAAATGACTGTTTTGACCAAAACATGGTCCTTATCACGACCACATATTTATCTCATGAGAAACATCGACCATGAAAGAATTGATTGCATGAAACACAATGGCTCCACCAAAAGAAAGCCACATGACTCTGCCTTTCCCTAGATTTATGAAGTGCAGCATCTTTCTTAGGATTAATCATGCAAATCTAGCTGTCTTCATGTGTGAAATCAAGGTGAATTAGTGCCAGCATTTTACAGGAAGCAACAACAGATATTTAATATTGAAGCGATATGGCCTGCCTTCATTTCAAGAAACAGGAAGCCCACTATTTGATTCTTTATTTTTAAATCCAAGTTGGGCTTAAATAGTAGAAGTCCTTCATAGATTTTTGTCCATCACATCAGTTCCAGTGGTTTATCAGCTTCCTGAATTAGCCATAGTGACTAAGTCTTGTGACAAGGGAGTTACAGAGAACTAATTTGATCCGCAGATCCTTTGAACTGGATCACTTCCTGTAAGCAGTTTAGAAGACTCAAGTTTATGAGCAACTTGCTTCTTGAAAATGGCTAGCTAGGTTGCTTTCCCTCAAGCTGTCTTGAAAATGTAACATCAACTTTCAGTATTCAAAGAATTTTACTTTCCAAAATAACCATCTCTTCAAATGAAATGCACACATATATAGCAACTATGTTAATGATAATACCAAGAAACAAGTGAATTGAGATTCCAATGTCTAAGAACGGTCACATCCACGTTTTGGAACTGGGAAGCTGCGTGAGAGGTTTTGCTTCCAATTGCCGGATTATCAGAGTTTTAATTAGCTTACTATAGAACTGTTCTGCCGACTTTGGACCTTACACGTGAAGGATTAATAGGAAGACCGGGTACGTACCAGTTCTTGCTTTCCTTGAAAATTCCTAAATGTCTGATCGAGATGGAACACTAGGGTCAGAAATAATAAATTTGAACTAAATAGGCAAGTACCGGGGAAGGCCCCTCTGGCGCTGGTGGCTGAGTACAAGCCTGCCGGCAATGTGCCCATAGATTAAGTAGTGTGCGAGACATGGTCATGCTGCTCCCCATTAATGTCAGATGGGCCAATCTTCATGGTCTTGCAGTCCACTGAATGATCCTTCGGCACCACAATTCCTCGCTAGTTTGTAGTAATTGAGCTCGCGGGAACTTTGCAAACTAGGTCTCACGCGCTGTAAATCCCGAAGGAACTTTTGAATGTCACGAATCGTTTCTCCAATTTTACTTGCTACAAAAACTGAATTAGATTTTGATGAGTTGCAAGCATGTCACTCTAATAATTCTCTAGGATTCATGAGCTTGGTCACGTACTGACGTTTATAAACTAAAATCAAGCCATTCATTGTTTTATACAATCCGCATTAGAGCACTATGCATGTCTGTGACAGATCTATATACGGCGCACATTTTATTGATGATGGTATACTAGGAAGATAATATGTGGTATTTCGCGTTGACAAGCGACGGTTCTGAGTAACTTCATTTCTACATAACATACCCAATTGCAAAAAGGAAACCTCTTACGTTGTGTTTGGATTGCACACTCATAAAACAGTTGTGAAACCTGGTTTCTTAGCCAGGTTCATGAAATCTTACTTCTGTATTTGGGGCGACAAAAACAAAACAACATTTTCTGTCAGAACCGCATAAGAGGGGCCAGTTCTTGTTGCCACCCATGAGTTAAACACGGTTTCGTTTTGAAATCAGAATGGCATTTAAGAGCGCCATCTAAGCACGCCCTTACATTCTTCAAAAACAAGACTACTTCGTCTGCAAACATATACGATGGATCTCATGTAGCCTACTCTTCAGAAATTTAGTTCCATACTTTTTACGGCTTATATTACATGGGAGCATGAAATTAATCTGTTCTACATTATCAATCTTAATTTCGCAAGATCACCCATCCATCCGTCGTAGAGGTAAATACTATCATTTATTTATTTAACTCTTTTTCTTTTTTTAGCTGTAAAACGCGCGGAGGGTATTAACTCCCCCGGGTGTCGTCTTGCGAACACCTTGCCGTGTAAGCAAGGCGGTGGGCCCGCGCTCCTGTTCCCCGCATTCAAATCCCCACCCCTTCTCCTCTTCGCGTGGGACCCGCGCCCTGCCCTCCCCCACCATGTGAATAGTGTACAGCTCACTCCATAACTCTGCTGCCACCGCAGGGTGATCAAACCTCGCCACGTCAGCAAGGTGCCACGTACGCAATATTCAGGTGATGTGGGTCCGGAGTAAGGTAGAACTCTGACGGCCACCTGTGTGATATATATATATATATATATATATATATATATATATATATATATATATATATATATATATATATATATATATATATATATATATTCGTTCCTCCAAAACAAAAATTGGTTCCTTTTTGCTTTCTGTATTATTTCTGGGGCCTTCACAAGATCTTATCCCAGCGGTATGGATTCGTAAGTTGGGTACAGCGTCCTTTTCATTGTGACCATGGCTTCTTCTTCTTCTTCTTCTTTTAAGGGGGGGCTCCGTTCACACAACGTCTGCTTCTTGTTGTTCTGTCTTTTTTATTTAAATCTGCGGTCGACTGTCCACGTAACTTTAATTAAGGGGGTGCGGTTGGAATTGTGAAATTCTAAAGTAAAAATTTTTATTTTTAATGAAATAGAATTGCATTACCAAACTAAACATTTAATTTCCGAACTATAGGCCCATTCTTGAATCAAAATTAGAGAGTGGAACTACGATACCAGAATTTTAGACTTTTTTCATCTCTCTTTAGAACACATGTCATAAAGATTTTAATTATTCGTCAATTCTAAAGTTTTAATTCCGGTTTCATCAAACTCATCATCCTCAATTCAATTCTGGAAGCTATCTATCAAACACAAAGGAAAACTACAACTGGAATTTTCATTTTATGTGGAATTTTGTTTCTAGAATTTTAATTTTAGAACCAAAATTCAAGGTTGTCAAACACCTCCTACGTTTGTCGATGCAAATTGGTATTTTGCTTACTCGAGAAGTGGACCTCATAACGGGAGAGTTGGTCGCAATGGGGTTAATACCAAATTTGATCACTAGTTGAGTCAAAGCATCTAAGTTAAATACATAATGAAGCCTCTCCGATAATTTGTAGAAAATGTGGGCCTTCTAGAGGAGGCTTGAAGTTGAGTGAAGACGACTCAGGAGCCGGACCCACACGCACCGCCTTGAAGACTCAGCCCATGAGTCGGTGACTGTTGTTCTTACTAGCTAGCCCATAATTATATTGCTTGCAGACTGCATGAGATGATCAGTACACACGCATTACTCAATTTAAGTTGCCACCAAATTTGTAATCTACAGCAACAACAGTACTGCCTTTTGTTTGTAATATAAACAATATTAGGTGTTCCAAACTCTTGTTTTTCTCATGTGCAAATATATATATATATATATATATGCACTAACTAGATCGTCGCGTCATATATATGACCACCCATCGTACATATATATGGTCATGAACTGGGAGAACATGAGAACCACTATGAGTGATTCGAACCAGAGGTCTCACATATAGTAAACTGCAGTATTTAGCAATTGGACTTTATATATATGCTTATCTTTAACGTGTCAAATTTTCAATTTATCCAATCAAATCAAGGAGATAACCTTTTTCAACAGATGCCATATGTATTGCTTCGTAGATGAATATACAAAAAAAAGGTGCATTTGTGTATTAAATTTTAAGGCTGGTGCTTGTAACATTAGATGTTATATCTCTTAAACAAAGAGTCTACGACATTATCAAGTACTTTTTACAAGGTATCTATATGTTTCTAAAAGCATACTTTGTAACTTACATAATCGGTACGTCTCACTTACACGTTACTTAATTTGTTGTACCACGATCTTCGAAAGGTTTATACACCTGCCTAGAGAATTATATCGAATTTAAGATCTAAAAGAAAGTCAACAGTTCAATGCCCGAGGTGTACTTCTGTTTGCATAGTCTATTAATTGTCTACGCAATTGCTTAATTACTTGTTATATAACACTTTCTTTTGAGAAAAAATTATGTTTGTAACACTTTCTTTTGAGAAAAATTTATGTTTGGTCAAGCTCGATCGCCTTGTTAGCTTTTTGCCCACATTCAGAAATGAATTTAATGAGTGGTAAGATTAAGTTAATGCCTTCTTTTAAATGTATAGTTCTTTTAAACGAAATCAAGGGCTGCCCGTGTGACCTCAAGCTCGTGATTTGCAGCTATACCCCCGGAGCCGAGCTCCTTCTGTGGACTTCATTGTTACATTGTAGAAAGACATGACCAAGCTGCAGTTGCCTGAGCTTTTTAATTCATGGTGTTATAGTCAAAATGTTGGATACGGTAAGAAGAGTAGCCCGTGATAGACCTTGAAAGCTGTTCGAGTTGGTTTAGGCTCATAAGAAGCTCGATCGTCAAGAGAACGAGTCAAGCACCAAGGGCGGCTGCGTCCGATTAAAAAATCGTAGTATGAACACGAGGTGCTGGTCCCGGCTCGTATAACTTCGGTCATCTTACATATTATATTATACTCAGCCAAAATAGTATTATATTACATTTTTTTATATACGATAGTAAAATGTTCGGCGTTCACAAAGACATTAAAGAGCGGATATTATTTTATGCAAAAGTCAATATGTGTGCGCCTCTTAGCTGCTTGTTTCCAAGTTGGGCTGGTTTCAAACCAGGTAGCATGATTTGAGCTGTACACAACTCGAGTCGAGTTGATTTCTAAGTTGGGTCAATTGGATTTTGACTCAACTCATAAAATTTGAACTCGAGCTTGGCTCGGACTCAAGTCAAACTTTATAGAACAAGTTTGAGCTCGACTTGACGATACAACGTCAAGCTCAAGCTTGCCTCGATTAACTCATCTCTGTTCGAGTTGAGTTTTCATAAACATAAGTTAGTTCAAGTCAAGTTCGAGCTGGCTTGACTCTTTGTGCGGCTCTAAGCATGAGATCGCCTGCGAGTAAGTAGACAAACAAACCAAGGTCAAACGAACTTTATATGTCTCTCTCCCTTAACTAGATAACTGTTCATGCATATACATAGCTAAAAGGAAATTTGGCATATTAGATTAGCAGTTCGGTTTATATTAAGGTGTTAAGTAAGGGAATAATTCTCTCAACCCCCGAATGCGGTTTTAAATGAGAAAAGCTAGCTAGCAAGAAGGGCGTGGGCGTGGGGCAATTGAGGTGGACATGGGCTCAGCTCCTGTTCACATGCTTGTGGATCATCGCGCAAGAAACGAAACGGATGGTCGCAATAGTTTTAATTTGTTCGACTTCCAGGTCCTTCTAGACCCATACGTGGTCCACCTCTCACACCACGTGGAGGGTCACTCCCGTAAACAGGTTTTCATAAATTCGAGACTCTTCTAGACCTGCTATTATCCGGCTACCTGCTCTCATTTAACTAAGAATTTCTTCTCAAACAAGTAAGTTTCTCAAATGAAAGCGCATTTAAATGGGTGTAGCTCAATTGACTGCATAGTCAATGGGGAAGAAGGAAGGACGTACTTTCATACAGTGAAGCCGTCGTTCATGCAATGTGCAGCTTGCTTAAACACACAGAATCACAATTATATATTCATATATTTTTGCTTCTCCCTTGTCACTTTGACCTTGTTTTTTTATAGGTTCAATTAAACTCCGGTAGAAAGGTAGAATCTACGACGAGGTAAAACGACGTCAGCAGTGACCAGAGAGGACAGGGAGGGCCGTATTTATTTATGGGTTGGATTAGTCGCTTAGAAGATCGAGTCAATTAGTCAACTAGTTTTTATGAGCGTAACCTTCACGAGGTCGCGAATTCGCTTCATATCATCGCCCATCGATCTAGGGGCGAGAGAGAAGTCGGCAAAGAAAGCTTCGAATGAAGATCTTCTGTTGCCGTTTCTTGGGTGAAAAGAAGATGATAAATGCATGAACCAGATAGACCATGGCCGATAAATAACTGTAATATGCGTTACACAAACACAAGTCACTCACTCTCTATCGTAGTTTTAAACATGGAGACCCAAAATATACAGCTTCTTCCAAACAAGCGTAGGATGATAAGTATGTTTTAGTAAGTTGTTTATCGTCTTCCATGGACGCAGACATAAAAGGCTTGTATATGTTTGTGTTAATTTTAAATAGCAACTGTTATATCTTGGCAAATATAAAAGATTAGGTGCATTGGCAGCACTCGGTGTGTGGTGCATTTGTGGGCGCAGAAAGAGAGCGAGAGAGACAAATCGACCTGAAGATTGTGGGTCCAATTATATGTCTTGGTATTTCAGCATGACCTCATCGCTAATGATTTCCAACTTGGGATTATTTTGACGTGGTAAATCTGACTACTAAGTCAAAAGCGTGGTACTGCTGCGGTTTTCTTGTTTAATCTTTTTACCATGTTTGAAAAGTCCGCCATCGACACCCGCTTTAATGGCCCCTGCAACAGTGATGCGCACAAATCACCATAACCGTCTGCCATAAAAATTTAAACAAAAACTAATCTCTATTGCATACTTGTCTCCTTATGAATTAGGAGTTAAAAGGATCCGGTTGTACAACCTATAAAACAGATCTTTGATTGAGGTCCTTAAATTTGTCTCAAGAGGCATAGCATAATAGCACGTATATGGTACGTCGTCCGTTCCATTACTCCTGTAGAGTGGTACTCCCTTAAGACCACAAACAGAAGGTATACCATACTACACTCAATCCCCCACACAATTCAAACTTTTTTTTTGGATGGTAGGTTGTTAACCTTTTACTCGTCTTCAATTAAGGTCGTTAAACTTGAAACAAGTTAATTATTACTCTCCTGGTTCTCATATTCTATGATCAAACATCTCACTACTAAACTACAACCATGCATGCTCTCCTCGCTCATTTAGCTAGCTCTAGCTCTCCATGTAGAGCCATAATGAGCAACATCACTAGGATTGAACTAAGTTCAAGAACAGAACTAGCATCATGGTTTTAGTAATACCTATATTGACCTTGATTTTGACGTTGGAGTCCGTTTCTTTTCTCGAAACAGTGCACATAATGTTACATACATGGCAGTAGCTACTAGCTAGCTAGCTAGGACAAAGAAGTGGTTGCTATATTCAACCTAATCTATTTGTTTAGCTACATAACCACCGCCACTTCACTTCCTTGTCCACATATATATTAGGATCACCATCAACATTAGAGTCAATTACAGGAGTTTTTTTCATATAAATATGATGATGTTCATGTATAACGTACTTACATATATCCTAATCTGTGGATCCACTGGTTCATGCATGCATCGACATACACATGTGGGAGAGATGGGTACAGGAAACTGAAAACGGGGGGAGGGGAGGTCGTGATGTAAGTAGGAGGTGGAGTGAATGGGACATGGAAATAATGGTTGACGTGAGAAATGGTCATTAACAAAAGGATTTCTTCTGCGAGTGACAGACGACTGTGGTATGGAAAATAGATTAGGAAAGAAGGGGTAGGCAGACTACAATTAATGGCGTCGAGTCCTTCGAGGCGAGCTGAACAAGTCCACAAAATACAAGTACCCTCTGAGTGGGTTCAATTACTCCTGCTATTGACGCATGGCCCACAACGCTGCCTGCCGTCCTTCCTTCATTGTAGGCAATGGAAAGAAGCATTTTAGAAGAAGAAAACGCTTAACCCTAACCCTAACTCTCCTTCTCTTTCTTTCTCTACACTCACATACACAAAATATATATAATATACATGTATATAAAATGCATGGCCATGGACCCGGTAATGAATGACAGATCATCCACAATCGGTGTCACGAGGCCGTCCAGCCCACAGCACGTCGACACCTTTGATCTTCTAGAAAAGGAACCAATCCATGGAATTAACCTTTACTTCCATTTCCCCACAGTTTAACGCGTAATTGCACCACTCGCATAATTATAGCAGTAAATTCCTGATCTTCATTGCTCTCGATCGATCGCCTTTTTAGTTTTTACTCATCTTAGGTTTTGATGTAGCTTTTATGCAGATCCATAAAAAGCGTGACGCGACCCATCTCTAGGAAAGTGGTGCACATGGTTCTTCACCGCTCTTAATCACTACTTAAAATAGCCAAAGTTGGTGCAGAGAGAGAGGGAGAATTACTTTTCGTTAAAGGAAGGTAGATGAAGTGTTTAAGAGAGCAATTAAATGAATGGGGGGTCATGGTTTTACGCAGAGAAGGGGAGTGGAGATCTACTGTGGCATCTCGTGGTGGGTCATTCATTACACGCGGTAATGTGAAACACAGAGCTGACTTTTGCATGGTGGCGAGTTAATGCAGTGGCTGTGATCTTTTGACTATTGAGACCTCTCTCCCTCTCTCTCTCTCTCTCTCTTGAAAGAGTCGAGAGAAAGAGAGATGAGTCAGCGTGATATATGATTGGTGATGGTAAGAGATTGTATAAATAGGCAACAGGGTTCGATCGTTTGGACTACTGTCTGCTTGTTAACAGAAAAGGGTTGCCGATTATTGTTGGTTCTTGGTTGAATTCCTAAGGATCTTAGAGCCAAAGTGCAAGATGGTAAGGCCTCCTTGCTGCGACAAGGTTGGTGTGAAGAAAGGGCCATGGACCCCTGAAGAAGATATCATCCTGGTCTCCTACATCCAAGAACATGGCCCTGGAAATTGGAGGGCTGTTCCTACCAATACAGGTAACAGCTAAGTTCTTTGTTTTGTTCCTCCATTTCTTTTTCAAGACAACGCTAAGAGACAAGTCGTGTTTCCCCTTTGGAGCTTTATGAGCAACGATCTTCAGTACGCACCAATCCCACTGAAAATAAGGAAAAAGAACCAATAAATTCATTGGTTTTTCTGTCCTTCTCCATCATCTTTGCTGCTTATCATAGCCCTCTCTTGGATTCACGTTTCGTCTTTCCGTTGAGTCTTGCGGTTGTATTTATTTGGTTCCTTCGGGTTACTATGATGGCAGGTCTGCTTAGATGCAGTAAGAGTTGCAGATTAAGATGGACCAATTACCTCAGGCCGGGAATCAAGCGTGGAAATTTTACTGAACATGAGGAGAAGATGATCATCCATCTCCAAGCTCTACTAGGCAACAGGTATGCTTCCCCATAGTGGCAGATTTACAGCATACCCTTGATCCTGAATTAGATGAGATTTCTGATTTTTCTTTTCTATAGAACTATTTCAATTTGGTTTCCGAGTATTCTGTTTCGTTTTATGAATTTAGCCATATATTAAGAGAGATATGTCGATATATGCAGATGGGCAGCCATTGCTTCCTACCTCCCTCAAAGAACAGACAATGATATCAAGAATTATTGGAATACCCACTTGAAGAAGAAGCTCAAGAAGCTTCAGGCAGGCCTAGATGGATCTATTAGCGGTGGTGGTGGCGACCACCAATCAATCTCAAAGGGTCAATGGGAAAGGAGGCTTCAGACTGACATCCACCTAGCTAGACAGGCACTCTATGAAGCCTTGTCCTTGGAGAAGACCGATTCTCCTACTGAGATGAAACCGTCCGACCCAATGTGCCAAAACTCTCTTCCGAGATCAAATCAGTCTGCTTCCACTTCATCATCTTATGCTTCTAGTGCTGAGAACATAGCTAAGCTTCTTGAGAATTGGATGAGAACTTCACCACCAAAGTCTGGGGGAAGTTCCTCAGATATGAGGCAGCATTCCCCCATCACCGAAGCCACCTCCAGTGAAGGAACCCAGAGCAGGGCGTCCCAGTCCCTCACACCTACCAGTCCTACGACAACTACACTTAAGACAGAGTTGGGTGGTGGAGATTTTGCCTCGTCGAATCCCCTTGATTGCTTCCTTGGCTCCGAGCATGGCGGCAACGGCGTGACATGGAAAGCATCCTCATCTGTTTCCACCGAAGTTTCTCAACCACAGTCACCTGATGAGCAGACTGCAAACTGCTGCAACTTGTCTGGTAGAAGAAACGTGGAAACGTTTCAGGCAGAAAGCAAAGTGAAAGTAGAGGGTGATGCTCCACTCTCTTTGCTTGAAAAATGGCTCCTTGATGAAGTTATTTCTTCCCAAGGCCATGACGAAATTCTCATGGACATGTCATTAGATGTATTTTAGACATGGGTATTGGGTTCAGGGGGGGCTACTTGTCTTGGTTTGCTTCTTTTCCTTCCTTTTCTTTTTCGATCCCCTCTTGGTTTAGCGTGTGAAGAGTTGAACTGTATAAGGTTAAACTGATCTAAAGTTCTTCAGTAGGTATTCAGGTAGAATATACCTTTTTCATAGAGGAGATGAAAAAGAAGTGTAACATACAAGTCTCTCTTTTATAAATATATATAAATGTTAGAAGAAAACAATTGCCATCTATATACTCACTTGTCCATCTGAACCATCTTCCATTTTCTACTCATGAAAGAAAATACTTTTCAACTGATGACGATCTTGTTTTTGTGCATGGAAGATCGGATAGAGTGACGCATGTGTATTTGTTCTTAGGAAATTAGATTTTGACTTGTTTTCCCTACCGTCCAGTCGCAGTTTTGACTTAAATTACATTCACCATCTAATGGACAATTGGCTCTCTCTCTCTCTCGCACTCGATGTGTCATATGCAGGTTAAATGGGCGAGCTATGGTGAGAGCCTTTAATTTCTGTCAATTAATCTTGGAGACTTGAAGAAGATAATAAATAACCCACATGTGACGTGCTTGACTTTTATGGCCTCATAAGTTTAGTCCCTTGTATAAGATAAACACCTGTTCTTTTCCTTCGTTAGCTTGTAAAAATTGCAGACCACGTCAATCATCTGCAAGCCTTCCTCATATAAAGGACGGAGGGGGGTTCAAGATCCTCATGATCTAAACACTGCTAATCTTCAAACACCCTTCTACTTTTTTGACTTAAATCAGCATAAGCTGACACGTGAGAGGTTTAAAAAGTAGAAGTTCCCAAGTTTTTCCTTCTGGAAGTGGGGAAAAGGTAAAGTGTGAAAGAAAGGAAATTTTTGTTGGCTTCTGAACCTTTAAGGGAACTGTTGTTGCTTTCTTGACGAGTTTGGGAGAGGGGGAGACGGGAAGAAACTTCCTCTAGACAGAGGCAATAACTTCACAATGCTTTACAGCTTGGAGATGATAAAAGGACCCAAAACTGCGCAACCCATATTGGTACTTTATATGGGAACAGGAACCTTTCTTCTGCTGAAGAGAGAATCCTCCCATATTGTCTCTTACGCATCGCAGCAATTATTGACATGCACAGCCATCAAAGAAAAAGTCATGCTCATCCATTACTATCATTGCAGGCATCATCATGTGGACCTTATACCACATATCTTGCTTTTTATAACAACGCCACTTGTATGTGATGCATGTGATAAGACACTCTTTTGCATGTGGGCCAACTGCCCAACTCACTATACTACTTACAGGTGTTCACGCATGATAATCTTGCCATTTTTCATAATCACTTTCTCTTAATATGCTTCATAATACAGTTTATTATGCTGCAATTTGCACAAATTAACCAAACGCAAACCAGAAATTCAGCGAGAGAGAGAAAGAGAGATCAGAAGGTACTAGCGGTTGCGCAGTTCAACCCTAGTTAACACTTACAAAGACGCATGCGGATTTCTGGTAACAAATTCATGCGAGGAATTTTGAAAAAAGAAAGAAAAGTTTTAACAGTAACTATGAAATATCAGCTTTTTTTTCAAATGAAGAATATCTGGGGAAACATGATTCAGCTTTTACTAACTACCTTTACAACGCAATCGAAATAAATTAACCCTTATTCCATAATTGAAAAGGAGATTTTTACAAACTTTTACCCCATGAATTTTTGGTCAACCGGAAATTTTAAATTAGTTGAATAGATTCAAGGGTTTAAAGCTTTGGGTCTGCTCAACCCACATTGTCAATCAGGAAAAAAAATCAATATAGAATAGTTTTTCTCGAGAATAGGAATATCATTCAATTCAAAGCATAAAATAATCATATAAACTTTGTCAAGAACACTGAAAGGCCGATAAACATATGGAGCCATCGTTGCATAAAAAAGAGGCTCCTCGATCTTACTATATTTAAAAATGCCCGCCTCAATAAAAATTATTCTCCGAAGTTCTCAGATCAAATGTGGCAGATCGAGACACGAAGCAGAGTTGATCAAGAATTCAATGCTTCTGATTTCTTTTAGACGAAACCCCGTTTTCTGATGACTAAGATGTAATGTGGCCATAAGAGCTCGATCTGCGGCCACCTGGTCAAGTGAGTCAGCTGAAAATGTTTGAGGTTAACAATAATATAGCACTCTGAAGCCCCTGGGTTATGTCTCTTTCATAAAGCTAAATCAATAGAGAGATTTCTTTTGCAGCCATGCTTGGACGAGAAGTTACACAAAACTAGCAAAAGCTTATCTCGATCATACCGGCCGTGTCCACCACCTACTCTTTGGTGAAAGTACACGATCGAAGCTTTTTATAAAGAAAAAGCAAGTGACCGACATGGTGGGTGGTATTTTAATAGAAATCATCTTATGTGTGTGCATGTGTTGTGGAACTTTTGTGTGTGTGTGTGTGTGTGTGTGTGTTTTGTTGTGAATCTTACGGGGAATCTAATACCACGTATATAATCCTACCTTGATTCTAATGTCTGTAGTCATAGGGTGAAGGTATAATAGTGGGCCACAATCTCCATGTAATTTTCTTCTGCAATTTATTGCTAAGCTGGTGCATTTTCGCTTCCAATAAAACAATATTCTGATTATAGCTCGTCACTTCAGCCACTTTTTTCTTGGTTTGGAATCGTAATTTGCTCGCCCTTTTCCCAAGCACATACTTTGGGAAGTGCAGTTCCTTTTAAACCATTCATGTGTGAAAACAAACCAAACCAAATAAAATCATGTAACTTAACATATTCGTTTTGGGGTATGAGCAAGTGGTGCAACTGAATATCTCTCTTGGACAAAAAAAAAAAACAAAATAGACAAGTCATTTAAATTTAATTAGTTAGATAAATAGGAATTAACAAGAACGGAAATCACATGGGGTTGAATATGAGTCATCTCTGGTCACTATTTTGGCTTTAAGTGACATCTACTTTCCTTTTAGCTTGATTTCGTAGATACCATTTTTAGAAGATGATTACAAGCACGTAGAGAAGTAATGAGTACTGTTCAATCTTTACGAAGTTCTACTACCCAATCTTTTCCCGTTTTTGGTCTCAAGATGGTTTTCTCCACCTAACCCTAGTTGGAGATCTACAGTTCTACCGGGCAAAGAAGCAATCCAATTCACAAATCCAACCTAATATTGATCTTGATTCTGGTTGGAAATCAAACCTGATTTTTCTGAAACCAAACTCGAGCCTAAGTAACTCAAGCTACTACTTTGACATGTGAACGGGGTAAATAGGATCAATTTGTTGGCAGGTTTCCAGACTGATACTTGAGATATGGGCTAAAATACAAACCATATATCACACGCAGATTTGGTCAGTATTCGGTTTTTTTTTTTTTTTCTTTTTCACCAGACCTAGGTAGCTGACATCACTAGCTAAAATGCATAGATAATCAGATTGGACAGGAATCCGGGTAGAAAAAAGCATTGAGGAAAAAAAAACATTCAAGCTGCAGTTCCTGTATCCATTTACAGTTCCCAGGTACAGTAAGTAATGGCCAACTCCATCAGCCATTATAACGAGTGCAGCTTTTCCACACTAGAAATTTAAAACTAGGAAACTGCCAAGCACCTGCAACCTTGAAGTGCACTTAATGCTCAAACGTTGAGTCCATTTATAGTGATACATGCCGCACATACACTGCCAACATTGTGTTTGATCTCCGCTTCAGAAAAGACGTTCACCTCAGTTGGCCTGTTTGCTATCTATATGAAAAAAATGCCATGCTTATGTACTCGCGCTTATGTCAAACTGGACTTGGTCCAAGTTGCAGATGAGTGCGTAAACACGCTGCTCAATGCAAGGCTTTGGGTTTAGCTAGATGATTGCCTGAAAATTTTCATCTTGCTGTTGAATCTAAAAAGTAAATAATATATAAGTGCCTTTTATTGATCTAGAGATTATGAATAGAATTTTCAGAAACATCTTCTTCAAAATCTTGCATGCGCTGGTAAAACTTCAACTTCTTGCTTCGGTGCCCATGAAAACTGACCTAAACCTTCATTTCATTTCTTTCTCCATGTTCTTACTCGAAAGAAACTGCTTATTGAACAATTTTTTTGGGCGCATTGAACTAACTAGCAGTCCTTCTGTGCCTAAGGGAGCTCTAACATGGTTCTCGTAATCGGTTCTCTTGAAGGTTACGTCATGACCTTTCTGCCCATGTGATTCCATTGCTCTTAATTAGCTTGAAAGTGGGTCAGATACAGTTCAGCCGTAGTCACTTTTGGTTCCACATGCATGTATGATGTATGCACTCCTTGTCCTACTGTTTATTGGTGGCAAATGATTGGGACATGGTTTGAGATAGGTTTTTTCCTCTATGGATTCAATGATTAGCGATACTCCCGATGCTGGAAGGTTTTGAGTTATCTGTGGAACACCAGTTTATATCTACTTCTCTTTTCTTAACCAGTAGTCCGTTTCTGTTATCTGAAAGACCCCCATGTTCCACATACTTTGGTGATTAATTGGTTCACTGGGATACTTAACACCGTAACCATTATTATCAATATTATGGAAATGAGATAGTTTATTGTGTTTGTGCTGATCATGAGTTTTAACATTGTGTATGGTCCTCTCCTCCTTCTGCCATCTCCTCTTCAACCACAGCATAACAGCACTCTGCAAGAAGGCAGGGGCCGATTCAGGGCCTTTCAAATGTAGGCTGATATGGGTCTAGTCAGCCCCCGTTGGCCGATATCTCAATCAAAAAAATTAGTAAAAATGTTTCTTTCTTCAAATTTAAAAGATGCCGGGTAAGGAACAGGCATACCAACTGAGATAGCCTATCTTCAGGTTTTGGGCATAAAATGGAAACTGATGTTTACGGCATTGACGGTAACTATTCTCATGACAGAATGCATCTAAAAATCTCTCTCGCTGTTCTTTTTCAAGTTGGTTCGATTTCAACAGTTTATGCTAAGGGACATGAACACCCGGGAACTGTCCAATTTAACTTGAAAATTCGAACTACACTGCTTTTCTATATTGTGAAGTAATCAAAGACCTGAATAAAGAATGCCACTATAGTTCCAATCACTAAGATTATTGTGGTCAGCAATCATGAGAACTTGTACATTTTGCTTTTGTGGTGGTTCACAAGATTTTATGAAAGCCAACAGTCGTCAACAGCCCCATGTGATTCCATTACTTTAGAGCTAGATGTTTCAGGTTTGATTTGTCAACACCAAGCTCTTTTCTCTTATTTTCCTCCTCAAACTTCCACTTCTTGCATTAAAATCAGAAACTGTCTGCGCTGATATCTGCCAAACACAGAAGCTGTATGCCGACTAGTCTACGACAGGGAGTCGGTGCAGTTCGACGATGGAGGACCAAACCGACGAGTACTGCTTTAACGACAGTCCTTTGTTTTTCTTTCACTTCAGGAAGAAACTGACAGTAGAGTGTGATTATGCTACTTGCTACTCCGATCGAACACTTCTATTACCTTCCCTTGTAAATCTCTGTCCGGGTTCCACTAAGTATTGTAAAGCCCAGAAGTACACGGTATTTTTTTAAAGGGCAAAGTACATCTTTTTCTACTTGCAAGACGTACACTGCATTGCGCACTCAGCATTCACTGCCTTACTGCAGGCAATTAAAGGCATTCAAATTACTCAGTTCATCAGGTGTACATATCTCGCTGTGAGCGCCAACAACATGTGGTTAGCTTATGAATGAACTGAGACATCAGAAAGAATGGGTTTCGTGCTTAAAAGGCAGTTTCATCAGTCACACACGCATCCGATGGTGCGTTTAGAGGTGCGGAAGCAAACGAAAAATCATAATCAGAGTTGACAGTGCGATCATGAAATGGAGTTGTTGGAACTCATGTATCATATTTATTTGCTTGTAGGGGAAACGTTATTAAGACTAGACCTACTACCAGATGGGGTCTGCTAGCCGCCCACATGCTCACTCTGTGAAGTGCAATTTAAAAGAGATGATGTTATCAATGTCTGCGAAATCTACGTAGTTAAGATGTTATGTATGGCCATCTTGGTGAGCGTGATGTCATTGACTTAAATGAAACATGAGGCCCCTTGTAACATGAAATAAAGGTCTTTTTAATGTGAATCCACGGGGTGGTTGCTGGAATTGAAGGACAAGCGAATGTTGGTCAAGGAAGATAAAGATGCGATGCGAAACTGATTGCTTGCATCTGAATATTCCATATTTATGGCCAACATTTTAGCTTATGGAAATCATCTTCCCAAACCTTCTCTCTCACTCTCTCACTGGGTATTCTTATCCCATATAACAAGTCTCTTTCTTTCACGCTTTCTCCGAAGCTGGTAGCTACTCATAGTTACGTCCTTGAGTTTGATCCAATTAACTCGACGTGCATCGGTTGTTCCTCAATAATCGAATGCCATTTCAATATTATATTTTCGGTTCCAACTATGAACTCATTTTGTGCCACATGAATTTCACATGTTGACATGACATGTTCATGAATGTTAAGTTAGTATGGAATATGTTTGAATGAAGTTTTTCATGGGAAGTGTTTATTTTTCTGCTATCAAAATTTGATGTTATGCATAAGAGCTATCAAAAAATTCACGATTAAAAAAAGCACATTTAAACTCAAAAAATGATTGACTAAATATAGAAGATTTCCAATCATAGTACATTTCAGTTAATATGTATAAGGTTAGATTTTACACAAATTAAATAGTATTCTGATAAAAATGATAAGGGGATTAATTCTCAGGCCTCCTACCGGCTTGACATAAGGGCTGGATTCCTCCTGCTGATAGAAGGACTCCAGCCCCACGCACATGTCCCTAGCTATGTATGCCCCGATACAATGTATCGGGGAGCGTTGGTGACAACAACCACCAGATGCAATGCATTGGGCAGCTGTTAATGGAGGAGGATCCCCCACTCTGCATATAGATCCACGTTCTCTCTCTCTCTCTCTCTCTCTTTGTGTGCATGTAAGTATTCTTTATCAAGGCCTGCAAGCAGATCATGGCAACTTTCTTATAGACAGTATTGCAACAAGAAAAACTGTTATATACACCTTAAACAATGGATATTCAATTCAAACGCAAAAGCGTTCTCTTGTGTAGTTTTACGTGCATGGTTTTCTACTCAACTTATATAACCATGTAGAGTACATGTTGTTATTATTTATTTGGTGTGGAGAATACATTAAGCTTGGTAATTTTAAAGTTTAGATAGCTCTCGAAAACGAAAGTGAATTCGCTTATGACATAATGTCAAGACCTTGATGGGTCAAAAAAATCAAGTTTTTTTCGTGAAAACAATTGAAACTAAAGTAGAGTAATGAACATACCTGTGCGTTCTGGTTACCGCAAATTAAATCCCTGTTGAAGTATGTTTTCTGGCGTCCAAGATGGAGCTACCAAAACTCGTGTGCGTGTGTCTGTGTTCTTTTTACCTTCCGAAGTCTGCCTGCTTCACATGTCAGAAGCAAAAACTCGATCTCAGACATAGCTTTTATTTCTCTGAGTATAAAGAAGTCAAGAAAAGTCAAATGCATCCAGCGGCAGAACTAAAATGGGACGTTCAGAGTTTTTAACCTAACGGGTCGGCTGGGGTTGTGCGCGATGGAAGCAAAATCATCAGACACCGTCGACTATATATTGGAAAATGGGCTGGTCAAGGAAAAAAAAACTGGAAAATAAGTATGTGTTCTTAAATCTTTCTGTAAATTAACGGAGAGTGTACGTTGATCTAACAAAACAAACAAAGAATACAATTTGAAAAGGAAAAAGAACACAATTTGATTATTAGCCTTCAATGGGCACCAGTGAGTTTTTTTTCCTGAAAAAACAACTTATTAGTGCATATCTGTTGGGTTAACTGGCTAAGGAACATCGGTTTCACACAAAAGAGTAAAATAATAGACATATTGTCATTTGCTAGGCCTTGTTTTTCTCAAGTAATTAATGATTGTACACACACAGGTTCAACGCTCTGTGAATCTGCGCACTTTTGAAAATCCGACCGACACATTGCAATGATGTGAAAGAACAACAGCATGCATGTCGGCCTATGAACTACTTAGAAACAAGTACACACGTAGGGGGAGCCAATAATGTGATTCTACAGCCATCTTTCGTAATATTAATGTTACGAACGTATATAGCAAGCCTACTGATCATGACCTTAATCTATGCACTTAACTCTTCAATTCCTAGCTTTCGCTACATAGGCCGTGCAACTCGCCCACCTATTCTCTTAATTAGACTCACATTTTCAAGTCAAGGATTGTTAGAAATACGGGGAGCAACATGCATGGACCGGGAAGCAAGACATGTTTGCAGACGATCATAAAAGCAGAGGCAGTAATATATATATATATATATATATACATACCTGTAACTCCTTTGCTTTGATCTCTTACAGACAAATGGACCTGTCCTGATTGATCGATGTTAAAAGAATTTACCCAGCCTTGATCTGCAGATGTTTACTTCCACACCACTCCTGAAGTGCCGGAATCTATTTACGCCATCTCTGATCTGCATTAAGTCGTTCACAAAATGAAAGCTGGCTGATGTGATTTATCAATATATTCTGCATTGAATATCAGACATAATGTATAACTTAATTCTCAATGAAATCAGCAACGTTAATAATACAGCAAGCCAAGAATTCAAGACTTGCTTGTAACTGAAACTAGTGTTTCCCTAAGACCTGCTCCATACTCCCTTGTGCAGATCGATGCCTTGTGTCTGTACAAGAAATTTGACAGCTTGGATGTAGGCCTCACTGTCGAACCACATAGTTGTCTCATGCCGTCACTGATTGGACTCATGCATGCATCAACCAGCCATACATAATGATAAAGTTGTCCTGTCCTTGGTGAGTTTTTGCTCCTCATGATCAGAAAAGGAAAAGAAAAAGGAAATTTGCTTCTACCGTCCCCTAAACAGCAAGTAGCGACAAACTTTAATTTATCTGTCAAATTAAATAATGTCCCAGTCTTTCTTTGACTTAGGTACGATTTAAATACCAGCTGATCGCAATTGAGAGATCAACCATGTATGTTCCTTGTATCTTGATCATACCAAAGTCTATTTGTCACCATCCACTGAAGCATCACCAAATTGAATGACCATTTCTAGTCCAACTTAGCCAACTGCACTATTAATTCCAGGATGTTGACAGTAAAGCACGGGGAATTTCACTCAGCAAGGCTAAATCAGCGCAACTAGTCCTCTCCACTCCAAAACCAAATATCTAACAGGCTCGCAATTAACACTACACAAAAGAAAAATGAGTCAAAGGCGGACTCGCGAATGAATATTAGAACACCATGACTAATTAATTTCATGCATGATCGTGAGGATCTCCAGCTTAATTTCGCATCATACTCTTATCTAAGGCATGGATAGCATCGCACCCAAGAAAATGTCGACCTCTTCCCTGCTCATGCCTTAAGGGTAGTCTCCATTTGCGCAGCACGCTTAGTTTTGACAAAAGGAGTAAAGAAGACAGGATTATATCACCAGTAGCATAATCTGGTAGCTACCGATTCTGCTCGCCCCTCCAAATTATCAATCTATCCAAAGAAGACATGAGTACTTTTTTTTTAAAAAAAAAAAAACTACTTTCCTTGCCCACATTTTTTCAGGTGAGTAGCCTTGTAAAAAACTGAAGCCTTCACTCTTCCTCTCAGAGTTATCAGTGCTACTTCTTTAATTTCACATGAATAGCTTACCATAAAACCCTTGGAACCATTTAAAAATAAAATAAAATAAACCACAGCTTTGTTTTTCTTTAAAGGTAAGATAGGGTTGAGCAAATCAACCCTAGATTTTTACCTCTTCTGATATGTTGAACCACTTTTGATTAATGGGTCTCAAGCAGAAGCAGTGCTATACGAATAGATTTGTGAAGAAAATAGGGGAGCCAGACAATTAGGCAAATCCATTAAATGCATCAAAAATGTATTATTTTTTAAAACTAAATGGCTTGTCATATTTAAAAAAATAAATGGAAAAAGGATTTTAAAATATGTTAGAAAATTAGTTAAAACTGGACAGGTGGTATTTTTGGATAGGGCCATGGTCTGATTTGATTTGAATCGGCCGATTACGATGACATTCGTCTGGAATCGAAGATCCTTAGCAACCTAATAGGTTTGTAGGACTCGATCGGATTCTACCAACATCAGGAACTTAGAAGTTCCACTATCCTTCATCCTCCGTCAACTATATTTTTGAAACCTTCCGAAACATACGATTGATTTTACAAGAATACTTTTGAATCGAATTTACGGAGTTTGTTAATAGATACAATGCGCCCTCGTAGCAACTGAGGCATCGCAAATGAAAAATAAAGCCGAGAGTAAGTAAACTCACCGCATGACCTTGCAAGGTTCAAGTGTCCAGTCAATTTTCCTTTCACAATTAGAAACAAGTACGTGTGGAATCGAGCTTATTATGTTCAATATGCAAATCCTTTGAAGATAAGTCCAATAAATTAAAATATGATCGTTAGTAACTGAACCAACTATATTTAACAAGGGTAATATTTGGACAATGGTTATAATAACTCAAAATATGCATTGTAAAGATCGGGTTTTGAGAACCCCTTTGGAGAATCGATTAATGCACCGGATTCAATTGAATCGGCGGGAGGATTCGACCAAAAATATTTTAAAAGTTATTTTGATAACAATTAGTAGAAATTTATATCAAAGTCATTTTTTTACAATAATTAAAAAACCGAAATTCGCTACTTTGAACGAGATCAAATTTCTTCAATTTCCGCCAATTCGGCGCGTATTATATGCTTGTTTTTTTTTTTCAATAAAATGCTAGTCCATGGTTCTCTAGTTATTAAGAAAAATTATATTGTAAACTTATCGGTTGAAGCATGTAGGCCGATGCCACTGGTTTCTTCCATCTGATTGACAAGAACGGTGGCGCTCATGTACGTCTGCCTACAGCGCTGGAAGAAACTACTATTTGAGAGAAGAAAACTTGCAAGTCTTATTTGAAAGTTTGGTCATTAGCTTTGATGTCTATAGGTGCTATTCTTATAGATAGATATACATAGATGGTCGTCAGTTTGATTTATATGGATGTTATTTGTAGATGGATGATGCTTAGTTGATGGTGTCCTCCTTAGATCCCATAATAATACTAAATCATAAGAAAATGAAAAAAGAAAGGACCCTTTCCTCCAGATCTTAGACTGACAGATTAATGTTTCGGTTGGATTGGAGTCGGCCGGATCCGGATGAGCATTCTGAAGAGCGGCCGACTCCTGGGAGCGGTCGTGACAAACGGATGACGATTCGACGTATCGAACCCATCGAGGCCGCGCCTTGGTAACATCTGAGACAACCTGGTCCTCTATCTCTTAGAAGGTCGTGGCCCTGGCCCGTGGGCGCCTCCAAACCGACATGTTATCGAGAGGGGCTAAAGGTATCTTCCACTTTCTCCCTTTTATCGTGAACGAAGGGTGCTTCCTTTGCCCATTCCTTCGTCCTTTTTTCCTTTTACAATATTTTCTCTCCGTTTCCAGATATTCAATTCGGAGCTTGTCAATGGAATCAAGAAACGGGGGAACCTATCTTTCCGATGCCGATAACTCTCGCTTCACAGGCAACCCAGAATCAGAAAACAATGACTCTGAAAAGGCTGTAGAGGACCCGCATGAAACTAAAGGAGAAAGCCTTGATCAAATGCTTTCCAGGCACAGGTGTTAAATTTTCTTCGTTCTTTCCCGATCTATATTTCGTTTGGTCGCCATCATATTTTTGTTGCAATATATATTTCGTTTGTTCACCGCCATATTGCTTTGTCGAGAACTTTCTTAAGTTTGTTCATATTGGTGATTTGTTCCCATCCGTGTTTTGATGCTTGAATGCCTTTTTTTAATGCGGTTTTTATCTTCTTCTGTGATAAAACGAAGTTAATGTCAATTTCAGTTTGTTTTTTTTTTTTTGTCGTTAGTATGGGTATGTTCGTTTGCTTTGTCATAGCTTCAGCAATAATATTACTGATTTTGTTTTTGTTTTTGTTGTCTTTGGTGGCAGATAGTTTGAGTTACTCTTGCTACTTATTTGTTCATAATTGTGGCTTACTGATGCTTCTTGATAACCTAGTCCGAATGTTTTAAAAAATCAGTGATATTTGATGGGGTTGGTGGCTAAAGCTTTAACAGTGAAAACTTCTGCAGTGTTGGATATCACATCTAAATTTATTTCATTGAGTGAGAATATGTTTTATGGCTTAAATTGCTCCGAAGCAACCATTCCTCGAATTCCACAAAGTTTGAAGAAAGGAGTGCAAGGACTGCTTGCTATGCGGTTTTGGAGCTCCGTATATGCATAAATCCCTAAAACAGGAATTTCACTTGTAGAAGCAGATAATGTATAAATCAGTTTGAATTGTGGTTCTGCTGTTCTCATAGTTCATGTGTCACCCTCTCTTGTTGTATTTTGCTATTTAGCTTTTGAATAGTTTGTGTGAGAGGGCAAGATCTGCCATCAATTTTTTTTTTTCAAAAATTTCCATTATGAAATGCTTATATTGCTTCAATGAGTTAATTGCTTACAAATAACTATTATTGCTAGTGGTAAATGCAGCAGCAGTGGTTGCTATAGAGTGCTGAGAAGAGGTTACATGTTGCATTACTGAATCATCTAGTCATTAGGCAATTGGGATGCAGAACTACCTATTAGAGGGTTGTGTGTAACCCTTTATTGTTTTATTCTACTCTTTAGATTTTTTATACTTGTATGTTTTTCGAGGGCATATATCTATATTCAATTTTTGTTTGAAATTTTCCATTATGAGATGCTTTTGTTGCTTGTGAAATGCTCTTGTTGTTCCAATGAGTTAATTGCTTGTTCAATTTTTGTTTGAAATTTTCCATTATGAGATGCTTTTGTTGCTTGTGAAATGCTCTTGTTGTTCCAATGAGTTAATTGCTTGTAAATCACAATTATCACTAGTGCTAAATAGAGTAATAATGGTTGCTATAGAGTGCCGATGCAAAGGTAATATGTTGCCTTACCGAAACAATCTAGTTGTTATGCAGTTGCGCTGGCGGTGAAACTACCAGAGCTTCCCTATAAGTTTTGACAAAGATTCGTGGAATTTTAGAGCCACTATCTGTAAATTCTCTTGGTCTTGAAACAAGAGATGTTATTGAACACATACACTAAATTATGTTAATAAGTTTTGACGAAGATTTATGGATTTTTAGAGTCATTATTTGTGAATTCTTTTGCTCTTGAAACAAGAGATGTTGTTGAATACAAATATTTACAAATGCAACGTCTAGTGATGCAATCGATTTCACTACTTTCATCATGGGCTTTTTCTTCAGAATGGAAAGTATAGTCGTTGCTCAACTGCTTGTGTTGATTAAATGATTATCTGTCAATCAACCTTCAGATCATTTAATGCATCCTGTTCTTACTATATTATAAATATCTTTTGTTTCATAAGACAGCCTCCTAAGTCTCACTTCGGAAGATATACCTGATCTAACTGTTGACCAATCGTCAGATCATTTAACATATATTGTTAGTACCATGTTCTTTATCTGTTTTGTTTCCCCACTCTTAAGGCAACCTTGTAAGTCTTATTTTGGAGGATTTACCTATTGTTTAGGCCTGACTATCTACCATTGTTGGCAATCTTTAGATCACCTAAATAGTATCTAGTTCCTACCATGCCATAAATGTGGGTTTTTTCCATGGGTACAGGTATGGGAATTGCAATTTTGATACACGTTATGTCAGGGTATATACACACACACATATATAAAATCCCACAACAATATTTGTTACTTACTGAAAAACAACAAACAAGATATTTAAAACGTAGCTTCAAGAAACAGAAAGAAGGGGTGGAACCCCTGGCTTGCCTCATTGGCAGCCATCCCTGGCAATTGTCATCTCTGGTCATTACTATTGAGTCCTGTTGCAGGTGAACGGAAGGCTGCAGGTGTGAAGGGTGTGACTAAATGGTTGTTGGGTCATTGAGTGAGCACTGTGTGTTAAAATAAAAGGATTATTGTGTTTTGGATTGGTTCTGACCCAGAAAAAATATGGTCGGGTACGGGGGCCATTTTGCCTTACCCGTGTTACTTAGTTTTCCATTCATAGGATATCTTCCTAAGTCGTATTTAGGAGGCCATAATTATTGTTTGCATTTGACCATGTACCACCATCTGGGCCAGATTCTTAATATTTGAAGCATCGCATAAACAGAAATTTGGAAGTTTTAAAGGAGCAATTTAAGAGCTCAATCATTATGAATGTGCTTCTAAAGTGGATACATTGGCTCTTCATTACAGTTGCATGACAAGCAACTATTGTTGGTCAGTGTAATGAAGTGTGGTATGTGGTAGTTGGTCTTCATGATTCCAACTTCCAACCCTTTATCCTTACTACATCAGCAGGTCTCTTCCCATGATGGTGATTTGAATGATGTGATGGAACAGAATCATGACATAGATATTCCAGATCTTTCACAAAGTACTGGTCTTCGTGTATTCATAAAATTCTCTTGCTTTTTCTTGCATAGCCTGCGGTAGTAATTTCAATAATGAGCTCTATTGAGCATGAATATTTACACTTTCTATTACAATACATTCTTAAAATGGTGCTTGCACATAATTTCCTTGTTGTGGAAGGCTGAAATAGTAAATTTGGCAGTTTTAGCATCTATTTGTGTACAAGTGGTGTTGTCCTCAAACATGAAAGATATCGTTCCACACGTGAGAAATTTTCATTTAATGTTGCCTGGATGTCAAATTGCAATTGTACTCAATGAGCAAATGAACCATATCTATTAAAAGCAAAAATGCATGCCAATGGAAAGGCCTTGATCATGTAATTATAGGGGCAAAAAGTGAGCATTAAATAATGCAGAACTGCCTTACGTAATTCTGAACTCTCTCTTAGTTTCTTCTGTGTCACTTCAAGGGTCATTTGCATCCTTTCACATCTTCTAATCCTCAATGAAGGTCCTTTTGAATAGCCATCTGTTAGGAGTTGTTTGCTTTAGTTGAGTCCATTTGAAGTTACTAAGTCTTAGGGAGTTTGGTTAGTGGGTCAGATAAATGGGCCCAGTACACATGTTGTGGAGGTAATTAGAGAGTCTAACCCTCCCCACTTAATACATGTGTAAAGCTGAGCAGGGGTTAAAACCCTAATACAAAATGAAATCTCTCTGTTTCTAAGTGAAGGCTGGGCTTTCACCAAGAGTTAGTGTGTGTGAGTTGCTTGTTAGTGTGAAGGTTAACACTGTCCCATCTCTAGAATCACCCTTCTACAAGTGGACTAATCTATTTTTATGGGAATTAGGAAGCACTGGTCTTAGTTTGTGTCTGTTCATAATGCAGGTTCTACGTAAGTTTTATATGTTTGTTTGGAATGGAGCATATTTAAGGAAGTTAATATCGATTTTCTTCCAGATACTATCAGTTTGATGAGGAACCAGGATTGTTCTGCATGGAAGTGCAGAAAGATTTGAATGAGACTGCTCGATTCTAACGCACACATTTCTCATTCTGTCCTGCTTTTTCTTTTTCTTCTTCTCCTAAAAGTATTGGAAAACATAATTCTATAGCTTTAGCTTTAAGTAAAAGCTAGCAAAAAAGGAGTACCTTGCCGCAGGTTTGATCAACTGTCTGGGTGTTTCTTGAAAACTAGCATGACCAGTGGAGGTCTAACGCTGAGCAGCCTCTCAGTGTGCGTAGACATGAGGCTGGACCTAGGCTTGGTAGTGTGTCCCCTATGATCTAAAGTATATTAACTGTGAGGCCTCCCCTGCTGAATTGAGTCAATGCATCAGGCATATCTGTCTTCAATTGCTATCCTTACTTATTGTACTGCTTTCAGTTCATCTCTTGTTCACTTATCATAATGAGCCAACTGGGCTAAGTTTTCTTCTAAGAAAGAACCTTTTCACGGTTACCCTCTTTGTCATACTGGGTCACCTTTATTCAGTCAGGATGACAATTTCAATTTCTTTAGTTTTCTGTTCAATGAGAGATCTTTCGCGGTCAACTTACTCTATCACCATGGTCATGCGAGCAAATGGATCTAAGATTGGTTCACTTTTTAGGCACGGAAATCAAGTCTATTCCAGTAATTTCAGCTGCCCCAGTGTCTAGTGTTTCATTTTGGTTCCTTTATTAGGAAAATCAGCTACATTTTCCATATTCAATGGCTATAATATGTCACATAGGTGCTCCTCAACAGCTGCCACACCCATGTTGCACCTATGTCGACGCTGGTGCTGGTGCTTTTCCGACACAGCATGTCCAGCACGATCAGCTGAATCAGGCTAAAACTGACCATTTTAAATATGCAATTAACTAAACTAGCTCTAATACAAAAAAATTATATGTAAATATAGAAAAATAAGGTTACTAAACAATTAAATAACTATATAACAAATGACATATATATATATATAACTATAACACACACACACACATATGCATATATAAATCCTTGCCACACCCGCACCTAATTTTTTTCGAAAAATTGCTTCATCCACAACCCGCATCTGCACCTGTACCAGCACCCGCATCCCCTACCCATCTGACATAGCTGTAGACTTTTCTTTGCAAATGATCTTGAATGTTATCTCATTAGGTTGTAATTTTGACAATATCTACTTTGTCCTGCAAACATGGATAGAACAGATGAACGTAGGTGATCAACTAGTTTATCTGGACGTAGGGCATGCTCCTTCTTCCCCTGGTTGATTCTGCAGTAAAGTTGTTTTAACCCTTTCATGTGCAAACCAAAGATGACCAGGTGAAGCTGTGGACTAAGGTTGATGTCATGTTTCCCCAGTATTTGTGAAGGTCTCAGTATCCAAACTTTGAAGGAAGATGTAGCTAAGTTTCCTTCAACTTTCTCACGAGAAAACGAGTGAATTTCAATGCAACCAAGAATTCAGGTGGTGGGAACTGAACTTCTATACCATTTCAGTGTCTTAATTGCGTTTGGTTGCAACCATACAGAATGTTTTTGACTGCCAGCTTTCAGGAAGTGGATGCTGTATTAATGCATGGTTGTTCATTCATGTTTGGTCATCTTTACTGCTTAAACATGAACGAAACGTAGCTAGAATGATGTGTGTGTGTGTGCATGCGTGAGAGAAAGAGAGGGAGAATCTCTCCTCTCTCCTTTTGAAGGAGGTCCACAAGAAATGCAATTGGCCTGTTCCATTTTCTCAGTTTCTTGGTACAGGATGAAATTTTTTGCTATTTGGAATTGGAATTTACTAATTATTTGGTTAAGAATATGTCATTCATGATGCTGCTTTTAGTTGAAGCATATTAAAGGTGTCTCTATCTTCTCTAGAAAAGAGATGTCTGAGCTTCAAGGCAAGGAAATGGAGATGAAAAAGGCAGCTGCCAGAGGCAGCAAAGCTGAACAAAAGGCCAAGAAGAAGCAGGTGGAAGAGGAGATCTCAAGACTTTCCTCAAAACTTAAGGCCAGACATTCAAAGGAACTTGCTTCTTTGGGCTATAAAAGCAAAGAAGGAACAGAGACTAATGACATTGATAATTTGGTGAAGGCCATAGCAGGTGTTTCAGCCAATCATTCTGATTCGGCCAAGCCTAGCAGGAGCTTAAGGCGCAAGGAGAAAAGGGCCCAGCAAGAAGCAGCCCGTGAGCAGCGAATACAAGAAGAGCAAAGCAACATTATCAGTGAACGCATGATTGAGAATGAAAAGCTGGAGAAAAAACTTGAGCCCTTAGGGTTGACCATCAATGAAATCAAGCCAGATGGTCATTGCCTTTACCGAGCAGTAGAAGATCAACTCTCACTTCATGGCAATTCCTTTAGATACACATACCAAGAACTACGAGCCATGGCTGCTGCCTACATGAGAGAGCATGCCACGGAGTTCCTTCCTTTTTTCCTGTCAGAGAACAAGCTAGACACAAGTTCTGAGGATTCCCTCTCTGAAAAATTTGAGAAATACTGTTCCGAAGTCGAGTCAACAGCAGCATGGGGAGGACAACTTGAACTAAGTGCGCTCATGCATTGCTTGAGAAAGCACATCATCATATTTTCTGGATCTTTTCCTGATGTTGAAATGGGTAAGGAGTACAAGACAGAAGGGGGCAACTCTAATCCTAGCATCAGGCTGTCATATCACAAGCATGCGTTTGGATTGGGTGAGCATTACAATTCTGTTGTGCCGATATCTATCTGAAACTTGATGCCCTTGTCCCTTTTTTTGTTCTTCTCACATGATATGTATTTTTATTATGCCATCCCATGATCACATTTTTGTCATCAAGTGGGACATAAAAGAGATGCATTATGGTAAAAAGTCAAAATTTTGCTACTGGTTTTTAAGTCAACTTGTGGAATTTATTCGCCTTCTATTCTGAAGGAATTGACACAGTGAACGTCAATTTTGTGCCCTTATGTCTCTTTAGAAAGTGTGTTTCTTTTTTACTGGGGAGGTTCAATTCAAAATGAAGCTTTCGGAGCCTTTAGTGTGAAGGTTTTCCTTTATATGTTATTTTGCTGCTGTGATACTTTTGTGGCTGCGCTCGCTTTATTTTTTGCTTATATGTCAATTGCGTAATAGCAGCTGCAGGCCCAAGTCCTGGCCCCTCTCTACTACATGACCTGGTTTGGTGGATTGTGGAGGAACTTTTTTGACGATTTCTTTCTCATTTATCTGTTTTACATCTTTCGTTATGATTTCTGAAGCTAAGACTGAAGATGTTCGGTATCGTGGAGAACAAATTCCATGCTGTCGTCATGCATAGAACTTTATCTCAACTTGTAGAAAAGTTCTTCGATAGCGTCATGCTCATGACCCTGTGCATCGTTCAGTTGCAAGTGCCACAACTGTGACCTAAAGTGGTTGTACTCCTCGAGCTTCAAACATGGTTGGCTTATGAGTTGCTGGAGGATGTGCTTTCATGTGACTGTTTGGAACCTCTGGACGAACCGGAACGAAGGACTCCATGATCTGAGCGCTTTTCAGCTCAAGGTGCTTGCTGTCCGGGTGTGGAAGGCCTTTGTTGAGCAGTTTCAGGTTGTGATTAATAATGATTCTAAGGACAGACGGGAATTGGAGTGGCGGCTAAATACGGCCAATCTAATGTTTGGCCTAGTATACCCGACGAGGAGTGGTGCATTCAGATCCTCACGGGCTGGAGGAGCCAGAAGGTAGGAGTTATCGGTGTCCTATGGTGAGTGTCTGGAGATATTCAGATCGATTATAGGGTTTACCCCCCTGATATAGACACAGTAGAGTCGATTTCGTTACTGGAAGTGTTTAATATGCTCTCGAGTTAATGAAGAGGCCATATCCCTTTTTTGGTCTCCAACAACGGGGCCTGGCTTCGGTGGACCAGAGTATGCTTAGCTGACCGTTCACCGGTGCCCAGGGGTTTTGTCTAAGCTGAAGGTTTTTTGTGATAAGATCGCTCCGAATTGACCCAAGCAATGAAACCGAAGCTATGCTAAACCAACTTGTAAAGGATGTCCAACTGCTCTCAACTGTATATAGCTACTTTCTATTTTTTATTAATAAAAGTGGGAGGACTAACCTCTAGCAGGGTTGATTCGGAACGGATGTTATAGACCAGTACACATCATGTGCAGGCACGCCCCCAGGAGAACACCTGGTCAGAGAAAACGAAGGTCCAGCATCTTCCCTCAAGTGAAGCTAGGGCATCCCACTGAAACAACTTTGCAGCCAACGGCGCAAGCGTAACGCTAAAAATGGTTACATTCTTCGAAGGCATGATGTAAAAAAGCCAGCTTATTTTCCTCCATATCTTAAAAGGGGAATGAGAATACGGCATATTAATTCTCTCAACTCAGTTGGCTAACCACAAGGTAGATTTGGCGTTTTGATTTACATCTCGTGAGGGAGTTCGTTGCCGCAATGCACCGGAAGGTGAAGTCAACTAATTCTCACCTGCGTAATGTAAGACAAGTGAAAGAGACAAGGTTTCAGCGCAGTAATAAATCAAATAATTCTCGTCTTCGTCCGCTCTGCTTCCAGGTAGTAGTCAACTACAGAACGTGGCACAGTTTTATGAATGTACAGCGAGATGTCGGCATCAATTTTTAGTTCCCTATGTGGATCCCACCACCCAGACGCACTCTGAGCACAGGTACTAACAAATATACAAAACGCACCTGTGGCTGCACATCTCCTCCGGCATGAAAAATACAATATACCATGTCGATCTACAAACATGAAAATTTTCTTCCATAAGAGCAAAATGAACTGGATCACCTGCTGATGCGTGTAACGATATAACGCCCCTTTTCAAGGTCATAGATGGTCTTTACTTGTGGTTTTCGCCATTTTGATACTGACCATGCTGTGATAATCAAGGCAGCGGCAACAGCAAGAATCGTAAACAGTGTCAGTGAATCATCTGCAAAGATCCAGTTGGAGGGTGGCGTTTGGTTGTCCTTCATTTGCATGATGAAGGCTCCCAGTGCCCATTCTAAGGGAATTTTGCCAACTTCATTTGCAAAACCAACCCTACAGAAAAGAAATCATACAATAATAATCAGATATCACCATCACACTATGCAATGGTAGTAACAGAGTGCCTCAAGGAAGCATGACAATTGATGACGTCAACCACGTGGGTTAGCAACAGCTTACCCTCCCCTACCCAAGAGAATTCACGTGAAATGCACCACAAACAACAGGTATGACCAGCATGATCCAAGTTGTGTTTCAGGCAAAAAAAAGACATTGAAGACGAAGAAACTAGGTCGGCAAGTGAATACTACCTCAACAAGCAAGGACACTATTGACACTATTGAAGGATGCACTAAAACCCTTGGATGATACTGATCCACTATATACGTTTGACCAAAGAAACATATTGCTGAAAGACAGCAGTGAAATATGCCTGCATCGCACTGCATCTTGAAGTAAGAACAATGGTGGAAAAAAAAAAAAAGGCTGAGACTCATGCTTCAAGCTATGTAGAGTTTTCAAGGAAAATGCTTCTGCAAAAGCTTATCTAAATGAAATAATATGCATTAAAGGAAATTCAATAGCAAGAACTGCCTGACCAGATGTATTCGACCCGTATATCAAGAAAGAACTTTCTTCACAATTAACATTTAACAACTGCATTATGCGCAGTACATAATTCATGGCAATTCTATATCAGTGTAACCAACTGGAGACAGATTATATAAAACAATATAAACATGAATGGGACTTTAAGTGAGCAGAAATGCATTTAAAACCTAAATTTTCAGATATCCTGACAAAAGCACATGCAGTTACGTTTGTGCTCTTCAACCTAGTATGTGTACCCCAAACAATAGGAACGAGAAAAGTAATCAACTCATGCATGCATATGGGGGAAAGCTAATGTCAATCATAATGTATCAATGCTCCTCACCTTTTCTCGTCCAATGGTACCCCAAGGCTATCATGCAGAAGTGCGACAATATATGCAGAAGAAAAGCAATATTTGACCAAATCTTCTTCATTAACAGTGTCATATTTCTTCTTCAGCTCAGACCAATCCCCTCCACAGAAATTTTCTCCAGCCAGCATAAGATCAGTAAGGAGTCCCGAAGGAGCCAACCCAAAGAACTGTTGAAAATAGAAAAATATTGCACAAAGAGGCAGATCAAATGTGCATGTTACTACCTGTTCAGGTGTGTTCTAATAAAACTACAGAAGAACATGCCAACACCAAAAGTCATGTTCTCATAGAACTTGACAGTTCGTGAAGCATGAAGCCTTATAGATCAAACATCCGAAAGAAAGCAACTCTAACCTTCGAAGTGTAGAAGAAATTCTCTGTGGCTATAAATCTTCCATGCAAATGAGGAATGAAAGTGGACCCCACATTGCAGTGCCGATACAAGCATTCATCTGCATGTACATCAGTGTTAACCATTCTAAAAGAGCATATAGAAGCAGTTACAAATAAATGAAACAATAAACACCCGAAATTCCATCAACTATTTTTCACAAGCATCATACTTATAAACCAACCCGAGTTCAAGAAGTTATCCCAAATTCTGTAGTTGAAATATTTTTGCAGTCTACAGCCAGAAAACACACTTGACACCTCAAGTGACTTGTGAATATTTTTTGTTGCTGCCAGATACTTTGGTTAGACATATAGCTGTCAAAAGTTGAAACATAAAGATTTCGATCATGTACCATGTCCTTTCTGTAAAAGCATCAGAGCAGCCGATCTACACTCTGAAAAGTTTCCTGCTGCATGAACTGAGACATGGTTATCATTGTTTACCCCCTTCACATAAGTTGAGGGTTCCAATTTTTCCAGAGTACTTCTATATCCTCTAGGAACGCATGGATTGTTCAGGGTCTTCTCTCCCAGAGATTCTGAAGCTGTAACATGAGAAATCAACAGATGTTCAAAGCAAAAGTAAATTTGATACGGACTAAAGGTCTATAAATATTACTATGTATCAGAACTAGAACATATTAAAGCAGGCCACCTTGAAATACCAATCTACATGAGAACAATGGGTAAAAATTCTAGCAATCCAATCAAAAGGCTGACTCAATTGAATTGCAGAAAAATTACTTACAAAGTTAAGATTTCTGTTAACTAAAAGTACTAATGCAATTAAATTGCACAAAAGCTTCTTCAGTCCCCAACTTGATAATGAAGGATAATGAATGAAGATTGTGATTAAGGACTTGTTCCTTGTTCCAAACCCAACAGAACATTATGACATTTCCCTCAAATTCTGTTTTCATTGTTTTCTATAGGTTATTTACAGAACCCAATAAATTACCATTTCTTATGTAGGAACAGGCATCAGCAGATCCAAGCAGACCAATCCCGATCCATATTACAGCCTAACTAACTAAGGATAAAGTGACAACCTGCCCATGGCCCAAGCCTGAGTTTGTAATTCTGGCAGCAAAAGTTATTGGGCTTAGGCTTTTTGGAAACCCATATTTTTGGTGAACATATACGACCTCATGTGTGGCAGATATAAAAAGTTTGTCAACTAAAACTCAGACTAGAGTTTGAGCCACACAAGGCCTGGTCATATTGCATGGAAAGCTGTAAATGCAGCAAAAATCTAGTCCATCTTAGGTCAATCATCAGAAAGCTAAGAAGTACGTCCCAATATCCACCCTTCGAACAACTACCAAAGCATAACATCAAAAAGATTGTAGAAAGGAATCAGTTGGACAACTCTACCTGGCTACACACAAAAAAATGATGCAGAAAATTTTTGAGATACTTCTCTCAAAAAAATGGATGCAAAAGGCAAAATAGGTATGTGATATAGTCATTGGCATGATAAACACAAAAGGCAGCTCAGCATTATGCATATCAAGCTGTACATGCAATCAAAATCTGGTCCATCTTAGGTCAATCACTAGCAAGCTGAGAAGTACACAGCTTAATGTCCACCACTTGACTAATTAATCAAAGCGTCACATCAAAAGACTGTCCAAAGTTGGACTCCTCTATCCAGCAACATACAAGGAAATCATGCAGAAAATTTATGAAATACTTTAATACAAAATTGGATAGAGAAGGCAAACTAAGTTTACGATGTAGTCATTATAAAGTATGATAAACACAAGTCACAAAGGGTATGAACTGAATGCAAAACTGCTCGTAGGCAACTACTTCGTTTTCACTTAAATTTCATAACGAGTACATGAATACCAACAGATTATTTCGCAAGATGCAATATAAAGTAGCTTACACTGCACTCCATCTTTTGAAGCAAGCAACTTATGAACTGAATCATATGCCACATTCTGGAGAAACAAAGGAAAAAGAATATCAGGCCTTATTTATCAATCAAGCAACCTGAATAATGCAAGTTAGAAGAATATCATTACATGCCAAGAGAGAGAAAAAAAAGGAACATACACAGGATAATCCCTATAATCTATATCTAGTAGACATAGACATGGAAACAAGATATGCCTGTAGGAATTTGGTGCCTTATGAGTTTTGAATAGTATGACAATGAGGCATGGCCATTCGTATATTCTTAGCTTAAAGAAATAAAGCATAAATGCTGTCTTTGAGTATTTGACTGACATTTTGTGAAAATAAGTTTAAAATTTTAAATGGTTAAAACTAAAAAAACTTACACAATAAAGATGAGTTGAAAACTGAAAAGTGATGTAATCAATAAAAAAGAGTCATTAAATAACCAGAGAAGTAAATAAATAATTAAAAAATTAATACTAAAAAAGGAAATAAAGTTGCGAAGGCACCATGATAAACATAACTTTTGATAGTATCCCTATTGTGCTGGTGTATTAAGTTATACTGTCATGCCATGTCATTCTAATAGCAACAAATCCAAAACGGGGACTATCATAGCAATGCGGAGGAACTCCAAGGCTGATTTTGCAAAGCAAAGTTGTTGTAAATGGTGCAGTATGGACTCCTACATGCTGGCCTCACCAAGCACAAACTTAAACAGTTATTCAGGCATATGATTTACATTGTTTTGTGCACATGCATGTAAAATGTAAAATTGTATTCTCACAAAGTTGAATTAATTTCTAACCTGCCAAAATTTAATTTTACAAATGACATGTAAACATGTTTAGCTCAAGGAAAAGAGGACATAATGCAAAATAATCAACAAGGCTTGCAAATTACCTGACCAAAGTGAAGCAAACTGTGGCTATACAATCTATAAGTAACTCCACCAAAACTGAGAACACGAGAGAATTCAGGAGGTGGTGGATCTTTAGGAACAAATGTTACCTGATATGGAATGGAAAAAATGCTCCACATCAGCCATAGAGATACTAAAGTTGTTCAAAACAGCTACTCTTGGTAACGGATGGAATATTTCAAGTAAAAGAGCAGAGATGTCAAAGGCGCACAAGAGAGAAAGAATAAAAAATGATATTTCTAAAAATGTAGATACAATAACCTTTTTCATCCAGGTACAGATCCATTAGAAACAAACAACAACCGGGAAGCATATCCTTCAAATACTGAAGAATCCATCCGACAGCAGACACTCACCAATTCAGAGTTTATATGACGAGATAGCTTGAGATACCTGAGGGGAAATTTGATTATCCTGGATCTAAGATCCAAGGGTCAGAGGAACATGGGGCCTACCTTAAACATGGTTCTACAAAGCTGCAACCTTGAGAATTATGAATTAACGATCCTCATTATTCCCCAAATCCATGAGTCTCAAGTCAACCAGGAGGGTTGAACTGAGATTCATAAGATGCAAGAACTGCAGAACCAAGTTGTAATTCATGCATTTTTCAATCAACAGACATAAGGTCCTTCTTAAGGATCATGGATCTAAAATTCTGGGATACAACTTACAAGACTCCATATTCTCATACCACCCTGAATTTGAGATCCAAGGTCATCAAACATTTCCTATGGGATAGGCATTATTAAGATGTTTAAGATATAGCTGAATCTATGCCATATAAGCTGATCCTCCCCATTTCAAGTCTTCTGTGGCAGGGGGACTATGAGGAGCCTGGCAAGGATGCTCATATGAGCTTTGTAGTTTGATCCATGGTCGAACAGTGATCAGATTATCCACAGCGCAGATGGACCTGTTGGCCTTGGACCAGACTATGACAAGAGAAAATAGCCCTAGCCGGTTCCTTTTCAGACCCAAGCAGGAATGGAGATCTTGAAGGCAGTTAGGCTTCTCCTTTGGTTTCACCTTGGTGTTGGCACATACAGGGACTGGATTTATGGTTAATAATGTGATAGAAGCAATCCATACCACTTTTATTCTTTCTTCTACCTTTTGAAGAAATAAATCCTTGTTGCTTTGTCGACAAAACCTCAAATGATCTAGCAAGAATAAATGAAATTCACTCAAGCAAGGAGGCCCTTACATAATGTAAGAATAACATTATTGCAAAGTTCTTCCAATTAAAGCAATATTTCGCAAAGACATGCATTGTTATTACCACTACACATTAAACCTCCTAAGGAAGGCTGCGGCAAAAATGTTTACTTCTTATGTACTTTTTGCCCATGTTCGGAGTTCATAAAATGAGTTCACCACTTTGGTGCTACTGAGTTGGATTTATCAATGGAGGTTGGAGGGTGCTAAAATTACAAAAATAACCTAGGTTTAATGATACTACTCACTGGTTTGTTGCCTGTGGTGGGCTACGTATGCAAAACCATGTTAGAAGTAAACGTAAGTTCAAAAAAACATTGTAGGTCGTACAGTATTATGCCAGATGCATGTGTAGAAAGATAAGACTGCCTCAAAAAGTAGATAGAAGAATGGCAAAAAACCATTATCACATCATTCTAAATCCTTAAGTTTACATTCCACTATGTTTAGTGAGATTGCAAATTGCAAGGTAAAGCCATGGCAGCTATACCAGTATGCAACTAGAGAAAATTCAGATATGATGGTGAAGTAGGAATCCACATGAAGATACAAAAAGTAAGGCCCAAAATTCTCGAGTTTGAAACTTGTCTTAGCAACAAGAAATACTCAAACAAATACCAACTACCACATAAATGCTCGGACAATAGTGGTTGATATCAAATACAAAATTTTCTATTTAACATGGAAATTAAAAACAGAAAAGAACCTGTAAAATTTTCTTCCTATGAAGCTAATACCTGAAGAATGTAGGCAAAGAACATAAACATATAAAATGAACAGCGGGTATTGTATAGTAAACCTGAGCAGATGCCCCACCAAGTTCAATGATTCCAGTTGTTTCATGTGGATCACCTCCTAAAGTGCCAAGGGCATAGTTTGCAGCAACCCAAGCATAGATACCCTCATCAGCTCCTGCAACACGCAACACATTAATCCTTTGGCTTTCTCATTTGAAAAGGTTTCCAATGTATCCTACTTATAATTTCGAAAAATGCTACTTTAAAATAGCAATGAATGGTCACATATTTATGCCAAATGTGCTCTGTGCTTCTTGCCCAGATATGGGTGTCTTACTACGTTGAGGAAACAACAGTCCAAAAAGATGGATAATCATCATTCGTACCGCCACATGCTCCTGTTAATACTTAATAGCTTAGTGCGTTGCCAAAATCAATTAATTATTCACAGTAACCAACACGCTTCGACTACCAATGCTGTCAGCATCACGCCCGTCAAATCTTATAGTTATCAAATATCAAGTATGTTAATTTTGTGAGGAATACCTATCAATTTGTTATCCTTTCGATTGCTGATTTTACCACGGTCAGCTTCAATTGTGCCGTACCCTATAATTGGCAGATTCATATACTCTAGGGTGCCCTTCTTCCTATCTGACTTATGCGATTTGTCTTTTTTGTGGCGGTCTCGAATTACTAAAAAAAATCTCTCGTGACGGTATCCACGAAATTTCAGTGAAATGGCGAACGTCATCGCATCCTTTCTCTTCGAAAACTAGAAAGCTCAAACCAAGGAATTGGAAACAATATGGAAGGCCACCACAAACGGGATCCTTCTAGAACGACAACCTCAAACGAATCTGTTGAAGGCGCATGCTAAACATTATTAAAGAAGTACCAGAGAAATAGAAGCAGAAGAAGCCTAAATAGACATACCTGTGATGACGGAAGCCCACTCGTTCTTGAATTTAAAACCGGACAAAGTAAGAACCTTTCTGCATTCATCTAATATACGTTCCTGCGATTCCAATTCCAGTCTGCGCAGACCCGCCGTTGCCATCAACCTAACCTCGGTTTCTGCCCACTGATCTTTGGGAATCCTCTCTTTCGCAAACTTCAAAAGACCCAAGATCGACCTCCCAGCCCCATCAGGGTCCTCCTCAAACGCCGACAACCCAGGGTGTGTCCTCATCGTCGCAAAATTCTCCTTGGAAATCGATTCCAAAACCGGCACTCTTCCGTCGTTACGATACTCGAACAGGTGAATCCGCGTGCCCGTGCTCCCACCATCTATAACGATCCCATACCCCTTCATTTTCCCCTTGCGGAACCCTACATTGAACTGGGAGCCGACCACCAACGCTAACACGCAGAACAGCCCAACCAGGAGGAGCACAACGGAGACGATGATTCCGACGCTAGATTTCGTCGTCTGCGGACTCGAGGGCTTCGTGTTCGCTAGAGGAACCCGGGGAAGGACTTGAAATCTAGCAGGAAAATTCATGGGATTCGATCGGGAAGGAAACTTGAAGGACTCCATCTCAGTAATCGCCGTGCATGTGATGGTCTGATGGGCGCGCCAGACGGATCTACGCATCAAAAGTCAAGGAATGCTTCCCCGGAATCCAGCGCATCTCGCAACAGAAAGATCGAACCAAAACACGAATAAAATAAATGACGAAGCCGCGGGCTTTTTCCTTGAAAAAATATGGTGCCAAATCGAGGGAAGAAGATCGCAACGAAACAAATAGAATTGGGCGAGCGAAAGATTCAGGATTCAGAATGGGAGGAGGAGGAGAAGGACGGCAAGGACAGGGATTGCGATTGGAGGGTCTGAGGGAGACAAGACCCTCCCTCTGGACCTCTCTCGCTCTCTCCGTCTCTCCGCCACCCCTCACGAAGAAGACGACGATGCGTCTGCCCGGTTCCGAGGATTTATATAAAGCTGCCGACGATCTGTGCTTATGGTACGAGGATCGCCTAGTATTGTTTCCGTGCTAGATCGATTGTCTGCCGTTCATCCTGTGGATGGACGGTGGTTAGCGACAAGTCCGTTTGTGGGTTCACGCAACTCGAACGCATCTGAGCTTCAGCTTGCAAGAGAGCCTGAAAAAAAAAAAAAAAAAAAACTTGACGTTTTTGAGAGTATATACAAAAGTCTGGTGCCCAAGAAGAAATTCCCTTTACAAACAAGGCATACGCATTGCCCGAGAGCTTTTCCTCTCTAAAATTTCACAAAGGCTGTCCAAATTTTTCTCATTTTCACAAAAACCATCGAATATTGAGGGCTGGTTAGAAACTTAGTTCAAAGCACCCGCTTTCTCCAATTTAATTTGGCATTTTCTCACTGCACAATATTTTTTTATTAAAGTGGTTGGACCAACTTTATCATAAATGAGTTTATAATCAAATTTTATACTTGAAAACCATGTGATCTTGCTAAGCCGTGAAATTTGGAATCCTTTGCTAATACTTATTAATCTCAATTAGTTATCGTATAAATGCATGACAACATGCATGCATCATCCACAACTAAGAAGTGGTTTCTCAACTAATTGGGTAGTAGATATAAGCAGTGTCGGCTGTGTAGCTGCAAAAAATTATGTAGAAAAAACAATCTTTTGTTCATTCTGAACTTCTTAACGGCACTTTATGCCCAAGAACCTGGAAGCATATCCTTAGACCAGGAATGGTTATATGCTCGGGCGACGAACACACTTGCTGAAAGCCAGAAATAGCCAAACTACCCTTGGACATGGAAAAGGGGAGATTATCACACCCCCTCCCTTCTTTGAAGTCATGTCAGATTCAAGATCCACAATGAGAACACCGAGGAAATCGGATCTGTGAATTAGAGTTCGGACCCTTCCCCTAACCAACCTGAGATCCTCAGTTTTGAAGCAATGTGGTTTCCGATCACATAGACTTGACCTAAATGTTTTCTTTCCTTTGTTTTTTAACTTGAGCATATTGATGTCATCTAACTACAGGCGATGGACCTTCTTAAAAATTCCATATATAAAAAAATAGGCCCTTTGTTAATGAACACCCGGTGCAGGTTGATTGTCAATGTCAACGGATTAGGAATTGCTCATCATCTCACCCACATATTATCACCAAACAAAACTTGACAAGCCTTAAAGATTTTACTAAACATACTGTATTTTATTTGCCATTTAACTTTTGCTAGCTTCTTTTCGTTCTTTACTTTTTCCGTGAGGATATTGGCGTCAGGCACACCCTTAGTTGGAAGTTAATGACTTACATTACATGTCAAGAGATTCGCCTGGGCATTGAGCTTCTGACTTCCTTCAGTTTAGAACTTTAACCCTTACCGAGTTGTATAGAGATCTTATAAAGCTTGCTGTCTCTTAAAATTTGAAGCTAAAAGATCGTAAGATATGAAGTAATTTCCCCATTCAAAGCTGCACTGCAGCGATGTAAGATGTATCTCAAATGGAATCTGCAGTGCTTCTCTGAAATTTTCCTGCCAAGCCCAATAAAATTTACCTTATAAGTGATCTGACAAGTTCAAAAGGCATCTCAAGCTCCAAACTCATCACAAGAAAGAAGAAGCAATGTACTTTTCAACACCCAAGTGGATGTGCAGATGGTGATGGACGACGTCTGGCACATACAGAAAACCTGATGATACGGTGCTCAACCCATTCTCGTTCCTTGCAACAAATAATAAACGGCACCAACATGACAAATTTGTAGACATCACATTCCGGGGCATTCGTAACTATTGCATAGGATACTAGGAACTTGGCCATTTACCTCATTGTTGAAAAAAAAAAAAGCATAATTACTGAGTTAATTAAGTCACACCAATCAAACAACAACTATGTTTCAAAGCAACAATGTAAGTTTCTTCTGGTTTCTGGTTTTTGGAGAAGCCAGCACATCTGTATGAGCAGTCGTTCAGAATTCCAATTATTTTGCATGTTATATATCATGTTCTCTCGATAAAAATATGTATTCTGTAAATTGGATGCTCAAAGTTTCTTGTTCTAAATGATGTCCATTTGGATCTACAGATTTTGATTGTCTATGACTCTATCCATTTAGCTTCTAATTGAGCTATGAGTATGAAGGATGGATCTTGATATTCTGGTCGTGTGATTGAACATCATGCACGATGACGGCTTATGGGATACCTGAGGCAACGAGCTTATCAAACTATTCTCTCATTTTCTATCATGAGAAACCAAGAATGCAGAATTTTTGATGTAGTACTTGCTGTTTGCCATATCACTATATCACTATAAGCTACCAATATATTACAACTTCAGTAACTAAATTCTATTTCTGGAGACACATATATGATCTTAAGCACCTATACTTTTGACCTGATCATACCTCAACAATATGTAATGTCAATGCAAGGCATGCAAGCTTTCTTCCATGGCAAGTTCTTTATCAGCTCATTCTTTCTTAATGGTACATTTTTCAATTACATTTCAAATTTGCATGCTATTTTTTCCTCAGCTATGGCCCTATACCTATGTTGTGTTTGGCTGTTTGCTTCTTTTTAATTGCTACATTTCAATTTCTGAGATGCATTTTGTCAACTAGTACCTGCAGGCATTTCCAATATTTTAAAGGATTCACTTTCCAGGATGGCAAACAAAAATACCCATTCTTCAAATATATCATTGCTTACAAATGAGTCAAATATTGTTGTCAATGACAATGGGGAGTCGGGAAGCTGCAACAGAAGAATAGTAGGCTTCCAACTATCTGCAGTGGTTCCAGCAGCTTCACGGTTCTCTTCTTTGCAGCCTCGCAATCTGTTCTGAAAGGTAAGCTAATCAATGCGACCTGTTTTTCTAGGTGGTATTGTTGAAAGGTAACCAAGTTTATTGAGTTTTTGGATAAAACTGAGAAGGGATATTTAGAACATTGCATATTCCAGGATAAGACATAATTCAAATGAGCCATATGATTGCAAGGAAGAAAATTTACACGATTGCTATCAAATTATGCATGTTCATAATGGTGAAGCTTATACAAAAGCACCTTTCCAGCAGCATTTCCTAGGACCATCAAACCACCACCAGGACTGAAATCTAAGCACTGCACATACTGCAGGTTATGTTTCAAAGGGGGCCAGTTTGAGAATACACTCAGAGATGGTACATGAACCAACTTTACGCTATCACGCTTCATGCTTGAAAAGGTGGCCAGGATTTGACCATCATGATTAAACTGCAACCCATCCACTTTAGTAGTTAAATTAGTAAGAGCTTTCATTGGTTTTCTTTTGCCTCCAAGAAACTCATCCCGGTTATAAACATTAACAATTCCACTATCTGAACCTGCAGCAAAGATAGTACTATCTTTTGAAACGCTCAATGCAGAGCTATTAATGCAACCATCATCAATGCCCTTGTGGAAGCATTTCCTTGTCCTAAGGTCCCAATGGTAGATATGCCCATCTCCACCCGAGCTCAACAGTTGGTGTCCATCATTAGCAAATGCCACTGATCGAGCAGTTCCATTCATTTTTAGAGTTCCAATTAGCTGCTTAGATTTAGAAGAGACTAAAAGAATATATCCCTCATTGCCGATAAATGCAATAGTACTAGAATCAGGGGATATTTCAAATGATTCCAAGCTCTTCTCTTCTCTGCCCATCAATGGGCCTACTCTGTCAACCTTGGCATTTACTATATCTAAACTGTAAAAAAATTTCCTTCTTCCACTGATGATGGCCTGTGATCCATCAAGCAAGAATGAAGCTTTACGAATGGGACAATCCTCAAGATAAATGGTTTGTATCTTAGTGTTTCTCTTTCCATCGATCTGAAAGAATCTAAGCTTTTTATCAAGTCCAGCTGTAAGCAACAACTGGGCATTCCTGTGGAACTCAACTGATGTAATGGGGCCATTTGAAGGGTCCTCTGCATTGCCATCTATCAATCTTGAGAACTCAAGGAGGCCAGGCAATAATTTTGTTGTGCTCCTTACTACTGCATCCTCACTCGACAAAAGGATGTTGTTGCCATTGGCACCACGACCTTGAGCTCGAACTAATTCATTCTCTTCATCTGATTCGTCATCAGAATCATCTCTCTCAGACTTCCACCCAAGCTCCGCCCACTCAGTTCTGGGGTTCAGCTTAACATGCTGTGACCTTAATCTTGCAACATAATCAGCTCCACTGACCAATATCTCACCTTCTTCTCTCCTTAATTTTCTTAGCCTGTTGGTTCTGGCTATGTTGATTTTTGCTATTTGTTCTTCTTGATCAATCCATACAGGTTTCCTTGTCTCGTGTGGCTCTCCCTCTTCATCACTCATGGAAGCTTCCCTGTCTACCTCATCCTCATTATCCTCATGAAGAATAACATCAGCAACAGACGACCGATCTTTAGATAAAAATGCACCATCCTCATTCATATCTTCCCCTGTATCTTCTGCCACCTCTTTACCAAATCCAACTGAAGAATGAAGAGTGCCAAACAGGAAGCCCTCCAACTTCTTCATCTCCTGCATCTCATTGGCAACTTTATGTTCCTTATTTTTGGCAGAAGCCTCACGTTTTTGTTTCCTTCTTTGACTTTTTAGATCTGCAGAAACATCACCAACTTCTCCAGCATTATCTTGATTGAGGTTAGCTTGACTATTGTCACTTGATCGCTTCCTAGATAGAGCATTCTGAGATACCAAACCCATCTTTCACGTGTATCTACATAGAGAAACAAAAATTTGGCATCAATTGCCCCGAATTGCAAGAAAACCTTTAGAATGACTTTATATCAATAGACACAAAAAAAGAAAGTGCCTTTTCCATGCATGCTTCCATGACAAAATCTATGTCAAACCCATCTTCCAGCTTGTTTATTATGCATTCCAAGATATAAAAAATGTAATTGCAAGAAACTGGAACATTAGCTATACGGAAGCACTAAGAACACCATAAATAGATTCCAAAGTGCCAAAAAGAAAGTTTTTGCCTAGAGGGCTCTACACTTGTGTAGCATAATTAGTTCTATCCCATACTTCTACATGTTTATGTCGAAGATATTGTAAACGAAAACAAAAAAATAACTAAACAATTAGAAAAATGGATCGCTGAAGCACCTAGCATTTCCCCCTTTTTTTCCCGACTCGCAAGCTGGGGCTAGGAAGCTACGGGTCTCAAGAGATATGTAAATTGCATATCACCTCTATAAAGAAACCAATTCAACAGCTTAAAGAAACGGATCGATAACAAGATTTGACTTTTAAAGTTTGCTTGTTTGCAGTGATGAGAAAAATTGACCTAAATGCGTAAACTTAACTGTTATAATCATGACTTATCAGAAGAGAAACCATTTGGTATAAGCAAAAAAATTGTGAAAAGCAGTGAACAGGAAAATCAAGTATGATGAAGCACTATATATAAATAAAATCGAGGATAATCCAAGACCTATATCATGCAGCTACTACTCGCGCCACTTCTCCTAAGTTAACTGACTGAAAGGTAAGCAGCACAGTAAACTGGAAAAAATAGTTTGGAGCTTCCAATTATCCAGAAAATGGGATTGATGTGGTATTTTTTTCTCTGTATACTAGAATGTAACACATCAGTTCAGTATATCTTATCATATAACACGTCGTCTTCTACAACCAACTAGGCGGACCAGTTGGTAGAACAAAAACTCAATAGCTCAAGTTATCCTAGTCTAAGAATAACCCTATCAAATTCAGGATGTTGTCACGTTAAGCAATCTTCCAAGTTATCCCAAGTTTTTTTAGATAAATGCGTGTAGAAAAAAAAAGTTGTCAATACCAAAACGACATACTCGGAGCTATGTCACATAGGTGCGTGGTACGGGTGCTGGAGCGGCACATCTCAAAAAATTTAGGTGCGGCGAGGGGATTTATTATTATTATTATTACTATATATAATATATTACAAAAATTGTCTATAAACCACAAAATATCAAATAACAATTGAAATAATGCACCTAAATTGAAATACAGAACAATAGCAATTATAAAACAAACTCTTGAACTAAAATATCAATAACAAGAAACATACACGATTTAACACAATAGATTAAATCATAAGCTAAGGAAAGCAACTGATAACCGATACAACATAAATATAACAAATACAATTCAGCAAAATAGAGGTAACTAATTTTAAACTGAAAGAATAGTTAAGATCACAAGGCCCTCAAGTACAGCTTGAACCCATATGGCAGCAGACCTTACATATCGAATGTGCGAAAGAGCATTCCTATATTTCAGAGAGAAAATACAAATTATAGGCGCATTATCTTGCCCAAACCACATAGGAGGCTATAATTGCAGAAATCTGAAAAGCACACGCGTGTTTGATAAAAATTATGAAACAGAGATGAACAGAGTGAATTTGATTCCATGGAAGCTATGGACCGAAGAAAGGGTCGACTTCAGTTTGGGGGTTTCGTATAGTACGGCCTAAAAGGCAAAATGCCCATACTAGATTCAAGCACTTGCATGGCCAAGTCAGTCCTGGAATAAACATGAGATCCTTATCTCCGGCATTCAGCAATAGCATCAGATACTGAAAGAGTGCGCTGCTCAATTGGTATATCACATAATGGCAAAGTTCGGGAGTATGCTCTATAGAGCATTTGTAGCAGAGACGCCACTATGTGTCTCTGATCTCAACAAGGGATGCATACAAAAAGAAAAAGAGAACGACAAGCTTGCCCCTATTGCAGCAGCTCCCGTGCTGCATCTTGCAACAACAAGCCAACTATAAGTTTCGAACGGTCAAACAAAAAAAGGCGTGATATCCTGGAATATGCAACAGAAAGGAAAAATTAGAATACCCAAAACACAGACGTCGCGGTGGGTGCTTAAATGCTCTGTCGCCCGAGGAAAAGCCCTGTCGCCCGAGGAAAAGCCCTGTCGCCCGAGGAAAAGTTCTGTCGCCGGCCGTCGAAAAAACTCTGCCGCCAGTGCTTCAGTGCTTCGAGAGGGAGAAGACAGAGGAAGGAGCAGCCGCCGGTGCTTCGGTGCTTCGAGAGGGAGAAGACGGAGGAAGGAGCAGCCGCCGGTGGTTAGGTGCTTCGAGAGGGAGAACGGAAGAAGGAGCTGCCACCGGTGGAGGGAGAAGACGGAGGAAGGAGCCGGCAGAGGCAGAAGACGGAGAGAGAGGAGCGGGAAGTGCCCTAAACCGTGTTTTACATATGAAAATAAAAAAAAAACAAAAAAATGGACCAAATGTTGGTGACGCTGTTTGACCGCACGGAACTCGCGTCAAACGCGAGTCAAGTGCGCGAACATAGCAGGTACGGCTGACTGCACTTGATTCACTTTGATTATGCATGGGTGCGAATCCGGGTCGCACTCGCACTAGCACCTTCACTCACGTCCGCTTGTATTAAATTCCACATAATCACTCCATCAAATAAGGGTCAGATTCAAAATCTATTTTTCTTAAATAGAATTTGAACCAAACTGGTATGAGGTCAAATATCTGAATATCTGTGTCGAAACTTTATCCTATTCGAGTTACATATCAAACCAGATTCAATTTCAGCTAGAAAATTGCATATTGAATTAGGATTCAGATGCTATCTTGAATTAGGATTCAGATGTCTTGACCACATCTATCTAAGCAGATTAAGATCAAGTACAAGCATCTTTGGCAAGGGGCTTTAGCAAAAAGTCGGAAACCGGGAAAAATAGTCTACCATTTCAAGATTTTTTTTTTCGTTGAATCTTTGTGAAACTAATTTTAAAATTTGTTAGCGCAAATTAACTTTAGGTAGTTGTCCATGTAAAATTATTGCCAATTTAAAATTAAATACATAAATTTGTGATCAAATATAAAAAATTGTTTCAAACATATTCTTGCATTCACTAAACTCTCAAACCTTTTAATTAACGGATACCACCTTCCACGTAAACCCTTCAAAGGTGATTCTGACTTGCTTTGGATGCGATTCAATTAAGGTAATCACACTTGTCACTATTTGTAATCCAGCCAAACAATACACCAGAATGTGATTGATTATATTATTTAATTAGGATAATGACACTTGTCAATTAAGCACAGTACAACAATTGTGCAGTAAGGCTGTTTCGAGCAAGTTGGAATCGAGGTCGAGTTAACCCGACTGATTGTGCAGCCCTACTACTGTCATGCAGCCCTAAACGGATAAAACGGACACAAGAACTGCTGTTATTGGACTCAGGTCAGTCACTCACTCGAAATTCTATATCGAGTAAGTCGACTTGTCTCATCAAGTATGCAGGAAAGGTGATAAATGACACCGACTACGTATGAAAAATGATTAACGCAATATCAACGAACAACGAGCCGATTGTTTTACGTTGGCAGCAGGGTGACATGATAGTCATTCATACTTCCTTCGGCTGGCGATTGGCGATAAAGTCGTGATGCCGTCGCTCCTCTCAGAGAAGCCAAATACAAAAAGAGTGGCTGAGTTTACTGGAATGAGCGAGTGGCAACTAGGAATGGCCGTGTCCACAGCTCTGCCATGCCACCCTCCGTCCTCCCTCGGCCAGCCGAAACTCGAAGGGCAGAACGGCCAAGCCCACCAAAGGACACTCTCTCTCTTGAAAGGATGCAAAACCATCGAAGAATTCAAGCAGATTCAAGCTGTCATCATCAAGACCAACCTCCAGAGCGATGTTCCATCCGTCACCAGGCTCATCCGCTTCTGCTCCTTCACTCTTCCCGATGCCTTAGACTTCGCTGTCCACCTGTTCGAGCAAATCTCCCAACCAGATGTTATCCTCTTCAACACAGTGATGGGTGGCTATGCCCGCACCAGCTGCCCCATTCGTGCTGTCTCTCTCTTCGCCCGTATGCGTGAATCGGACTTGCTTCCTGATCACTACTCCTTCCCTTCTGTACTCAAGGCGTGTGCCAATGCAACTGCCCTCAAAGAAGGCGAGGCCATTCATGGCCTTGTTATCAAGCTTGGGTTGGACGACAACGTGTATATTCTTCCTACTTTGATCAATATGTATGCAGATTGTGAACAGATTCTGTCCGCACGCAAAGTGTTTGATAAAATGCCTGAGAGAAGAGAAGTTGTTTCTTTCAACTCCATGATCACTGCTTACGCTCGGAACAGCCAGCCGAATGAAGCGTTGGCACTGTTTCGGGAAATGCAGGCGTGCGATGATATGAAGCCAACGTATGTTACTCTGCTTAGCGTGCTTTCCTCTTGTGCCCTGTTGGGTGCCCTTCAGCTTGGAAAATGGGTTCATGAGTATGTTAACAAGAATGGATTTGATGTGAATGTAAAGGTCAACACAGCGTTGATTGACATGTATGCCAAATGTGGGAGCATAGATGACGCAAAACAGGTTTTCGACCAAATGCCGCAGAGAGATACACCGGCTTGGTCTGCCATGATTGTGGCTTTTGCTATTCATGGGCATGGAAGAAGTGCGCTCTTGCTCTTTGAGGAGATGCAGAGAAAAGGCATGCTGCCAGATAACATCACGTTCCTCGGCGTTCTCTATGCCTGTAGCCATACTGGCTTGGTGGAGGAAGGTCGCCGGTACTTTGATAGCATGTCAAGAGTGTATGGGATCGAGCCAGGGATTAAACACTACGGCTGCATGGTGGATCTTTATGGTAGAGCAGGGCTTCTAGACGAAGCATATGAGTTCGTCCAAAGCTTACCGATCAAGCCCACACTTATACTGTGGCGCACTTTGCTAGCTGCCTGCGCTGTTCATGGCAATGTAGAGTTGGGCAAACACGTGGTCGACCATATTTTTGAAGTACAACGCTCCCACAGTGGAGACTATGTGATCTTATCGAACATGTGTGCTGCTGCTGGAAGATGGGACGATGTGAAGGCAATTAGGAAGCTTATGAAAGAGAGGGGTATTACTAAAGTACCTGGTTGTAGTTCAATCGAGATCGATAACGCAGTTCATGAATTCTTCTCAGGGGACGGAGAACACCCTCACTCCAGAAAGCTTCATGGGATGCTAGATCAATTGGTTGAGCAATTGAAATTGGTAGGATATGTGCCTGACACGTCCCAGGTGTACCATGCAGATATGGAGGAGGAAGAAAAGGAGGCAACGCTTCGGTACCATAGTGAGAAACTGGCCATTGCTTATGGGTTGCTGAATACCCCTCCTGGGACTACGATTCGTGTTGTAAAAAATCTTCGTGTTTGTGGGGATTGCCATTCTGCCGCAAAGTTTATCTCCTTGGTCTTTAATCGTGAGATCGTTTTAAGGGATCTTAACAGATTCCATCACTTCAGGAATGGAACTTGTTCATGTGGAGAGTACTGGTAGATCAGTCTGAGGCTGGTTCTATTGTTTGCAACTCTCAGTGCACCGTTAGCCATGCATATCTCCCGAGTCCTGAAGCGAGTTTGATGTTTTAATTGTGGCTTCTGAAGGTACTGCAGATCATATACTGCTGAGAGGAGCAGAATTAGCTTGTATTCTTTTTTCGTGTAATTTAGAATAAAAATGGAGCTCAATATGTTGTTTCTGCCTCACTGCAAGCAATAGGGTCATTTTTATTATTCATATTTTGGTACTTTAGAATAAAAAGGAGTGGAAAATGTTGTTGACTGGATGAGGAAATTTTTGAAATAATTCCCATCCTTGATGTCAATAAGTACGATTTTGTTGCTGTATCTATTTCGTTTATCTAATGTCAGCTATGGTGGTAATGCTGTGTTCTTTTCATTGACATATCCTTTGCCGCGCTCAGGAATGCCAAAGGTTGCAACTTGCAATGCGGATAGTGGTTGACCCTAATGTCGTTGAGCCTTGATTTTCCCAACTGCCCACCGTTCGAGATATCTATTTTATTGTATGTGTTTACCAAATACAAATGTAGGCACACACACACACACACACATATATATATATATAAAGTTATAAACCAATTGGCCCCTTTTGTGGACCTGATAGTAAGCTTTTGCTCATCTGGCTGTCGTGTCGGCAGACTTGCTTTTGCTGCATCTAACTCTACCTTATCTTTTCACTGGTTCCTAATGGGCACAAACTCCTTCTTAACAGAAGCCATTTCTTAACAGAGGTGAAAGGTAGCACGAGCAAAACAAGGGAGTGCCTTAAAGTCGCCTACCTGAAACAAAAACTGCAACGCCACGTTGGAAGGCACTCAATCAATTTTATTGATTATATGAACGTGTGCCCAATAATGAGGAAAGCCTCCAACCCCCCTCCATCAGTAGATATGACTAGCAGAAGTGGCCGCATAACATGACGCCACCATGGGCTCCATCTGAACTCGATAAACTGCTCGATTTTATGTGATCATTTCAGTTATATTAGCAGTTAATAGCGAGAATGATCCTGAAAAAACACTGAAACAAGAACATAAAAAATGCAAGAAGTTCTAGAGAACAGAGGCGCAATAGCTTTGCATCATCAATTTGTCGTTTGATGGGTCTCCATGAGATTCCGATTATAAGTGCCAGAGCATGGAACAGCCGTGAGCTAACGACTTGATCTCCACTAAGAAAGACATGCTTGTCACATATCATGGATTGGAGAATCTGGGTTGAAGATAACCAAACAGGATCAGAAGTATCTTGGAAAAGGCGGCCATGAAGCGGCGAAGGACATTCATGGAGCATTTACTGCATGGCAAGAAATGATGGAAACGGCCGTAATTGGGTTTTGTGATAAGAGCCATTGTGGAGGCCGTTATCCTTGGTTCGAGAGAGATAGCGTTTGAGGGCATTTTTGGGAAATGCTTCAGCATTCATTACTGTAAAACCTCCCCACCAACGTGCATTCATGCACATACATGCGCGTGTGCATGAGACGGCGCCATGTCCACCCTCTTCACTCTCCATTCCATCCGTTTTCAATCTCCTCCCCGTCTTATAATAGCCTTCTGTTCAGCAGTCATAGGAGAATTAGCTCATTCTCTCTCTCTCTCTCTCTCTCTCTCTCTCTCTCTCTCTCTCTCCGTGGCGTATATGGATGATCTGGAAAGACAGATGGTGGAGACAATGGTTTTTGAAATGTTGAGCAATGAAGGATTTCAACAGAACATACAGTATGCTGCAGATAGCCCGTCAGTGAAATATGAGTAAGCAAACCACGTACCCAAGTAATGAGTTTTTTGTTTCGTCATATGCTGTTATTTTTCCGTTCATCATTCCTCATTGGCTCTTATGCACGACTTTCACCTGCTCAAAACAGTTTCTTTAATGGAAAAAGTTCCATGGATGGAACGATACCTTGCTCGTCGATCCACGTCTCATGGTTTTGCAATCAACTCACTCTTCAGAAATTGAAGTGTTCATCTTCATCTTTCTTTTCTTCCATTTCTCTTACTTTCCACGTTTTCATCGGATTTGTTTTGCTTATACTGTAGTTTACTATCGCGTTGATTCTTTCATAGAAAATGTGCATCAAACTGCTCATACTAACAAGTATTCATGTTGTGGGTATTAATAAAGGCAACTGCCGATGATATATGAGAAGCAGCAGTCTCAAGTAGACATTGAAAACATAGTCGATCTACCGCCACTATTAGAGGATTTCGATTCGTGGGAAGAAATATTGCGCTGCAATTGCTCACTGGTGTCATCTCAACGTTACCAATTTCAAGGTAGGCTCCATTTCTTTGTAAGTAAACATGTTGGGGGACCATTTTTTTTTTTGCTTTCCTGTTTGTTCTTAGATAACGTGAGTATAGGTGATGGGGAAAAATCTGCGGAAAAGAATGTAAAAAATTCTGAGAACTGAAATAGAAATGTGGAAGTCGATGCAACACTGCAGTCTGAGATACTAAATGCATCTTTTTTTAATATTCGATGTACATAAAGATTTCTTAATACTATCAGTGTCTGTTGACCCTTTATCAACCAATCAACAACATGTCTTAGTTGTCTGCCAAAAAGAATCTTGGTTTTTTACTCATTTGAGGCGTTTAGTCTATACAATACATTTCTAGCTAACGGTTTCTGCACTTTATTTTATAGGCTTATTCAGTGAACATGGGCTTCTAATTGGTGAACAAGTGAAAGGAGATACTCTGCTCCCTGACCCTGGTGATGTTTTTTGTTGCTTCGAGAACAGAGGGGTGGAGCATTGCAGCAGTGGCAGCACTGTACAAAATGGCCTCATTGAAAATGGTGAAAAGAAGAATGACGAGAGTTTGAAAAGGAAGAAGTACGGCAATGAAAGAGGGAAAGAGATCACTTTTGTCGAGTTGTCTAAGTACTTCTACATGCCTATAACACAGGCAGCTAAGAAAATGGACGTAGGATTGACAGTACTGAAGAAGAAATGCAGGGAATATGGAATCCCAAGATGGCCTCACAGGAAGATGAAGAGTTTGAGAAGTTTAATACGTAGTGTTCAGGTAATTCTCCGTTCCACGTCTTCATTCATTAGCTGCAATTTTACTTTTCCCCACATTTTTCAGCTCAAGCTTGCCATGGTCTTGCAGTTCTGCTTTAAGTTCGGTATACTTGAAACTTTAACCTGCCGTAACTGCTATTCTGTTCCAAAAGAGAAAGGCTAAGGGGTTACTTATGCGCACACATGCAGGAATTGGGAGAAGAAGATGGCAAAATAGGGGAGGACAGGTCGAGGCTTGCAATTGAAGCACTGGAGGAACAAGTGAAGCAGATGGAGATGATGCCTGCAATGCAGTTGCCTGAGAACACCAAGAGACTGAGGCAGGCATGCTTCAAGGCCAACTACAAGAAGAGACGGCTTATGAGCCAACTTGTTGAGAACCATTACTCTACTTCATTAACAGACCAATACACACAATCATCTATGTGACTTTTTCCTTATGTACTCGTACCAAATGTTAGTCTGCATATATATAATATATACATATATATTATATATATATAAACGTGCTTGTCTAGGTTCTATTGCAAATGGCTATGCTATGCTTGTTGTGATGGAATTATCTTTTCTGTCATTCCTTTTTGAAAATGTAACTGGAGATCTGAACGCTTGCGGATGAGAGCTTCTCATAGGCGCATTAATTAACTTCAGGGCTTTTAAATAAAAGGTCAGGGTTCAATACCCTTGCAAGGTAGAACTATATATTAGCCTTAAGGACATAGTTTTTGAGCAGTTTCATCCACTCTGGATAGGGACGCTGAATGATTTGAAGGTGGGCAATAGTTGAATAAGCGTTGCGTTTCATGGCTTAAATTCTTCACGGTAAACATGGCTACAGTTTAATTTGGGTGCAGTTGAAATAATCACGCCCAAATAATGGGAAATTTCCTTTTCTGGTTCACCTTGTTGTGATTATTTTTTAGTAAGGGTATACTTTTCACTGAACATTTCAAATAAGGGCCTGAGGTGAACTTCTTAACTTGAAGCATGAAACATTTTTTCTGAATATATTACTTTACATTTTTACACCCTCTTGTCTATTTCGAATGTTCTAACCTAAAATTAGTAATGGTGGGGGAGCTTCTCTCCCAGTGATTCTGATTGGAAAATGTTACCTAAAAGTCTAAAACATAATACAAAGTAGTGGAAAAAATCACAAAGAATGAGCTATTGACGTTATCATTGCTGGGTGGCAAGGCTCCTTTTGGCCGCAGAAGCACATGTCCGTATTGGCCAAATTGACACAAAAATACAGGAGGGAAAGCATGAGTACCAAAAGATGGTCAACACTTAAATAGGACTTAGGTCATAGAGGCCTCAACATCAAATCGATAGATTTTGGTTCTGTTCCGGGTGAAGGTTTAATTCATGAGACGTGGTAAAATTTCGGATACTATTTAAATCGATTTTTTCGAGGGGGCGTGACAAGTTAATCGTTTGATGAATTGCCTAAAAGAAACCATTGTTGCTGCAATACCTTTGCTTTCATGCACAATAAGAAGGAATCATGATTCGATCAATTTCATGAGATGGAGAATTTGAAAGATGCATTGCACCGTGTTCTAAAACTACCTTTTGTGTTGCATTGATTATTGCTATATTATAGTAATACATCGATCATAGTGGTCAAATTCAAGAGGAGATCATCTCCTTACAGAACTTCTATTGACATTTTCCAATGGGTCCTCTGCAAACTCCGACAAAATCGCCCTGAACTCATCTCCCGAAAGGGTTTCCTTTTCGAGTAGTACGTCCACAAGGTGGTCGATTGCGGCTCGATTGTTCCTGATATGGGATTTTGCAGTTTCATACGCCTTGTCTATTATCGCTTTGACGGCCTTGTCAATGTCTGCTGCGAGTTTCTCAGACATGGAATTTCTTGCGCATCTTCAGGACTAGATCGCCGCTGTGCACCATTGGATCTACTCATCTACCAACGACCACGGTCCAATCTCAGACATCCCGTACGTGGTGACCATCTGTTGACAGAAGGACAAACACAAAAATCACTCCATTGCTAAAAGAGTTTAATCATTCCTTTGTTGAATAACATATTTTTCTAGTGACACTTACCTGTCTTCCGATCTGTGTAACCTGCTGCAGATCTTCAGCTGCCCCAGTAGTGACTTCAGATTCTCCAAATATTACTTCCTCCAGCTGCCTCCTAGACCACCAACTATCCTAGCAAAGATCTGTTGCTTTGAAAGCTCGAGGAACAAGGGTCAATTTCTGTATTGGGTCATGACGGGGGTCAAAGTTCTGGAATTACGGCAAAAGGAACGGAAAGAGACACATATCAGATTTTCAATTCAAGTATCTAAAGGATCTCTCAACAGCGAAAAGAAACTCAGAGAGCAACAAAAAACTTTGCTGTAAAGTGGCACCAACAGCATGGCCAATTTCATGATAGGCAACAAGAGTCTTGCTCTTTCCATCAATCATCTTTGTGCCCTCCATTCCTGCAACTATTCTATCAATGGAGTCATCTATCTCTTTGATGGTTATTTTTTCTGTCCCTTTCATGCCTGCCAGGATCGCAGCTTCATTCATGAGGTTGGCTAGGTCTGCACCACTGAATCCAGGTGTCCTCATCGCGATGACCTTGAGAGAGATGCTCCGGTCGAGCTTTTTGTTGCTGCTGTGAACTCTAAGAATCTCTTCTCTCCCCTCACGTCGGGCAAGCCAACAGCAACCTGTTTAGATCATGCATGAACGTTTGAAATGACTCCTAGTCTACGGAAAATTATTTTACCTTACTGCTGAAAATTACAGAAAAGGCTAAGCAGCTGATGGGATACCTGACGGTCAAATCTTCCTGGTCTCAGCAGGGCGGAATCCAGAATTTCCGGTCGGTTAGTCGCAGCTATAACAATCAGCTCCACTGTTACCTTCGAACCCGTCCATCTCTGTGTGCAACTGATTCAAAGTTTGCTCTCTCTCGTCATTTCCACCTCCAATTCCTGTTCCTCCCTGTCTGCCTACTGCATCTATCTCATCTATGAAGACAAGACATGGAGCATTTGCCTTGGCCTTTGAAAACAAGTCTCTTACTCTTGATGGTCCCACGCCCACAAATACCGCTATGGACTCTGATCCTGACAATGAAATGAACGGAACTCCTGCCTCACCAGCAATGGCTTTGGCCAGAAGCGTTTTTCCCGTTCCCGGTGGGCCAATCATCAGAACTCCCTTTGGAATCTTAGCACCAACAGCTGCCAATTTCTCTGGAGACTTAAAAAATTCCACAATTTCTTTGAACTCCTGTTTTGCGTCATCGATGCCGGCGACATCATCAAAGGTGACTCCTGTGTTCGGTTCCACCTGGACCTTCGCTCTGGACCTTCCTAGCCCAAAAGGCAAGTTGGGTCCTCCAGGATTATTTAGTTGAGATGATCTGAGAAAAAGTGAGCCCAACAGCAGCAGAGGAAATGCTAAATTTCCTAGCAGCTCGAAGATTGCATCGCCCATGTTGATCTTTGGAGGGTGTGCTGCAAAATCAACATTCTTCTCCTTGAGCTTCCTCAGAAGCTCTGGTTGTAGACCGGGTAATTGAATCTTCCCCTCTGAGTTCGACCAAGAACTGGGTGAGATATCTCCGCAATGGCTGCCAACTCTTTCTCGAAAAGATAAACTTTTCCCACAATTCCTTCGTCCAAGTACTGAAGAAATCTGGTGTATGACATTCTATTAGAAGCTGAATCTTGAGGACTACTCGGCTCTGCTCTTGCAGACTGAGCCATGGAAATCCCTGTTCCAAGAGAAACCAGCCATGAGTCTCGCAACAGCCGCCTTCTGGTGAAACCAAGTTCTGCATTCTTATCATTGGTCTTGAACATTTTAGAGGCGAGATTTCTGGCTGAATCTTCCTTTGGTTTTTCTTGGAACTTGCACACGGTTAGGCGGGAGCTTGTGAGGGAGATGGTGGTTGACATTCTCGATGCAGAGCTTTCCTAGCTGTAACAGAATGATGGAGCTTGGAAAAGTTTGACTTTCCTTTAGCTTTCAGCTTTAGTTTATTTTTTTGGGACGGAGCAACAAAATTTTGAAAAATGATATTTTGATTCGTGTCAAAATTTAGAAAATTTATTTTGGTTTTTTAATGAAAAATTTCTCGCTTTGTTGTGAAAGTTTTAAAGCATGGTGTAGCTTTTATAGAGGGAAAATAGTAGTTCACATTTTTCTCAATTAATTTATTCTGTGATGATTTTTTTCTTTGTTAAAGAAGCATGAGAGAGAGAAAGAGATCTTGGCAAGTGGGGATTTTGCTATTAACAAACGAGAGTTCATGGCATCTTAGAAATTGGTTAATATGATGGTTCTAGCCTTCTATGTATGCCAATTGACGTGGAGAATTGAGTGCCAGGATTGGGTAGGACCATGACTGCTCTCCATGGACCGGAAGGAAGGGGACTTGGCCGCGTGGCTGCGGTACTTATATGAATGATCCAAGGGGAAGTCTCTTGAGACGGTAGGATAAGATTTTTAGTCTTTAAATGCAAATTAGCTTAGGGAAAGTAAAGCTGAATATAATCTAAGAGATTAACACTGCAAGAAAGGATCAGTTAAATTAAGAAGGAATCAACACGGGCTAATGGTATAAGAGTTAAAGAGACCACGTTTCGATCTGCAGAAAGATGGCCGTTTTCTTCAACCAGCCGAAGGGATGATCTTCCTATACAACTGACCATATTGACAGTTGTCTGTTGACATTCTTCTGAAAAAAAAAAGAAAAGTTGAGACGAGGCCGCAACTTTAAAAACTTAAAGAGCACGATGCATGAAATGTCCATTTTTCATTACTACAGCATTCGCATGGAACAAACACCTTAAGTCAATGATTGCACAGAAATCATTATGGCATATTCCTTTATAAATTCTGCCCTGTTTCTATTATAGTACAGTGCACACCTATCGAAACGATAAGAAAATGATGACAAACCTACAGTATCATTTCCGGACCAGCCTTCCCACAATCCCACTTATGTAGCACTACTGCCTCTCTCTCTTTCTTTTTCTATATATGAGATTATGAGGCAAGCACCAGTACTTTTAGCAGAGATATTCAAGCACATCCCCTTCGTTCTTGTGAGTAATTAACGTGGTGCCAAGACGTTGGAGATGGAGTTTGCGTCAGGTTACTTGGGGATGACGACGACGGTGGTCTTTCTGCTCTTGTTGCCCTGTGTCATGTCAATGCCCCGGGAGTTTGATTTCTTTTTCTTCGTTCAGCAGGTAAAGCTTCATCATCATGACCATTATCTTCTATTGCTGCTACTAACATTTTTCAGACTACCATCGTCTTCTGGTACTGCTACTAATAAGAGGATCTGAGTACTCCGGATCAATTTGATCCCTTCATGTGTTTGAAACTGTGAAAACAATTCCCATGAAGATAGTCCTAATAGGAAAATTAACTTACGGCGTTTCTCTTAATCTGGATACAGTGGCCAGGGTCTTACTGTGACACGAGGAGAGGATGTTGCTACCCAAGGACGGGGAAGCCGGCGGCAGATTTCAGCATCCACGGCTTGTGGCCTAACTACGACGACGGCAGCTATCCCTCCGACTGCAACAGGCATTCCCATTTCAATATATCAGAGGTCTGTACAAATCCGTGTTTAATTTTCTTATTGCATAGAATCCCAATTTTCCCTGGAAAAGCATCCCCAGCTGATCACGTGGCATATGATGGGCCATTCATCATAAAAAGACCTTATTAAGCCACTTGTCTCTCTCTCCTCCTCCACCTGATCCTCTCTCGATGAAAAAGGACAAACATCTCTCTCTCTCTCTCTCTCTCTCTCTCTCTCTCTCTCTCTCTCTCTCTCTGCCGAGAAAGTCAGATAAATATTTTCTGCTTTCATCTCTATTCTTGACATTGATGTCAGTCTGCTGTTCTAGGTCAATTTTCTTTTTATAGTGAAAGTATAAGAGTCAAGCTTTTCAATTGGTTAATTAGTTTTTGTTTTCAACTACTTCCATGCGCAACTTCCAACAAGCTTGAACTTTTTACCGCCTACATCCATATCGATGGCGGCCCCCTTTTGTCCTGCTGATGTGATTTTCAACTTCCATCCATCAGGAATCAACAATTTTGATATTCTGCAATCTCCTTTGGTCACTCAAATCGAAGGGCAAATGAAGTACCTGAAGTTGCAAACATAGAGAAGATTGTGCGACCCTAAAATTATTAATGGCTGATAGAAGCAAGAAATCAGCACTAGATCAATAGGTATATGTCTGGTAGCATCACATCTCGCATATGAGGCTGTTTATGTAGAACCCACAGTGTAATCGAACACCAGGTGTTGTCTGACCTCAAATCCAAGGATTTGAGATTCCCAATGATCTAAAATCACATCTTATCTCAGATCCAAGGTAAACAAACACCCCTTGAGTGAAAAATTGGTGATTGCTTATCTCTGATGCATGCCAAAATTTGTGAAAAATTGGTAAGGCACTCAACAAGGAGGTTGACATATCAACCTGAGAAGCAACTAATCAACTCAAAACTTGGCTCTGATACCATATAAAAATAAATCAAAAAATTGGAAGAAGAACAAAATAGAGACGAGTAAGAACATATATACATTATAAAAGATGAATTGAAATTCATTGCAGATATCAGACTTGAGGGATGAGATGGAGAAGGAATGGCCGTCTCTGTCATGCCCAAGCAGCGACGACACCAACTTTTGGTCCCACGAATGGGAGAAGCACGGGACTTGCTCGATGCTGGACCAGCACCAGTACTTCCAAGCTGCGCTGAACCTCAAAACCCAGCTCAACCTCCTCCACATCCTTCAGAGTGCAGGTAGATCAGCTCTTACGTGACTTGATACTTAAAGATGAAATAACCTCACTAGAACCACAGTCATTTAGTTTCTGCTCTTCTGCTGAAAAGGTTACAAGTTAAATTCACATGTAGCCTCTGGTATCACTTGAGGATTTATAATTGTTGGCATGAACATGTTCCGTTAATAATCATGTCCAGGTATTCACCCGGATGACGGACTGTATAGCCTGGAAAGCATCAGAAACGCCGTAGAAGAAGCAGCAGGGTTCACACCAGGAATAGAATGCAATGCCGATGAGAGCAGGCAGCGTCAACTGTACCAGATCTTCGTGTGCGTCGACACCACGGCCACCACCTTGATCGAGTGTCCAGTGCTGCCGAGGGGAAGGTGTCCCCATCTGATTGAGTTTCCTGCCTTCTGATCATTAATCACCTCCGAATTCCAATAACAATAATGCTGCCCCTTCGCAGCTACGCAGTGATCGGTAGCCAGATTCTTCGAAACGTCTGTTATCAAAATATAATAAAGCTCGATTTTCACTTGCAAGTTCTTCGATCCAAGATGAAGTTCTAATAAGCAGCAATATTCTTTTGCAAGACGCTAGATCAACGAGCCTGAAATATCTGATTTATCTTATACCTGCGGCGCTGGTGACAATAACTATCAAACTTGGGGCTTATTTAAGTTGAATGATCGAGGAAATGTGAAACTACCACTATTATTTTTCTTATTAAAGGTGAGCTCGGGGCCACCAAGTCTTACGAGCACAGCACAAAGGAAAGGATCTGGCAAATTGATGCAACGTTGTCAATTTTAGGCGAACAGTACCAAGATAAGCCGAATTTGATTTTTATTTTTCTGGGCACGTAACAAATTAATCTGATCAATTGTGACACACTAGCTTCCAAGTGTTGTGGCTCCCGTGCACGTTTCCCTAACTACTGCAACCAGGCATCTACCGGCATGCGTCATGCATGATTTTACATGTATATGCCGCAATTGTTAGATGGCACGGCACCAATGGAGTAAAGACGTGGAGTCAGATGGCTTATGACTTATTTGGCCGCTCCTGAATGTGAAACCAAGAATAGCGGGCATTTAAGAAATAACATTAACTGATAAAAAAACATAGTTTTCCAAAAGCGCATCTCATGAAATCTTGGGGATTAATAATAGATAAAAAATGCAGTTGTAACGCCAACCATATGCTTTAGACCTCAGGATTTTGAGTTTCAAGCTTGTGACCCGGGTCTTGATGGACACGAGGACATCAAAACTAAGATGGTTTTGATCAAAGAAAAAAAAAAAAGAGGTGTGGAACACTCTTTTTAATTTTATAAGAGGCCATCTGATAAGAACAACATTATGTTCTTGAAACCTATTACACATGTTTCAGTAACACTTGCTTTGGTTTCAAGAAACATGATGTGATTATACCCAGCACTCGATTGAAACAAACAAAAACGTTTCTAGAAGAATATGTGTTTCAAAAACCACAATGCTCTCATATATAGAACGCCTTTTAAATTAGCTCAACTCTTCCCCGTAAGAGATGGAAGAATTGGGTGAATTACCTTCTTTCTGTTACAGTTTGTATATATGAAAGCACAGGAGATGCATGTATGGGCGCCCAAGTGCCTTCAGTGTGTAGCCTAACAAGACAAATTGCTGCATGAATTGCAGTTGTGAAGCCACCATCACTTACGGTTGGCACCGGATTAGGTATGGGCAGTCTTTGGCTTGTCTTGGGATCTTCCTCCACCATCCATGCATGTTGGGTTGCAGGTGAAGGCATCTCACGTATTCAACTACATGTGGGCTTGGTCATGAAACGACTTAGTTATTCGAGGAGGCCTAGTACATTAAAAGCAGGAGAAGTGGCATTGCGTTTGATCTGCAACTATTTTCTCTTTGAGTTTGGAATTAGTATATTGATATGTTCTGTCGCCCTTGAGTATGTATTATAGCTTCTGAGTGTAGAGAGTCATCACCGACTCTCTTGGAAGAGTCGAGATGACTCAAGAGGCTTGTAGCCTCTTCATTTGTAAAGTCGGTGAGAGTCTCAATTTTAAGTCGGTGGTTATGTAATGATTAAAGAAGAAAAATAATAATTAAATAAAATAAAGAAAAGTAAATGTGGAAGTCGGTGGAAGCATCCACCACCGACTTTATCTCCCTATAAATAGGGACGTTGGGTCATAAGGAGAAAAATCAAGTTGAGTGATCTTGGGTTCTCACTTTGTGAGTTGGGTGTGTTGAGTGATCTTAGGTTCTCACTTTGTGAGTTGGGTGTGTGCTCATTTTATGAGCTGGTGAGTGTTAGCTCGTGTGTTCACTTTGTGAACTCGAGTTAAAGTTTCAAGTGTATGCTGCAAGGGCGTTGGGTATGTTAGCTCACTGCGTGAGTCGAGGTGAGTTTTCTTAAGCCCTCTTTTGTAATATCCAATTTGATGAATAAATAGTTTACTTGTTCAAGTATACTTTGCCAAGTTCTTATTAAGTATCAGTTTGGACGTCGAGACTCTGCTAGATTTTCTCCGCATAAATTTGAGTTTGTAGCTGAGTTAGGGCCCGCATTACGTTTTCCAACAAGTGGTATCAGAGCGAGGTTCTGTCCGAGGGCCGATTTATTGGAATAGTTATATCCTGAAATTATGGCGGCATTAGCAGTTGCATTAAACAATATTGAGAAACTTAACAATAGCAATTATGGCTATTGGAAATCCTGTATGGAGTCGTATTTTCTAGGACAGGAATTATGGGAGATAGTATTGGGATCAGACACTAATGTTCCTGTCGACGAGGAAGCGAAGAAGAAATGGATGATCAAAGCAGGAAAAGCTTTATTTGCAATTAAGGTATCAATCGAGAAAGACTTATTAGAGCATATACGAGATGCTACGACTCCTAAAGAAGCATGGGATGCTTTTACAACCCTATTTTCTTGAGCTAATGATGCCCGCCTACAATTGTTAGAAAATGATCTAGCTACATTAACTCAGGGAAGCATGTCGATAGCAGAATATTTTATGAAGGTTAAAAATATTTGTAGAGAGATATCTCAAATCGACCCTGAGTCTAAAATTAGTGAGGCCCGTATGCGGAGAATACTTATTCGCGGACTTCATCCAGAATTTGGTAGTTTTATAATTGGTGTTCAAGGCTGGCCAGTTCAACCAACTTTGTTGGAGTTAGAAAATCTCTTGATCAATCAAGAAACATTAGCGAAGCAAATGGTCAGGCTTTCTCTCAAGGGAAATAATGAAGAAGCTTTATTTAGTAAGGGTCAGAGATCACGATGGCCAGCTAAGCCAGTCATTCGGTCTCCAAGTAGGAATATTGCTGAAAAGAAAGAGAAAAATATAGAAAAGAAAACAAGAGAAACTACACAGCAGTGGAGACCAAAATTGAAATGTTTTAGATGTGGGAAATTGGGTCATATTGCTCGTGACTGCAGAGTCAAAATAAATGAAGGAAATGCAGTCATGACAAGTAAGCAAAATGGAGGAGCTAATGAAGTTGTACAAAAAAAATCATTTCTGTACTCAATGGAGGTTAAAGAGAATATTACACAAGAAAGATGCAATTCCACTCATACAAAACCCATAAAAGAAAAAGAAGAGAAGATCAATTATCAAACTGATTGGATAATTGATTCTGGATGCTCAAATCATATGACTGGTGATGAGAGCAAGTTTGTAAGTATGAAAGAATATGATGGAAATCGAGTTGTTGTTACTGCTAACAACACAAAGCTCCCGGTGGCACATATTGGAGAAGCAGAGGTTGTAGCCAATTTCGGTAAAGACCGGATTTTACGGAACGTTTACCATGTTCCAGGAATGACAAAAAATTTGTTGTCTGTGCCACAACTAACAGCTTTAGGGCACTATGTTTTGTTCGGCCCAAATGATGTGAAAATTTATAAAGACGAAGATGTTCAAGGAACTCCCGTGTTTGAAGGAAGAAAAGTTGAGTCAATATATGTATTGTCAGCAGAAACAGCATATATTGACAAAGCAAAGAAGCATGACACTGCAGATATCTGGCATGAGAGAGTCGCTCATGTTGGATACAACAAACTTCGGGAGATGTCTAATAAGGGGCAGTTGATTGGTCTGCCCAAGCTTGAGGTACGAACAGATAAAGTATGCCCAGGATGTCAATATGGAAAGGCGCACAGGAGGCCATACAAAGAATCAAAATATAGAGCTAAAGCGCCATTCGAGCTTGTGCATTCAGACGTATTCGGCAAAGTACCAGACCCATCAGTTGGAGGTAAGTGGTATTTTATCACTTTTATTGATGACTTTTCAAGGTATACTTGGGTCTATTTTATGAAAGAAAAGTCTGAAGCACTTAAATTTAAGGAGTTTCACCAGATGGTGAAAAATGAACTTGGGCATACAATTCAGTGTCTACGAACTGATAATGGTGGCGAATATACATCAGACATGTTCATGGCGTACATGAAGCAACATGGTATTCGTAGGCAATTTACATGCGCCTATACGCCTCAACAAAATGGAGTGGCAGAACGGAAGAACCGCCACATAGCAGAAACGTGTCGAAGCATGATGCATGCAAAGAACATGCCACTAAGATTTTGGGCCGAGTGTGTCAGCACTGCTGTACACGTAATTAATCGACTACCAATGCCAAGATTTAATTTCAAGTCTCCATATGAAATGCTTTATAAAAAGAAGTCATCTGTGAGTTATTTTCGAGTATTTGGTTGTGTTTGTTATGTTTTTATATCTGAGCAGCACAAGACTAAGTTCGACAAAAAGGCACAGAGGTGTGTCTTTGTCGGATATGACCCATATCGGAAAGGATGGAGATGTGCTAATCCTAGCACAGGACAAGTTTATGTTTCTCGCGACGTCATCTTCGATGAAGCATCATCGTGGTGGTCAGAAGAGAAGAAGACGCTTACAGACTCTCCAGTTCTTGAAAGAGACGTTCAAAACAAAATACAGTTTGAGATGAATCAAGGAGAGCCTCAGTCTAAAGACATAGAAGTAAGACAACTAGAGAAGCCAGTTCAGATGCCTGAACATAGTCCAAGACGAGAAGAACGTGCAGATCCATGGAGAACTGGAGTCAGTCCAGTCCAACAAAGAAGTGCAGAAGAAGAAAGACCATCACAATTTGAAGAGCTAGAAGAAGCACCCATGACACTAAGATGATCAACAAGAATACCAAAACCAAATCCTAAGTATGTAGATGCAGACTGTGCCATCATGGAGGAGATCGAGCCAGCTTCTTTTGAAGAAGCAAAAGATGTTGAAAAGTGGCAATCAGCAATGAAAGATGAAATAAAGGCATTGGAGCATAACGAAACCTGGGAGCTCGTACCAAAGCCTGCAGGAGTAAAGCCCATTACTTGTAAATGGGTTTACAAAATAAAAAGAAAGACAGATGGCTCAGTTGATAGATATAAGGCTCGACTAGTCGCGAGAGGATTTTCTCAGCAGTATAATATTGATTTTGAAGAAACTTTTAGTCCTGTTGCGAAAATCACATCCGTACGTGTTCTGATAGCCATTGCTGCAAGCAAATCCTAGAAGTTATGGCAAATGGATGTGAAAAATGCATTCTTATATGGAGATCTCGACCATGAAATCTATATGGAGCAACCTGAAGGATTCAAATCTCCAAACAAGCCAGACTACATCTGCAAGTTAAGAAAAGCACTCTATGGACTGAAACAAGCACCAAGAGCATGGTATGAGAAAATAGCTGAATTTTTGGTGTTTAGTGGATTTCAAGTCTCTTCATCAGATTCAAGTCTCTTCATCAAGACAAGAGGTACGAAACTTACTATCTTGTTAATTTATGTTGATGATTTAATTATCACTGGAGATGACAATGAAGAAATTAATCTCATTCGTGAACATCTCACGGTGAGATTTGAAATGAAAGAGCTGGGAGAGTTGCGACACTTCCTTGGATTGGAAATTGATTATGAATCTAAAGGACTATTTTTAAGTCAAAAGAAGTATGCTCATGACTTACTACGTAAGTATGGTATGCTCGGATGTAAACCTATCTCAACACCAATTGAGATAAATGCAAAGCTTAGAACTGACGAAGGAGACAAGCTAGAAGACGTTACTATGTATCGGCAACTGGTTGGAAGCCTAATTTACTTAACATTAACAAGACCAGACATTGCCTATGCAGTAGGTGTTGTGAGCAGGTTTATGCAAACTCCAAGGAAACCACATTTAGAAGCACTAAAAAGAATATTAAGGTATATCAAAGGAACTCTTGACTTTGGTATACTTTATGAGAAGGGACCAACTTGTCAAGTTGTTGGTCATTGTGATGCGGATTATGCTGGAGACTTATCAACTCGAAGATCGACCACTGGATATACATTCAGTCTTGGAAGTGGTGCAATTTCATGGTGCAGTAAAAGACAACCGACAGTTTCACTGTCTATAACAGAAGCTGAATATAGAGCAGCATCTCAAGCAGCACAAGAATGTGTGTGGTTGATGCGACTGCTGAAAGACATTAAACAAGACGTGGATTATGCAGTAAGACTCTACTGCGATAATCAAAGTGCAGTCAGACTTGCAAAGAATCCTGTCTTCCATGTTCGAACGAAACATATAGAGGTGGAACATCACTTTATTAGAGAGAAGGTACTCAAAGGAGAGATTCAGTTGCAGCCAATTGCTTCAGAAGATCAAGTCGCTGACATCTTTACCAAGGGCTTACCAGTACAGACATTCGTAAAACTTCGAAGAATGTTGAGAATCATAAGTAGAGAGTCGGTAATGAGGGGGAGATTGTAGAGAGTCATCACCGACTCTCTTGGAAGAGTCGAGATGACTCAAGAGGCTTGTAGCCTCTTCATTTGTAAAGTCGGTGAGAGTCTCAATTTTAAGTCGGTGGTTATGTAATGATTAAAGAAGAAAAATAATAATTAAATAAAATAAAGAAAAGTAAATGTGGAAGTCGGTGGAAGCATCCACCACCGACTTTATCTCCCTATAAATAGGGACGTTGGGTCATAGTGAGAGTGTAAGGAGAAAAATCAAGTTGAGTGATCTTGGGTTCTCACTTTGTGAGTTGGGTGTGTTGAGTGATCTTAGGTTCTCACTTTGTGAGTTGGGTGTGTGCTCATTTTATGAGCTGGTGAGTGTTAGCTCGTGTGTTCACTTTGTGAACTCGAGTTAAAGTTTCAAGTGTATGCTGCAAGGGCGTTGGGTATGTTAGCTCACTGCGTGAGTCGAGGTGAGTTTTCTTAAGCCCTCTTTTGTAATATCCAATTTGATGAATAAATAGTTTACTTGTTCAAATATACTTTGCCAAGTTCTTATTAAGTATCAGTTTGGACGTCGAGACTCTGCTAGATTTTCTCCGCATAAATTTGAGTTTGTAGCTGAGTTAGGGCCCGCATTACGTTTTCCAACACTGAGTTCCTTTATAATTAACTCCTGCAAACAGTCTTCACCACATAAGAAGATCTGTCAAAAGAGGGGCCTGTGCCAACTCACGCTAAACACCTTATCTTTGAACTTGGTAAATCAGAAGGAATTACTACCATCATCCTCCCAAATGCTGATACGAAGGCTTTTCCTCTTCAAACCATTCTCATGCATTTTGGATTTCCTAATTTCCACATATTCCAAACTGTTATGGGAAAAGCCACATTTCAAAAACTGCACTCCATTTCGGACGATTTTTTTTTCTTCCACCACCATGTAGAAGCCTCTGCAACTGAACCCCGATGGCTGATCCTCACATTGAATTTGTGTGCGTATGTGCATATAAATATTATAGGGGAGTTCAATGCTACCATGCACCAGACGTTGTCGGATAGTTACAATTCAAAATTTTTCTGCTAATAAATAGCCGTTAAGTTGACATTAGCCATAGTCTGTGGTATTGTGATGGTGGAGGGTAGTTTTAGTGACGATTTATGAATTTTTAGCGATAATTTTTTGAATTATAGCCATGTAACAACTATCAGGCATACGACAACATTGACTTTTTGTATATATATATATATATATATATATAGTTTTGGTGTTTTGGAGAGGATCCCTCTTCGGTATATTCCGGGCTCTAGGTAAGCAATCTTCTATTGTTATGTTAATTCTTTCCAGAAGAAAGCGAAGTCTTCAGTTCACCATGAAAGGTCATTAGATTGAATGCCTCTAATCATATCCTTATGGAGATCGAACAGTAGTAAAAATATAACAATAATTTTGCAAGCCGCGTTTAAACTCATCTCGTATCGTAGTCTGTCCATCGGAGTCCGCCCCACTCAAGGCAAGTTTGATGAAGCCGATCGATCGAACTCAGACTAGCGCTCAAGTAAATGAACAAATAAACCGGGGCTCGGTGGGTGTAGCTCTAACTGGGTGCAACAAGTTTGGACCAATCATGCAAGGAAAAAATGGATAAATACCATTTGAATAAGCAAGTTTCTTGTTTTCGAATTTCGAGGGATAGTTAGGCCTTTAAAATTTTAAATGGTGATAAATTAATTAGATGATTTCTTTCTTAATTTTTCGTATTTATGGTGAATAAGTATCATTAAATTGCATGCACAAAATTGGAAGCTCCGTTTGCGCTTCCCGTGATGATAGGCTAACCACTCCCCGGTGCTATAGAGTTTTAAGAAGCCATGACCCGTGAATACAAATTCGAGAATCGTGAGAGTCTTACATTTGGAAAAGTCGGGCCTGGACTGAAGTTCTCAAAACTCTTCAGCGGCCAGTCCAAAAGAGAAACTTGGGTTGAAATGGTAACGGAAGTGACGGTTCGTCAAGTGACTGTTGGATATTCCCAGAGGATCCTCTCAATGGCAATTTTACAAATCCTACCAAATCAATAATATATTTGTTGGTAGGAAAAGGAAACAATGAGAAATTGCAGTCACCAGTGGCGCGAAAAATTAGTATAATCCCTCTCTTTCTCTCTTTTGTGCAGAATACTCGCGGCTATAAAGGATCACGCAAGGCATCATCCTAAGAGCAGGGTACAAACGCCTTCATCATTTTCTCTCCTCATTCTTATAAAGTTTGGTAGGCGGTGACCGCGGCCGTGGTTGGTGGGCAAAGATGGATCCTGCATCAGGTTCTCTGAAGATGACGATGGTGGTCGTTTTGTTATCGATCTCGTGCATCGTGTCAAGCGCTCAAGATTTTGATTTCTTTTACTTCGTTCAGCAGGTTCTTTTTTCTTTCATGAAAAATTTTCGTTATTATGCTATTATATACAGCACGAATCAAGAGGGAAATTGTGGAGGGTACAGTAAAGACTTAAGATAAAGGCCCTGAATGAAGTTTCGGTCCTGCCATTCTGCTTCCTAATTAGTTTTAGTTATGTTCATGGTGTTTCCCTCGAGAGGCATGGTAGCCGGGGCTCCTTTGGTAGTTTATGAACAAACCCATTGGGCGGTCTGATCCTCGAAGGGCTCCAAGGAATTAACAAACCAGAGTAGAAGTTGTCAAGTTGATGATTCATATTCTTCATTGTCACATGATATTCTGATATTTGGATCATCAGGGTGCATCTTCTCTTTTGTTCTGCGCAGTGGCCAGGCGCTTATTGTGATACCAAATTCGGCTGTTGCTACCCGAAGACAGGCAAACCTGCTGTGGATTTCAGCATTCATGGCCTCTGGCCCAACTACAACGACGGCGGCTACCCTTCCCACTGCGACAATGGCAGCCCATTTCTTCCTTCCGAGGTCTGTATTTTGCCCACAAGTCACAGATGTTCTTCTCCAATTTTCTTGGCAAATAGAAATGTCCGGATATCTTGAGTGATTTGTTTACTTCTTCGTATCTTTCCATTGGGAGGGTGACTTTTGGAAAGGGCAGTACTGTAGGACCCTCGCTTTTCTAAATGCTTTCTTATGCCAAGTAGGGGCATCAGCATCACCTGTTCGAGGTTGAGGGCCTCTCTTAATTTCTACCATCATCCAGGTTTTTCTTGTTTGAAAAGCTTTTCGCGCGATTCTTTTTAGAAAACTGTGAAAAGAATTCATGACAGAAAAGTCTATTAAAAATGTTTTGTAGAATCGTTAGGCCTCCATGCTCGAGAGAGACACATCTTTAATAATTATAGGTGTCCAGATGCTTGATGGGATTCACTTGCATAGTAAAGAAGCATTTCTTAATAGCCTAAGCATCGTAATATTTGAAGGGATTCAAGTACGCTACTTTTACAGAACGAAAAGAGACTAATCTTAGTGAATCTCACTAAACGGTCCTATTTTCCTCGTGCCCCGTCTCCCATTAAACATAATTATTAAGATATTATACATATTTTCATAACTAAATTAAAAAAAGGCATAATTCACTATTAAAATGTGAAAAATAGAACGGAATGAAGTTTGAAATGAAAAAAGGAAAACATGAAAAGCTATAAACACTCTTAACTGTGAAAAACGACGGCACTTCAAAAAGGGTAGCTGCTATTCTTGAAATACCATGCTTCTATTTGGACCATGGTATCGATTTATTTGAAAAATCTCGGAACACCACATCATTTTCATCCCGTCGCCCGCTTTTATGTCTTTGGTAATACCATTTATCTGGATTAAAGCTGTTTGAATGAAAATAGGTTTCACTTTTTTCTCATGAGTGATAAGAATCATAAGATCCAATAAGCGTTTCTCATTTTCCATTTAAGCTGCAGTCGAGGACTGCAACATTTGGGAAGTTAATTATGATGATCATCAACACACAGCCTTTCTTGGATCCGGTCTTTTCTGAGCAAGTGCAGGCCGGCGTCCTCCTTAATGATGGCTGTATTTTTTGCAGTAATTCGTCCATTTTTTACTCACAAATTAGCGGCATCCATATTAATTAAGGGAAATTCAATTTCTTTCGGTTATTATTTCTAGAATTGACAGGCTTCGTAAAACAGGAGACGTTATAGGGATCCTGAGGGTAGATGTTCTTTCAATTAGGCAATTTTGCTTTATGTGGACTGTTTTTTCCTATAATCTTAAGTTAAGAGATCTTCACGTCAGGCTCTTATTTGGTACTTTTTTCGAAAAAACAACGTTCTTAATTCTTCTTTAAAATGACAAAGCTTGAAAACACCAGAACATGTCATATATATATGTCATGGACCCTAACAAAAGACTCAGCAGCAAATAACCAAAATGTCTCTAATGCTTAAATAGAAGGCATCCTCGTAAAATTGCCCTTTCTTAGTTTTTACTTGTGGAAGAGAGACGTAGATGCTCACATCAGGTGTAAAACCCCATGGCCATTTTCCCCATACTCTGGTAATGGCATGTATCGGCTTTTGCAAGAGAAGAGCAACACTGGGAGTTGAACCAGCGACTGGTGGCTTGGCAGCCACTAGACCTCCCAAGTGTGTTACAACCCCCGGGACAACATGGAAAGTGCTTTCGCTCCCATATTTTTCTTTCATTTTTTTTCCGTTTTTGGCTTTTCCTGCTCGAAAGTACGTCATGTCAAGGAACAGGCAGCGTTTTGCCCGGCTTCACCTTCTCGCCCTCTCGATACAAGACAAAGACAGGAAAGCGTTGATGGTTTGTGCCTTGTGAGTGCGCACGCCATGGAGGTTAATCCTAGTTTTTAAATCTCGAATAGCTATATACTTAAAAAGTAGGACTGGTACAAGTCTCAATCATTTTGAGTTCTTGGAACAAACGCATAAGCAGAAAAATGTTTTTGAAATTTGACATCTACTTTGGTTTTCAGATTTCTCTTTGAACGACTAATAGGTGTGGCGCTTGTTTGTTGCATTCATCATGATTCCTCGACTCTCTACCTTTCTATATATTTTGGACAAGGTTTTGAAAAGATCAACGAAATATGTATTACATGAATTGTAATTTATTGCAGATATCGGACTTGAGGGATGAGATGGAGAAGCAGTGGCCTTCTCTGTCGTGCCCAAGCAGCGACGGCACCAGCTTTTGGTCCCACGAGTGGGAGAAGCACGGGACTTGCTCTGAATCGGTGCTGAACCAGCACCAGTACTTCCAAGCTGCGCTCAACCTCAAAACCCAACTCAACCTCCTCCACATCCTAACCAAAGCAGGTAAACTTTACATTTCACATCTTGAATTAACAAAAAAGAGTCGTTTAATTAGTTGTCACTTTTCAATCTTGGGTCTGTTGTCTTATGCCACCGAAATTTAATATCGAGAAAGGTCCAAAACCATAGTCGGTGCGCCCACAATATATATAGGACCATAACATATTTAATGTACAGGTTGGTAAGTGTATGCCTATATGGTGGTAGATGAGTCACAGTATGTGATCTTCGTTTGCGTGAACCGTTGAAGAAACCTCCAATTGTGAAAAATCAGCTCATTGGTCTTTGCACTATTTAGTTTACAAATTATTTTCAAAATGTCGTCGAAGTATTATTAATCTTTTGTTACCAATAGGATCATCTTCTCACGCATTCGATTTTGCTCTTTTGATTTTAGGAATTCGGCCAGATGGAGGAAGTTACAGTTTAGAAAGCATAAAGAATGCCATACAAGAAGCAACAGGGTTTGCCCCAGGTATAGAATGCAATGTTGATGAGAGCAGGCAACCGCAGCTCTACCAGATCTTCGTATGTGTGAACACAAAGGGAACCAACTTCATTGACTGCCCTGTCCTGCCAAGAGGAAGATGTTCCTCGGAAGTTGAATTTCCTGCTTTCTGAATCAAAGTCGCGTCTCCAGATTGTTGGAGGACGAGATTAGCTCAGCAAATTCCTACCCCATGACAAATCTCAGACAGTTGAATCTTTTGCACTCTGGTTAATGAGAAAAAAAAGTTCAAATACATGCAATATAATTTACAGTACTGCCTTAGCTGCAGTGGATTGTGCTAAACCCACTTCCTGGAAGGATAGTCAAAACTCTGTGTGTGTGTGTGTGTGTATATATATATATATTGAGGAACTGAACCTCACGATTTCATGGGGTTCCCTTCCCTTCCTCACCACCTTCTTAATTCAATATTTAATCGATACGCATGTTAGTTGGAGTGTCGCAATCTGCCCCTGGCGTGACTCGCAAGGAAAAACTGGACCACGTCTAGGTCAGGATTCATGTATATGTGTGCGCATGCACGCACACTCCTGTCGTTGTTGAAATTTACCGGCTACCCTTAGTTGCCGAAGGGGTTTTTATTTACTTTGTGTCACTTGTTTTTGGATGTCCCACACACGCAGCCCGATTTATTGTTGAGGCGTATGTGAGACATCCGGATATCTATCTATATATATATATATATATATATATATAGTAATCATATGAAAAAACATGCTTCTTTATGCATATATATCATATTGTAAGCTATAAAATCTGAAATAGTTGATTACTGTCGTTAGGGAGGGGATGGTGAGCCCATACTGCCAAAGAAGCAGCTGCAGCTGCCGGATCAGACTCAAATCTATGCATCAGGAAACATAATTTTGCTGCTGGACCTACGAAGATCACATCCATGTCATTAGGTAGCAAAAAGATACATGCACCTTACAAGTATATGCAATAAAGAGGCATACTTGGGCGCATTTCTATATATGTATTTTCTATTCAATTTTGACCTTACAGATATCTTTGCAAGATCATCAGCTAGAAAAGACAACTTGATTTTTTTGGGCTTTTTATTTAAAGCATGACTTTAAAGCATGGTGTGACATGAAGACTTCGAATTCATCAACTTTTAAGCTTGAAAAGACCTGATATATTTCACCATGGAATGACTGCAGCGGTTGGTTCCTGTAAAGTCAACGGTGAATTGAAAAGTGTAGGTCATTCCAAAGTCAAGCAAAGTCGATGACATGCGAAGCATAATGCGGACTCGTTCTGCCAGCACCTGATGATGCATATGGAGTTCAACCCACAAAATTGTTCTGGTTTTAGAACTTAAAAAGAGTTATTGTGAAGTCTATCTGCAAACATGTGGTATTTAAATTTGGTCTCCGAGTCAGGTCGCTGTTCAAGCTTATCCCCTCATCCTCCCATTCTACTAATTCCATCTGCCCCTGAGGTATGTGAAAGACAGGAGATAACAGATCAAGTCTACCAGAACCTTTGTCGAGTAGGAATCACATGTTACATGGCCTTGTCTTTGTTTCCGAACCCGTGACAATTTATTCGATGCAAATATTAAACCAGAGGAAAGAAGATTGAACTTATGAAGTGCAGATATTTTTACTGTGTTACTGTACAAGAAAAAAACACGCGCAGTGCATAGCTCTAAAAGGTATGCAAAGGGTGTACAGGTTCCACTAATTAGCGACCTGTAAACATATGGAGAAAGAAAAATCTACAGTTCATCTTTCTTGGTCACTCCCTGGACATGGGAAAAGGAGGCCTAAGCGACTTCTTTTAACCTGGCTACCATCAAAGTGAATGTTTGCCAGCACATCTTGACACCATTTCAATTGCTTGGTGGAGACGATTGGCATAGCCAGAACTCTAGCAACAAGTCTCAAGTCAATTGAGCAACACAAACATTCAACCCTGTACCAGCCTTGAATTTGGTTCCTTCTTTTCCTCTTTAAGAGCGAATCCCTCTTTTCTGTTTGCAAATTCTTCAATGCTGCTTCCTTCTGTAGGAAGTGTTCAAGAAGAAACAGAATGTTAGACATGGCAAGTTTTTTTTTCCAATATGTGGATCACTAAACCATTACACAGAAAAAGAGATCAGCATACTTCTCGAAGCGTTCTTTTTATATCTGATAACATCTTCAGGTCATTGGCGTCTTCTACTTGTGCTTCATCCCACAGCAGGAACCTTCGCAGACTAACAGAAGGTTTTCTCCCGTGATCGTTCTTGAGAAATTTCAGAAACCATACTATGCACTCCTCAACTACATTTAGCAGTTCGCTCGACTCCATGTTCTTACCTCCAGTTCTATCAGCTTCCAGTTGATCTGCATTTTCCATATGTGCGAAGCATATATAATCAACTTCATGAAAAAGGGCGAGAGAAGAAAAACTTGGCGGCAGCAAAAATTAGGGATCGAAGTTGACTGCAACCAATACAGAAAGCAAGGCAAGAGATCACCTGACAGGGAAGGAACCAGTAGTAGGTCTTTATATTGCATAAACCTGAATTGGGAATAGTTCCAAAACCTCTCGCCTCGCATGCGTTCGTCCTCCATGAATCTCTCGAGCAGAATCCTGAAGTGATCAAATTTGGCAGCTATCTTATTACATGGAAGTCTCGCTGGAGGAACAGAGGATGCCATTTCCTGAATCTTCCTGTATTGGTATTGAAGAGCCTCGGAGCACAAACAAGAGTGACCCACATAAAACATCTCAACACGTGCTCTTACACTCTTGATAAATTTCCTTGTAACAGCTTCGCTCCTATCGGCATTGTCTGTCAGAACAGACACTAAACCAGCAAATTTCTGTGGCAGTTCTGAATTCCAAACTAGCCTCGCCAAAATTGTTCCTAAAACAATATATCAACGTTTCAGATTGCAGTACACGGTATATGGGGATGTTCTTTAGGTTTACTTTCCATGGATATTCCTCTAAATCGGCACCAACTTATATCCATTATAGAATAACTCGATTTAGCAGAAGCTTAGCAGAACCGACGGAAAATATCACTAATGATGAAAAAGAGGAAACAAAACAATGGGCATGCTTTTCCTATTCCACTAATGCTTTTGTTTCATCACTCTACAGAAATCTGAGGCACTGAGAAAATTTTCCTCGTGGTTTCCGAAACGTCTTGACAAAGTGAAAAATGAAAATCAAATTTGAACTCTTTGTAGAGAATTTTCACAAAAATTTCCCTCACGGAAAGTTGTTAACCACAGGTTGCAAAAAGAAACTTCATGTTTTGGGGTGAATCTGTAAAAATAAACAAATATATATTGGCAGCTACTCACTTAAATTATCGGTGCATTCCTCGTTCAGGCGATTAAGCTGTGTTATCCTTTCTCTATACTCCTGATAGAATTGGTCAACCTCTTCCCTTTCTTCTTCTACCTCCAATCCTCTCTGAAAAGTCAATGTACCCGTGGTGCTAATTCGATCTAGCACATTTCTTCCAGTTTCATAATTTACAGCCTCCGAAACTGATTCATCAATTGACTCAGCCGTGTCTGCATCCTCAGTACTGTTATGATCTTCCTCCACCTTTTCGTTTTCGTTGTCATCTGTTGCGATGAACTCCTCATCGGCTACCGGAACTTCTTCTATCCTTGCAGATACATTCGTTGCTTGTTCTGCTCGCATGCCTGCTAGTGCATTCATTACTTCTTGAACTTCTGCTTCCGAAGATTCGTTGGTGCTCTGTTCTTCTTCTATGTTTGGCATTTCTTTCACGATATTTTGAACAACTTCAATCCTTGCATATCCGCTTACGAGTGGAGGGACTTCAAAAATGCGAAACCACTCGATCCCAGGAATGAATTCATGGACATCTTCATATTCTTCCGAATCCTCACAATTTATCGACTCCTCTGGCCAAACCGCTGACTCCGTGGAACCTTTATTGCGGAACAGTCGAGCTACCAAAAATCTATAAACAGGGAAAATGAAGTAAACGACGGCAACCTTGAAGGGGAAAAACAGAATCACTGCTATCCATTTCCTTGATGCCTTCACCCACACAAAAAATTGGCAGGGTATGAGCCAAAAAGGATTGAAAAAGAAGCTCAAGAGATGCCATCGAAGAGAACCAGAGGGTATCAAGTAAACTGTAAGGAGCAACCAAGCACGAGCGAGCGGAGTCATCTCGGGGGCAAACTAGACTGCAGTAGCTCTGTAATTCTGCACTCTCTGATACATGTATGCTTTTGGTGCAAGAAGGATACCATGTCCACATTTTTCTAATGATTGACCCCAATGTACCGCAAACCGCGCCATTTCTCTGTATAACAAGAAACTTCCGCTGCTACTTCAGCCCGTCTTCTGGGTAATATTTGTGAGAAGAATTGAATATGTCGGTCAACCATACGGCACCCAATGGCGTGCAATATCCACTACCTCATATGTGGCCTGGAGATTTTCTCTTCATCCATAAGGGGAACTGTGGAATCCCACATTTTTCTACTGCTCTTGCTAAGGGTGACTTCGGTAAGCTTTGATTTGACTGATTCAAATTCCTCAACCTCCAACCTCACATCAAATCGTCAAACCCCACAACCTGAGTTTCACATAAAGCCCAACGCACCTCGGTTCTAGACTTGTGTTTCCAGTTTTAATTTACAAACCAAAGTCAGTTTTGGAAGCAAAACTCAAAACCTGGTTTTACTTCTAAAATAAGGTTTTTCCAATCTTTGAATGCCATCAAAATTGGGTTTGAAAAAAAATGCAGTTTTGACAAAACCTGATTTTATAAAAAAGAGTGAAAAACCTTCCAATCAAGTTATTCATAAAAACCAGGTTTTCAAAACCAACAAATCGAGTATTTAAAATTCATTAAAAAAGTTAAGTTTTATAAAACCAAGTTTTTGGTGTGTCTCACGGTGCAGAATCCCATTCATCTGCAACCTCAGAAGTAAATTGAACACCAAGTAGAAGAAACTAATGACACAGGGACAGTTACTGCGGCAATGTAGGCATCACTGGTATGACGTATCTGATTTAATGGGAACCACAATTTTTTTGTTTTTATATGGGTAAGACGATGTCCACTTTTTGACGAAAATACAACCATACATACTGTGGAAAATTGGTCGAAGTCCGACAACTTTGGATGGGAGTCTTAAATAAAAAACGATGAAGGGGATTGTGGCACTCCACTCGCCGCCAATGCAGAAGGATGCCGCCGAAAAGAATGGAACGCTGCTTCGCTCTTCGGAATGCGTCAGATCCCGTATAACAAGCGGCTGGCTCTTGACCCTCGAATTCAAACATGTGGACGCAAAATGTATCTTTACATCCACGGATATAGATAGATTTGGAATCTGTTTAATTGGATGAACTAAAGAGATCTGGATGAAATTGCTGGACCGATTTAAATTCAGTGCATAGTTTCATAGCCGAACCCAAATTTGAGTTTGATATCTGACTGAGATTGAATGAAGTTCCAACCACATTACATAAAAATATCAGAGTTTATACTAGTTGATCTGAATTCAGCATTAAGAAACAAAGCCTGAAATCGGGTCCCCAGATTGTATGGAATCCGATTAACCCAAATTCTTTACAGGCCAGACCTGATTTAGAGGTACGAATCGTGTGCAGTTTTATTCATGCATGAGTACTAAAACCGTCTTCTTCTCCTCTTATTTGGTCACCATTGCAGGACATTGGGTTTTCACCTTTATCAAGATAAGATAGAAAAGGAAAAGGACTTGCTCACGGGCTGACACGTGGTATGCTACCCCCACCCCTCTTTTTTTTTTTTCTGTGTTTGCAGTTGAGTTTTATGGAAGTATGATATCATTTTTAAAATACCATATTTAAAAGTGAATGAAAAGCGGAAGAATGGTAAAGACAAAGATTTATTGTTTGTTTACTTTTTTTTTTTTTTTTGAATCAAAGTAAAAGCACATGGGAGGACTTTGGGGCTGTAGAAGAGTTGAACCAACTCGAATTTGACTCAAGTTATGAAAGATTCAGCTTGAGTTCTGCACAAACTTGAGTTGAATTTGACTTCACCAACTCGAACTCAGATTCAACTCAATCTGCTCAAGCTCGAGTTTCACTAAACTGGAGCTAACCAAGCACTAAAAGAAAACTTTATCTAAAATAAAAGCAGGTGAGTTTGAAATGGAGACCTCCTTTTGAAAATGCAAAGGAAACAATAGCAAACTAACAAAATGCGTGGCAATCAATGTAAATTGGAATAGAATAAGAGTAGGATTCTGCAAGGGAGGATGCGTCCACAGTTGGTTGGAGTTGCAGGAAGCTTCATAGAAGCTTCACTAACACTCAGAGTCTTTTTCGAAGAAGACAGGAAGAGTGAACTTTGTTTTGTCCCCAAGGAAGTGAAGGTTGTGCTGGCTACAATGACAATGAATGGGCCTCAAGCTACGATTGCCCTCATCTAATTGATGTTGAGCACTGGCATTTAAAAAGAGATAAGGTAGTGTACCTGTTGATAGCAACTTAAAGATCAGGACGCATTGATTTTTGTCTGTTTTTTTTGTTTTTTGTTTTCTTTATAGAAGAATGAAGTGCCTCTTCTAATTGCTGGATCCATGTCAGTAGCGAAGAAGCTACCATGTGGCTGGTGAGGGCCATTGCCCATGCCAGTCCATGAGATCTTTCTGCTGTAATGGAGTTGGATTTGGGTCCATCAACATGAGTGCCCACTCTAGTCCTTGGTCTGAGCCCTACAAGCACCCAACCCACTAAGCCAGAGACTAGTCAGTGCGTTTTTTGGATCCGCCACTGTCTATGTTTTCAGGGGTTCAAAATCATTAATTGGCTGAAAAGTCTCGACGACATTCTTTTTCTGGAAAAAATTTACAAATAGTCTTAAAAGTTAATTTTGTCAGTAATTGACAACGCACCTAGCTAGACTTGGAACGTACGTTATTGAAATCACACTTAAATTTTGTATGGCTAACCAAAATATCAAAGGGTTGCTCTCAGCCAACTCTCCTTAGTCCTTTCAAGTAGGTAAGGAAAGTACCTTTTGTTCATAGAGCATAAAAACACAAAATGGTTCAGATTTTCATGAGAGAAAGAGATAAATATGAGTTGTAAAATCGCGAAAAAGTAGTAAAATTTGAAAAAAAAAATAGAAACAATGACAACCAATAGGTCAAGAGGAAAATGATGGTGTTTCAGTTATTTTGACTCATGAACTTACTTTGATTTACACTTTCTTTCGATTCGATAGATGGAAAGGAAATGATTTTAAAGACAACCAAGATTAAGCACAGGAAATCTTTTATCATGGCCAAAATATAGACCTATTTCAAAGAAATAATTTTTAATCGAAACATTTAATTGGTCTCACCAAACGTGAACCACGCTAAACTTATTTGCAGAGACAGGACTGTGAAAGGAAAAGATCTGAAAGCCAAAAAATAATTCTCATTTTCGTAAGCACGTGTTTGATTGCCTAAGATAAGGGTTTGGATGCATCAATCTAAAAAGTATGATTCTTAAGTCTCACTGAAAATCGAGAAGAAAACATACCCTGGTTTTTTCGGTTTAGAACTTGAATCGGTATTGTGTATTAGCGAAAACTTTTCCCCTTCTCAGACAAGTTCTCCAAGCAATCAAACATGAATTTCATCAGTCTTACACCGCCGGACAGGTGAACGTCGGGCCGGTTTACTGACACTGACATTAGCAAAATATAAAGGTTTCAAACAAACTCTCTTTTTTCTTTTCCATTTCTTTTTGCGATTGAAGCTGGAGCTAGGCAGTCCCGTGACGGTACAAAATATGAAACTACAAGAAATTTCAACCTTAGATGCCCTTTCAAAGTTCTTCCTGATCTTCAGGTCTATTGCTATGTTTTGATTGCTGGCTCAACCATTAATAGGACAGTAAAAGCCAACTAGAACACTCGTGTTTCACGTTAAGAGGTAACACCTCAGTGAGCAGAGATGTTCCCAGATGCTCGTGCTTCCACAGTACTCTTTGTCTTCCCCAACTCTTCCTTGCCGAGCACCATAGTAGTGTTCCCTAAACAACGTCAATTCCTCATGTGCAAGCTTCGATCAAAACAGAGGAAAAGCAAACTAAGTTTTATCAGGAAGAAGGAGTAGGAGCGGGTGGCGTGGCAATGAAGGGAACGGTGGTAGTCGAAGAAGCTGGGGAGAGAGCCGTGGGAGAGGAGGGCGCCCCTGCCGGAGCAACGGAAGTAGTGGCCGGAGAGGATGCTGTATTGTTGGAGGGGGCCGCAGCCGCCGATGGTGGTGCGTTGAGGGGCCTGAAGCTGAGCTTCTTGATGATGGCATTCGCAATGACCTGGTTGGCGGCCTCGGTGGGATGGTACTCGTCCCAGAACACGTACTTGCTCCTTTCCTTGCACAGACTTGATGCTGGGGTGCACGTCAATGATGGCCGTATCCTCCCCAGTCTGCAACACGGAGAGTCCGCGTTGCTGAATCCTGTTAAAACACAGGAAAAATTCCTGATCAGCTTCTGCGGTTCAGGAAACAGGGAATCAATCAAACAATAATTTGGCAAGAAGCGACCATGTTTGAGAGGGTTGGCAATCAAATCGGCGAATTCGTTGTAGGCATCTCCAAATTGGAAGGTGGCGTTGGGAAGCTGTGCAGACAAATCTTGCATGAGTTGTTTGGTATTGTCGTTGAAGCTCATAGCAAGCTTGTTGACACTGTCTTGGCAGGTGTAGTTGGTGTTCATGACCCTCTCCAGGGGAATGCAACCCATCGGACCCAGCCCAAAGAAGATCAATTTTCGAGCTCCCAACTTGTGCAGCAACTGCACATGGTTACAGCAGCCTCCTCCTGTTAGTTCATACATAATAATAATAATAATAATAAATAATAATAACAATGATAACAATGTGAGAAATGAAGGGAACCATGCACAATCTTTTACATAAAAGGAACACAAACTTCATGGAATTGATGCATATCTTCCTACATGTTTGAAGCCAGGGTCAATTAATTGGTGGAGCTTTTCAAAAGGTCATGTTTTTAATAGTTAAAATTTGTTGACGATTTGTGTTTACCGTCAGTTGGTCCTTCAGTGTGGAGATCAGCAAGTTTGTGAATCCTGTGGAGGAGTATGCCCATGCATCTGGATAAACAGGAAGCAGAAAATTGTTGATGTAGTCGTTGCTTCCCAGTGCAACGACGTAGCTTGCTTCCTTGAAGAACTTGTCTGCTGCTTCGCTGCCAATCTTCTCTTTGACCAGCTTTTGTGTCCCTTGGAAGAGATCAATCTGCTTGTAAAAGCAAAATCTTTGCACCTGCATCCAAGAAGAACCGAAGGCACAATCAAGCTGGCTACATAGAGTTTTATGTTGTCGAGAAGAAATCAGAAAACTTTTCATTAACATGTTACTAAAAAAGATTCAATGCTTACGAATAATTGGCCTGTATCATTGAGGATCCCCCCTCCACCAGAAGCATAATTGACTCCATTTTTTAGTATCGCATCCACATCCAAAGATTGGTCCATAAATGCTATAGGTCTCGGATATCCCATGTAATCGCCTGCCAAAATAATGTATAAAACTTTCAGGTTAACTTTGGATATTAACCCCCAAAAAAGTGCACCTTTTTCCGGCCATCTCCGCCATACCGGCTGAGGGGTTGGAGTGACGAATATGAAGTTTAATTTGTCTAAAATGGGGAATGTAAAAGGAATATATAGGATTTGTCTGATACCATCTTTGCACAACCAGAGAAAGCTATATATGCACCTTTTGGAGTTCTTAAGCTCAAGTCTTTCAAGTTGAAGGAGGTTAAGAACTTGATATTAAAAACTGAGGCAACTGGCATACTCTGGTAACAGCCTGTCGAATCGCTGCCATGTGGCGATAGAACAGTTCAGAAAAATGATAATTTTCGTTCTTGGGCCTACTACCATTTGCATGTAAACAAAAGAAACTATTTTTAAAATTTTTTTTCAGTAAGGCTCAAATTTTTCATAGAAACTTCAAATAAGCTCTTCAAATAAACTAAGCTTAATTAAAAAACGAAAGATTGGCTAAAATAAAAAGAAATCTAATTTAGAGGTAGAAGGTAATATGAAAAATAAATTGGCTAACTTTTTTTCTGTTTCTCAGATTTAAGTCTTCAACATAAGTTTGCTTCAATCTGACAGGTTTTATGGAAGTCTGACTTTTATTAAATATTCAGAAAAGAGCTTTGAAAATACAGGTAAAAAGTAAACCTGGATCTAAATGAAAAATTTTCAAAAGAAGCTTTTGTGGAAGACGAATGAGAAAACCAGGAGGTCTTCGGTTTGAGCCCCACCACGGTTGTTCACCCACCCTTCCCAGGGATTAAAATAGAAAATGGAAGGGACAGGGAAAAGAAAGAAAGTAGGCCGCAGAGAAGCTAGAAATACCAGCTGAAACATGATTGGAAATTTCATGAACTTTGAAGATCTTAGCGGCGAACAAATCTCAAAAAGATCAAGGAAGTTCATGAATTCGACCATTTCCTGTTAGGAGCTGTTAAGTTCCAGGGATCGAAGCGAAGCTCCACAAGTTAATGCCCTTTCAGGCAAGGCCAGCTTGGTCGTAATAATCATCCACAAGATATAGCCGCTCATCTGGTTTGTCGGAGCCATTGTTACCATGTAAAATGAACAGGTGAACAAGGGAGGCGATGCAATACATGAAGCAAAAGCGAGAGGAAGCCAATGCTTTTCAAAAACCAAAAACTATGACACTACGTCCTAAGGAAGCAGCGTGAAGCAGGAAATAATGAATCTTAGAGAAGGAAAGCAAGTTAATGTTCATGGTAACTATGGTGCAAATACCAAGCTGACATAAAGAAGAGCCACAAGAACAACAAATAGATGGAGGGGATCGAGTGAGGATATGCACCTATTATGTCTGCAATTGTACGCCCATTTGTGAACCTGCCATTGGGGAGACCCATGCCAATGTCGATCCCGTACCAAGGCAAAGCGGCCCTAGCAATGCCCTTTGTGAGGTAGTTGTTGTTCCCAACGTCGGATAAGGAGTCCCCAAAGATGAACTGAACCGGAGCACTGTCAGCTCCCATGCCCGCAAGGGCAACCATCATCAGCATCACGATGAGTACCATCGTCTTCATCACCATCATCTTCTTCTTCATCAACTTCCGAGTTACATACGCAAGTTCCCCACTTTGGGACTCATAAAAGTCCCAAAATGGAAGGAGGAGCAGGCCAGTGAAACTCGAGTGCGGAGAGATCTTATAAACAATCTGAAAAGACTGAAAGAAGAGAGAGAGAGGGGGGTAGAGAGAGCCACCAACCTTGAAAATTTGAGCCTGCTTAAACCTATCAAAGTCAGTCACTGTTATGATGGTTTCAGGTTTTCATTTGATTCTCAAAACTTGGAGGTTGTGGACGTTGGCCTACTTACTTGCCACGTACACCATTTGTTGAGCCAAGCAAAAGCCACGAAACGGGGAGTTGAAATTCAACGTGAGAATCAAAGAGAGCCGCATCCACTAGGCTTGTTTCCAAAATTAATCCTTTCTTTCTAACAAAGTTTCACCTAAAAATGTTCTCGAATCTTCACATCTAGTGAAGTTTCTTCCCCTTCGTATTGCTCAGGGACATCGACAAAAGGTATGTAGCAAGGGAAGAACAAAACATAGCAGATACAGAAAGCCAATCCATAGAGAGCAAAGAAGCAGCTCCAGATTTGGTAGTCATTAATTAACATCCATAATATGCATGATTTGGATGAGAGAGGAAGGTTTCTAGAAACAGGCACTCCTTTCTAAGGGACCTGCTCCACTCAAATTTGGATGCCGTCACCAACCAGACCCTTAAAAGAATTTGTTGGCAAGATGTTCATATAAACCATGGTGACTGCTCACTTAGTAGCTAGTTCCAAAATATCGAATGTTTCTGTTGTGTAAGCCTTACCGGCAAACAAATTAAGAACACTGTTTAGTTCCATATTTTGCATTTTCGAATTTGTCATGAAATGCCATCCAAGCTGTATTTATTCCTTTCACTGCCAATAAATGGTGAATGGTCCTTTTACAGATGGTTATTAGTTGCTGTGACTCATGTTAGTTACATTAATGCTTACACCAACATTTAGTCACTCTATCAAGCTAGGTCACAAGTCCTTTTCCAAAAACTCTTTTGATTGATCTGTTTTAACTGACATTTAAAATTTTCCGATGCCATTCATATCTGATATCTTTCCTATTTTAACCTGTTGTTTATATATAGCTGCAGCTTGAACAATTTGTCTAGGATGTGCTTAGAGTCCTCATATACATTCAAATGGCAACATGATTTCCATGAAGAGCAAAATCATGACTTTAAAGTTTATGGAATTGTAAACCTTTCCTGCCTGTTTGGATGACAGTAAGACCTGGTTTTCATAGCCTAACTGGGACTATAAAAACTGAGTTTCGTTGTGGGTTGTTTAATCCTTCGATGCATATCAGGGGATCAATTAGTGGAATAATATTCACCCAACCAGGGCTGGACTGCGTTTCGTTACGGGATAAGGATGCTCAGCCAAGGATCCTCCTCAGCCTTACAAGTTCTCATTTCTAAACCTGTTGAACATGTTTTAGGAAATTTCATACTAAAAGCAGATCTAACTTCAATTTTAATTATTTCAAGATAAAACAACTGCAACCTTTCGAAAAAGAAAATGATGTAAGTAGTTTAAATTCAAAATTTACTTTTAAGAGAACAGTTTTTTAAGTAAACCCAATTGGACCTGTTTGTTCTCATGGTTTCTAGAAAAAGTAAGGTGACATATTTTTAGCCAATCTGTGCTCTCTCTCTCTCTATCTCTCTCTCTCTCTCGGGTTCCACGTACCAGCAGAACTGCAGAAGGGAGTGAACCCAGAAAGTTTGCGTGAATTTCTCCACGATAACTTGAAAGATTTCATATTTTTTAAAGTTGGAAGACCCCTATTTCCATGGTTAAGGAAGAACAGGAAACAGATTCGACCATAGTAAAAGGCGAGGATGTTGAAAATATGCTATTAAGGAAAAGACTAGTGTAATAAGGGGAAAAAGACCCAACAGAACGCCACCATTATAGGTGATTTCTAACTCACCTAATCCTGCCACCTAAAACCGTGTTTCACGAGTTATTTTATAGCAACTGTTGTAGTTTTCTAGTGTAACCGGCGTTTGGTTTTTGCAAGTTCTCAACAAGCAGCGAATAGGGAAAGAACAACCATGGCATCTGATAGTTTCCTTCAATGGAAGTGAAAACTTCCTCCAAAAGCGACAACTCCGCTTCTGAAAGAGAAGCAGCAGCAGTTGCTGCATTTGGATTTTCTGCTTCTTGAGGGTGTACCGAAGCAGATTTTGCTTTCATGGAGGTAGTAGTGGCCATGTATCTCTGGTTCTCTAATGATGCAGCCACTTACCGCCTTCCCCTAATTCGTTGGTCAGCAAGGCCTTGCTGCGGACCAGCACCTTCAAGCTACCACTTGAAAAGTTCATCAGACATTGGCTTTTGGTGCGTGTGCGCATGTGCGTGAGTGGGAGAGAGAGAGGTCCACATCTATTACAGCAAAAAACCAGTCAAGCCCAGCTCCTTCCTTGACAGCCTACTGGGTCGCAAATTGTTAGTTGCTCAGGCCAATCTCTCCTCCATTTTCTCTTTGTCGAGCATGCTCCGCCTCCGAATCTGCCAATCTGCAGGTGAGCAAAAGGCGTCCATGAGAAGCAAAGTTGCATCGCTTGTCCTCCACAGTTTTAACCTTGTCCTTCCTTCACCCACATTTCCACCTCTCCTAAGTCCTCAACATATTTTGCGCACTTCATTGGAGATTCAATACCAATAAATGATTCCGCTATCATATTTATGCAGCAGAGCCAGTGCCAAGAACATGATGAGACGGCTCAAGACCGTTAGGGCGAAATGCATACTCTAGAAGATCATTCTTTCCGGAAAATACAAGAAGAAAGCGCCGAGCAAAAGCAACCGCCTCCACCTCTCCCTCCTCTTTTCTACATATGTATAGGTAATAGGACAAGCGAAAAAATAATCAGCAAAAAATTTCCACAAACTCCGTTAGTGACGTGCGATGCCCTCTATCGACGATTGCAGCATATAGCCCCACGTCCCTCGCTTAGCCTCTGCCATAAGCAGAGCATCTCTCTAGGTTCCTGGTAGTGTGCCACAACATATCCATCTGTACACCCTGTGTTATACACCCTATCGTCGTTCACGTACTGAATTGCTAGACCGCCCTTCTTCAGGTCGGCTATCCACATACCCATCGCCACATCCTCCAACTTGAACATCTGCGGTAAAAATACGCAACAATGTCAGCTGCAGTGAAGAGTAGAGGGAAAACGCCGCGAGATCAGCACGTTGCTCAAATTAGACGGATTCAGGCGGATCAAATCCAAGCTGGGTGCAGCAGTTAAGACCACTCGATCCGATCGTGTGGATAGAGAAGACGGGAAATCTGAGAAGTTAACTCGAGTAGCACGTTATTATAGTGCACACCGCTTCACATGAATCTGAACCCAAGTTCGAACTAACCCATAAAACAACCAAAGTCAAGATCCTAGATTTACTTTTAACCGATTCGTGTGACTTGAATTTTAGAAAGACCAGTAGGGTCAAGATCAATAATTCCCAAGTCCTCCCCCTCCGTTTACAATCACCATACAAGTGCGTTAAGGGCAGAACTTATGTCCAGAAAGAGTCAAGGTTCGAGATGTAGTTTAGAGGCCCCCGGCAAGGGTGGATCAGGTCATCAACGGCAGACTTGAGTTCCAGAGTTGAAAAGAACTTAAACGATGGAACCGCATAAACTACAAGCGAACCCTGTCCACAAAAATTTTCTTGGGCCGCTAAGACACTTAAAGTTGTGGCGTCCCAAGTCCGGCTCAGGCTTGGCGAACGCCTTAGACGCCAAGTAATTGACCGAGAAATTGTCCCTTCGGAAACATCCAATAAAGATTGGAACCGAACGAGGTCTTGGGTTTAGGAAATTGATCATTTCCGCAACTCATTCTCTAGACTCGATAACGGTAAAGTTAAGATGGTTGCCAAACCTTTAGTCGCCTTTTCTTGTGCTTCCGCACCACCAAATCAGCTATGTCATGGGAAATAACGTAGCCAGGACCATGAGCCCAAGGAGGATACTTGTCTTCTGGCCATTCCTACGTTAAAACAAAAAATGGAGGCAACATGTTAGTGGATTATTTTGATAATGCAGTAAATATTAAAATAACACCACCACCCCAACCAAAAAGAAAAAACAGAGCTGACAAAGTCACCAGCTTCACAAGATGATGTTTAAGCAGCTTAAATATTTTTGGGTCACGTGTCTAATTGTACCAGAACCCGACGTCCCTGTTCTGAATTTTGATAATATGGCCATGAACTAGTTATCCACTATAGGATGAATGATTACTCTGCACCGCGCTGTTAATATGATATCCATCTCAAAACACTTGATCTAACAGCAGCATTTGATAACCAGTTCATGGCATGCTATAGTAAAGGGGGAAATTTTGTAATAATATTACAATATCAATACTACAAATGGAAAACCTTCTTACAAATAAAACAGGTATATATCAGCCAAAGGAAGGGTCAATAATCACTTCTCATGGGAACAACCAGTAATACATGATATTTAATGACCGAAAACAGAAATTAACATCAGATTGAAAATTAATACCTCTGGACTGATATACCATTTGCTTTCTGGATCCCTGTGAGGCTCTGAATCGTAATTGATAAGTCCATATAATAACCCTTGTTTGATGTTTTTCTCATTTAAAGAAGCAAGAATCTCATCCACACGGACGAATGCATCATCATCTGTTTTCATTATGTACTTGGCATTGACAGCCTTTGTCTGTAAAGGTCAGAAATGGAGAAATGAGCATGAATCCCCCACCCTTCCCCCATAACAAAAGGAAAGAGAGTGTGCACTTGAAACTAGAAAAATGAAAGAAGAATTCGAACTAACCCCGTAGACGCATATGGCAACAGATTTCAAAGTAATGAGACTGTAATAATCAACAAAAGGCATCAATTGTGTATCTCCATAAGTGCGTGCTTCATTCCAAAGTTCCTCATTGACCATCGTGTTCTTGTGCTGCAACGGACATTGTCTCAACATGAGAGAGGAGATAGAAAGAAAGCGAGAGCGCGCGCATTTGAGAGAGAGAGAGAGAGAAAACTACCAGACCAACAAAGAAACGGACAGCCACTTTGCCATTCCGTACGCTATCATACTGCATCCAAGTCCTCCTCACTGCCATCCTACGCTTGAAATTGTTTGCAGTAGAAAAAATCCCAATGAAAAGATCCAACTGCTGCTTTGTTCCCAGGGGTATGGCTTTTAGTGTTTCTAAATCCACGGCATGGTCTACATCTTCTGATGATGGCAAGCCACTTGCCAACACAGAATGCAACTTCAGATCTCCAGAAATTCTTACATCATTAACCAACCATGGCTCCAGACTCTGAAATTAAAATGCCATGTATAAATGAAAAGCATCACAGCAAATGCTATTTTCGTGTAAAACAATTGCACTCCTACTACACTGACAGCACACTTACATCTCGATAGGCAAAGGATGTTATGTGCTTTCCATCAACTGTCATCTGAATCCCTTCCAAACCCACTCGAAGAGTAGCAACAGATGGATACCCTTGTTTGAAAGGAAAGTATGTCTTTGGGCTATCAATGTTCTTCAATTCTGGTGTTCTTTTTGAACTGTTAAAATGCTTGCTTAATGCAGGCTTTCTTTTGTTTTCCTTACCCACCATCGGATTGCATTGGTCCAACTCATCCACTACATATAAAAAGAAATAGGCAATCAAGTAAGAGTGATATAACATAAGGCAGTGAAAATCTAACAATCAGGTAAGAGTGATATAACATAAGGCAGTGAAAATCTAACAATCAGGTAAGAGTGATATAACATAAGGCAGTGAAAATCTAACAATCAGGTAAGAGTGATATAACATAAGGCAGTGAAAATCTACCTAGAAAGTATAACCATCATTCCAGATATATCTACAAGAAATCAATAATATCTTTATCTAAATAAATGAAACTTGACGCAGATAGCATTGATTACTGCAAAATCCTACTCTACATATAAGATAACTAGCAGAAGCCAAAGTCCAGTAAAGCAGTATCGTTGCTTATAGCAATCAAACACAACGAGGAGCCCACCAGAACTGCAGTTTCAGCACCACATGATTCATTCGTTCCTTCAATTTAAAGCACTAGCTACTAGTAGCAGTCTTTATTTTATAATCAGAAGGATATGAGATCTCAGCAAATGACATGCATGTGACATGCTAGCTAGCTGCACAGAGTGACAAGCAGGTGAAATTGAGGGAAAAAGCCTTTCTTAGCTCAGTTGATTGTGTTTCTTCACAAGCGTTTTGCAAGCAGCATTATGTGAGAAACTGTATCTGTAATATCCCGTGAAGAATGCAAGAACCTAGCTTTATGAGCAAGGGCTAGGATAACTGTAGGACATGAAATTTTTAAATTAGGCCACAAAACAGCTAAAAGAAAGAGATCCATGCACGACAAATATTCTCAATTATATGCAATTATAAGAGAGTGGACTGACAGACAGAGGAAAGAATCAACTAGACTGACATTAGACAAAGAAACAGAAACAATGTTAGTGTAGTGAATCACAGAGTAAAAGTGGTGATCAAGATTTGTATCTCTCATACAGAGAGAGAAAACTAAACAGTGAGTTTGGCATCAAAAAAGATCTTAAGGAATACCTGGTAGGTAAGACACAGTTAGCAACTTCATGACTCTGAAATTGGAACCTAACTACAGCCCTTAAATTATTCCATTATGTATTCTTAAAGGCACAAGCATAACAGCACAATCAAATGCTCAGCTTGATCTCTTTTGCAGCCAAGGTGAGCCCATGGCTTGAAGAGTTCAGTACATAAGATTGGAATTTGGAATAAGCCTTGCTGAATATTGCAGATAAGCAGCCTCTTTTCCGAAGAATCAGATGATCAAATATTTCAAACCAGTAGCTTCTAACTGACATAATGGAGAATTTCCTGCAAGGGACACGCTTCTTGAACCTTGAAGTGCATTCCTAACTTGCATACAGATGCATCCAGTGCATAAGTAGCATGGCTATTAGGTTTTAAACTCCAGCCTGATGACATGCAAGTTTCAAACAATACTAAATAATAGGGAAGAAAATACAACAGACCAGTAAAGTGAAATCGAAGGACCAACTTTTGACATTCTTACACCGACCACAACTGACAAAGACACAATGAAGGAAATAACACATAATTGTGCTGAAAAGTGCCCTGGAAAATAGTTCTTTTCAAAGCCAGGGGTTTGATCCGAGCTAAATCTGTTGACCTCGTGAAAAAATTATTGTAAGTTATTTTGATTTGTAAAATATTACATGGAACAAGTTTTCCAGTATACCAAAATCAAATAACTCAGTGCACACAAGTGCAATAATAAAGAAGTGAGAAATTTGAGAGTTCTCAGAACATAAGTAACCTTTGCCAGCATTCTCAGATGGAGAAGGACACCGCTCCTCTGGACCCCAATCATTTGGAGCAGTCCACGTGTTTTGAACAATCACAGGATCCTCTGTGACTTTGTCACCATGAAGCCGGACATTATAGTGTAAAATGATAGGAGGATCTGGTTCCCCAGGGAGCTCAGTTCCTCTCAAGTCTATCTGAAAATTGCCAAGAAGCCCAACTGGTGTACCAATAACAGTAACAGAAGAACCCTGAACCAGGCCACAAGGAATCTGCAGCTTAAATCCAGACTTGCCCAATTCTGTGTCATTCATCTTGCTAACAGAATAGGGGCACTGTTTATCCTTTGCCTTTCGGCTAATACTACCATTGCCAATGTGAAACAGCCTTTCCTCTTCAACTGAAGCCATAAGGGTTTCCCATGCAACTTTTGCTTCTTGAATGGCCTCAACAAAATGAGGTAGGGCTGCAGCTTTAGCAACCAATGGCTTCAAATATTTCCATGTTTGTACAGACCTTTTTTCCTCCTGTGAAAAATTTCTGGGAATTAACAGACCAGAAACCAGATTTTCATAGGAGATAACTTCGGAAGAGTCGTCAGGATTTTGAACAGCAGGTACAAGGAGATCAAGATGCTCCAAGTGAAGGTGATCCGAGGTTCCATTTGTGAAGAAACCCATAAAATACTGTGAACTGATTGGACTTTCTACCATATTATATTTCATAACAAGCAACATAAGTACACATATCATTAAAATATAGAAAGGCCATTTCCTCTTTTTTCCAGAAAACCAGCAAACCAAAGAATGAAGCTTTTTGTTAAAATGAGAGAATGTTGAGATGACCTCGGAACCCAACATACTTCTGAAGAATGAAATATCCCTTCAGGTTCCAGCTTCCAAGTTTCCAATAACACGTGCAAGAAGCCTTGCACTAAAGGTTACACACTTGAATCAAAACCAATCCTGCACTATAGCTGTACAGAATGATAAACTAATCTGAGAATGGAATTCTAATTCCCCATTACAAGTGTTCCAAAAGAATCAAGGCTGACCACCATCAGAAAGCTCCACGGAGCCTCTCAACAATGCAGTCCAATAACTACAACATTTTTCTATCTCTGACTCCCACATGTGTGGGTGACATAGGAACCTTCCATAAGCAATCCCCCGATTATTTCATCTTGAAAATTTTAAATGCCCTGAAAGAAGTGGCTTCTGATCCCTGTGACATGGAAGAATCACAAATGCATGAGACTGTTGAAGCTCCCTTTCTGTTTCACAATGTACTCCAAGCACAGTACCAGTAATTCATGAAATCACTAAACTAAGCCAGCTCACCTACCTCGTAACAAAAATAGAAAGGTGACACTGGACACAATATAATTAGAGCATAAGACTTCCTAAGCTTTGATCTACTTTTGCATGTGCAAAAGATTGGCATCACTACATAATTCTCAGTAGCAATGCCAAGTAACAAAGATTCAAAATGAGCAAAATGTAACAAAGGAGAAAACGAAGATTGATAGGAAAAACATGCATGTATGGCAGGAAGTGCACAAGAAATGAAGTCAGAACTCGAGTCTTTCCATTCCGTTTTCCATCCTGATTTTTTACCGAAAATTTTAATATTTCCCCGAAACAACAAAAATTACATTCCATTATGACTGCAGATTTCGAGAATTTAGTCTAAGTCAAAATTACAATAGAATTCGACTTATGTCAAATATTTCGCCATGCATGTTAAAGATGCTTGACATTAATCCGGGAGGCAGATCGTTCGTTCGTCTTTTAACCTTTTAAAGAACCATCGTAAGAGAAGGAAACAAATAAAGATCCCTTCTCTTGTCTTTGGCACAACATGTAAAAGTGCACGTACAATCAAATTGATGACACCAATGCACCAATGAATCAACTGAAAAAAAAAAAGTTATCAGGAGCATGATATGGTCCTCGGAAAAAATGTAACTAAATTTCAAAACAAGTAGCCAAAGATATAATTCTTTTTCCCTTTCAAATACATTTCCGTTGGTTTATGTCCTGTAACCCGTTCTTACCTGAAGCTACTCGGTGGCTATTCCTCTTCTACATACTCGACGAAAGTTGCTGGACTCTGTCGATTTTGATCGCACTCACCAGGACCAGGATCAAAGCCAGTATATATTTGAAAGATCAAGCGGAAGTAAGCCACGCAGGAAAAAATCCCGTGCTCTGTCCTAAAGTTGCAAGTTTCAGTCACTCAAACTTGGGAACAATCCGTTTCTCCTCTTCCCTTCACTCGAAACCTTCCACACATTCTTCCTTTTCTATCTTTTCAGTTAATGCCTTCAACTCTCCGAATTCTTACTGCTAGATTTTTTCCCGCTTCATGCCTTTCCTTCTGGACCACTTCAAACCTTCATATCCAACGACCCTTATTCCTGCGGATCTCTCCCGCATTTCAAGCCTTGCTGTCACCGAGATTCTACTTCACACAACTAAATGTCCTCGATCTTCTCGCAGGATTCTCTCGCACCCCAAAATTTCAACCACGCCTGTCGTTTGCTACAGGATGTTCGCTTAAAGCGAGCTCCAAAATGAACCGGATCGTCCTTCTGATGTATATAGCTACCGCCGGAACTCTCTCCCGCTTCAGAACTTCAACAAACTGGCTGTTTTTCTTGCTACCGGAGCTTTTCACATTAGATGACTTTCACTCTCAAACCCGTTTCATCCTTCTCCCTAGCGGATATCGTCTCACTCCAAATCTTCAAAACTCTCACATTCCTCTTCTGACAGCAATTTCTTCGCTCGAGACCTCCATTCCCTGCTATTCTTCTTCCTGCCGGAACCTTTCCCACTGAAAGTCGCAAATCTCCACTTTTCTTCCACCCGCCGGGCTTCCTCACACAAAATCCTCGTCACTCCAGGCAGCTGAACCGATTCAACCTCAGAAACTGAACGCTCTTGAGCAAAGCACCGAGAGAAAAGCAAGTGTTCTGAAAAGGGAAAAAACGCTCAAATGTTGAATCCCCGAAAGGAAAAGAAAACAACGGGAACATGTGCATGTGTATGTGTTTGTGAGGGGAGAGGGAGGGGGGAGAGAGAGAAAGAGAGATATCGGAGATCTGGAAACTTACACTGCTTTCAGAATTTCAGTGGGAACAACTCCTCGTTTTGGCGTCGAAGTTCAGCAAAAAAGACAGATACCTATAAATATCGCAGAAAATATTTAAAAGAAAAGAGAGAGAGAGAGAGAGAGAGAGAGAGAGGGGAAGACCGTGACCGGGGCATATTATTCTTCCACATTACTTAAAAGGAGGAGAAACGTAGAACGGACGCTCGCGAGATTTTCCCCTCTCCGCGCGACGAGAGATTTGCGCACAGCCGGAGAGAAAACGCGGTGGACGGAGAGAGTTTATCTCGTTTTCACACTTCGTCTTCCAGATTACTTGTACTGTTCAATCTGATTATTAAAATTTAAATCTCGCCATAAATTTTCAGAGAGAGAGATTAAAGTCTATTCGGCACTGTAGTCCACGACGACGCCCACGGAGAGATTAGAAGTCACCGTCAGTTAAGGGAAGAGAGAGGCGTCAGTTTTCTTTTCTTTTCTTTTTTAGCAGGAGTTGAACAAAGTTCAGTCGGTGGGACATAGAGAGAGAGAGGAAGAGTGCGTCACCGTCGGTCGCGGTTAAACAGGGTGAGAAAAGATGAGAAGCCCGAATCGGGGAGCGGGAGAGAAGGGCGATCTCGGAAAATGTTCACGGGCTTGGTGGGGACAAGGGCCTTGCTTGCCGACCCGTTGGCGAATCAAAACGTTTTCAAGCGTCTTTGCCTGCTGCCTTCTTCCCCGTACAGCCAGGGCGGGAGCGGAAGAAACCGGCTCTTTTCAGGAGAATGACAAAATTACCCCTGTCCAGATACGGTTCCTTAGCGGTGTGGATTGATTTGGATCGCACTATCGGTTCAAATTCATTTAGTCGAATCTCATAAAGAAATGCGAACCCAGTCTGACGGATCTGGACTGTTCGTGCCAACGGTGGATCCTGATTGGATTTCGTGGGCAATTCAATCGGTCGAGTTTTCATTCAAACAATATTTTCAGCTGTACAGCCTTATGTTCATTTTCTAAAATTAAATCTATGTTTTTAATATTTTTTTATTATAATTCACAATGAATTCAGCTAAATAAATCGATGAATCTGCAAATAGACTAAATTGGCAGCTCCAGATTTTTCCGAGGCCAATTCACACAGTCGGGGTCCAGAAAACGCGGTAGGAGCAGAGCAGTTAGCTTTATAATTCAGTGGTCCAAGTAATTTTGTTCGATTTCTAAGGGAATTTGACAGGAACCTACTGTGTTTTGTTCAGTTTTTCTTTAAAAAAGGAAGAAGACGACGCAAAGTCTTGGCGGTTTCATGGCCGTTGTTGACATTGGAAATCGCCTGAAATGAAACCCTAGTTGCCTTCCATGTAATGTAATGTAATGTAACACAGTCAGGGATTGATTCTTCTAAAAGCTGGCCACAGGTAAATTGTCAAAGCTGTCGACATCAATTTAACGCTTTTGCAAAGGATGTCATTTGAAAATTAGCTCGCCCTCCCCTCGAGATCGTAAAGAAGAAAGGGAATCTACTCAAACGTGCTAGTGCAGTTTTATCTATTTCTCGCCCTGTTAAAAAAAAAAAAAAAAAAAAAAAAAAAACGTTATTTCAAGTAAAGAACTGTGAGTAAGTCCATTTTCATGTGTAAGTTTGGCAAAGTAAGGTGGAGATCCAACATATGAAACTAACGTTGGTTCCGCATTCTTGTTCGGGTGCATTGCTTTTAATCTTCGGATATTGGATCTCGGGTATACTGTAATCCAAATCAAGTGGGCGATCTTCAAGCCCAAGGGGTGGGACCCCACGCGCTTGTTCGTTGAAAAGGCCCGCCCTTTGACCGGAGCTGGCTGCACCAACCGATTTGAAGAAAAGTAAAGCAGCAGCAGCAGCAAAAATGGACCAGTCTTGCCTTTTCTTTTGTCATAGTCGACCCAGAGCTCCAAAAAAGTCTGCATGTCCTTCCATAAAAGGGGCAAGGTAGGTCCATAAGCAAGAATTTAAAATGGATCGGACCCATTTAGCCGGCGCTTGAAGTCCAATGGCGGAGTTGTTGTAATAATTTGATTGTTTATATATATGGGTACTCCTAGAATTAGTGCCCCCTCCAATCAAATTTTTTTTTTTGGCTCCGCTAGTTGCTTGGAGCAGCGTTCAGTGTTTAAAGAAATTTGGAAATCCGACTTTTGAAATTTCAGAGCAGTTGGCGATATTATGGGCAAGCAAAGAAGCACCAGCCAAGTGATCAAGCGGCCGACAGCCTTCAATGGTAAGCAAAAAGCAAAGCGGACATACTAACCAATGCATTCATTGTGTGGGGATGTACCTAATGGCACTTCTTTTAGCCCTTCATTCTAATGGCGATGATTCTGCATATCCAAGCTTCACGCGAACTGAATTGAATGGGTTGTCATGGTCCGAGCAAGCTTGTTCGAGTGCTTTGCCGGTTTAACATATCGTCCGATTAGTTTGACCTCTAATGCACTTCGCCGTTCTGGATCAATTTTGTCCCTTTTGCAAACACCACCTCCTCTCTCGATCTACAAATATGCCTTTAGTTATGATCTCTTAATAAAACTAATACCAAGTATATGTACAGATGGGGACCATAAGTGATTTCGCATCAGTCGTGATCAAGATGACACTTAAATTAAATAGCCAACAAAAGTGATGGAGGTTTCCAAGCTCACTTAATAAAGATGTTTAATTGTTGAGCTCATGGCCAGTAGTAGTTCAGCGTTCACTGTATGTCTTGATGAACACAAACTGAATATATAGTTGTCACCGTTACGTACATCCTTTATTTTTTGACGGCCATGTTCTCAAGATATTGGAGGAACGTCCTGGATATTCCTAAATTTCGAGTGCAGGTAAGGGAAAAATAAAGTAGCGGGAATTTAAAATGACGCGAATCGTCAGCGCACGCGCGCGCCTGCCTGCATATTAGATTCGGTGATGAATCGGAAGTGAATAATTGCTCGTCAGTGTTGTTGACAAACTTCCTCGCTAACAAATATTTGACAATCACTTATATTCTTCTTCTTTTTTTCTTTTTTTTAAATATATAAAGGAGCGATGGCAATTAACGTGAATTAAATTGCCACAGCATGTGAGTGAATAATAAATTTGAAAAAAGAAACAAAGCTTTATCCTGAAAGTTTTATACGTAAATAGATTCGGCAATTAAATGAAAGAGATTCGATCAGTCAACTCCATATCAAGACAACTTAAGCACATTGATTACCTCTGACTTAGTTTTTATTTTAAATCCATAGAATTTGAGATTTATAATTTATATAGCTAAGATCAGACTATTTGCTTTTAATCTTATTTCATGCATTTTATCAGTTTTAAAAGATAGAATGAAGATCTCATACTTGAGATCTTATTTCAGAATTTAGTTTTTTTGGTTTGATGAACCATAAATTTAAATATAAATCAAATGTAGATCTTAATTCAAACTTAAGATAATGAACAACCAATTTTTATATGATTTTTTAAGCAAAAGCAAGAGCATATCATATCATATCTATGGATTCAAGACGAGTGGCAATCAAGCACCCCTTGATTTAAAGCCCTCTCAATATTGAGTTGTAATATATATATATATATGTAATGTATATATATACTGCATCGACCTGCGTGTATGTAAAGACTGAAGCATCTAGAGAGATGGAGAATTTAGGGTCAAAAGTAGATTTCTCCGGCCATCGGAATGGCCTGGCCTCTCATCGATGTAATTTGTGTGTGTGTGGGGGTGGGCTGGGAAGGGAAGGAGTGGCTTTTATATGCGACAAAGCAGCGCTGCTGAGTAAAACAGGTTTGTGCAGAAAAGACAAATTGAATATGAATATGGTTATTTTTTCTTCACATGATCTTCGGTAGTGACTGCAAAAATTTTTTGTATCGGTTTAGTCCGAGCACGGTCCGGTTGCTTTCGGGGCAGTGGGCATCATCATTTGGAAGTATTCCAAAGCCACGGTTCCCCCACTTGTAATAATGTACTGCAACTACAGCCGGTAAACCGGAACAATTTTATTCTTGTATGACGTTAAAAATGAGCGACTCATTACTCAATTGAGTTTACGGATGGAAGCTAATACCTTCTCACGTGGCTACCAGTAAAGCTACCAATTAAATGCGTGTGAATCAACATTAAGACTAAGTTGAAGAAAGTCGAGAGTTGAGTATTTATAAATCTATGTTTCCGATCGTTCTTCGCCGAGTTTTTCTTGACTGATACATTTTTAGAAAACAATAAAAGTTAGGTTGCATTTGATTTTCCATGGATCTTAGATCCAAGGAGATTCATGAGCAAGCCTGTGCTTGTTATAAGATCAAAAGTTGAGTGTGAAAAGTAACAGTCTTACCTTGATACGAAGCTGATCGGCCTACACACGACCCCATGGCTGATATACATACAATGATAAGATTACAGATTAACTGCACTGCAACTACTCAAATATATGTGATAGTCGAATTTGATATTATATAAAGAAAACCATAATTTCAGGTTAGATTACTTGACGCAATGATGGTTGACACAATTCAAAAACTATGTATTAAAAGAAAAAAAAAACTATTTTGTATTACTAAAGAGTTGAAAGTTAGTTTCTGAAACATAACTGGCCACAGCTGTGGATGAGAGGGACCAACCATCACCTTCTCGCATCTTACTTACTTTCTATCACTCACCTCACAAAAGAAGCACGCTGGACCAATAAAAAGCTGAAGGGATGCTTTCATTTGCATTTAAAAGCATCGCGTCAGACACTCCGGAAAACCCGTTCCGGCTGATCAATTTCTCCCACCGAACTACAAATTTGTCGTGCTATGGTGAAGTTAAATTCTTGCTCAAAGTTTCAATGCTTTCCATTGTGGGCGCTGAGCTTTGCATGGTGCGAGACGTCATCTTAACCCATCTGTGCTGTCGGTGTAATAATTTGTTTGTCGCTCGACCGGAATCGGTGCATGCAGCCCATTAACTAGTTCTCGAGGGGACTCGGCAACTCCTGCAAGTTTCAACTTTTTTTTTTTTTTTTGTGGTTTTGTGGTGTAGAAGATTGATGCTTTTGAGTGACACTTCAACTGGAGGAGACTCTCTACCCTCAACCCAAACCATTGTACCAATCCCTTAGGAAATAGGAATAAGGGTCTACTGAACCAGCCAGCTAGGGATTAATGTAGAGGACAAAAAATTTGTGTAGCCCATGAGAGATATAAGTGGCTCTACCAAGTAAGAGGCGGAGCTCCTGTGAACAACAAGAGCAATTTGAAAATTGTTACTAACAGGAGACTGATTGCCATTTGTGGGGTTGTAATTGGGCCAAGCGTTTTGCTATTTTCCAATTTCAAGCTGGGTTCCATTGTGCTTAATTGTCTTGAATCCAACCTTTTGCAGGTCTTACTTGCCAAGAAGAGCTAAATCCACTTGGCCAATGGGTTGTATTTAAGAGCCTTTTACAAGGAGACGTTATTGAGAGTTTGACATGAAACCGCTAAAATCAAAACAGAAAAGGAATCGATTCTTCCCGCCCACAGATCGATAAAGAAAATTGAAGCTAGATCTAGAGACTCATTTTCACTCCCAACTTCAAAAAAATATTACAGTACATGTGGTTGTTCACTAGCTAGCTCCCAAAAACTGCACTCTAAGATCAACAGCCTGGAAGACGAAGACGGGAGAGCCGCCGTAGATTAGCAGATGGATTGCCTTTTGCGGCACGATTCTCTCTCTATCTGGGCTCTCATGCCCACGTCAGTACGGTCATATTTGCTTCTTTAATGGCGCCTTCCTAGTGGGGGATCGTCGTTAGTTAATAAACATAGCGTTTGGTTTGTGGTTGAAAGGACAGCAGGCGGAAGCCTGCTTTTCTAAGGGTTGCAAAAGTGGAACAACCACTGCTGTTGACTGATTTCGTCTCTTCCAACTCCTGATTACAATTTCCTTGGACTATTGTTTTTATGTTGGAAGTAGGAACAACGAAACATGTGGAATCCGGAACAACCAGGCATGTGAATAAAGAATCAGATCCAGGACAAACACAAAGTAGTAAAGAAAGACTTGCAGGAAAGCCTCGTCCTAGCAGGATCCAATCCTTCCTCATCAAAAGTAGAAGACAGTAAAGTGCCAACTGGTAGATAATGTTCTCTACATGACTTTTAAGTAGTAATAAACGACCCAAATGACCTGAACTGCCTTATTAAATTATTGAGGGTAACAACCTGTCGACCATGAATGCATCATAAACAAGCTAAGCAGTAATCCTACAAGCTGAACACGAGCGGCTCATTTTCTTTTGAACTCTTGCAAATTTTAAGATCATAAATATATTGTTACATTAAAATATGTGCATATTTTGGTGTGATATGCACGTCCTATATATTCATCACGGATCAAATAGCAGTATGAAATGAAAACAAATTGGAGTAATAGCAGCCATCTCAAATGGTAGTTAAGAAATTGAAACAAATTGGAGATAACAGCATCCGAACTATTGGTTGGTGACCTTAGAATCGTGCAACATCGCATTGGTTAATTAGAGAGTTTTGGAGATTGTGACGAAATTAAAAAATTTCGAACCAAACAACTCCCACCAAAGTTGGCCATCGTCTAGGGACTACTTTATAGGTGATGACACCAAATGCTTATTCCAAAAATCTCAGGAGGGAACGCTGGGTCTTCAGATGCCTTTGCTTTCGCAATGTTGGTTAATTGTTACCGTCTTCTTGATCCCACAGGGATCACTCAAATGGCGCACTCTGCACTTCTTCTTCTTCCCACTATGGCTCGTACCCTGCCAAGTTGTAGTATGGGTGAAGCTCTTGGCAAATTGGTTGCCGTGCATAGTTGTCGTCCCTCTTAAGCTCATGTCAGGCATGATTGTTGCAGATGCAAGATTTTTATTGTCCTTCTTTAGCAGTCACAGGAGAGACGTCATTGATCATGAAGCTTCTTCTGCCGCGGAATCCATCAAATTATGCGCTCTCTCCAAGGACGAAGATTTTGACACATACGGCCCACTTCAGTTAGCTATATGCAGTCACTCGTTGCGATCTTTCCCCACCATTAACGAACCGAAAACCACGGAAGAAGACTGCAGGGCCATTGTTGTCCAGGAAGAGGAACTGTACTGCAAGACAGAGTTTGCAGACACACATAATGTTTGTCCAGTGATAGATGTGCCAAATTCCATCGATGGGATGAAGGAATCTTTTCAAATGTCTGATCCTAAATTGGTGGTTTCATTGTCGGAGCCAGAGGCACAGCAGCAGAAAGAGGAACAAATGGATGAGTTTTACAGAGAATATGCGACGAGGATGACGATGTTCGATCTCCTCAACTCTGAGAGGGGCAGTATGCTAAGTGGGTACACTTGGTTCCTTCAGTTTATTGTTGCTTTTTGCTTCTGTGATGTTAACCACCAGACGACCAACTGAGACCTTGGGTTACGGTGCAGACGGAGTTAAGTCTGGCATTGAGACATGACAAGCGATTGACTTGTGGTGACTCTTCATGGAATCAGATTCCTGAAGGAGATTCAATATAGTTCTTTTCCTGAACTTCCCCACGTCAACCCGCACTAGTTTCCTGATCAAAGAGATGCTGTCATGGAACTTTAGATCCAGCCCTAGGTGGCTAGGAGGTTTAGGCATCGTGTATGATTGGTCTGTCATGGAACTTTAGATCCAGCCCTAGGTGGCTAGGTGGGTTTAGGCATCTTGTATGATTGGTGAATAGCCTTCCACCAACTGACCTGCGATCTTGAGCAATTTTACTATATTTACTAACATGCTCTGCTCGTTTACTGTCGCAGGTGCAATTCTAGGGAAGCAAGTGCAGGACTCCAATTTGGCCGAAAGGTTCGCTTCTATAACGTCTGCTAGTGATACTCATGGCAATGTTGGTATGAGAAAGCTTGTCAGGCGTTTACAGTGTGAGTTTGAAAGGGTGTATGTGGGTCACTCTTGTTTGTGCTGGGATGCCATTCATCATCAGTACCTGAAAATTCAGCAGATGGCAGCTGCAGATTGCCATCTGAGGTTACCATATGATAGAGTAGCTCAGAAGTTTCAAAAATTCAGGGTTTTGCTAGAGAGATTCATGGAAGATGAAGGGCCGCAAATTGAAAGGTTTTGGAGATATTCCAAGAGCAGATTAGCCTCCAAAAATTTGCTTCAAGTCCCTTGTTTATCAGGTGATTGGTTTTAACTTCCTCGTATATATATATATATATATATATTGAGAGTCAAACCCACAAATTTATTGATTAGTTTCCTATATCCTGAAGACGTACTGATATATTGTGTTTGCAACGACTTAAACGGGAAATGGAAATTAATTTCATGTATTTCTTATATTTAATCAAATGTTTACATTCTCGTTGTTCTAGTAGAGTATTTAATGCCTGTGTTCTAGGCTCTGGGCTGAAACTCTGGTCATCATAATTCTGTTGTCACTCGGAACAAATTGTTTGGTGTCTGACATATGAAAATATTTCGTGCTGTAAAGGCTATGCTGAGGAAGAGCAAATCGGAGGGGGGGATGTGAAAGCGACCAAATTGCTTCAAATTATGGAGGAATCTATATGGACATTTTGGGTTTTACTCTCAACTGACAACAAGAAAACTCCACGGAGATTGGGATCCAAGCTTCTGTGGGATGATCCATTAGTTGAAGACCCGAATGATCTAGAGTTGCTGTTCTACCTGAGGAAGACCCTCAAAGAAGTAAGCCTGATAAATGACTCTTACTTGCACCCTATGTGGGCATAAGATTACAAAAAGTTACTAATTAGCTGTCTGTTGATTACATTTTCTCCAGAGAAAAGCAAGAGCGAAAGATATGGTAAGAAAGAAGAAAGGCTGGCTGTTAAAGAGAAGAAGAATGGATACAGTTGAAGAAGCACAAAAATTGGAGTACCTGTTCGCCTTGATAGAAATAAAGCTTGTATCCAGGGTTCTGAAGATGAGTCACCTTTCTACTAGCCAACTAAACTGGTGCCAACACAAGCTTCAGGGTATTGAGTTTCATGGTGGAAAACTGTACAGGGGCTGCTCAGGCTTCTTTTTCCCTTTCTCTTAGGCTTACAGAAAAGAGAAATGACAAGAAAGGCCTAGGCAACATCAGTTCATGCTGCCAAAGCCCAAAATTTCCTTTCTAGTATTCAAATTGTACAGTGGGCACATTATTTTTTATATAGAGGAATTTGTCCTCCCCAATGGAGCAGAACTCCAGCCTTTACTATTTTCTTTTGAGGTTCTTTGGAAAAGGTTGGAAAGTGGGAAGGGTTAAGAATGTGGTTTTCTTCAATACCACCACGAATTTTCCAAAATCCACCAATTCACACTCGGCTTAATAGATGACCTGAAAACATAGAAAATGAGTGCACTACTTAAATTGTGCCCTGAGTTGGTTGGCAACGTTCTTAGCCAGGCAATAGCTTGTGAAAGGTCAATACAGTAGAATGGTAGCTTCGACCAAAAGTTAAGAGATCCATCTACCATTATCAGCTAAGCTCAAAACAAGAAATTAAATGAAATCTAGAGATTGATTTGCAACTATTATGAATGCATGATCAGCCCACTTGTGCGTCCATACATGTGCCTCATTTTGCTTAATTTAATCCTTAGTAACTCACGTTTTATGCTTAGATTATCAGCTAACATTTTTTTTTTCTCCTCACCTTTTTAGTTTCTGGACAACTATTCCATCACCAATTACAGAGTGCCAAAGCGCTATGATTTTCTCATTATTAATGTAGCAAAAAGCATCTCTAAATTGATGTGATAACTGCTAATTAAGCCTCAAGAAGAGTTCTCCCTGCTGTTATCAGAGGAAATCTCCTAACCAAACAAACGGAAGTCAAGATTGAAATGAACAAAATGTTACTGTAATCAAGTTTGTTGATTTCATTCTTTTATTCAAACTATGTTGTCACATTGAACTAAACTAAAACTTGTGTAGGACTGCAATTGCTTGGAGACTTGGAGGAACACCTTAAATGGTCGCCTTTCACACCGCGAGGAATTTATTGCTCTTTGCGCAGCAATCTTTCAACTGGCTGCACATGCAGGAACCCTTACTTGAGGCCCACAATCAGATGAGTTCTAAAACTTAGATGCCATAGTAATTACAGTAATAGCCTTTTTCTACTTTGGGTGTTTCAAGTGACTGCACATGTAATTCAAAGCAGTTCACATTAGCATATGGCAGGCACATCTTTTATTGGTTGTGCTGTGGATTCTGTGCATTGAAGTAATAGGAAGAACAAGCTTTTCAAACCAGATAGCGGAATCAGGCATTAGGCATGGCCAATGTCTAGGTAAGATGGATAACAGCACCATGAATTGATCTAGTTTTCTGAAGATGGATAACAGCACCGTAAGTAGATCTAGTTTTTCTTGTTCTGGGCCTACTTTCTAATGAGTAGTCCTCGGTGCGAGTCAGTCAGTGAGTTGGAGGCATATGGGTCAAAAAGCACGGCCCCCAGATCCACAAACAACATGAGGAGTCAGATTTAGTATATAACAGAGAATTCCAAGGCCTCTCCATGGATTTATTCCAATACCGCTCATAAATTGGATACATCCTTTCACAATGTAGACAGCTGGAGTAAATGGATCATTTTTCTTTCGGATGACAGAGAGATCATGCTCGAAGTTGGAAATCAAATTGCACTGGACTAAATGGTGTAACCCGTAGCACCTTCTCTTATCTCGGGGTGTGGTATCGCTGGTCAGACTAGTGACTGGTAAAAAGCCAGTCCTTAGTTTGATTCATAAATATCAAATAAAGGCTTAACAAAAATGTAAATGTATACCCCTTTAGTTAGAAAAATATTATTTACAAAAATGAGAAGATGCCCATTACCACTTAATCTGATCATGTAAACATCCGATACATCAGATATGATAAAGGGTATGTATGATTGAAATCTGATCACATCCTTAATTTTGATCATTTACCAAGTAATGATCACCTTTACCACACGAGAGGAGTTCCCTTGTGGCCGAAGTAGGAATTGGAACTTACACTCTTCTGCGCACCAAAAAAATCATGTCTGAATTTGTGAAGATTTCTGCGTACTGCAGAAAACAGCTGTAGCAAGCTGTGCTTTGTAAAGAGCAATGGAAACACGGAGTTCACGAACTGCAGCATGCTCTAGGCGACGACCGAATTAACACATTCTAAATACGGCGACGAAAGTCGGATCATGAGTTTCGTCTTAATCCAAAAAGGAGACCTTTTAAAGTACTGACGATGGTGTTCATTTGGAACAAGTTGAGATTTTATTAAGTTGCCGAGTTCTGTGGTCATCAAAGGAGATTTGCTTTTGGACGCTCTTCCTGGATTCCCAAACGCAACCACCTGTAAAGTTTCAATCGGGTGGTCTATTGAGGCGTTTGATGATCGTTCACCCAATTGATTGTTCGTTCAGTAAGCAAACAGTCCGCCTTGTCGTCAAGTTTTCAAGTACTGGAGAATTGAATGCACTGCGCACAATAAGCCAACGAAGCCAGTGACAAGACGAGAAGGAGAAACATTTAGCTAAAGTTACTTAATAGTGAACATCTTTGCTTTTGGTAAAGTTGCAGTGCAACAATATTATTATATTGCAAAAATCAAAATTTTGCGGTCGCTATTTAGCTTTTCCAGGAAAGCATGAATATTTATAAACTCAAGATTCTCAATTGTGGTCTTTCAAATGGCCACAAATAGTTACTTATGTTTAATTGAGAGAAAGAGGTGCAGCACGTACGATTTATGAGATTCTTATAAGAAGTATTCGTCTTTTCCAATTCTTAACTTTAATGCTCAAATCCACACATAAATTTAATGCTTACACTTCACTTAGCGAATACGTAGTTTGTGGATCATCAGCTACACATTTTTTTTACCCCCTGAAACATGAAACCCAATGGTTCCTGATGCATTTAATGTTAAAGCAACTACACGCTATAGACTAGCTATTTATGGATTCTTGGTGTCACAGAAAAAAAACATGACCACATAAAACACATTCTATAAAACAAGTAAAATTTTTTATCATCTAGAGTTTGACTAACAAAAATTAGTATTTTGCAGACAGAAGTCATTGATCACCATTGAATCCAAATGTTCTACTTTCCTCTGATCATATTTTGTTTATTCTCTTCTCTCATAAAGCATGTAGAAATAGAAAAGGTGCCCCTACCTATGCCATAATTGAGATAGTGGAGTCACACGTCGAAGATGGACGCATGTCCAGTCACGTGCAGTGTCCTGTCCGCTACTAACCAGTCCGGCTAGAACTAACTGGACCTAATTTGGATATGGGCTTCACATGCTTCAATTGCACTGCATTCGACATTTCATATCTTAAAATACACTGTTTAATGAGACTGAAATTGTAAAATTTTAGAATTAAAATTCTCATTTTTTTTTTATGAAACGAGAATTGATTACCAAACAAAAAGTTTTGATTCCGGAATTGCAGGTTCATTCTTGAATTTATCAAAATTCAGGAACTGTAATTCTATCATAAGAGGTGGAATTATGATTTTCGGAATTTTAAAAATTTTTACATATCTCCTTAGGGTTACGTGTCATAATGTTTTTAATTCATCAATCTTAGAATTCTAATTCCCATATCTTATGGGACACGTCATTTTCAATTCTAGAATCCAGATTGTCAAACACAAAGAGAAACTAGAATTGAAATTTTCATTCCAAGTTCAGTTTGAGGTAGAATTTGGTTTCTATTTGTAATCAAATTTCTGATTGTGTCGGTGCTATTGAAATTAAGAGGCAAAGAAGGTGAAGTCTCACCCTAAGGATGATATTTCAATATCATTGAAGCAGCGTATATGGACACCATACCATGGCTCTAATCAATCTACCATGGAGGTGTTCAAATTTCCAGTTGCAGTTTCTTATCATACTCAAATGAAACACAAAAACAAGATCAATCCTGCCCGTAGGACGGGAGCAAGAGCAGTTTTAAATTTTAAATGATAACAGGGGCAACCACGCGACGCCATCAGGTTGGTTGGTAGGGATTGTCATCTTCATCCTGGGGCGGGCGGCCATGATCATGACCAATTGGGGTGGGAGATCCATGCTCCTTCGATTAATGGAGGTGCATAGTCGGCGAGCCAATAAATTGCTGCAAAGTGTAGAGTGCGTCCCGCGTATGTCCAAACTACTAACTTCCAACAGATCAGACGTGTGCAATAGTTTAGATGGTGATGATGGGCCCTATGGGGAATCTGATATTAAATTTTTATTTTATGTAGCTAATCACCTCCGTGATAGGGAACATGAATCAAATTGAACTGCGCCTCACTTCACGTTGGTGAAAAAGAAAGACCTCAAAAAGGTGGACCTACAAAATTGGATGGCCTCGGTTCCTTCACTAAGCGCACATGATTCCCCTTCTATATTGTCATCTTGTGTGCCCATATATCTGAAAACAAATCAGTTGGAACAATATTCATGATTTTTTACTTGTAGACTAAGATTTTATAAGTGAACAAAGTTCGAATAATCAATTTCTTTCCTTCTCAATTTGTGATCTTTTTAGTAAATAGAGGCAACTAATTACGCATGGACGACTTAATTTGCCAAATCGAAGGTCTTCCACTACATTAACGTTCTTCTCCAGTTGAAGTGATCGCTTTCACCTTTTTCACAGGGAAGGCAAAAACCAAAACAAGCGAAACTTTAACCTGGTGGACGATGGAAATGGGGGATTTCTATTCAGTAATTTTCGATTAACCAACCACTTTCTTGAAACCGGTTCAAAACGATCAATCCCATTCTTTTGAGCCCGAAGCAAGTCTTGAGGGGAATTTACTTTCTCCAAAGTGGTAAAGAAGAGGAAGGTTGAAACAGCCATCTCCATATACTTTGGCATAACCGCCGGCACCAGTACCTGCTTGGCTTTCAGGTTCTCCACATGTGGCGATCCAGCAGTCTTTCTCTCGTCTCTATCTCTCTCTACAATTGCGGTCACAGTTAGCCATCTCTACTTGTCTACATTAATCCTACAAAGTTTGAGCAATAGATACCTATTATTGTTACATTGGCGATTCCATTTAAACTGATCAGGTCATGTTGGTGGTTCCCACTCTCTCTCTCTCTCGCCCCTCTCCCCCCCCCCACCCTCCGGAAGACATGAAAGAATAATGCCAAGAAGCTGGACATTTCTGGTTTGTGGGTTTTGTTCCTTTTCACGAATATATGATTTCATTTTCTTGAAAGACGCACGTTCAGCATAATGACTTTCATTTTCCCCGTCGATTACATCTCACCTCACCACCTCAATTTTTTTGTGATCCTCCGATACCCTTTTTTCCCTAAAATATCTTGATCGCATAATCTGCCTTTTTTCGCCATTCGTTCTGTGGTCAATTTTCTGCTCTACTGCCAACCTTTCCTAGCTTCAAATTCTCAATGTGTTAGTTCTTTTGGTAGCACCTCCTGTTAGTATGTTCCTCCTGCGGGTCCTCTCTTTCTGACAACCACCATTTTTTTTTCTTCTCCTTTTTCTCCCCCTTTTTTTTGCTTTGAACGTTTCCCATGTGCTTTTCATAGTTCTTGTTTTCGCTTTCCGAGATTTCATTACTGCCTTTTCTGCCACCCTTTTCTTAGTTCCTCCGCACAGATTCTCCAATTGGCTTCTCTTTCTTATTAATCGTTTTTTTTTATTCTGGATTCCATCTTTTTAAGATTTCATCGCCTTCATCTTTTTTGAAGAATCCTTGCAGATAATTCCCTATTTGATTTTTCTTCTGCTCTTTCCGGATCCTTGGTTCCAGGTTTGTTGGTAATTAACAAGCATGGCGAATTTTGGGAGCTTCTCCTTGGTTGAAGGCATGGAAGGTTCCATCCTTTCCACCCGCTTTTCTTCTTTGTTTCCATGCCAGATTCTTCAATGTCGAAGCCGAAGATGCACTGGTTCCATGAAAAATGTGGTCTTTGGAAATGAAACTAATCTGGGTGTCTTGAGTGGGAAGAGGGTCTTGCGTGTTTCTGCAAGGTTGGATTTTGGGTATTGCAAGGGGAAGTCAAGGAAAAGCAAGGGGCGGAATGGATACCCTGAAGTGAAGTCGATAGCAAGAAGCTGGGAAGAAGGAGGAGAGAATGAAAGCAGTGCGGATGAGGCTCTGCGTTCCACCATCGAGAAGAGTAAGAAGGTCTTGGCCATGCAGAATGACCTGCTTAAGCAGGTAGAACATTTGAGGCATTACCGTTTTTCTTCATTTGACATGTCTGACATTGGTCTTGTTATATATGTGCAGTTCGATCCTGAAATTTTAAATTATATTTAGCTTTGTCATGTAGAGGATGACTTGGTATGCTAAGTGTCCTCTCTTACTCCGTTTGTCCATTTAAATTAATTGTTTCATTGGGCTTAAGGGATTAACGGGTCTAGCATTTTAGTTGTCTTTCTGAAAGAATACTTCTCTAGATTTTTTAACGTAGCATTCCTTTGGAAGATCTAATAACACATGATTCTCTTTTCTGAACTTTGGCAACGGTCACACCGGTTATATGCTACATAGGAAGGAATCTACTGCATTTTTCTTCATGTGTTGTAACAATCTGTGGTTGGTTTTGCTTACCTTCTAGATTTTCTACCCACCTATGAATATGCTTATTAAATCAGAAAGAGGGATTTAGGAGGTTTTTTTTAGCAAATAAACAAAATTGTTTCACTTTGCTATCTTCTGTATTGGGAGCTAATAATTGTGGTTCAACTACTGCACTTTGAGTTGTTTAGGAGAATGACATTGAGAAGGTAATCGACGGAGGTCAGATAGCACCTTTTTTACATTTCTGCTGTGAGCTCAAGGTGATGATTATCGCCTTTAGAGGAACTGACATATTATTGTGGGTCCATCGGATAGAGCCTTGCTCTCGTTACCTTATATGTTTGGTTAGAGGGTAAAAAAATCATGTGGCTGATAAAACTAAAACTAGATAGTTGCAAATAGTCAACATTGTAAGCCAGATGCCACACTAGAGAATGTTCTGAAGTTGGTAATTCTAACTTTGCAAGAGAATGATCCTTGAAGATAAATGAGGTGTTGAAAATCAAGTCCTTCAATGATTCTGCGTGATACTTGCAATTCATTTTTTCTTCTAGAACATCTCACTTCTTTCTATAATTTGGTGTAGGTCCATAAGAGTGCATCTTATGGATCTAGCTCATGGATATGTAACCTACTTCCAGCATAACCCTTGTAACGGGTATACATATACATCTTATGACATGTAGTATGAAAACTATGCAGGTCACCGTCTGGGTGGATGCACATGTACATGGCATGTGCTTGTATTCATGTCTGTGTGAATATTCACTTAATTCTGAAGTCCAAATGTCACATCTGCTCGTACTTTAGATTTACATGTTTATTTATGCACGTTCCGTACTCCTAAACATTATGGACGTCCCATTTACCAGTATTTATGAATTTATAATGGAAGCCCCTTGGTTTGAATCATTGTCGCAGAAAACACGTTTTGTTAGAAAAAAAACACACAAAAAGATGTTAAAAGAAATTTCAAGCGAAAAAAAAAGGTAAAACATGCTTTTTTGAAAAAAACATTTATTATTTTCAAAGTTTTCACATTTTTTTGCATTTTTACATTTTTTAATTACCAATTTTTTATTTTTTACATTTGTTACATTTTATTTGTAGCTTTTTTAACTTTTTTAAAACCTGTCAATATTTTCAACTTTATCATATTATACCAGAGAAAAACTTCGCCGTTATATACCCGAAAACCAAATTTGTGACAATGGTTTGAATATAAAAACTTGCCTGCAGTGTGCTGATAATATGCAATAAACCAAGAATATACTTTAAAGTTAAACTATCATACCTATATTGAAAGTGAATTTCCTACACCCATAACAATATTGTGATCTACATATGAGTAAGCTTGTTTTGTCAATTTTATGGAGTTAGTGCATTTTGTTTGTGGATTTTAAATATAACACTTCCTTTGATTTCATACATGGTGAAGTATGAACGCATCCTGATTAAGTCTATCTTTTTTTTTTTAAAAAAAAGTTATTGTACAATTGTCTTTTCTCAGTGGAAATGAAGATTCTATGAGAGCTATGGAGAGAATTAATGACATGAAGTAGCCAATGTCTTAGCATTATTTTCTTTGTTATTGTTTCAAATGCAGATTGCAGAAAAAAGGGAACTTGTTTCATCTATCAAACAGACTATGTTTCATCCTGAGCAAGAATTTTCTAATTCCATTAAGTTGAATAATTCTGTATCAAGTATGGAAGTTTCGGAAGAGGACAGGGAGCAGGGAGCCGTTGATAGAGAATTTGGTGGTGGGATCGTTCGGGATAAGTTTGACCGGTCAGCTTCGGTTGCAGATCCAACATATTCTGGTAATGATGATGATGATGTTGAAGAAGAACCTAAAACAGATATTCAGTATAAACCTTTTAATGCACAAACAGATTTGAAAGGAGAGTTTGGAGAAACTAGTTTAACTTCAGAGAATGGCTTTGCTCAAGAACCTAGAAGGATTGAAAATTTTTCATCATTTTCTGTCAAAGCCGATCTGGGAGAAGTAGAACAACTAAGAGAACATATGCCAACTCCAGAACCTGCTGTATTGCCACCTTTTCTTACTGAACGAATTAAAGGTTATGATGTGAAGGGTGATGAGGTTTTTGAGTCGGATGGTTCAGTTTATCTAATGGATGAGATTATTGAAGAGCCTGAAATGCTGCCTGACGAAGAAGATGTAAAACTTCCTCCATTGGCTGGGGCCAATGTGATGAATGTCATACTCATATCTGCAGAATGTGCCCCATGGTCGAAAACTGGTACCATATTAAGTGTTTATAGCTCTTATCTTTACTTTCTTTGTCTGTTCAGTTCCTTTATGGTATTAGCACCATTCATGTCATAATTCATATATATATTTCTTCCTCTCTTGTTTTTTCCTCCTTTCAGTTCTGATATAAACTTTACCTACTTACATAATACTTTGTTTTTTCTGCTGCATACATGCTAATACATTTTGGATTTCTGAAGGTGGGTTGGCAGATGTAGCTGGTGCTTTACCTAAGGCTCTGGCTCGGCGTGGCCATAGAGTTATGGTAAGATATTGATATGATAGCATTTATCCCATGTGCCTTTGTGGCCCTGTAAGTAACTAGTCATGATGATACATTACTAATTGAAAAGCCAATGTTTGTTTTTAGTTTTACAGATTAGAAGCAAAACTGCAAACATATTTTTCCAGTCAGTGTTTATGTGTACAAACAATTTCTGAAAGTAGTGTAATCCTTCACATTTCACATTGAAGGCATTTTGTACTTAATGATCTTATCACTTGATTCTTGCTGATAAAGTTAATTTATCCTTATTGCAGCTAACGTCAAGCTTTTTGCTGTAAACTGTTACAAGTTAAGCTCCAATTAGTAAGGTCTCCATAGTTGAACTGATAATTATGTTCATTATGTAGGTTGTGGCACCAAGATATGGCGATTACCATGAAGCAAAATATGTTGGTGTAAACAAAAGAATCAATGTGGGTGGACAGGTCTGTGATATGTTGTAGCTCGTCTCTCTCTTTCTCTCTCTCATATGCACATGAGGCCCATAGGCAGAAATATTTCTAGCTTATTCATTAATCAAGGTATGCGTACTTTGCAGGACGTTGAAATAGGCTACTACCATGCCTATATTGATGGGGTTGATTTTGTATTTATTGATAATCATATGTTCCGCCACAGCGAAAAGGATATTTATGGTGGGGATCACTTGGTATGTTGCTTTTGCCCTTTCATTTGGTAGTTCTTCAGGAACATTGGCTTTGCTGAAAGTTGTTTTGCTTTCATCTTTACATTTGCTTTCCCCCCCAGATTTATGATTCTGGATGCCTAAATTTCAAATTTGTTCTTAGGATACTCGTTCCTCTGCTTTTGTTGTAACTTGTTCCAAATTTTCAAGCTAAACCAAAGAATGATGGTAATATGGATCTTCCCTGAGTATTTCGAATCATGGTTCATGGGAAAATCTGCTAAGCTGATAGAAACATTGGATCAACTCTTTTTTCTGGCTCTTAAATGCAATCGTTTAAAGTGGCCATTATTTTCTTTTTCTGCACTCCACATGTGATGCAATGCCTATATCACATTTCTCAGTATGGTCTTTCTTGTTAACCTATGAAGACTTTAGATACATGTTCTGCCTTGCAGAATAGATGCTTGCCCTCTTGGCATTCGGCCATTGGGTCAATAGGCATGTATGAAGGGAGGACTGCATTGCCAAATTGGCATTTTTCTTGGCAGAATGGCAGGGAGTGGATGCTATATGTTTGGCATGGAGCATCCGTTCCAGAGATTCGGGCAAACATGTGCCAATCCTCGCCCTTGTTGCGCACCCTGTTCTTGGGAACTTCAGGAAAGAACGTCTTGTTCCTGGCATTCCCAGGACACAGTCAGACACTCTCCGGAATAAGGTGGTTTGACTTACTAATGGTTGCATGTGACAGCCATCAGTTATAGGGAGGATTTCTCTGACCATATCCAAGAACTGGAATAAGCTCCCCTTGAAATGGATCACTTGTATGTATTTAGGTGAGTTGATGGGATGCTTTTGCTAAGCCTGATTAAATAAACAGAAAACATGAATTTGAATTCTTTTGTTGGAGCATACATGCACAATATATGTTTGTGCACGTGTGCGGTGAATGTGGTCGTATGTGCATACATATAATATATTGCAGACATAATTTCCATTATGTTTATCTCCTTATGTATGTTTCTCATTATGTATAATACTATATTATGAAAAGCTTTCTTTTTATTATTTTTTAGCATCTATTTGACTTGCTCTTGCCTTATTATAGGTGATTTTGAAGCGCATGATTTTGTTCTGCAAAGCTGCAGTTGAGGTATGGTGCTGAAGTTTCTTTAAATGACCAATAAGCCTATAAATTTTCTGTAGTAGCATTGCTGTTCCACATAATGAATCTCCTATTGAACGAACAACTAGAATTCCAGAGTTGAATTTCAATTTCCTTATAGTTTGTATCCAAGGGGGCTGCTATGCTTGAATAAGAGTTGAGTATTTTCTTTTATATCATGAATCATTTGACGTCATGGATAATATTGCAAACTGTGAGCTTGAAATGTTCATACACCAAAAAATCATGTGCCACATGATCTTTGACATCTGACCTTTTTCTAAATTTCCTTACTCTAGTGCAAACTCTATTTTTTCTTTTTCACCAACCACCACACCCTTGTGTTTTTTTTTTTTTTTTTGACTTCTTTATTCTAACAAGAAGTTTAGTTCACTTAAATTGTATATAGTTAGTTTTGACATGCAGAATATGGGTCTTTTGGATGGTTTGATTTATCAATTTGGTTAGGTCCAATGACCGAGTTGTCTGCCTACCAGCCTTGATGATCAACTTAGTATTGGCTATATTTAGCCCCAAGCATCTAAACAGGCATTGTATAAAGACAACACATGTATGGCTGCATCAATATGTGCCCACATTCTTTTTGGTAGTTCCTGTGCCCTAATATTTTCATGCAAAACATACCTCTACAAATTTCATCCTTGTCCATTTGATCAAAAATATTTTCAGAAGGAAGTTATGGAGAGAGGATCTTGTTTTCTTCAGCATCTATATGTAAATTAGCTGAAGAGATGAACAGTTGCAAGAAAGGGTGTGATTGTCCAGAGCGTATGCCCTGCAAAGTGCAAACTGCCCAGAGAGCTGAAGCTAAACAACTTTCTTAGGCAGCCTGTAATATTTACTTTAGTAGGCAATGAATTCATCCATTTTTTTGTTGCTGATGTTCTGGACAATATATTCTTTCTTGTGATTTCATGCATGCATATTAGCATGCACATAAGTGCTTTCTGTTTCTACTCATCTCTTGAATTTGTGGCTGGGACCTTAACATCATGAGGTGGTTACTCTAGGTCCCTTGGCATGTTCCTTGTGGTGGTGTGTGCTATGGAGATGGAAATTTAGTGTTCATTGCAAATGATTGGCATACGGCATTGCTGCCAGTTTATCTGAAGGCATATTATCGTGACCATGGTTTAATGAAATATACCCGATCTGTGCTTGTCATTCACAATATTGCCCATCAGGTATGTCTTTGTTTACTATTTCTCTATTATAATGTTCACTGTTCAGAATATCTTGACGAAACGATGCTGAAATCTGGTAATAATGCAAAATAATTAGATACTATCCAATAATAAAGTTGGTATCTAGCCTCAATATCCTCTTTTTTGTATTCTAAACTATAGATTCCTAGCTTGTTAAAGACCACATCTCTTTCTATTCGGCATGCATAAAAAGCATACTACTACTTCTGGGAATATATTCAAAGTTGAAACATATACTGAAATTTTTACCCTTCAATGAACACAAAAAGATTTTTAATCTCAATAAGCCTGGTCTTGTTGGATAGGTATTTAAATATTGCTGGTTACTTAGTATATCAACATCTTTATGGTATGTTACTGAGGAGATAAATGTGTGATAAATATAAATCTTTGTGGGTGTCGAGTTGAAGACTCTGGATCAAGACCCAACCCTGGATAGGCTTGGTGGTCCATGCTCACCCTTAATTTAAAAAAGTGAAACTTCTAGGGCAAAAGTTTCTTTACTTCAAGCAGACATGATGTAGCTGCTTCTGCTTCCTTGTTTTTGTCACGATTTTTCAACTTTACATTGGACAAACAAAGAACATTTTTTTCACGTGCAAGAATATAAGAGACTCGAGATCTGAGAAAGGCTTCTTTGTGGCTTAATGTTTGAAATTTGGTTGGGTCTTTATATTAGGAAGTGGGGCTGGGAACTTCTTAACTGATGAAAACATGTTGCTTCTTGTGATGGTGTAGTCCATGAAGCAACATCATTGGGTTAACCACTTCCCTTTTGATGCTTTTGTAAACTGAGGCTTAGCATGTGAAGCTAAGCTTGCTATACTACTTATGCTCTTTCTTTTGTTGTTAATAGGAAGCTTTTTTTCTGCACCCTTTAGCTAGGGATAAATGTTTCAAATGTTCTTGTGATTGCAAGCATCCATTTCTGCGCACACAATTGTGGATTGATAATGGCCTAGTTTCCTTTTGTATCAAAAGAGTTCTTGAACTTGTTAGCATCCATTACAGATACAGTCCATTTAAAAGATGGTCATGAAGGCAGCTGCTTCCTATTGGATACGATTTGTTTCAAGATTTCTCTTGCTTTCTTGATTCAAAAGTTTAAAACTTAATCATTTGTGTTTCAATTCATTTTTCTTTTTAAATTGAGACTGCTTTTATTGATATTCAGGGGCGTGGTCCAGTGGATGATTTTTCTCTTACAGGACTGCCAGATCACTATCTTGATCTTTTCAGACTTTATGATCCAGTTGGCGGTGAGCATTTTAATATTTTTGCGGCTGGACTTAAAACAGCTGATCGAGTTGTGACTGTTAGCCATGGTTATGCCTGGGAACTGAAAACATCTGAAGGTGGCTGGGGCCTTCATGAGATAATAAAGGAGAATGATTGGAAATTGAGAGGCATTGTCAATGGTATTGATATGAATGAGTGGAACCCACAGTTGGATGTTCACCTGCAATCTGATGGTTATACAAATTACTCCCTTGAAACCCTTAAAACTGGTAAACCACAGTGCAAAGCTGCTTTACAGAAGGAGCTGGGTTTGCCAGTTCGTGATGATGTCCCCCTTATTGGTTTCATTGGAAGACTAGACCACCAGAAAGGAGTGGACCTCATTGCTGAGGCCATGCCTTGGATGGTCAGTCAGGATCTGCAATTGGTGATGTTAGGTACTGGAAGATCTGATCTTGAAAACATGCTGAGGCAAATTGAAGGTCAACACCGTGATAAAGTTCGTGGATGGGTTGGTTTCTCTGTGAAAATGGCACATCGTATAACTGCAGGTGCTGACGTCCTACTGATGCCATCAAGGTTTGAACCTTGTGGCTTGAATCAGTTGTATGCAATGGTATACGGCACAGTTCCTGTTGTTCATGCTGTTGGCGGGTTGCGAGACACAGTACAAACCTTTGACCCATTCAACGAGACTGGACTTGGATGGACTTTTGATAGAGCTGAAACCAGTAGGTTGATACATGCGCTAGGAAACTGCTTATGGACTTACAGAGACTACAAGGACAGTTGGGATGGAATACAACGACGAGGAATGATGCAGGACCTCAGTTGGGATCATGCTGCTCAGTTATATGAAGAGGTTCTAGTTGCTGCTAAGTATCAGTGGTGATGCTTGAGACAGGGCAAAACAGTAATGATCTCAGTAAACCGTTCCTTCTGCTGATGCCACAAGTATGATTGCAGTGAAAGCTTCTCTTTAAGCTTCTGAAATCCAGCATGATGAGCTAGCAAGATGTATCTTTTGACCAACAACCCTTTCAAACCCTTGTCCCCCAAACCTGGCACTTCCAATGAAGGAAATTTTGTTTCCAATGAAGACCACACGTGGCACTTATTTGTACATAATTTGCAGTTTTAGATAGGCCTGAGTGGGACCTGCCAATGTTCTTGCAGTGCCATCCGTTTGAGTACATACAGTTGAGTTTCAAAATGCGGATTCATTTTCCTGTTAATATATATCTTTGGTCAATCTGCTTTCTTTCAGTGTCCGTAGATTACGATAGAAAGTGATTAAACGTGTTCGTTTTCATAGACCAACTAAGAACTCCATATGACAGGTCTGCTAGGACCCGTGAATCCTTTTGCCTATGCATTACGCGTAGTTTTGGTCTTGTGGCAAGGGATGCTCGCTGTGACTTTCCAGGGTTTGCGCCGGACGGTCATTAAACATGTTATGAGGGCCGTTTGACAGGAATAAAATATCTTTCATTTGATACGGTTGTAGGCTGTCTGGTGCCATGAGCTCTGTATTCTTGGCTTTATGGAGTTGGCCAAAAAAACCAAAAACCTCGGAGGTTAATAGTTCAATACTATAGGTTCATCTTGTGGCACAACCTAGGAAATGTACTAAAGCCTCACTTTTGAATTTATGTAGCAAACAGATGCCCAAGTTGGTGCCTTTAATAACCTTTTAAAAGTAACGAGTGGTTGACCCAGCAGGTGACAGTAGAGTTATGAATACTGTTGAGGTGAAGACCTTCCGTAAAAATTTCAGTTGTGATTCTCCCCGCATAAGACAGTAGAGTTATGAATACTGTTGAGTTGTGGTATCCTCATTAGTTGCTGTGGTGAGAGAGCTCAGTCGTAGTTTGTCTTTTCAAAAGCAGCTTCCTCAAGTGACTTATCATAGTTTACTTTAAACTGTACGATGTAATATTTCAAATTTCAGGTTGCATTTTGTTTGTACATAAAAAACTAGGGATCATATTGCAGAACTTTCGAATCAAGTATAATTTTCGTTTTTGACCATGGCTTCTCCAGCAGTGGAAAATATTGAATCTGAGAATAACCTGTTTGAGCTTATAAGGTCTCTGCAGAGCCTGTGTAAGAACCATTCATGAGTTCTATAGATATGACGAGTTTGAAACTTTATATGGTCATCTTCGCCAGCAATGTCGAAACAAAAAAAATCTTTCATATCAGAGGGATGAAGAACTTGATAGATTATCCACCATCGAGGTGCATTTGGAAATGTACAGCTCATGTACCTTGTGAGAGTTGGAGAAGGTTCTCCTTGAAACTCTCTCTCTCCCGCTACTGCTTGATCCGGTGAGCCAAGGCTCATCCCTACCAGCTGGAGTGAGACGTTCAGGGTCTTTGAGCTGTACTAGCATCAGTCAATAGTAGCAATGCACCATTCAACTTGGATGTCACACCCTACCAAGTTATTGAGACCTCTCACTACAGTGTCACCCAATATTTTTGTCAATGGAGTTTCCATTTTACCAGCTCCTGCCTCCCCCTCTCCTTTTTTCTCTCCACAATGTCTCTCTTCGCCTAAATTGTATGAGCAACAAGTAGGCCAGTGCCAGTTTATTGATTGTTTTGCCTATAGATCTTAAAAGGAAGCGCAAGGAATGTGGCTGTCTGAAGATGGGGCAACCACCGTTATCACCATTAGAACTTGTGACGAGCTGTGTCTGGATCCTGTTGGGAAACGTAATGCGGGCCCTAAATATAACTCAGCTACAAACTCAAATTTATGCGGAGAAAATCCAACAGTTTCGACGTCCAAAATGATACTCAATAATAACTTTGACAAAGTACTCTTTAAAATGTAAACTATTTATTTATCACACTAGATATTACAAAAGATGACTCCAGAGAACTCACCTCGGCTCACGTAGTGAGCTAACATGCCCAACGCCCTTGCAGCGCACACTTGAAACTGCAATGCTCGAGCTCACGAAGTGAACACACGAGCTAACACTCACAACCTCACAAATGGAGCACACTCAACTCACAAGTTTTTCACACACGCTCACTCTTTTTCTCACGTACACCTCAACATGGCCATCATCCCCTATTTATAGGGATTACTTAGTCGGTGGAGGAAGAATCCACCACTTTCTCAATTTTCCTTTTTCTCATTTTTTTTTTATTTCATGTAATCATTACATGCACCGACATAAAAGAGGAGGTTTAAGATGCTTCGTGAGAGTCGGTGATGACTCTTAACAATCTCCCCCTCATTACCGACTCTTGACTTATGACTCTCAACATTCTTCGAAACTTGGTGAATATCTGCACTGGCAAGCCTTTGGTAAATATGTCAGCAACTTGATCTGCTGAAGCGACTGGCTGTAACTGAATATCTCCTTTGAGTACTTTTTCTCTGATAAAATGATGCTCCACCTCTATATGTTTTGTCTGAGCATGGAAGACAGGATTTTCTGCCAGTCTAATTGCACTCTGATTGTCGCAGTATATTATGACTGCATAATCCACATTTTGTTTGATGTCTTTCAGTAGTTGCATCAACCACATACATTCTTGTGCTGCTTGAGATGCTGCTCTATACTCTGCTTCGGTTGTAGACAGTGAAACTGTTATGAAATTGCACCACTTTCAAGACTAAACGTATATCCAGTAGTTGATCTTTGAGTTGATAAGTCTCCAGCATAATCCGCATCACAATGACCAACAACTTGACAGTTGGTCCCTTCTCATAAAGCATACCAAAGTCAAGAATTCCTTTGATATACCTTAATATTCTTTTTAGTGCTTCTAAATGTGGCTTCCTTAGAGTTTGCATAAACCTGCTCACAACACCAACTGCATAGGCAATGTCTGGTCTTGTTAATGTTAAGTAGATTAGGCTTCCAACCAGTTGTCGATACATAGTAACATCGTCCAGCCTGTCTCCTTCATCAACTCTAAGTTTTGCATTTATCTCAATTAGTGTTGAGACAGGTTTGCAACTGAGCATACCATACTTACGTAGTAAGTCATGAGCATACTTCTTTTGACTTAAAAATAATCCTTGAGTTTCGTAATCAATTTCCAATCCAAGGAAGTGTCGCAACTCCCCTACCTCTTTCATTTCGAATCTCACCGTGAGATGTTCACGAATGAGATTAATTTCTTCATTGTCATCTCCAGTAATAATTAAATCATCAACATAAATTAACAAAATAGTAAGTTTCGTACCTCTTGCCTTGACGAAGAGACTTGAATCTGCTGAGGAGACTTGAAATCCACTAAACACAAAAAATTCAGCTATTTTCCCGTACCATGCTCTGGATGCTTGCTTCAGTCCATAGATTGCTTTTCTTAACTTGCAGACGTAGTCTGGTTTGTTTGGAGATTTGAATCCTTGAGGCTGCTCCATATAGATTTCATGGTCAAGATCTTCATATAAGAAAGCATTTTTTACATCCATTTGCCATAGCTTGTAGGATTTGCTTGCAACAATGGCTATCAGAATACGTACGGATGTGATCTTCGCAACATGACGAAAAGTTTCTTTAAAGTCAATATTATACTGCTGAGAAAATCCTCTCGCGACTAGTCGAGCCTTATATCTATCAACTGAGCCATCTGTCTTTCTTTTTATTTTGTAAACCCACTTACAAGTAATGGGCTTTACTTCTGCAGGCTTTGGTATGAGCTCCCAGGTTTCGTTATGCTCCAATGTCTTCATTTCATCTTTCATTGCTGATTGCCACTTTTCAACATCTTTTGCTTCTTCAAAAGAAGCTGACTCGATCTCCTCCATGATGGCATAGTCTGCATCTGCATACTTGGGATTTGGTTTTGGTATTCTTGTTGATCTTCTTAGTGTTATGGGTGCTACTTTTGACTCTTCAAATTGTGATGGTCTTTCTTCTTCTGCAGTTCTTTGTTGGATTGGACTGACTTCAGTTCTCCATGGATCTGCTCTTTCTTCTCGTCTTGAGCTATGTTCAGGCGTTTGAACTTGTTTATCTGATCGTCTTGCTTCTTTATCATCTGACTCAGGTTCGCCTTGATTCATCACGAATTGAATTTTGTTTCAAACATCTTTATCAAAAACTGGGGAGTCTGGATGCGTCTTCTTCTTTTATGACCACCACGATGATGCTTCATCGAAGATGATGTCACGAGAAACGTAAACTTGTCATGTGCTAGGATTAGCACATCTCCATCCCTTCCGATATGTATCATATCCAACAAAGACACACCTCTGCGCCTTTTTGTCAAACTTAGTCCTGTGCTGCTCAGATATAAAGACATAACAAACATAACCAAATACTCGAAAATAACTCACAGATGGCTTTTTTTTATAAAGCATTTCATATGGAGATTTAAAATTAAATCTCGGCATTGGTAGTCGATTAATTACGTGCACAGTAGTGCTGACACATTCAGCCCAAAATCTTGGTGGCATGTTCTTTGCATGCATCATACTTCGACATGTTTCTGCTATGTGGCGGTTCTTCCGTTCTGCCACTCCATTTTGTTGAGGCGTATAGGCGCATGTAAATTGCTTAAGAATACCATGTTGCCTCATGTACGCCATAAACATGTCTGATGTATATTCGCCACCATTATCGGTTTGTAGACACCGAATTCTATGCCTAAGTTCTTTTTGCACCATTTGGTGAAACTCCTTAAACTTTTCAAGTGCTTCAGACTTTTCTTTCATAAAATAGACCCAAGTATATCTTGAAAAGTCATCAATAAAAGTGATAAAATACCACTTACCTCCAACTGATGGGTCTGGTACTTTGCCGAATACGTCTGAATGCACAAGTTCGAATGGCGCTTTAGCTCTATATTTTGATTCTTTGTATGGCCTCCTGTGCGCCTTTCCATATTGACATCCTGGGCATACTTTGTCAGTTTGTACCTCAAACTTGGGCAGGCCAATCAACTGCCCCTTATTAGACATCTCCTGAAGTTTGTTGTATCTAACATGAGCGAGTCTCTCATGCCAGATATCTGCAGTGTCATGCTTCTTTGCTTTGTCAATATATGCTGTTTCTGCTTACAAGACATATATTGACTCAACTTTTCTTCCTTCGAACACGGGAGTTCCTTGAACATCTTCGTCTTTATAAACTTTCACATCATTTGGTCCGAACAAAACATAGTGCTTTAAAGCTGTTAGTTGTGGCACAGACAACAAATTCTTTGTCATTCCTGAAATATGGTAAACGTTCCGTAAAATCCGGTCTTTATCGAAGTTGGCTACAACCTCTGCTTCTCCAATATGTGACACCAGGAGCTTTGTGTTGTTAGCAGTAACAACAACTCGATTTCCATCATATTCTTTCATACTTACAAACTTGCTCTCATCACCAGTCATATGATTTGAGCATCCAGAATCAATTATCCAATCAGTTTGATAATTGATCTTCTCTTCTTTTTCTTTTGGAGGTTTTATATGGGTGGAATTGCATCTTTCTTGTTTAACATCATCTTTAACCTCCATTGAGTACAAAAATGAATTTTTCTGTACAACTTCATTAGCTCCCCCATGTTGCTTACTTGTCGTGACTGTATTTCCTTCATGCATTCTGACTCTGCAGTCACGAGCAATATGACCCAATTTTTCACATTTAAAACATTTCACCTTTGGTCTCCACTGCTGTATAGTTTCTCTTGTTTTCTTTTCTACATTTTTCTATTTCTTTTCACCAATGTTCCTACTTGGAGACTTAATGACTGGCTTAGCTGGCCAACGTGATCTCTGACCCTTACTAAACAAAGCCTCCTCATTATTTCCTTTGAGAGAAAGCCCAACCATTTGCTTTGCTAACGTTTCTTGATTGATCAAGAGATTCTCTAACTCCAACAAAGTTGGTTGAACTGGCCAGCCTTGAACACCAATTATGAAACTGCCAAATTCTGGACGAAGTCCGCGAATAAGAATTCTCTGCATATGGGCCTCACTAATCTTAGACTCAGGGTCAATTTGAGATATCTCCCTACAAATATTTTTACCCTTCATAAAATACTCTGCTATCGACATGTTTTCCTGAGTTAATGTAGCTAACTCATTTTCCAACAATTATAGGCGGGCATCATTAGCTCGTGAAAATAAGGTTGCAAAAGCATCCCATGCTTCTTTAGGAATCGTAGCATCTCGTATATGCTCTAATAAATCTTTCTCGATTGATACCTTAATTGCAAATAAAGCTTTTTCTGCTTTGATCATCCATTTCTTCTTCGCTTCCTCGTCGATATACTATCTTCCATAATTCCTGTCCTAGAAAATACGACTCCATACAGGATTTCTAATAGCCATAATTGCTATTGTTAAGTTTCTCAATATTGTTTAATGCAACCGCTAATGCCGCCATAATTTCAGGATATATCTATTCCAATAAATCGGCCCTCGGACAAAACCTCGCTCTGATACCACTTGTTGGGAAACGTAATGCGGGTCCTAAATATAACTCAGCTACAAACTCAAATTTATGCGGAGAAAATCCAACAGAGTTTCGACGTCCAAAATGATACTCAATAATAACTTTGACAAAGTACTCTTTAAAATGTAAACTATTTATTTATCACACTAGATATTACAAAAGATGACTCCAGAGAACTCACCTCGGCTCATGCAATAAGCTAACACACCCAACGCCCTTGCAGCGCACACTTGAAACTGCAATGCTCAAGCTCACAAAAGTGAACACACGAGCTAACACTCACAACCTCACAAATGGAGCACACTCAACTCACAAGTTTTTCACACAGGCTCACTCTTTTTCTCACGTACATCAACATGCCCATCATCCGATATTTATAGGGATTACTTAGTCGGTGGTGGAAGAATCCACCATTTTCTCAATTTTCCTTTTTCTCATTTTTTTGTATTTCATGTAATCATTACATGCACCGACATAAAAGAGGAGGTTTAAGATGGTTCGTGAGAGTTGGTGATGACTCTTGAGTCGGTGGTGACTCTTAACAGATCCCTGGTAGTACTGACAATCTTGAACCATTGGCTTGCAGGGTCGCATTTCTTGTCTCCTTCTAAGCATTTGCAGGGGTTGGTGACGACATTTTGGTTGGAGTCGACATCCATGCAGTAGATGAGGGTGTCATCGGAGGAGTTAGATGCAAGATGCAGGTTGGAGGCGGAGATGGGGTTCCATCTGGAGTTGGCATCCGAGCAAAAGTTTCCAAGCTTGACCGCCTTGCCTTGGCCAATCGCAGCAACACAGACCGGGCTCTCCTTCATCTGCAGAGTGTGGTCCGTTGTGTAGGTCCAGGCTGCGCCCGAATCAGTACAAGGTCCGAGCTTCAATGGCTCCAAGAGTGTCGACTGTCTTGTGATGCAGAGGCCCGTCAGTGGGTGGAAAATCAATTGGTATGAGCTCTCCTGTGATAGACCCGGACCTAAAACTCAAGCATTTATGCATCACAAACCAATTAATATTCATCAGTACAGCTTAATCTATGACCAATGTGTAGATAGTGCAGCAAGAAAGGAAAGCGAAGCACTGGCAAAATCTTTCGGTGGGAAGAAGAAGAAGAAGGACGAGATGGATGAAATATTGTCATACAATTGAAATGAATCAGTAGCTACCTTGAAATGGGGACTGAAGGACGGAAATCCTTGCAAGGAGGCTCCCGTTCCTTGGGGCAGACCAGTTCTGGTTGAGCAGTCCATACGTCTCGTCCAGGCCAATCTTGCCTTCCCTCAAGTAGTAGCTGCCCTGTAGCGTCCATAAAGCCCAGTCCATGTCCATCTCCGCCATCACCCCCAGTATGCAGTTCAGGTACCTGTTGTCATTTACGTTCACCCCTCTCTGATCCACACCGAACTCACTCAGGAACAATGGGTAGTACTCCTCCCCTCCTTCCCCTGCTTCACTGCCACCACCATTGCCATTGGCCCCTGTCAGCAGGAAGCCCCCCCTCCTCATGAAGCTGCTCACCACCGAACCACACACCTGATTTGGGTTTCCGTTCACCCACGCCTGACCATCAGAGAACCCATACCTGCGCCGCAACCATCCCCCAATTAACGACAACATCAATATCTTATAAGGTAATTAATGCTCCTTTTCAACAACAGTAGATTGAGAATGTATACACTGACAGCGTTGCCGTCTTCTTACCAGTGCAACTCGAACACCAACTTGTTGGGAAAGCTCAGCTTCACCGAAGTGCCTCCTCCGCTCTTCCTTACAAAGCTGAGGTCTGTGTCAAAGCTTAGCCCTGAGAGTATGACCAGAACTTGAGGGTTAGCGGAGTGCACAGCCTCCGCGCCTTTCTGCATGTACTGGAACCACTGCTGCTGGTTCTGCTTGGGGCCGCGCAGCTCGTTCCTCAAGCTCATTCCCACCACTTGGGGCGTGTCGTTGAACATGGAGGCCACACGCGCCAAGCCGCTGATCCAGGTACCGGGGTCGAAGTACTGATCATTGAAGAAGCCATTTCCATCGGAATTGCTGCAGCACCACCCGGGCTTGCTGATGTGATTGTCCAATATCACGAAGATGGAGTTGGCAGCAAGGCTTGATACAACGGCCTAATTGATTAAGATGAACTCAGTTAAGAAGCATTATATGTTGGTAATCAGAATGTCATTGATCCAATGGTCAGAGATGAGTTGGATTCTTATTTTCCATATACATTGATCCTATAGGCTATTACAACCCAAAAAATTGAAGACTAAAGGGAAAAAAAAATTCCACTTCTTGTCGGTCAATCCCGAAATATGAGGAAGCTAAAGCCTTGTAAACTAGGAGCTACCTTCATTCAACGTTGCTAGTTTTACTGTCATGAGAGGACTCTGGTGGGTTGGTTACTTGGTTATAAATTTGATTGATCTGTCAAAAATTGAAATGAAAAAAGTCTGATGCAGTAACTCGTTCAGTTTTATGAATAACAATGATTCGGATCATCAGTTTCATCAAGTAAAACACCAAAATCGTACGTAGAAAAAAAAAAGTTCTTGCACAAACTGCAAGAAGGAAGGATATATATACTAGAGATTGCTATTAGTTCATCTTAGCAACGCGCGCGGTTTGAATAACAAAAACTAAAAGCCTAAAGACAGGGATCAACTGCTTATAATTCATTATCTAATTTTGGGGCTTCTACAATTCTTGAATTACTTGCTGAGTTTTTCAGACCTTCAGCAAAACCAATAGAACAGGTTCCAAAGCTGCTCTTTCAGCTAGACTCATTAATAAATTCAAATGATCTGAACTCAGGCCATCTGAAATATGGTAAAATAATTGATGCTTCGGCACGTTATGACTTTAATTTTGTTATATCTGGTTATGATGTGAATCAACTTGATGTTACAAACGTTTTTTTCAGCAAGGAACCCTCGATATAAATTGACAATCTAACGGTCATGATCCTCAAGAAGAGCATGACCTAATTCCAGTGTGTAGATTGAAGAAGACGATATATACCGTCTTAAAACAATCTCCAAAGCTTCGTATTTCGAGCTTCAAAATAGTAAAAAAATTGAGCATTAGTGAATTGAATCAGTTTGCCACTGATTCAATCTGACTTGGTCAGACTAATTCAGGCAGATTTTAATTACACCGCGTGAAGTGGAACCCAAGACTTTCTCTCTCTATATCTGTCATAAGATTTTCTGTTGGGCCCTCAAGACAAAATGCCAAACAGTTTTTTTTTGGTGGGAACAATAATGGAAGTGGTTGGGTATTTAACCAAAACAACCTGACAAGAACAAGCAAAATAAAAATAAAGGAAGAAAAAGTTGAAGGACGTCCGTGAGTGAAGAAAAAGCTGAGAGAAAAAAAGTGGAGTGGTTGATGTGGTTCTTTCGAAAGAGCAGGGTAGGCCACCCCTAAACCAAACCCAATTAGCACCACAAAATCAAAGGGGGGCTCAACTACGCCTTGGCTTAGTTGGATGTTAGATCCTCTGAGATTAATGTAGCTTCAAGTTAAACCCTTCCTCCCTTCGATGCTTCATTAGAAATTTTTACTTAGCGTTTAAGAGTAAAACCAAGAGGATCTCTACTGTGGATCTTAAGTCATGCATTAGATTCAGTGCGTCATTTATGCATGCAGGCCATAATATCTCGGCTCAATATCATACACAATTTAACGAAGTAAAAGAAAGAAAGAAAGAAAGAAAAAGGTTCACCTTAAAGGCATCGGTCAGTGGGAGATCGATGAGATGAGGGTTGTGAAACTGCAGAGTAGCAACCGAGTCGATGAGATTCAAGCTCTCGAAGGAGGACCTGACGGTCAGGTTGGAGTAGGAGTCGTCGGTGAAGAGGAAGAGGGGCCATGTGAACCGGACGCAGTTGAAGCCCATGGTGGATATGAGTCTGGATATGTTGTCCAGCGGCTGCTTGTCCAGGCCCTCGGCGACGGCCGCGTCGAGGTGAGACGCCCAGTTCACGCAGGCGAGCTTGACGCGATTCCCGGTCTGGTCGTCGACGATCCATCGGGAGTTGGTGGAGAGTGGAAGGGCGAAGGAGGCGCGGTGGAGTGATAAGAGGAGGATAGAGAGAGCGGCTGGTAAGAGGGACCTGTCGACCATGGTGGAGTTTGGATGCAGTTGAGGATGACGGTGCTTAATTTACCTTTAAAGAATGCTGCTTCTCCTTCATGAGGGTGCAGTTTAAAACGATGAGTCGGGAGCGTGATTGAAGCAATCACATGGAGATCATAATAAACAAATGAGAACGAAGAGAAGTTCGACGAAGAGCAGCGTCGGCAATAAATTTCATACGTTTATAACATGACTTGTCGATCGCTCTGCCTTGCATGTGCAGGACCGCTGGGCAATAAATTTCGCACGTCGTGAAATTTTTTCAAAATGAGTTGAACTGAGTTGTTCCACTTCTTGAAAAATGGTAACATAACAGTATCCAAAATGCATGCTTGTCATATTTAACAGCGGAAAGGAAAGATGAACTCTGCCGTCACTGACATCGAATATGTTCCTTCTTCTTCAAAGTCTTTCATTAATTAGACAACTATACCAAATCAAGAAAGTAAAAGTCTAAAAACCCAAATGTTCATCTCTCGGTGTTTGTCAGATGCTTTCTGTAAATTAAATGTCATTATATTAGTTTCCTAATTATATTTTCAGCTTCTTATATGCGTAGAGAAAAGATAATCTTAATGCACGCTAGTAAAGTTTAAGGAGGAAATCGGTAAAACATGGAATCAGCTAGCACGGGACAATCTTCGAATGTTTCTCAGTTGGAGTTTAAAGCAAAAGCAGTTCAAGCTAGAAGGGAAAAGAACTAAGTAGAAATTAAAAAAGCTAACTAGCTAAGTGCTTTTCCTCTTCCCTTTCGAAAAATTGCACTTATGGTACACATTGGTTTAGTAAAGGTTGAATCCGCCGCTTATTTACGCAGTGAAAGAAGGGGGATGTTTTTGTAATTTAAAAAGAAACATGTTTTTTATAGTCATTTCATTTCATTTCATTTCATTTTTATTTTTATTTTTATTTTTATCTTATTAAAAACTTGTCTTTTTTGTGTGAACCAGAAATGCTTTTGTCACTAACCATACTGGTGCACTAAATTTCATGCAACACAACAGTATGACACATATAACTAACAAAGAAAAGACAAAAGACAATGAGAAAAGAAAAATGGCACCACCTTCTCTCCACCTGTGACAGCTAAAAAGATCAAAACGAAAGAAGAGAAGAAGACTAGAATGATAATTGGCTTCACCATGCACCCTAACAACCTTCACGTCCCCCGCTTTACTCTCCATTTCCGGTGAGATCTAGTTGCGTGCATCAGGTGGTGTTTTATAAGAAAATGTACATTTTAAATTTTTGACATTTTTATAACCCATTTTTTATCCTTATAAAAAGGCTCTCATTTTTACTTAATCAAAGGTATTTTGGTCACTGCACATACCCACAATTTTTTTGTGTATAAGGGTGTACACATGACCAGTTTCAATATCTGACGGTAACGTTTAAATTATGCAGAGATTCCTCTACTCCATTGTAAAAGCCACAAGGGACAAACCCCCAGTGCTTGTGGAATTAATATAATTGACACAGGGCTCCACCCATATATCACAAGGTTTTGTAGTCACCCGATCCGCATATGAACCACATTGCTTTGTAAACTTAATTTATGAACCAAATGGTCGAAAGGTGCCAAGTTATTACTGTTCTGAAAATTAAAAGTAGAATAAATCGGGTAATTACATCTAATTAATGAAGCATTAGCCCGATATCTTTGGTATAAGTAGATAGGCAGGCCTATAGCTTGGCACATTGGTGTCACTCGTGTTTAAAGAAGATTGATGTGTGTCTTGAGTGAACTTTGGTAAAAGATGGAGGAAAAGGATGTGTTAAAGAAAGAAATATTTATTGGCTGAAATTCATTATTATAATCGCCATCTCCAAATTTTTGGGCAACGGTTGCAATCTGGATAATGTTTCCAAATAAGCTGTAACGGGTCCTTGCCCTTTCACCTTTAATGTGAACCTGTCCATGTTCTCTGAAGACGTCTGAGAGAAAAGAAGGATATTAATCCTTGGCTGCTGTGGACAATGTCCAAAGAGAACACCTTTGATGACTGATATTTTCTCTAATTTGTTCCTTTGATCCTTCAGAGGTGTCTAAGCAACTTTCCAAACTAGGAACTAATTAGGCTCATGTTCTCTTAAAAGTATATGGGAAAAAAGAAAAGGGACTCTTGAGTGCCAATGGTGTAGGCCTTTAACCATCTCAAGTTGACAAAGGAAGGCAACACAATTTATTAACAGAAGCTTGATCATGAGTGACAAAATCTCAAGGATTCCACTTGACCTTCCTAAGGAACGAATACTCGATCGTGGAAAAGCTGGAGGCCTATAAATCTCACATAACAAGGCTGGACATTGCCTATGCCGTCTATGAGGTCAGCAACCACTGGCTTTTCTGTTTTAATTTGTTGAGATAACTTGGTATCTAGGAAAAGTGAAAAAGGAGTAGTCTCTCATGATTTATAATTGAAAAATGATTAGGCTATTAATCCACTTCATTCCTGGCTGATATGCGATAACAAAATCTTTGGTTGTTACGAACTTGGTCAAAGAATTTCACCATTAAATAGCCAATCTTAAATCTACGATGAAGTATATACAGAGTAACGGATTTTGACCAAGAGAAGCAATTTATACCATTCAAAGAGAATATAAGCAACCTTGCTAGCTATTTGGTATCTGGAGGATTTTAATTAAAATGCACTCTGCGTTCGCTACTACAGCATTATGCAACAAAACAACTATCAGCATCAGCCATGATTAATTTTACATGTTCGGTCATTGACTCTTATACCAAGTAGTTTGAAACATGTAATCAAGAGAAAACAAGCATTTTATGTGATTCGGCTTTAATTAATGAACTTTGTCAATGGTTTTCTTCATCATCATATTTTAACCATGGAACATCAGAGCTTTCTATAGCAATAACCAAACGTAGATAAGGCAATACACTTGCAAGGAAAAGTTTCACCAAATGCGACATCAAAGATCGGCGTCTGCGGGACCAAGTGCGCCCTTCGCTGTCCAAAATGAAAACTCTCTCCCGTCATTTTCGGTTGCACAACAAAAGGTATATTTATTTATTTATTTATTTGTGAAGCAGCTAATTAGTGTGCTTTTTATATGTTTGTTTACTCTCACTTTAACTTTTTTTTTTTTTTCAAATTTTTGTTATTTGTATTGATATTCTTTAAGTTAATGCATCAACGCCTCAACGCTTATTCTTCGAGCCTCATAATAAGCTCAATCGTTACCTTACATTCATGCCTTTAACAACAATGGATTTTTCACCCGTCTTTTCTCTCATTTTCTCTCTTTCTCTGCTTATATATATATATATATATATATATATATATATATATATATATATATAAGGGAGAGGGAGAGTGCATAAATTGGAAAATGTATTATGATCGAGAAGAGAGAGAGAGAGAGAGAGCGAGAGGCATAGATTGATGAACTAGTCCTTCCCACTTCATTCAAATGGGGATTTAAAGGTGGCTGGTGCTCTGAAGGCGTCCATGGTGCCAACTGTCATAGAAAAGTGAATGCGGACAATAGTGTACCTTCTGAAAGACGAGAAAGTGTGTCCCCCCAATAATACAGTGTTTGAAAGAAATGCTAATGCCATATTGTCCATAATGTGACATTAATATTCAATCCGTGGATCTATAAATGAGGCACGTTTGAAGCGAGTGCTGATCAAACTGTGGTGGGGTTTGTCGAGAGCTAGAAGATTAGGGTGCATTGTGGGCTGAGGGAAGTTTCGAAGAAGATGGAGGGCAACGGTGTTGTGCTTCTCGGCCTGCTTTTGGCAACTCTTGCCATCTTTACTGCTAATCCAAGCGCTGAAGCTGCCAGAATAAACCTGCCTGTTTTTCACGATGCTTTCAGCACCGGTAAGAACAGTTTCAGTGGAAGTTTTCCCGTATAATTAGCAAGTTCGGGTTCGAGTCACTCCCACTAATTTCATTTTCAAACCCACCATTCATCTTTAAAAGAAGGCAATTTAAAATTTTCCAAAGAAATCTTCCACAAGATATGCCCTTGAAAACCCGCGGCCGGCTGCTTTGCATAAACACTAGGAAGCGCATTTTGCTGACAGATGTTAATGACATGCACTGGAGAAGAAACAATTAACGTTCCACCATAAAATCTATGAAGGGTATAATAATGCTTCCTAGATCCATCCCTACATTATTGGTCCATCGACCTCCGGGACAAAGCATTTCAAAAAGTGAAGGTGAACTTCTGATGAATTTTTTGCAGGAACCAGCGATGGAGAGAACTGCTGCAACCAATGCGTCTGCAACTTGTCGGAGTGCATGTGTGCTGATGTCGGGACCTCCTGTCCTGCTGCATGTTTTTTTTGTGCATGTACACTATCTGTTCCTCCTAGTTGCAGATGTTTTGATATTAATCCTAGCTACTGCAACACACCATGCACCGCGTCTCGTAAAGCCGTGCTTAGTAACTAATGAAGTGATGAAGAGGATGGAATGAGCATCCCAAGTGTCTAGCTACGTCTAAATAAGGTCTCCCAATCTTAGTTGTGACGACTCATGATCACTGCTACTGCAGCAGGTTCTAAATAAAGCGACCTTGGGTTGTTTTCTTTTAAGTTTCATTTCCACTTGTTGTTGAATCGAAAATTTGTCTTTTACCATCAACGTCTAAATCAAATGCTGGATAAGAAGAAGAAGAAGATAGATGAGTAAACCATGAATTCTTGCCATTTCTTTTTGTTCCTCACTCTAACTGGTCCACCGCTAAGATCACAAGTCGTAGATATGTTTGTGATCAAAGTCAAAAATCAGGTAAGTGCATAAATGTCTTTTGACAACCGACAATACCATAACAAGTGAATGGTAATACTATTAAATTAATTAATGCTAAACGTCACCATATCATAAACTGCATTAATGAGAATATGGTACCTTTTTTTAGTAGTAAATTTTTAAATTTTAACAGTTCGTCATATATATATGAAACTTATAATATGAATAAGTGTTCAGCAATATGGCAACATGAGGCATCCGGTGGGATTGAATCGTCCCTTTATATATATATGAAAGTGAGAAAGAGGAGCGATCGGCTTCTTCCATTGATATACGGATGCACTTGGTTGGTGCGTCTGTAACATTGCAGTCACCAATTGGTTTCCATGGTGCCACGCAGCCTTGTCAACCCTGCTAACAAAGTGAATGCGGACACTAATGTACCATCTGAAAGACAAATAAGGTGGGCCTCCCTCATAAAATATGTGAAAGAAGTTAATGTTTAATAAGTCATATTGCCGAAAATTGTGAAACTAATATGAACATGTGATCAGCAATCTGCGGTTCTACATAGAGCTGACCAAGCTGTCGTGCGCTTTTATTGAGAAAATATTAGTTCGTTTACAAGTTGAGGGCAGTTAATTTCCAAAGAGATGGAGAGCAAGAGTTTTCTGCTTCTCCTGCTGCCGGCAACTATTGCCATCTTTACTGCTAGCTAGCCCAAGGGTTGAAGCTGCCCGAATAAACCTACCTTTTCTTCTTGATGCTTTCACTGCCGGTAAGCGTATGTTACCATGGAAGTGTCTATATTCTTGATCCTTCTTTGCATCAGCTAGTAGCATTCAGTTCACAATAAGTAAAAAAGAAATAGAGGCTGGGGAAGAAACATTTGATGTTCCATTCTAAAATCTGCGATGGGTAATGATGCTTTCGACTACCATTATTCAGCTCTTCCACCTGTGCGTTCGTGGCAAGCATTTTCAGATGTGATGAAATTTTGTGCAGGTCCAAAGGCTGCAGCGGACTGCTGCGACACATGCGTCTGTGCCTTGTCAGAGTGCAGATGTGCTGATGTTCGGACCTCCTACCCTGCTGCATGCGACGCTTGTATATGTGATCAACTAACTGTTCCTCCTGAATGTATGTTATGTCCTTGATCCTAGCTACTGCAACACATCATGCAGCAGCAGCAGCACGTCTCGTAAAGCCGTGCTAAGCAACTACTTAAGTGATGAAGAGGGTGGAATTAACATCCCAAGTGTCCTGCCACATGTCTAAATAAGGTCTCCCAAGCTTGGTTGCGATGACTCTCGATCACTGCTACTGCAGTTTCTAAATAATAAAGTAACCTTGGGTTGTTTCCTTTGAAGGTTGGTTTCCACGTGTTATCAAATCAAAACTTTGTCTTTCGCATCTTTGAAGGACCATGTTGATCGTTTTGGGTGCAACATCTGCATGCCTTTTGGGGTGCAACATATTGGTGCTTCTTAAAAATTTAAAATTTTATACATAATGCCCTTTTAACTAGAATTTTCTAGTTTCACTCCTACTAAGAGGCCAGTTTGGGTCTAGGTAGGACAAAGGTTTTATCCAGTTCTGCTTTTTACTTGGTTTTATGTGATCAGATCTAAATTCAGACAACCTTCTTTTATCCAAATATTTCATACTAACTTTTGATGTGATCTTGGAACACAATAAGAAAATTTTTCATTTAGTCTTTAAGAAAACTATGAATTTTGGAAATGCATGGGCGGGTCAGGTGACCAGTTTGGATTTACTGGGTAACTCGTATGAATAATGAACTCCTGTTTCGGACTTAATTTGCACTGTGGGCCCACCTCGATCTCATTGAGGTCCAGGGCGAGATAATGTTCTCAGCACTAGGCTGGGCTCGCTCTGGCTAGACCGAACCTGACCTGTTTGGAACCCTATGCAGGAGTACAAGCAAGACGCCGTCAAGTTTAAATTAATCTAAACTGAAGTAATGAATATAGTCATATTTATTAAATCCCACGCACGTGTACGATTGAGTATCTCTTCAGGTTTCATATATCCGACCCAAATATCAATTTTTAGCCGGGACTTGCAACCTTTTCATTTTAAAAACACAAGGCGTGTCATACAGCCCGGTATTCTTTGGCTTGTTTTAAATTCATTTAAGAAGCTGTCATATTATATGCCAGTTCTTTTTCTTCCTCCATGCGCTTCTCTACTCCACAAAATTTAGTTAGATTTGGTGTTATGGTTAAACGATCAGTTTTTAAAATATTAGAATCGAGTAAATGTAAGGATTACATAGATTGAATATTTATTGCCCCCAAGTTAGATCAACCTCATTGACGATTATGGGGTGCGGTACTATATATGCCAATTCTAATTATTTCAGTCACATTGTAATTTTCTTTCACCGTCTTTAAAGAAACTCAACTTCTAAACCATTAATCAAATTGATTGGGTGACTTATAATTAGTTCGTATAGTCTTTGCATCTACCCAATTCCTATAATCGATACCCCTAGATTTGAGCATTAAATATCTGAAATAAGATTGTGTCCATTAAGAATTTTCAGTAGCTTACAATTAGAAACCTGCATAAACTTCATGCTATCCCCTATTGAAACATCCAGATCCAGCGGTCATTTGAAATGTCAAACCAATACATTCCCAAACTTCCTTTACTTTAACAAAAGACATCAATATTTTTATTGCCTTTGCTTTAGAGACAGCGGAATAACGGATACATCTTCCAATCTACTACTTAACATTGCTGCTACTAAAACTAGTCTGCTAACATTCAAAATCTAATCATTTATTTCTTTGCAACCTTCAAATCCCTCCACCATCCCACTAACGGTAATACTATATAAGAAAATACTCTATGCTTCTGTATATTGGATTATTTACGTACAAATTAAAGTGCATTAAGGAAGGGGAAGCTGAGGGTTTTTCGCTGGTGGGTAGCTGCAGCTGTGTCCCAGGAGTGGTGTTGGTACTAATCTAGAACCATTGGCTCGAAGGGTCGCATGCGTGGTCTCCCTCTAAGCATTTGCAGCGGTGGGTGATGACGTTTTGGTTGGAGTTCCATGCAGTGCATGTGCGGTGGATGCCATCAGAGGAGTTGGAGGCAGAGACGGGGTTCCATCGGTAGTTGGCACCGGAGCCAAAGTTTCCGAGCTTGACCGCCTCGAGTGTGGTCCGATCAGTAGGTCCAGGCTGGGCCAGGGTCCGAGCTTCAACGGCTGCAAGGGTTCAGGTACGCGCCTGTTGTCGTTCACGTTCCACCCCGAACACACGCAGGAACAACTCCGATGTTGGGTTAGAGAAACAGAGATTGAGTTAGGTTTTACTCAGGTTGGACAAGTTGTTTAAGGAAACTTTCCAATTTTTCCCTGTTATACGTCCAAGAATTAGTTTTAGGATAGTAAAGTATGCATTCTTTTGGTAGAATACTAAACAACAAAAATGGAATCTATGCCTTGATATAAAAATAAATAAACTACTTTTAACTGAACAATATGTTTGAAAATTAATTAAACTGCGCATTACGTTAAGTAGGCCTGAAGGGTGTGTTTGATCTTGTTTTTGAAATTCTCACTCAAAGGATTCAATGGATGCCCACACACCCAGCAGGCAGGAAGGACATTTTGGCAATCTACTAAAAAAATTCTCCATAATCTTTTTCCTATTTTCAATTTTGTCGTTATAAAAAGTATTTTTCAATGTAAACCAAGGGTACTTTAGTCATTAACCATACTAATGCAGAAAAAAATTTGCACCAATGTGGTGCATATCACCAGGTTCACAACTATAATGGTGGAACCTGGGGTGGGCACTTAACACAACATTGAACTCAATGGTTGCCCAAATGACCGAAATGCCCCAGTTAATAAAGAGGCAATCCCCCCAAATTAACATGGAAATGTGAAGAAAATCACCTTTTCAAAACGACGATCGATCGAAACCCACCCCCGACCTGAGTTGGTCGCAGCCCGGCCCGAACATACAAATCAAGGCAACGCTAGCTGGGGTTCGCTTCTCTCCTATATTTTCGCCTTGTCTCCTTGAGCGGCCATGACGGAAGGCCGGCCGATCCTTATCGCTAATAAGAGATCAGACTTGATGCTTTAGGCATGTGGACATTAGCCTTCCAAAGAAAAAACAAGGAAGCCAGATATGCATTGCGCAGGAATGGATTATTCAGGCTCTTTGTTGATTGAACATCCTGATAGAACTTGGAGCACGAGTTTTATATGGGTACAAATTGAAAGGCGCGAGAAGGAAAGGACGAATTAGGAGGGACCATTGCTCCCTGATCTTTTAACTTTATTCAATTGACACATTCGCGTCGGTGTCCTCGTGAATGTGATTACCACGCACCAACTTCACGCTACCCTTCCCCTCCTTGTCTCCAACCTGCAGAAAACGTCGAATATCCACGTTCATCTAAGGCATCATTACCTTCCCAAAGTTATTCCCACTCCCCATTATCCATTTCAAATTTCTTTTCACTATCTAGATTCATATTCGCATTCATATGCAATGTGATTATACATTTATTGGGTACTCATTTCAGATTTCGCTTTAATTGTGGAACTGCATACCACATCTGAATCAGATTGGCTGTTGAATCGGCGGAATCTCTTTATTGTGTCCAATTTGAAATCGTTTCACTAATTGGATGTATTAATCAATTCATTTAGATTCTTAATTAAAGTAGGTAATTGGGTCGTGACCAAAATCTTGTGGTTCATCTCCTACGTCTCAATCATTCATATACGGGTACATAAACGTGGTAGTATGTGTTTGTCATATGCATGCCAAATAAATAAATGCCGTGAAAGAATTGTAGAAAGATTTAAAATAAAAGTAGATGTTAACAGGGAAACAATTATAGATAGATAATGTACAATATACATATGCACAGATATCGAGGAATATAGAGTACCTTATGAAAGACGAGAAGATGTGTCTCCCCAATAATACAGTGTTTGAAAGAAACGCTAAGTCATATTGTCCATAATGTGACATTAATATCCAACCCGTGGATCTATAAATGAGGCAAGCGAGTGCTGATCAAACTGTGGCGGCTTTGTCGAGAGCTAGAAGATTAGTGTGCATTGTGGGTTGAGGGAAGTTTGGAAAAAGATGGAGGGCAAGGGTGTTGTGCTTATCGGCCTGCTCCTGGCAACTCTTGCCATCTTTACTGCTAATCCAAGGGCTGAAGCTGCCAGAAAAAACCTGCCTGTTTTCCTCGATGCTTTCAGCGCCGGTAAGAACCGTTGCAGTGGAAGTTTTCCCGTATATCGCTATTTCCTTAATTTTTCCTTTTCATTAGCAAGTTCAGGTTCGAGTGATTCCCACTAATTTCATTTTCAAACCCACCATTCATCTTTAAAAGAAGGTAAATTTAAAATTTTCCAAAGAAATCTTCCACATGATATGCCCTTGAGAAAACCCGCGGCCGGCTGCTTTGCATAAACACTAGGAAGCGCATTTTGCTGACAGATGTTAATGACATGCACTGGAGAAGAAACAATTAACGTTCCACCATAACATCTATGAAGGGTATAATAATGCTTCCTAGATCCATCCCTGCATTATTGGTCCATCGACCTCGGGGACAAGCATTTCAAAAAGTGAAGGTGAACTTCTTCTGCTGAAATTTTTGCAGGTACAAGAGATGGAGAGAACTGCTGCGACAATTGCGTCTGCACCTTGTCAGAGTGCATGTGTGGTGATATCTATTACGCGGCCTCCTGTCCTCCCGCATGTGGTTTATGTATATGTACACTATCTTATCCTCCTGGTTGCAGATGTGTGGATATTAATCCTAGCTACTGCCACACACCATGCACCGAGTCTCGTAAAGCCGTGCTGAGCAGCTAATGAAGTGATGAAGAGGATGGAATGAGTTTCCCAAGTGTCTAGCTACTTGTCTAAATAAGGTCTCCCAATATTAATTGTGATGACTCATGATCACTGCTACTGCAGCAGGTTCTAAATAAAGCGACCTGGGGTTGTTTTCTTTCAAGTTTCATTTCCACTTGTTATTGAATCGAAATTTTGTTTTTTACCATCAACGTCGAAATCAAATGTTGGATGAGAAGAAGAAGAAGAAGAAGATAGATGAGCAAACCATGAATTCTTGTCATTTCTTTTTGTTCCTCACTCTAACTGGTCCACCTCTAAGATCACAAAATCGTAGATATGTTTGTGATCAAAGGCAAAAATCAGGTAGCTGCATAAATGTCTTCTGACAACCGACAATATCATAACAAGTGAGTGGTAGTTTCTTCAGTGCAGCAACGTATGGGTACCTGCTATTAAATTGATTAATGCTAAACATCACAATATCATGAACTGCATTAATGAGAATATAGTACCTTTTTTTAGCAGTAAATTTTTAAATTTTAACAGTTCGTCATATATATATGAAGCTTATAATATAAATAAGTGTTCAGCAATATGGCAACATGAGGCATCCGGTGGGATTGAATCGTCCCTTTATATATATGAAAGCGAGAAAGAGGAGCGTAAATTGATCCGCTTCTTCCATTGATATACGGATGCATTTGGATGGTGCGTCTCTGATATTGCAGTCACCAATTGGATTCCATGGTGCCACGCAGCCTTGTCAACCCTGCTAAAAAAGTGAATGCGGATACTAATGTACCATCTCAAAGACAAATAAGATGGGCCTCCCCCGTAAAATATGTGAAAGAAAGTAATTTTTAATAAGTCATATTGCCGCAAAATGTCAAACTATTATGAATATGTGATCAGCAATCTGCGGTTCTGTATAGAGCTCACCAAGCTGTCGTGCGCTTTCATTGAGAAAATATTAATTCGTTTACAAGTTGAGGGCAGTTATTTTCCCTCAACCTGATTGACGATTATGAGGTACGCCAATGTACATGCCAATTCTAATTATTTCAGTAACTTTGTAATTTTCTTTCACCGTGTTTAAGGAAACTCAACTTGTAAACCATTAGTGAAATTGATTGGGTGATTTATAATTAGTTGATTTAGTCTTTGCACCTACCCAATTACTATAGTCGATACCCCTAGATTTGATCATTAAATATCTGAAATAAGATTGTGTCCATTAAGAATTTTCAGTAGCTTATAAGTTAGAAACCTGCATAAACTTCATGGTGTTCCCTACTGAAACATCCAGATCCAGCGGTCATTTGAAATGTCAAACCAAAACATTCTCAAACTTCATTTACTTTAACAAAAGACATCAATATTTATATTGCCTTTGCTTTAGAGACATTGGAACAGCGGGTACATCTTCCAATCTACTGCTTATTATTGCTGCTAACATTCAAACTCTGATGATTTATTTTATTTATAACCTTCAAATCCCTCCATCATCACACTAACGGTAATACTATATAACGAAAATACTCTATCCTTCTGCCCAGTGACTGTTTATTGGATTATTTAAGTATAAATTAAAGTGCATTAAGGGAGGTGGAAGCTGAGGGTTTTTGGCTGTGGGTAGCTGCGGCTGGGTCCCTGGAGTGGCGGTGGTAATAATCTTGAACCGTTGGCTCGAAGGGTCGCATGCCTAGTCTCCCTAAGCATTTGCAGCGGTCGGTGATGACGTTTTGGTTGGAGTTCCACGTAGTACGTGTGGTGTGGGTGCCATCAGAGGAGTTGGAAGCAAAGATGGGGTTCCTGTTGAAAAACATAAACCAATAACAGAAAAAAGTTTAGGAGATTAAGGTGGAGCATATTTTCTTTACCCACGAAAGGCCATTAACCTTAAAATTGACAAAGTATGTCAATCTCTTATATAGGCATTACAGTTGAGGTAACTCTTTATTTTAAGAAGCTGTTACAAGATAATCATTTTCAACAAAACCTGATTTTTTCTGTAACTGTTTCCATAATCTATCGTCTTGATTTTTGCCATGATCCTTTTTAAGGAGCTGTTACAAGGTATTCATTTTCAACAAAACTGTTTCTTGATTTTTACTGTAACTGTTTCCATAATCTATCGTCTTGATTTTTGCTATGATCCTTTCCAAACGATCTTTACCATGATGCTGGCATCCTTATCATATGTATGTGCCGTTAACCATCATTCTTTTCAGTTCCATGGTAGTTGGCACCGGAGCAAAAGTTTTCGAGCTTGACCGCCCCGCCATGGCTAATCGACCAAGCTCCCCTGGAGCTGCAGAGTGTGGTCCGATCAGAAGGTCCAGGCTGTGCCAGGGTCCGAGCTTCAACTCAAGGCAAGGGTAGCTGGGGTTCGTTTCTCTCCTATATTGGCGCCTTGAGCGGCCATGACGGTAGGCAGTCCGATCCTTATCGCTAAGAGATAGACTTGATGCTTTTGGCATGTGCACATTAGCCTTTCGAGGGAAAAACAAGAAAGCCAGATATTCAATGCCGAGGAAAGGAATGGATTATTCAGGTTCTTGGTTGATTGAACATCCCGATAGAACTTGGAGCATGAGTTTTATTTGGGTACAAATTGAATGGCACGAGAAAGAAAGGACGAATTAGAAGGGACCATTGCTCCCTGATCTTTTAACTTTATTCAATTGACACATTCGCGTCGGTGTCCTCGTGAATGTGATTACCACGCACCAACTTCACGCTACCCTTCCCCTCCTTGTCTCCAACGTGCAGAAAACATCGAATTAGTATCCGCGTCCATCCAAGGCCTCATTACCTTCCCAAAGTTATTCCCACTACCCATCATTCATTTCAAATTTCTTTTCACTATCTAGATTCATATTCGCATTCCTATGCAATGCTATTATACATTTATTGGGTACTCATTTCAGATTTCGCTTTAATTGTGGAGCTGCAAATCAAATTTGAATCAGATTGGCTGTTGAATCGGCGGATTCTCTTTATTGGGTTCAAATTGAAATCGTTTCACCAATTGGATGTATTGATCAAGTCATTTAGATTCCAAATTAAAGAAGGTAATTGGGTCGTGACCAAAATCTTGTGGTTCTTCTCCTACGTCTCAATCATTAGTATACGGGTATATAAACGTGGTAAATAAATAAAAGCAGAAGTTGACCGCAAAAGAATTATAGACAAAGGTAAAATAAATGCAGATGTTAACTGGGAAAGAACTATAGATAATGTAAAATATACGATATCGACTGGGAAGAAAGTATATGTTAACGCAGGAATTGTTCGGTATGTAAAATATGCAAGCCTAAAATATATGACTCAATTTTCAAGTCTATTTAATTTGCCACACTTAAGATATTGAAACGAATGGTTGTGGAAAAGAAAAATGAAAACGAAAAAAAAAGAGTCAGATATTGAGAAAAATTATACATCCGAACTCAGCAAGTATTGAAACTATGGAGAATGATTACAAGTCATTTAGTCAACCTGACTGATTATTCATGTTTTACCTTGTGTACAACTCTTTTTTCAAAAAAGTGACTGAAAACTTTTACTTTGAAGAAGTTTACATATTTCATTTAAATTCTAAACCATCAATTGGGTTGATTAGATGATTCATCAAGTATTCCACGTAATTTTCATATTTACGTAGAACGCGTATTCTAAAAACCCTTGGCAGGCGAGTAACAAACCCTCCTCTTGTGCTTCTTTTTTTCCTCTCTTTTTCTCTCTCTCATATGACGGAGAAGCAGTAAACAAGATGTTGCTCTCCATCTTTATTTTCGTCCATTTAACCAGAAGGCAACAACATATCTTAATGAAAGAAACGACAAGGTCGATCGGCCACCTTTAAACTGCAAGGACGGTGTCAAATTAAGATTCAAGCTTTGAATCAGTGGGGTGACTAATGTATGTGAGGATCTAGAAAGGGAAATCTTTGTTTTTGGGTTTGATCATTCGAAAATATTAGTTTGTGTTCATTGTGCGTTGAGGGGAAACTTGAACGTCAGAGGCTCTGAGATAACTCACTCAAGGCTTGAAAGCGTCGTTTGTGGATGTAGTTTAAGACTTACCTGTACAGGAGAGGAAAAATCGATAAGAAGAGGCCTGTGATTGTAGGCCACATAATTGGATTTGCAAAGGCAGAGAATATCATCGAATTGAAGAAGAGGACATCTTGCCATAGCGGTCACATCCTTAGCCGGTCGAGCAAAGATACAAAATGTGAAAGCGTACAAGTTCTTTTATCCAACACGTTCTCAATGCTGCAGTCTTCTAGTCAATTACCGAAACAACTTGGATGGGCTTTTGCTTGCTTGCAAGCATGCATGTGAGAAGGCATAACTCCCGAGTCCTGAGTCTATAAATAGCCCCGCCTTCACATGGATGCGCCAGGGAAGTAAGTGTGAGCACTGTATTAGGCCAAGATGAGGGGAGTGAGTACTGTTCTGGTTGCCTTCATGGCTATCCTTCTTGCTGTCTCGGTCCTCGGGCTTGATGCAGCAGTGGAGGAGCCGCTCCTTTCAATCATCGCTGAGGATGAAGGTGCACGGCTGCTCTCCGTGTGCTCGCATGTTTAATTTGTATAATTTCTGAGCGCATGTGTGAGTGCGGGCAGCAGAGATAAATCGACGTGCACTCTCAAGTCTACAATTAATCGTTTACCATGCGGTTTTTTGGAAAGAAACTTTGTCTTTCCCTGTGACGAGAGTTGGTTTTCCTCATGATTACTCAACTAAGTTCCATCTGTTCTTGCATTTCTGAGTCCGTTGTGTTGTTCTTTCTCCTGTTGTGCAGCTGTAGATGCTCGTTGGAAGCCATGCTGCGACTCGGGTTGTGTTTGCACCAGGGCGCGTATTCCAGATTGCCATTGCTTAGATATTAAGGACCACTGTTATCCGGGGTGCAAAGGCTGCATATGCACCAAGTCCATTCCTCCGCAGTGCCAATGCACAGATGTCTTGCACTTCTGCCCAAAGCCCTGCTCCGAAAAGAAACTCTGAAGCCAAGACTACGTGGATCAAAACCAAGGACCTATAGTACTCCCTAATCTTCGACTGACGGTACTATGTTTAGCACTTAGCTGTGCACCGTCAGTTTGATATATATTCAAATAAGACTGGACCTTGGTTTCTATGCATGGTTGCCTTTGTTGTTTCCGATTCATCCCTGCACTTGAATCCCTTAGCAGAACAAATTTCTGAACTAAACAAGGCACATTACGGCTCTATCTTCCTTGTTGACTTGGTAAATGGAGGATCGAATTTTGTTATATATGGATGCCATTTTGTGAACGACGAACAAAAGTCATCCATCTGGAAACTAAATCAAGATTCACCCATTTTTATATGATGATGCTAGAATACTTCATCTAGTAAATCATCATTTTCAGATGTGGTCCTTTAATTAGTATTGCTGCTCCCAAGATCAAGAAGCAATTCTTTCCGTGAATAATAGGTCAAGAAGGAAGGTCTTTAGAAGTAATAACTTTGCATTTGGATTCAAATATGTGTCCGTGATGGAACCAATACCTAAGGTACCATTAAAGATTTAAAGTATTCATACTCCTTATCGGGCCGGAAGACTGTAGGATCAGGTCCGTCTATTGCCCATTCACATTTCTAATACTCCAGTTCTTAAAGACATTCTTCATGCGCCCATTGCTGCTAAGAATCTTTTATCTCGGTATACTTGGATGTATATGATAGCTTACAAAATCAGATGCGTTCTTGGAATTTAAGGCTAAAGTTGAAAGTATTTTTTAATGAAAAAAAAAAAATTTGAGAGGCCGTGAATACCAAGCTCTCGATGCTTACCTGTGTGACCACTGGTTATTACGTACGCATGCAATTTTCTTACGCCAGTGTGGCCATGATGAAAACACCTATATTTAACAGAAAAATAACTTTTATAAAGACAAAAAATAAGAAAATTAAAAAAAGTGAAAAGATTCAGAAGACACTCTTTTTCAATAATTTCAAAAATGTTTCCTTTTTTCTTTTGGTGTATGTGTATTGCATGTACTGAGCGGCGGATGTGTGATGAAATATAGGTTGGCATCTTTAAACAAGTTGAACTCGAGCTCAACACAGTCTAGCCTATCTGAATCGAGCTCGATCTGACCTTGTCAAGCTCGACTTAAGCTTGAGCCGAGCAAGAAACAAGTGGAGCCGAGCTCGACTCTACTTAACTACATCCATACATAATAGTCAATTTCATGTCCACCTTGACTTCAACTAATTAAGATCTCCATAGAAATATGAGTGCATAATATTCGCTCCCCAAGTATCTTTCCAAAACTTGTCTAGATCTCCACACTTGGCTAGCTTACGACAAAAGAACAATGTTAACTCCCTTAATCTCCTTCCGTAGCGTAGAGGGAATGCCAGTTTAAAAATTTTCCTCTCCCGGCACTTTGTCTTTCAAGATATTTCATTATACATACACTCCCAGACATGATATCTTACAGCTAAGCAGTCCAAAAAGTGTCAAGCACACTATCAATCAGCTAGCCCTTAGTCCCCCCTACCCTGCTCTCCTCCACTAGCAACTATAAAGTTGTGAAATTGGATTTATGCACAGCCTGCGAGTGACTCTCCCCAAAGGAAATTGGCAATAATATCCTCCAAAATAATTGCTTACCGCAGGAATGCGGACAAGATATTGCCGCCATGACGGTAGGCCGGCCGATCCTTATCGCTATAAGAGATCACTCAGTCTTGATGCTTTTGGCATGTGCACGTTTAGCCTTTCGAGTTAAAAACAAGGAAGCGAGATATTCAATACGGAGGGATGGATTATTCAGGCTCTTTGTCGATTGAGTTTCATATGGCTACAAATTGAAAGGCACGAGAAAGAAAGGACGAATTAGAAGGGACCATTGCTCTGTCATCTTTTAACTTATTCAATTGACATCTTTTAACTTATTCAATTGACACATTCGCGTCGATGTCCTCGTGAATGTGATTATCACGCACCAACTTCACTCTACCCTTCCCCTTCTTGTCTCCAACCGGCAGAAGGCATCGAATATCTGTTGGAAAACGTAATGCGGGCCCTATAACTCAGCTACAAACTCAAATTTATGCGGAGAAAATCTAGCAGAGTCTCGACGTCCAAAATGATACTCAATAATAACTTTGAAAGAGTATACTTTAAAATATCAACTATTCATTCATCAAAATAAACATTACAAGGAGGCTCAAGAAAAACTCACCTCGCTCACGTAGTGAACTTCCACACCTAAATACCTCCAAACCCGACGCTCTTGCACTGAGCACAACTCTGACACACCTCACAAGCTCACACACCTCACACGCTCACAAAGTGACATAAATGACTCAACCACACTCACAATTTTTTCACACACACTCACTCTTTTTTCACACGTACACCTCAACATGGCCCTCATCCCCTATTTATAGGGATTACTTAGTCGGTGGTGGAAGAATCCACCACTTTTTATATTTTTTTTATTTTTTATTTCATGTAATCATTACATGCACCGACATAAAAGAGGAGGTTTAAGATGCTTCGTGAGAGTCGGTGATGATTCTTGAGTCGGTGCTGACTCTTAACAATCTCCCCCTCATTACCGACTCTTTACTTATGATTCCCAACATTCTTCGAAGTTTCACGAACGTCTGTACTGGTAAGCCCTTGGTAAAGATGTCAGCGACTTGATCTTCTGAAGCGATTGGCTGCAACTGAATCTTCCCTTTGAGTACCTTCTCTCTAATAAAGTGATGTTCCACCTCTATATGTTTCGTTCGAGCATGAAAGACAGGATTCTCTGCAAGTCTGACTGCACTTTGATTATCGCAGTAGAGCCTCACTGCATAATCCACGTTTTGTTTAATGTCTTTCAGCAGTCGCATCAACCACACACATTCTTGTGCTGCTTGAGAAGCTGCTCTATACTCTGTTTCGGTTGTAGATAGTGAAACTGTTGGCTGTCTCTTACTACACCATGAAATCGCACCACTTCCAAGACTGAATGTATATCCAGTGGTTGATCTTCGTGTTGATAAGTCTCCTGCATAGTCCGCGTCACAATGACTAACAACTTGACAAGTTGTCCCTCTTTCATAAAGTATACCAAAGTCAAGAGTTCCTTTGATATACCTTAATATTCTTTTTAGTGCTTCTAAATGTGGTTTCCTTGGAGTTTGCATAAATCTGCTCACAACACCAACTGCATAGGCAATGTCTGGTCTTGTTAATGTTAAGTAGATTAGGCTTCCAACCAGTTGTCGATACATAGTAACATCATCCAGCCTGTCTCCTTCATCAACTCTAAGTTTTGCATTTATCTCAATTGGTGTTGGGATAGGTTTGCAACTGAGCATACCATACTTACGTAGTAAGTCATGAGCATATTTCTTTTGACTTAAAAATAATCCTTGAGTTTCGTAATCAATTTCCAATCCAAGGAAGTGTCGCAACTCCCTCAGCTCTTTCATTTCAAATCTCACCGTGAGATGTTCACGAATGAGATTAATTTCTTCATTGTCATCTCCAGTGATAATTAGATCATCAACATAAATTAACAACATGGTAAGTTTCGTACCTCTTACCTTGACGAAGAGACTTGAATCTGCTGAGGAGACTTGAAATCCACTAAATACCAAAAATTCAGCTATTTTCCCGTACCATGCTCTTGGTGCTTGTTTCAGTCCATAGAGTGCTTTTCTTAACTTGCAAACGTAGTCTGGCTTGTTTGGAAATTTGAATCCTTCAGGTTGCTCCATACAGATTTCATGGTCGAGATCTCCATATAAGAATGCATTTTTCACATCCATTTGCCATAGCGTCCAGGATTTGCTTGCAGCAATGGCTATCAGAACACGTACGGATGTGATTTTCGCAACAGGACTAAAAGTTTCTTCAAAGTCAATTTTATATTGTTGAGAAAATCCTCTCGCAACTAGTCGAGCCTTGTATCTATCAACTGAGCCATCTGTCTTTCTTTTTATTTTGTAAACCCACTTACAAGTAATAGGCTTTACTCCTCTAGGCTTTGGAACGAGCTCCCAAGTTTCGTTATGTTCTAGTGACTTCATTTCATCTTTCATTGCTGATTGCCACTTTTCAACATCTTTTGCTTCTTCAAAAGAAGCTGGCTCGATCTCCTCCATGATGGCACAGTCTGCATCTACATATTTTGGATTTGGTTTTGGTATTCTCGTTGATCTTCTTAGAGCTATCGTTGCTCCTTCTGGCTCTTCAAATTGTGATGGTCTTTCTTCTTCTGCAGTTCTTTGTTGGATATGACTGACTCCTGTTCTCCATGGATCTGTACGTTCTTCTTGCCTTGTGCAATGAATTTCTTTATCTGGTTGTCTTGCTTCTGTGTCTTCAAGCTCAGGCTCTCCTTGATTAATCTCAAATTGTATTTTGTGTTGAACGTCTCTTCCAAGAACTGGAGAGTCTGGAAGCGTCTTCTTTTCTTCTGACCACCACGATGATGCTTCATCGAAGATGACGTCGCGAGAAATATAAACTTGTCATGTGCTAGGATTAGCACATCTCCATCCTTTCCGATATGGGTCATATCCGACAAAGACACACTTCTGTGCCTTTTTGTCGAACTTAGTCCTGTGCTGCTCAGATATAAAAACATAACATACACAACCAAATACTCTAAAATAAGTCACAGATGGCTTCTTTTTATGGAGCATTTCATATGGAGATTTAAAATTAAATCTCGGCATTGGTAATCGATTGATTACGTGTACAGCGGTACTGACACACTCGGCCCAAAATCTTGGTGGCATGTTCTTTGCATGCATCATGCTTCGACATGTTTCTGCTATGTGGCGATTTTTCCTTTCTGCCACTCCATTTTGCTGTGGCGTATAGGCACATGTGAATTGTCTTCGAATGCCATGTTGTCTCAAGTATGTCATAAACATGTTGGATGTATATTCGCCACCATTATCGGTTTGTAGACACCGAATTCTATGCCCAAGTTCTTTTTGCACCATTTGGTGAAACTCCTTAAACTTTTCAAGTGCTTCAGACTTTTCTTTCATAAAATAGACCCAAGTATATCTTGAAAAGTCATCAATAAAAGTGATAAAATACCACTTACCTCCAACTGATGGGTCTGGTACTTTGCCGAATACGTCTGAATGCACAAGTTCGAATGGCGCTTTAGCTCTATATTTTGATTCTTTGTATGGCCTCCTGTGCGCCTTTCCATACTGACATCCTGGGCATACTTTGTCAGTTTGTACCTCAAACTTGGGCAGGCCAATCAACTGCCCCTTATTAGACATCTCCTGAAGTTTGTTGTATCTAACATGAGCGAGTCTCTCATGCCAGATATCTGCAGTGTCATGCTTCTTTGCTTTGTCAATATATGCTGTTTCTGCTGACAAGACATATATTGACTCAACTTTCCTTCCTTCAAACATGGGAGTTCCTTGAACATCTGCATCCTTATAAACTTTTACATCATTTGGGCCGAACACAACATAGTGCCCTAAAGCTGTAAGTTGTGGCACAGACAACAAATTCTTTGTCATTCCTGGAACATGGTAAACGTTCCGTAAAATCCGGTCTTTACCGAAGTTGGCTATAATCTCTGCTTCTCCAATATGTGCCACTGGGAGCTTTGTGTTGTTAGCAGTAACAACAACTCGATTTCCATCATATTCTTTCAGACTTACAAACTTGTTTTCATCACCAGTCATATGATTTGAGCATCCAGAATCAATTATCCAATCAGTTTGATAATTGATCTTCTCTTCTTTTTCTTTTGGAGGTTTTATATGGGCGGAATTGCATCTTTCTTGTTTAACATCCTCTTTAACCTCCATTGAGTACAAAAATGAACTTTTCTGTACAGTCTCATTAGCTCCCCCATCTTGCTTACTTATCATGACTGCATTTCCTTCATTTATTCTCACTCTGCAGTCACGAGCAATATGACCCAATTTCCCACATCTAAAACATTTTACCTTTGGTCTCCACTGCTGTGTAGTTTCTCTTGTTTTCTTTTGTACATTTTTCTCTTTCTTGTCATCAATGTTCCTACTTGGAGACCTAATGACTGGCTTAGCTGGCCATCGTGATCTCTGACCCTTACTAAACAAAGCTTCCTCATTATTTCCCTTGAGAGAAAGCCCGACCATTTGTTTCGCTAATGTTTCTTGATTGATCAAGAGATTTTCTAACTCCAACAAAGTTGGTTGAACTGGCCAGCCTTGAACACCAATTATGAAACTGCCAAATTCTGGACGAAGTCCGTGAATAAGTATTCTCCGCATACGGGCCTCACTGATTTTAGACTCAGGGTCGATTTGAGATATCTCTCTACAAATATTTTTAACCTTCATAAAATATTCTGCTATCGACATGCTTCCCTGAGTTAATGTAGCTAAATCATTTTCTAATAATTGTAGGCGGGCATCATTAGCTCGTGAAAATAAGGTTGCAAAAGCATCCCATGCTTCTTTAGGAGTCGTAGCATCTCGTATATGCTCTAATAAATCTTTCTCGATTGATACCTTAATTGCAAATAAAGCTTTTCCTGCTTTGATCATCCATTTCTTCTTCGCTTCCTCGTCGACAGGAATATTAGTGTCTGATCCCAATACTATCTCCCATAATTCCTGTCCTAGAAAATACGACTCCATACATGATTTCAAATAGCCATAATTGCTATTGTTAAGTTTCTCAATATTGTTTAATGCAACCGCTAATGCCGCCATAACTTCAGGATATATCTATTCCAATAAATCGGCCTTCGGACAGAACCTGGCCCTGATACCAATTGTTGGAAAACGTAATGCGGGCCCTATAACTCAGCTACAAACTCAAATTTATGCAGAGAAAATCTAGCAGAGTCTCGACGTCCAAAATGATACTCAATAATAACTTTGAAAGAGTATACTTTAAAATATCAACTATTCATTCATCAAAATAAACATTACAAGGAGGCTCAAGAAAAACTCACCTCGCTCACGTAGTGAACTTCCACACCTAAATACCTCCAAACCCGACGCTCTTGCACTGAGCACAACTCTGACACACCTCACAAGCTCACACACCTCACACGCTCACAAAGTGAGCACATAAATGACTCAACCACACTCACAATTTTTTCACACACACTCACTCTTTTTTCACACGTACACCTCAACATGGCCCTCATCCCCTATTTATAGGGATTACTTAGTCGGTGGTGGAAGAATCCACCACTTTCTATATTTTTTTATTTTTTATTTCATGTAATCATTACATGCACCGACATAAAAGAGGAGGTTTAAGATGCTTCGTGAGAGTCGGTGATGATTCTTGAGTCGGTGCTGACTCTTAACAATATCCGCGTCCATCTGCGGCGGCATCATTAATTAGCGTCCCAAAGTCATTCCTGCTCCCCATTATTCCTTTCAAATTTTTTTTCACTATCTAGATTCATATTCGCATTCATATGCAATGTCATTATACTTTTATTGGCTACTCATTTCAGATTTCGATTTAATTGTGGAACTGCATATCAAATCTGCGGCGGAATCTCTTTATTGGGTCCAATTTGAAATCGTTTCACTAATTGGATGTATTGATCAATTCATTTAGATTCCAAATTAAAGTAGGTAATTGGGTCGTGTGGTTCATCTCCTACGTCTCAATCATTCATATACGGGTATATAAACGTGGTAGTATGTGCTACGAATGGTTCCAAAGGTGAACCCTGTCATATGCCTGCCAAATAAATAAATGCAGACGTTGACCGCGAAAGGATTATAGAAAGATGTAAAACAAATGTAGATGTTAAGGGGGAAAGAATTATAGATAATGTAAAATATACATATGCACAGATGTCGACCGGGAAAAAAATATATGTTAACGCAGGAATTGTTCGGTAGGTATATTCTAGTAAGAAGATGTCGTGTAAAATCAGGGGCTTGATGGAAGATGTTTCTCGTGGAAGGAAGCGGAGGATGGAGCCGGCCGCTTCATGTCCCATGGGTTGTCGAAGATCCAATTTTATTTAAGCCATGTACGGAAGCTATTTCCATTAGGCTTTCTTTTTCTAGACATGTAAAACACGATCCATTCTTGTATTTTATTTCAAAAACATAAGAAATCGATTGTGCTTTGGGCGTGGACGCAAGGGGCTTTTCTCTGAATGACGTAAAAAAATTTTAGTTTTTGCTTTCACATTTTTTTAATGATGTTCATTGCTCGTTAATACCTTAATAGATGTTAGATCAATTTGATTTTTTTTTTTATGACTCAGACTCATTGTGGTGTGGTAGATGATTGAGAAAAAACCAGAGAAAAATATGTTAGTTAATATTATATAACAAAAATGTCAATCACTTTTTTCTCTTTGTTTTTCTCTCAACAATTCATTACAATGTATCGAACAACCTTCATGGATGAAATGTGTGATCCTTGAGTTGTTAAAGGAAAGCTTTACAACGTTCACGCTTTACAACGTTCACCTCATCTCAACGTCCATCTCAACGTTCATGTCAAGGCTCTCCACCTCAACTTGCCTCAAATATCCAATGTATTTTAGAAAACTTTGTTAAGTGAATGAAGGGGAGCTCGCTCCTTACCGTTGTGAAGCTATTGTATATATGGTCTTGATTTTCAATAAAGAAATAACCTCTTTGCATTGATAAAATTCCTTTCTTGTTCCTCTTCAACGTGTCATCCCTCATAAGAAAATTAATTCACATGGTATCAGAGCAATGAGGGCAATGGCAGACCGTGGAGTTGATGAGAATAGCGATAGACGAAAGGCAGATGATGTCGTTTATGTTGATCCCAATGGCGCATATCTATCCCAGGTGATGTCTAACCCTTTCTTTATTCACCATTCAGACAACCCTGGAAATGTCTTGGTTTCGCAACATTTTAATGGGAAAAATTATGGGATGTGGAGTAGAGCCATGTTGATGGCTCTTTGAGTAAAAAAACAAAATTGGTTTCATTGATGGTTCTATCAAGAAACCAAAAAAGGATGATCCAAGCTATCATCTATGGGTTCGGTCCACCAATATGATACTTTCTTGGATCTTGAATTCAGTCAACAAAGACATTGTAGAGAGTGTTATTTATTCGATTAATGTTAGAGAGGTTGGGAAGATTTGCGAGAACGATTTACTCAAAGTCTCGCTCCTCGGATCTATCAAATCCAGAGTGCTATTAGTCGTCTACAACAGGATACTATGACTGTTGCATTATATTTTACCAAATTAAAGGCTCTTTGGGACGAGCTTAGTTCATATTCTCTTATTCCCATGTGCTTTTGTGGGGCCATGAAGTCGTATTCGGAACAAATCCAAAGGGAACGTGCTATCCAATTCTAAATGGGTCTCAATGATTCTTATAATGTTGTTAGAGGCCAGATTTTACTTCTTGATCCCCTTCTCAATGTCAACAAAGTTTATGCGATGGTCCTCCAAGAAGAAAAACAGCGTGAGGCACGGTGTTCTGGTTCAGCTAGTGGAGGGACTGCAGCCTTGGCGGTCAAGCAAAGTGAGCATGTTAAACAAACCAGTCACGATGTTGACTATGGAGGATTTCATAGAAACAAAGGAGGACGCCAAAATCGGCCTGTTTGTAGCCACTGTCGAGGAATTGGACACATTAAAGAAAAGTGCTTCAAACTCATTGGGTACGCTCCAAGACATCACTTGTATGATCCTAATTTTAAATCGCCAATTGCAGCTAATGTGTCTCAAAGAAACTATGCACTTTATGTTAAACTGACTTCCTTTGATGGTGTTGGGAGTCTAGGTTGTGGAGGACTAGATACTAAAGGTTCTGCTCCAGCATTTACACTTGAAGAATATCACAAATTGCTATCCTTGGTAAAAAAACCAACAGACCAATATCAACTTTGCAGGTAACGTAGTTCATGGAGGTAATGTTTGTTCTATTAATACTCAATCTCGTACTTGGATTATTGATTTGGGAGCGAGTCGCCATATATGTGCTGACGAAAATATGCTCCAAAGTTTAAAATCATGCAATGTTCCTGTGACATTACCAAATGGAAAAACAATTCCAGTTCATCAGGCGGGTAAACTATCATTGCCTTTGTTTGAAGCGAATGATGTATTATGCATTTTATCTTTTAACGTTAATTTACTTTCAGTTAGTGAATTAACTAAAAATTTAAATTGTTCCATAACTTTCCTACCTGATCATTGTATTACACTGGACCTGGAATCGAAGATGACGATTGGGCAGGGTGAGGTGAAAGGTGGACTGTACGTTCTCCAACAAAGACCACCATTTGTTCAAGCTTGTCTTGCCGTTTCTACTCATGAACTTTGGCATAAAAGATTAGGTCACGTTTCACATTCTCGCTTAAAGATAGTGAACAATTATTTAGATTTAAACTTTGATGTGAATGATGACTATGTTTGTGATGCTTGTCATCGAGCAAAACAAACTCGACTTAAGTTTGGTTTGAGTGAAATATCTACGACGCAACCTTTTGATTTAATTCATTGTGATATTTGGGGCCCGTATGCTCAATCCACTATTTCCGGTTCACATTATTTTCTTAGCATTGTAGATGATTACTCTTGTGCCACTTGAATTTTGTTAATGAGGCATAAATATGAAACCTTGCATCTTATCAAATTTTTTTTTGCTTTGATTAAAACACAGTTTAATTGTCAAATTAAATCTTTGCGAACGGATAATGGGACTGAATTTTTTTCATATGAAATGAAAGATTTTTTACAAAAACAAGGTACCACTCATCAACATAGTTGTGTGGCTACTCCTCAACAAAATGGCGTAGTGGAACATAAACACCGCCATTTTCTTGAAGTTGCAAGGGCCTTACGTTTTGAAACTAACTTACCTTTGCATTTTTAGGGTGAATGTGTTTTGACAGCCACCTATCTAATTAATCGCATACCATCTTCAAAACTAAATGAAAAATCTCCCTTTGAAATATTATTTGGCAAGAAACCAAACATCAAACATTTTAGAGTTTTTTTATCCTTATGTTATGCCACAAATACTTTCCAAAACAAAACCAAATTTGATTCTAGAGCGATTAAGTGCATTTTCATTGGGTACCCTGAAGGGCAAAAAGCTTATAAACTTTATGATCTTGAGACAAACAAAGTGTTTGTTAGTCGCGATGTAATCTTTCATGAAAATATTTTTCCTTTCAAAATAAAAAAATTGGTGAAAGATGTATCGCTTTACCCATTCCTTATGATCTAGACATCTATCCTACACAGGCTATAAGGAATGACACATCCATTTCTAGCCCCCTTAATGTAGAACACATTGATCTAGAAACCAATGAACCAAACCTATCATCATTTGATCCAGATCTAGATCCATCTTTAAATGAACCAAACCTATCTTCGGTTGATCCAGATTCATATCCAAATCCATCTTTAGTATCTAAGAGATCTACCCGTGTAAGAAAACCAACAGTATGGTTAAAAGATTTCCAATGTTCGCTTCTTACCTCACCCTCAACCAACGACATATCCAAATCAGGTTATCAACAAGGAACGAGGTATTCTATAAGAAAATTTATTTCTTTTCATCGTTTCTCTAGTAATCATTTTGCATTTCTCACATCTTTTGTTTCCAAGTCTGAGCCACAAACCTTTGAAGAAGCAACTCAACATAAGGAATGAAGAGACGCCATGGATAGTGAGATTCGTGCCTTACAAGAAAACAAGACTTGGACTATTACTACACTTCCAAACGGAGTGAAACCAATCGGGTGCAAATGAGTTTATAAGATTAAACTAAAATCAGATGGATCCATAGAGTGTTACAAGGCTAGGCTGGTGGCCAAATGATATGCTCAACAAGAGGGATTGGACTATAATGAAACTTTCGCTCCGGTTGCCAAAATGGTCATGGTACATACTCTTTTTACTATAGCAGCTAATCAAGATTGGATCATGTGCCAAATGGACGTCAATAATGCTTTCCTACATGACGACTTGCATGAAGAAGTCTATCTGAAAATACATCAAGGGTATGTCAAACAGGAGGAGAATCAGGTATGTAAATTACATAAATCTCTTTATGGCTTAAAACAATATCCAAGAAATTGGTTTCACAAGCTTTCAACTGCTCTAGAAGGGTATGATTTATGCAATCTAAAGCTGATCACTCCCTTTTCACACTCAAGCGTGATAAAATTTTTCTTGCCATTCTTGTATACGTTGATGACTTGACAATTGCAGGAAATGTGAAGGATGCAATTGATAACTTCAAATCATTTCTATGTAGAAAGTTCCACATGAAAGACTTAGGCAAACCTAAGTATTTTTTGGGAATTGAAATTGTCCGTTCTTCAAAGGGAATATATCTCTCACAACAAAAATATGCTCTAGATATTATTCATGAAACAGGTCTTTTGAGAGCAAAACCAACAGAAACGACAATGGAACAAAAACATGGGTTGGACGAACATCATGGAGACTACATCAAGGATTCAACACAATATGGCCGACTTGTTGGGAGATTAATCTATCTCAGCATTACATGCCCAGATATACAATATGCCGTACACGTCCTAAGCAGGTTCATGCAACAACCACGAATACCCCACCTACAAGCAGCATTTCGAGTGATTCGGTATCTCAAGAAAAATCCATGCCAAGGCATCCTAATGAGTAAAGAGAATAGTTTGCAGTTAAGTGCCTTTTGTGATTCAGATTGGGCTACCTGCCATCAAACGCGCGATGATCTGTCACTGGCTATTGTGTGTTTCTTGGCCCAGTTCCCATATCTTGGAAGTCAAAGACACAACAAACAGTATCACTATCCTTTGCTGAAGCTGAATATAGATCCATGGCTAATGTGATATGTGAAATAACATGGTTAAGATATCTATTGAACGAGTTTGGAGTAAGCCAACTACATCCAGTAATGATTTTCTGTGACAATCAAGCAGTATTACATATAGCTGTAAACCCAGTTTTTCATGAACGTACGAAACATATTGAACTAGATTGTCACATCGTACGAGAAAAATTGTTTCAGGGGACAATACGCACATGCTATATTCGAAGCAAAGACCAGCTGACAGACTTATTTACTAAAGCATTAGGAAAAGAAGGTTTTTATCATCTATTGTTCAAACTTAGTGTCGTCAATCTTTACACACATGTTTGAAGGGGGAGTGTTAAAAGAAAAGCTTTACAACGTTCACACTTTACAACGTTCACCTCATCTCAACGTCCATCTCAACGTTCATGTCAAGGCTCTCCACCTCAACTTGCCTCAGATATCAAATGTATTTTAGAAAACTTTGTTACGTGAATGAAGGAGAGCTAGCTCGTTACCGTTGTGAAGCTATTGTATATATGGTCTTGATTTTCAATAAAGAAATAACCTCGTTCCATTGATAAAATTCCTTTCTTGTTCCTCTCCAACGTGTCATCCCTCCTAAGAACATTAATTCACATGAGTCATCATTCATATTTAGGTAGAATGCATATTCTAAAAACCATTGGCAGGCGAGTAACAAACCCTCCTCTTCTTTTTTTCCTCTCTCTCATATGACGGAGAAGCAGCAAACAACATGTTCATTGTGCGTTGAGGGGAAACTTAAACGTCAGAGGCTCTGAGAAAACCCACTCAAGGCTTTAAAGCGTCGTTTGTGGATGTAGTTTAAGACTTACCTATACAGGAGAGGAAAAATCGATAAGAAGAGGCCTGTGCTTGTAGGCCACATAATTGGATTTGCAATGGCAGAGAATATCCTCCAATTGAAGAAGAGGACATCTTGCCTTAGCGGTCGAGCAAAGATACAAAATGTGAAAGCGTACAAGTTCTTTTATCCAACACGTTCTCAATGGTACAGCCTTCCAGTCAATTACCGAAACAAGTTGGATGGGATGGTGCTTGCAAGCATGCATGTGAGAAGGCACAACTCCTGAGTCCTCAGTCTATAAATAGCCCCACCTTCACGTGGATGCGTCAGGGAAGTAAGTGTGAGCACTGTATTAGGCCAAGATGAGGGGAGTGAGTACTGTTCTGGTTGCCTTCATGGCTATCCTTCTTGCTGTCTCGGTCCTCAGGCTTGATGCAGCAGTGGACAAGCCGCTCCTTTCAATCATCGCTGAGGATGAAGGTGCACGGCTGCTCTCCGTGTGCTCGCATGTTTAATTTGTATAATTTCTGAGCGACTTGAGTGCAGAGATAAATCGACGTCCACTCTCGAGTCTACAATTAATCGTTTACCATGCGGTTTTTTGGAAAGAAACTTTTGTCTTTTCCTGTGACAAGAGAGTTGGTTTTCGTCATGATTACTCAACTAAGTTCCATTTGTTCTTGCATTTCTGAGTCCGTTGTGTTGTTCTTTCTCCTGTTGTGCAGTTTTAGATGCTCGTTGGAAGCCATGCTGCGACTCGCTTTGTCCTTGCACCAAGTCGATTCCTCCACAATGCCATTGCCTAGATGTTAAGGACCACTGTTATCCGGGGTGCAGAGGCTGCATATGCACCAAGTCCATTCCTCCGCAGTGCCAATGCACAGATGTCTTGCCCTTCTGCCCAAAGCCCTGCTCCGAAAAGAAATTCTGAAGCCAAGACTACGTGGATCAAAACCAAGGACCTATAGTACTCCCTAATCTTCGACTGACGCTACTATGTTCAGCACTTAGCTGTGCACCGTCAGTTTGATATATATTCAAATAAGACTGGACCTTGGTTTCTATGCATGGTTGCCTTTGTTGTTTCCGATTCATCCCTGCACTTGAATCCCTTAGCAGAACAAATTTCTGAACTAAAGAAGGCACATTACGGCTCTATCTTCCTTGTTGACTTGGTAAATGGAGGATCGAATTTTGTTATATATGGATGCCATAAGCAGAGGATTTTGAGTTGTGAACGACGGACAAAAATCATCCATCTGGAAACTAATTCAAGATTCACCCATTTTTATATGATGATGCTAGAATACTTCAGCTAGTAAATCATCATTTTCAGATGTGGTCCTCTAATTAGTATTGTTGCTCCCCAAGATCTTTCTACCTTTCACACCCCAAGATCAAGAAGCAATTCTTTCCGTGAATAATAGGCCACACTGACAAGGAAGTCCATGTACCGGTCGAGCAGTGCATCAGCAGTTTGGTCATCAAGCAGATAACTAGACGATTTGATTTACCTTTTTCTCGTAGACTTGCGTGTGAATAGAGTGTGTGCGTGGCCTGTCAGCAGGGTAAAAACCAAAAACCGGTTTTTTTTTACACTTCACAAGCGAACTTTTCTCATCCATTGGATTTAATTTATTCTGATTTGTGGCCATGTGCGTGCTATTAGCTTTGATTGATAACTGTTATTATATTATTTTTGTGCACGTGTTCTCTCGGTATACTTGGATGTATATGATAGCTTACAAAATCAGATGCGTTCTGTGAATTTCAGGCTAAAGTTGAAAGTACTTTTTAAAGAAAAATAAAACATTTTGAGAGGCAGTGAATACCAAGCTCTAGATACTTACCTGTGTGACCAAGCTGAATGGTGTTTCCTATCCTTATTCCGAAGCTGGTAATTATATGCATGCAATTTTCGTACGCCTGTGTGTGGTCATCATGAGAATACTTTCATTTAACAGATAAAAAAAACTTTTTATAAAAATAAAAAAGAAAATTGAAAAGAGTGAAAAGATTCAAAAGGACATTCTTTTTCAATAATTTCAAAAATGTCTCTTTTTTTTTTTGGTGTACTGTGTATTGTGTGCGCTGAGCGGTGCATGTGTGATGCAATATAGGCTGGCATCTAACTTTCCTCTCCCGGCACTTTGTCTCTCAAGATATTTCATTGTACATACACTGTCAGACATGATATCTTACAGCTAGGCAGCCCAGAAAGTGTCAAGCACACTATAAATCAGCTAGCCATGAGTCTCCGCCTACCCTGCTCTCCTCCAAAATAATTGCTTACCACAGGAATGCGGACAAGATATTGCGGCCATGACGGTAGGCCGGCCGATCCTTATCCCTAATAAGAGATCAGACTTGATGCTTTGGGCGTGTGGACATTAGGCTTCCGAGGGAAAAACAATGAAGCCAGATATTCAATGCGCAGGAATGGATTATTCAGGCTCTTTGTCGATTGAGTTTCATGTGGGTACAAATTGAAAGGCACGAGAAAGAAAGGACGAATTAGAAGGAACCATTGCTCTGTCTTCTTTTAACTTATTCCATTGACACATTCGCGTTGATGTCCTCGTGAATGTGATTATCACGCACCAGCTTCACGCTACCCTTCGCCTCCTTGTCTCCAACCTGCAGAGAGCATCGAACATCCGCGTCATCTGCGGCATCATTATTTTTTTTTCTTAACCGTTCATTGTGATGGACCAGTTGGCCCTCAGCTGAGTGGTTCTGGATAATCAAAGTCATTATTCAACTAATATACAGACATTATTCAACTAATATACAGACACACACACACACCATGATGCTTGTGAAACATGAAATGAAAATGAAAAGAGAAGAAAGTGAGCTAGTGAGTGAGGAAAAAAAAATAGGGGTTGGAAAAACCAGTCACAAAGTAAGACCAGTTTAACCAATTCATTTATATCTGAACTCAGTAAATATTGAAACTATGTAGAATGATTATAAGTTATTTAGTCAACCTGACTGATTATTCATGTTTTGTCATGTGTAAAATTAACTTTTCGAAAAAGTGACCAAAAACTTTTACGTAGAAAAAATAAGCTTGTATATCTTATGTACTATACCGACGATGGGTCTGACTAGATGAGTCATTAAATTGAAGCAGATGACAGTCTAGCTTCAAATTGAAGCAGATGACAGCATGCCTTATTGTCAACGTCTCTAGCCTATCGAGCAAAAACTAAAAATGTGAAAAAGTAAAAGTTCTTTTATCTAACACGTTCTCAATGCTGCAGCCTTCCAGTAAATGACCGAAAGCAACTTGGATGGGCTTGTGCTTGTAAGTAAGCATGCATGTGAGAAGGCACAACTCCTGAGTCCTGAGTCTATAAATAACCCTTCCTTCATATGTATGCGTCAGGGAAGTAAGTGTGAACAGTGTGTTAGGCCAAGATAAGGGGAATGAGTACTATTATGGTTGCCTTAATGGCCACTTTCTTGTTGTCTCGGTCTTCAGCCTTAGAGGTCGTTTGATTGCTGTCCACTGAGACAGGACAGACAGGACGTCCTATCTATTACACCACTGTCCTGTCCTCATGGACAATGGTGTTCCTTGTCCACCGTTTGATGATTTTAGGAACAGAACTTTATGTTCTTCTTGTCCGGTGTTTGTTTCGTGTGTGTCTGTTCTGTCTGTTCTGTCCGTCCTGTTTGACGTTTGTTTTTTTCTTGTCCGATCTATTCGTTATGTCCGATGTTTAATTTTGTCTGACGTTTGTACTACACAAAACCTTCAATTTCAATATCTCCTGTATTTATTTCCAGATAATATTTTGAATGCTTTCAATTGAACATAAAATGAATCATTCTTGAATGCCATAGTACAAAAACGGACATTTCACAATTTTCTCTATCAATGTTAACAAGTATTAACAAGTATCAAACAATTACAAAAGTATCTGATAGATGAAGCAAGGATTATTACATCGACTGTAAAAGCAAAGTACAAATACAAGTGTTTCACTTCTAAATCCCGTAAGTTTCTTGTGCAGTACATAAGGACAAAGAGGTTTAACATAATGCAATACCAATTTGGTTCTTTAGAAATAAAGTTGGAGAATGGAACAGCTGCCGTTCATGACATAATGTCGGTGTTGTGTTGTAGGTCAGGCGTCTGTTCCCAACTTCTGCTTCCCTCCTTTTGAAATCTGCTTGTAAAGACATTTTTTGTCAGCTCCTTGTGATGTTAGTAGCAAGATAACAATCTTGCTTTCTATCAACAAGAAGTTTACTTTTGGCAGGCATCAACAAGATTTTCCAAGAGAGGCAGCATGGGGCAGCATGGGTTTTGAACTTTCTCCTTCAGTTTGAAAATGAAGTTGAATCCATTAGCCATGTGCTTGGGAGAATGTATAATACACACTGAGACGTGTTCCTGGTGAAGACTGGTTAAAAGTAAAAGGCCACTTAAAATTTCAAGGCCATGCTTTGCAATTAGATGTTGTTAACCTAACGTTCTCTTTTCCCCAACCATGGCCAAACTGTCCTTTAAACTTCCTCTGCTACAACTTTGGAAACATAATTCTAGACTCATTAACCCCAAATTTCTTTGCCAGTCAAAAGAAGCATACTGCCGTAAGTCAGAAGAAAAGCCTGTCCATGTAGAGAATATAGACATGGTAAAATCTTTCAAACAACCAAACTTTAGACGATCTAATGAAGCATTTTACAAGTTTTATGTCTCATCTGTTCTGAGAAGCAACTTTCAAATATACATTCATATTTATGATAGACCCTTACATTCTTTCATCAAAGCATAAATTAAGACTGCATAAGCTTAAACTTTGACTAGTGGAAGCTTTTGAAAATAATAAAATAGGATAAACAACTGAATGATGTTTATGTGCATGGGTAGACGGGTTCAGATCCAATTAGATTTCAACTCATTCCAGAAAGTTGCAATTCATTCCCCAGTTTCCACAGATTGCTACGCAAATGATGTGTTTCAGATTTCGTTTTTCAGAAAAACAACTACAAAAACCATTGGATCTTTAATCAATCTACTTAAAAACATTTGATTTTCTTCAAAATAACATTTGTTGTCCTCATATTTTCTACAAATACAACTACAGACCTGTTTCAGTGTTTCACTTATAAATCCTGCAAGTTTCTTCTGCAGTACATAAGGACAAAGAGGTTTAACCTGATAGTTCCATGAAGGCTGTTTTATTTTCAATAGAATTCCATTTGTCAGTTAAAATATTATGTAGCTGAGAATTCACTGCTTTAATTTCTTTGTCAAGCTTGTATTAGGATAATATCGTCAGCTTATCTGCTTTTTCCCAGACTCTGCTTCCGTTCTTGTTTACCATCCTTTAAGACGAGTTTTTTTGCTTCTCTGAGTTCTGCTAAGAAGCAGAAAAATAAGTTGCAAACCACTTTACCGGCATGTTTCTGCTGCCAATGAGTTGTGTACTTCGGGGGGTCTTCTTGTATCTACAGGCAGGTGCTATTTAGTTGTTCCTGTTGGTGATACTTGCTGTCCCTTAACTTAGATATCATTCAACCCTCTGGTAAATTGTCGGTGTGGTCTGACTCAAATGCGGACGTGCAGAACGCATAAGAAGCACTACTACTCACTGACGCACAAAGCAGAGAATCTGAATGAATTTAATAAAAGGAAAATTACCTAATTTTTTACATTGTAACAGAATTCTTTGTTCAAGAAGACTACTTGAAGAGAACAGTTGCAGAAGAAAAATGGTGGAAGGACTACAGTGGTTCTCCCCATAGTTGCTGCGGACTACAATTAGAAACAGGAAGCAGTACTAGAATCAGAAATAACATGCAGGAAATGGGTAAGGAAGAACACGGGGAACTATACAGCAAACGATATATTAGATCATGCCTGGAACTTATAGTAAATTGATATTAATAACAATTTTTTAGAAGAGAAACGAATGCAATGTAAGAGTTGATATCCAAGGCATGGGAATTGAGATCTCCCCCTCGGTGAATGAGAATCATGCCCTACTCTTAATGAATTCCACTTCACAATTTGTAAGAGTCAGGGTTCTTTATTTCAGCTGATAAAAGAGTTTATTAGTGAACTGATCATTAAAGCTCAAACGAATCCGCAGCTATCATGAAGTCCGGGAAAATCTTCAGTTCTATATATGCAGAACAAAGGGCAGAAGGTGGGTAGCTACATAATCGTTGATAAGAAAGAAATTAAAGCAGTGAATTCTCAGCTAGTCACTTGGATTAATGAAGGTAAAGACATACATACCTGGGCTTTGAGGTCGGTGGTGCAGAGGAGGCGGAGGAAGGTGGAGAGAGGGGAGGCGTGGAGGGAGATGGAGGGATTGTCCTTGCTGATGAGGAAACCGAAGTCGGGATGGGTTGGCTGCAGGGGAGCAAGAATGGGTGAGAGGAGGTGGAGGTCTTGCGTCTGGTTCTGCAAGTCATTAAAAGCTACGATTGTGAAGCTGCGGAAACGATCGTTGACGATGAAGGGGAGTTTGCCCGATTGTTGGAGCTCGGAGATGGAGGTCCACGCCCTTTGAAGGATGCATGTGGAGAGAATCAGGTTAGCCTTAGCTGTGCCCCCACAGCCCACTGAACTTGTAACCTTCCATGGCTACCTCAAAATTCACAGGAAGATGGAGAGACAAGAAGGGGCTACAGGGTGACGGCTAGGGCAGCTCGGGCGGCAGAGAAGAAGGAGAGAAATAGGAATAGGGCAGCTCGGGGGCGTAGATGAGGGCGGAGATGGAGGAGAAAGTAAGGTCGGGGGTGGAGAAGAGGAGAAAGGCAGGGGAGGTGGAGGAGAAGGAGATGGGGGCAGAGGTCGAGGGCTCGGGGAGAAGGAGATGGGGGCAGAGGTCGAGGGCTCAGGGTCTTCGGTGGCAGGAGACGAATTTCTGTCTGGGACAAAAAATTTATTTATACCTTCGCTCAACCGTTCGTTCTGTCCACCATGTCCGTTTGATGAAATTTACTAAACAAGACACGCGTGTCCTGTTCTGCGTGTCCTGTGGTCATCAAACGATCTTTTAGTGGACGAGCCGCGCCTTTCGATCACTCCTGATGATGAAGGTGCATATATGGCTGCTCTGTGTGTGCTCGCATGTTTAATTTGTATAATTTCTTTCCGAGTGTGAGTGCGGGCAAAAGAGATAAATCGACGTGCACTCTCAAGTCTACAATTAATTGTTCACCATGCAGAAGAGATAGATCATGCTAATACTGACTGATCTACACTATATGACATTCCAGCGAATGGGAGGTTACCCCACTCATTGGAGTGAGGCTCGAAGCTCTCCCATTCACCTTTCAGCTTGAGTATCGCAACTTTACTTTTGTGGTCCAAAAAAATAGGATCTATGGGAATTGAATAGGTGGCATGGTGTGCCTTCTAGATGCTGTCTGTCCAACCAGCTATGTTATGCTCAATATGATATCCACTCTAAGCAAAATAGGGGAGACTGGAATGATTAGATGCAAAGTTTAGCATTGAACTAATTTCTTAATCAACAAACAAGTGTTTGAATGTGTTGAGAAAATCAACAAAGGAACTATAATTGGAGGCCAATAACAAATCAAGCTCAGTTTTAGAAAAACCAAAGATGGAAGGCAACAGGTCAATAAGGTTTTGGAAGGACTAGTTGATAGAACCAATGCTTAAATACCATTGAATTAAAATAACCCAAACGAAACAAAATGGCTAAGACTACCGTCTATGACTAAGGGTAGTCAAGAAAGAAAAATAAAAGTAAGCTATGTCACATTGGTGTAGGTATAGTACGAGTTCGGGTACGGCAGTATGGGTTCGGCAATCTTGAAAAATGTGGGTAAGGTAAATTTTGGATTTTTAAAAATGATAAAATGAAAAAAAAAAAAATTAATAGTCTTGTCATCAACAAAAAAATCTCAAAATTAAAGAAAAACGAAAAGAAAATATAGAATCTAGTAAAAGGAAAATATATATATATATATAAAAAAAAGAAAAATCAAAATTAAAGAAAAAATTATATTTTTTAAGTATAATTTTAAATGTTATAAAATGCATCCGTACCATATACTCATGTGGCTGTATCCACGTAACGACACAGGTACCTAGGCAAAAATGAGATACCCCATGTGCACATGGGAAGCAAGACAAAATTAAAAGAAAAAATTGCCATTAATTGGAGTACGGATTTGTACACATTAATTACAATGTCGTTTAAGTTAGTATTCAAAAGAAAACTGTTTCAAAGACGATATACTTTAAGTTTTTTAGCATATATCTGAGAATTAGAACTAGAATATAACAATTTTATTACTTCAACTGCTATTCCATGAAAATTTGTTGCCGCTTAATATCTTAATTCTTCAAGCATATACCATTCTTGTAAAAATTTTGACTGTCGTGTTGCATATCAAGAAGCTTTTGTCCACATGTTACAGAATAGGTATTTTAATAGTTGCATGATTAAAGAAGCTTTGTCCACATGTTACAGGAATTGGTATGAAAAGAACATGCGGTCACTGTCCACAAGCATGAGTATGAAAAAGAAATCAGAGCAGGGCATGCATATGTCTTCTGTCTTTACTGATCACCAACACCGAACTTAGTCATAAGGCATGGGACTGTTGTCATCACATGCTTGTCTATGGCGCCCCTTTCAGAGTTCACAATAACCCACTTGGAGAAAAAGGAGGCTTGTGATCATAGGCCATATGGCTATATCTGCGCAAGAAAGGCCGACACTATCCTCACTCTCAAGAGGACAGAACACCTCCGCAGGTACTTGGGAACAATATTGAGGCTGTAAATTAATGCTGTCAAGCAAAGCAATTTTTTTTCAGCAAAAGTTTCCCATGTTGGTCAGGGACAGGCCTGGTGCACTGTGATTCCAGCGAATTGTTTTTTCTACGTAATTGCTCCAAGTTTATATAGCTGTACAATTACACTTCGACAGTCATAATTCTTTTCTCAAATTTCGGAGCATAAGATGTGATTCCTATATGTCAGTCTGCTCGGATGTTTGCATAGTCAATTATAAACTAAAAAAGTGAATACCCATCAATCTTTACAGGTTACAACATTGAAGAGAAAACTGATCTGGAAATTTTTAACTTCTTTAAACATGACGGATCCATACAACTGAAATTTTGAAGAACATAATAAGTGCAGTTTTTGGTGTGTAATTGGACGAAAATTTAGTGCTCATATTACACTCGAGCCCGTTGCTGTAGACCCACATCGCATCCTTATCCTCAAACATATTATTAGTTTATAAAAACTTGGACTGTCAATGTGTAATTAAAGAACATTATGTCCAGAGGTTACACGAGCAAGTATGAATCAATGAATGTCTGCTTTCCAGGGTGGAGCCCCCATGCTTGCGAATCAAGTAAGAGTATCCAAGGAGATCAGGATACATACATGTGCGGAGACGCTTTCACAACCACAGACATCTTATTGTATATCTTTTTGGAAATTGACGACAACCCACTTTAGAGAAAATAATAAGAAGAGGCTTGTGACAATGCTAGATCTGCACATGAAGACAGAAACCATCCACACACTGAAGAAGAGAACGGCATGTTTTGGCAGGCGCTTGTCAACATTTGGAGACGAGCCAAACTACAGAAAGATTGCAAGGCCTACCATCCAACGCGTTCTCAGTTGCTGCAGCCTTCCAGTAATTTACTGAAACAACTTGGACGGGCCTAGCATGTGAGAAGACCCTGCTTCTGAGTCTATAAATAGCTGAGCCTTGATATGGATGCGTTGTGGACGTAAGTGGAAGCAGTGTCTTTGGCCAAGATGAGGGGAACGAGTGTTCTGGTTGCATTAATGGCCACTGTTCTGGCTATTTCGGTCCTTAGGCTTGATGCCGCAGTGGATAAGCCGATCCTGCCAACCGTGACTGATGATGAAGGTGTATGGCGGCTCTGTAACCCCTGTTTAATTTTTACAGCTTCTGAGTGAGCTTAGCAGCGATAAATCAATGTGCACTATCAAGTCTACAATCATTTGCAATGTGATTTTGGAAATAAGCTTTATTTTTCCCTGCGAATGGAGACGCGCAGTCTTTCGCCATGATCACTTAACCTGGTTCTCTTCTTGCATTTCTAAGTTGGTTGTGTTCTTCTGTTGTGCAGTTTCTGATGCTGCTGGGCGGCCGTGCTGCGATGCCGGTTGTGGTTGCACCAAGTCGATTCCTCCACTATGCCACTGCGGAGATGTGAAGGACCACTGCTACCCGGGGTGTAAAATGTGCTTGTGCACCAGGTCCTTCCCTCCGCAGTGCAGATGCCGAGATCCCTTGTCATATTGCCCAAAGCCATGTTCCGCCAAGAAACCTTGAAGCCAATGCCAGTGGCGCACCTTTACCTGAACCAAGGACTATCTAAGCCCCTAATAAATTTGCCTGATGCTCGTACTTAGCACCTAGCTATGTGCTGTCAGTTGCATATATATCTAAATAATACTTGGACCTTGGGTTCGATGGTTGACTTTGAGTCTGCTTCGCTTCTGCTTCATTCATGGAAAAGAATCAGCTACCATATTTCCAAAATGAATAAGACACACTATGGTGGGAAGGTCTCCCTGCATATCTCAAAATGTAACTTTGGTTACTCGTTATTCTCCAAGAAGTTCCACTTTTACGTTGTTCCTTGCTGAGTTTACAGAAAAATTCAGGTAATTGAACTGCAGTAACAGTCCAAACACATTAATGGATAGGCCGCTGCTTGAAAGCTGGCCCTTTTTTCCATGGACGTACAATCCATTTTTACTTGGTAAATTAAGGATGCAATTTTGTTTGCTGCTTCCCAGGGTCTTTCAATCTTTACCGCCAACAACAGTAAGCAACCTTCTCCGAAATAACTAAACAGTGGAAAATATTACTCATAAAGGTGACAAGCAGCGAGAGTCAAGGGCATAAACAGTAAGGCAGCAAATACTGAAGGATGAACAGGATAAAACTAAGCCCCTCTCAGCAGGAGATCACCCTGTAGGGAAACAATAAGAGAAACAAGACTGCCGAAAACATAGACCAGATTTAAGAACAGGCTCCGTCTCCCATTCCCCATTCATGGTAAGAACAGGACTGAGTTAAATTCCAGGTTCTCAATGCACTGCACGTCCGAATGGCCGAACCACCTAAAGTTTGCTTCGTATTAAGGAGAGAAGCCTCCACACTCAATCACATCGAAGAGCAAAAAAAAAAATAAACCCTCGATTTGCCACGATCGATTTCTGTAGCAAATTAACAGCAAAGTCACGGCAAGAAACTACCGGACAATTTCGGGCCAATCGATGGTGATGAGGCTTATAAATCTGATATGTTGTTCCAAATGTTCTAGCTCCATAAATCACGCTTCCTTTTCCTTTTCCAGTGAAAGACAACAACTATTAAAGCAGGTTGTAACATGGTCAGTTCAGGCTAGTATGCGACCTACAACTACCGAATAATCATGAATAGCAGAAGAAGGACTTACACGAACGAAACAGATCGGGACAGAACATTTCCCTTCTCCTTGACCATAGAGTACCGTGACAGATCAGAATGGCTTGCGATTGCTCTCTGTTTGTATGTGTTGCTAAAGCACCTAATGACGAGCCCCCTGATTTTCCAGATTTTAGACAAGAGTCTCCATATTTTGTAGGCATAAAAAGCTGGACAGATAAAAGAACTTGACATTGAATTATTCGAACTTGGGAGGCTTCAAGCCACCACGGACTCTGGGTGGGAAAAAAAAAAAAAAAGAGTATTTCATCTTTAGTGCGTGCCTGACTGAGAGCCAAAGCCCCTGCCCTTCCCTCCTTCCCCCCAGGGCCCATCCTAGATTCAGTGTGCCTAAAAATCAAACAAGTCACACAATACAACGGAAGACACATGAAATACCAAACCAGTCCACCCCTTAAATCTTTGTTCTTTTTCACCTTATTGACGAGAACTACCCTTAACCTTGTTTGGCCTCCTTAAGGAAGATCTAATCTATAGCTCCATCTACGGACGTTTTAACAGTATGCACATCAGTATTCTAATAGCCAACCATGAAATTCTCCATGGTTGTGTTGCAAAAGTAGATTTCATGTTCCCCAGCTTCTTCATCGATAAGTCTATCAATAAATATCATGTTAACTTAATCGACAAGCAGAAAGAAGACGGTGTGAAGATTTATCTGCAACTCATGATGTATATACTCACGAGCTAATCCTTGTCATTTTCGTGATTTCTTCGACAAGGCTTAGGGGCAGAAAGGATCGTCTAAGCCCATGAATTGGAGGCCACTTGCACGAGCCTTTCTGTTTCCGGGCAGAACACTCAGGTACTCGGACTGGGAGCACCTCCTGAATTGAAACCCTCAAATAAAATTTTAGAATCATTCCACGTTTCCCACCTTAAACACACCTTCCTGGAAAAGAAGAGCAGGTTATTATTTCCAAATTCATTCCTTGCAGCAAATGACAAATTGGTCTAAATTCTGATTACTTATTACAATCCTCCTTGATTAGACTTGCAAGCAGATCATTGTTTTTGTTTGACTATATATTGTAAGCAACTCACCGTAGTTGCATGGTTAAGAAAATGGGTTTATGACATTTCTTTAAGAATACTTATATTTCGTTAGACGAAAACAATTTTGATTGATTGCTTAAGAAATATAATTTGAAATTCCCATGTAAGGTAGCCATAAACATGGTTCCTGCTAAACGACATGGACGAATATGCCAATAGCCGTAAGAGTTCTGACTTCTGATTTGCAGGATACCGCTAAGTGGAAGAATTCGCATGACAAAGAAATGGGAAACTCCGATGTGTGAAAGCGTTCCGCACTAGCTTGAGAAAGGCGCTGAACTTCTAGCCGTCCACAAGTTCTGTCATGGATGGGTGAACTGTGATAGCAGTACAGCTGGTGCCTGGCTAATCAACACAGAGGCATTTCATCGCATGTGGTTTTCGAGTATGTTGTTTGCTGATGGTACCCAGAAGAGAAGCTGAGAACACCCTACCCCTCCTGCCACCATTCCCGATGACCCAGGCTTCTTCGAAACCTCCACTATTTATGAGACTTTCACCTAGCTGACCGCCCGACCAACTATACCAAGGCCCTTGAGAGGTTTTGATAAGTTCACTGAAGAACCATACCACGCTGGGGATGCATCAACATCAAAACGATAAGGATTTTTTCACAGCAACAAGATTTGTTAGGTAGTACACTAGCCTCCCGTTAACATCGCACTCCTCCTGTTACTGGAAAATTAATCACAAACCAAAGAGGTTGGTTAAGATGGACATTGGCACTGCTAGAAGGAAGAGGCGTTTTCTCCCCACTGCTGGCCGCTGGCGCCTAACCATACTTCAACTGAGTCCCGCTTTTTGGTCTGTGATCGCCTATCCGCTCGGCACTCAACTTTTTTAGTAAATATAGCCTAATTTTTGCCTAATAAAAAGGTGGGAGGTCACCCACCAGTAGATACAATCGAGTATCATATGCTACAAAATGACAGTGCAAATCTATCTGTTCGGGCCATATAAACCCAACCCCTTTGTAAATCAGGTGAAACTATACACCCATACATCGGGTGTATTCATATAATTACCAATAACTTTGTCAAGAACACAACCATACCCCGCAGAAAGAACAACTCTCAATACAGAAATATTTAGAGCCATGAAACCATTCCCATTCTTATTATGATTAAGCACCACTATTAAGTAAAGAACAATATATGATCACCACACCAAATATCTACCCATTCACTAATAGAAACATAAGCCCCATCAGGGGTTGATATTACACGATGTCATCTTCCAATGTGAGGCCGAATGAGGCGAATACCGGTGTGGCAACATATTCTGAGCATTTAGATAGCAATAATTGGCACCATCTACCCAATCAAAATCACCTATGACTCTGGATTACACAGCAAACAGAAAGCAGACCAGGAATTCTAAAGCAGCCAATCAATCAGTGGATACGTAACCCTATAGTCTATACACTTGAAACTCTTCTTGACGGATCAATTTGAATATTGCAGCCAATAGAAAGCTGCCCCTTGAATCCTTTTGAAAGAAACCGTTCGATGGCACATACAGAACTGCCTAACCCGACTTTCACATTATGCTTATTTGTGTCACAAGCAGCTTCCAAGTATTCCAGTTTCTCGTCAAGTGAAAGAGTTCTAGCTTTCTTTAATATCATGTCATTTGCACTGGATGGATTTCGAGATGAAAAATTTCCTGGTATGACTTTGCAGTCACTGACTGCAGTAGCATACTTCCGTTTGAAGCCCGGGAAAACATTCAACCCTATTAAAGCAAAACACCAAAAAGATGGGTGAAGCAAGGAACGTGCCAGAGACTTACGAATGAGGAAAGTACAGAGTGAAACCAAAAAAAAATTGCATACACGAGCGCCAGAGACAAAAAGTAATTGAGGAAATATTAACACATCGAAACAAATTATATTTCCAAGCTCACCAGGAAGTGGACTAGACAAGCCAATATCTTTTTGTGTTCCGCCACAATCACATTCAAGATTCAAACAGCTGCAACCATTTGAATGAGTAGTTCTGCAATATGAAAAGTAAAGCATGTTCATCACAGGAATCCAGGCACACATGGGTGGAAATAGCTTTTAATTGTTCACAAGGTCACAAATCCTTGCCCTGAGGTAATTTTGAGACATCAGATGGCCCAGTGTATCAAGGTTTCCATCAAAGATTGTTATACAATCTTATACAGAAATTCGGCTGAGTCACTCACTCACATCAGTCAAACTCAAGAAGTGATGCTCTCTAATGTGCCGTTGCAAAAAATGCACAGCACTCAAATGTTATATATGTACATATACAAGATTCTCAAGTTCCTCAAGATATCCATTTATCCAGCCTTCACACACACAGCCGGATGCATAGGGCTGCGCATGTGAGAGCCAATTGATGGATGACTAGAGGATTTCATCTCCTCTATATAATATACATATATGAGAGAGAGAGAGAGATTGGTAGGCACTTAGACGCTAGACATATAGAAACAATCGCAATGTCTAATCATTTTCAGATCGGCAGTTGAAAAAAAAAACAATGAGAAAGCTGTGTGAACTAATACCGAACGACAAAATGCCCTATCACGGTATCACCTTTTTCTCCTTGTTTTTCTCTCAAACACCACTTTGAAAAAGTTCAAGGACTGAGATTGTTCCTTATCCATCGCATATAGCTCCTACCAATTTCTCTCTCTCTCTCTCTCCCTATATATATATATATATATATATATATATATATATATATATATATATATATCTGCAAAGAAGCCGGAAATTCATGCAACTCAAACCCTGTTTAAGACAAGAATTACGAAAGGACCTTACTTGTACATGTGTTCAACAAAATCATCGACTAGAACTGGCCATGCACCTGAAGATCAGGAACCAAAGATTTAATAAAATAATAAAGCATCAAACAAAATGCTGTTACACAAGAATCGTTTCATATCTGTTCAATTACGTGGAATGACATTGGACCTACCATTATGGTATCAGCTTGCAATGACAGTAAGTTCTACTTCTGGTTGAAGTTAATTGAGAGCTTAATCATACAAACGGAGATTCATTTCTATTGGAGTGTATTATCAATCTAAAACACAGTTCTTATTTGAACATATATGAATAGTAACTTTTAGAAACAAACGGGGACTAGCCTACTAGAGAAATAATCATCCATGTAACTACCTTCAGGATCATAGCCTTCAAGATCTTCATGAACACATCGGCTGAATTCATACACTTGCCTCCAGGTATCTTCAGAAATGTTGTGTCGCTGATGCTTCTAAGGAGGCCAACCAAAAGAAAGAAAGACAGAACAGAAGCAATCAATTCAAATTCATCAAGGAAGCATACTAATAATACCCATTTTATCCTTAGAAAAGTGCCACAAAATGAACAAAATATGCAAAGTAGACATTATCTCATAAAAGTAAGGTCCATCAAAATATTCCAAACAATTCATAGACACCATGACCTTAACAGGGTGAGAGTTTGCTTCTCATGTGTATGATTACCAAATGCACCCATAAGGAAAGAGGTTACAAGGAGAAAGACTGTACAGCCCAATTTCAAGTATTGCATTGATGCCTGGGTTTGAAAGGATAGTATAGGAAGAGGCATGAAGGATCGAAAAGTTCGATGTATACCTCAACAAAATCACACCACTGTTTAAGAAGACGGAACCTGCCATTCAAGACCATATTCCAACCAGTAGTAGCCCTGGATACAGCTGCACATGCTCCAACAAGGTAAATTCATAGTAAGAAAAGAAACATTGAGAATTGAATAATAAATTAATTGCTGTTGACATAAAAATAGGAAGTCAACGTTATTTGCCAAGGCACATAAACAGTACTTACATATATTCTTTTGACCATTCTCACGGCAAATGAAAAACACAAAATTGTAGAATGTTAGAAATCCACGAGAATCTGCCTACAGAAGAATAACAGAATTGGGTCAATAAACTTCACATTCAACATCAAAGCAGTAAGATTTAGTTCAGCATTAACCATTTTAAGGTAGAGAACCAAACATATAAAAATATAACCTAAGTTCCATCATAAGATGAAGTTATTAGAATAAGCCCAATAGACATAGTCAACAAACCATATTGACATCCCTTGGTAAATGGATGTGATTTTTTAATGGCACAACCAGATTAGCTCAAAAGCATAAAATTGAAACTTACACTGGATGTAAGCATATGAGAAAATGGCCTCAACCAAGGTTGCCCCCACCCTCGAAAACTTGTGAATTTCTGTAAGAACATGCCTAACTTGGTCATAATGCCAGTACGACCAGATACCAGACCACTTCTAAGTGTTAACACAATTGTCTTAAATGTGTCCAGAAACTGTTTGATTAGATTACCTACTGATAAAAGTTGGATTGGAATGGAAAACTGTCCGTCTTAAAGACGTCAAATAAAGGCACGCCAAGATGACTAAAGTGCGTAGAGAAACAGCCATTTTCACACCATTCAACAGAATGAGATTAGATCATGGCCCCAAATCCTTGTTTTGCTGAGGTTGAACTAGGAAACCACCCCATGTGACTGTACACGAAAATTTGGCAACAGAATTCTGAAGATCAGAATGATGTAGAGAATTTCAACAAAGTCAGAACCAGGTATCGCAATAAGCTACATAACCATGTTCATCACTATGCTTCACATAAAAAATTTTTCTCTTAATGTCACAGCATCTTTTTGCAAGTTGTTAAATGGAAAATACATTCACAAGCAATAACGGCCATATCTGACTAGTGTGGAGAACTTTCAACATCCAAGAGAAAAAAAAAGTAAAAGAACACTTATAAGAATAAGAATTTTTGTATATAAAGAGCTGGAACAAAGGCCACAGTCTGCAATAAGAAGCCTGAGTGCAAGTGCTCAGAAAATCACCAAAAGAAAAGCAACTCACCAATAAATCAAGCTGCACCATAAGCCTATATAGTCCATCAAAAATTATTTGGCTGCAATTTAGAAGTGCACCACACATCAGATGCTTTCATTACCACAAAGAAGAAAGGTTAACCATGTTACTCATACATATAATCAACTTTACAAACCATAAAAGGAATCACACAGTTTGAATGTTATGACTGCAGACTCCAAGAAGAAAACACTATTAGAAATGACAGTTGTGGCAGGTTGCACCAGCATAAATTAGGTAGTCCTATATATGGATCAGAAGAAGTATTCTTAGGCAGTACCTTTAAGAATGAAGAGCTACGAGGAACTGGGAAACATAAACACCACGCCTATCAGCCTCAAACATCTAATCCATTTATATGCAGAGGGTTATAAAGGTTGTCACCTCAAAAAGAAGAGTTGATTTTCTAATATTTTAAATAAGGACTGTCAACTCATAACAGATAGTTGGTATCAACTATCAACCTTTCCAAAGTTACAACTTACAAATCATGCTGATCAAATTGATCAAACAGCTCAAAGTAGATGTTACCTGGTTAACTTTTCCAGGTTAGGCAGCAGAAGTTCATGTTTAGCACATGGCTTCCCGTCTGTAGACCTTCCATCTTAGCATGAGATGGAAACCAACATTATTCATGTCAAAGTGGCAATGAAACAGAGGAGATGCATAAGAAATGCTCTCTCTCTCTCTCTCTCTTTTTGTGTGTGTGTGTGTGTGTGTGTGTGTGTTGTGTGTGTGTGTGTATGCATATCTATATACAAACACAGGTCTCTGATTACTATAAATGCACATACACACGTCTCCCTTTTATCTTGCCTGCTGTCTCATAGCTGTCGAGCATCAAGAATGTTAATTTTTACAAATCCAATCAAAAAGATGGATGCAAAATGTATATATTTATAAGATTAAAAAACTGAAAAATCATGTGAGTAAATCAAAATTTATAAGGCTTCTAAAAAGTAACAGTCTTAGCTTTCTCAGATCACAAAAACAATCTGGACACCAAACGTTCATGAACTTTACTTTTACTCCTAAATTTTCACACATTATTATTGATGAAAAAGAAAAAACTAGGAAGCACAGCAATAAGACACACTTGGAGACTATGTCACATGGATATGGATATGGGTGCCACCATGTCAGTACAGGTGCTGCTACTGGTGCCGATATGGAGTACTTTCAAAAAACTTGGGCATGGGAATGTAGCCATACAAATATATATACAAATATGTATATGCTAGTCACATAGGTGTGGGTACGGGTCCCAGTACGGGTATGGATGCAGAGCACTTTCAAAAAATTTGGGTCTGGAGATACGGCTGTACACACAGACACACACACATGTATATATATAAAAAAACAAAAAATAAGATTTCAAATAAACAAAACAATACAGAAAGTTTTATTAAAGAAAACTAAGTGGCCCAAAAAGTCACCAAAAAATTGCCGGTCGCTGAAAAGTCCTGCTGAACAGGTGGAGTTAGACCATAGAGAACATAAACAGCCCATTAATGTCTATCAAGGGCTCTTCATTTGCATTGTCTATATATATGATGGTTTAAAACAAAACCTAATTAATAGACAAAGAGGACTTGGTCAACTTTGACAAAGTCCAAAAAAGGATGGATCCAGCCATGGGTGCGTTGACCTCACCTGACAATGATTTGGCCATGTATGGGCCATGTCCAAGAGTGTTCCCATATCCGTACGCGTGTCGACAAGGGTGCCTCACTCAAACAAAGTACCCATGTGACAAAGTGTATATGTGTATATGTACATAGTACATACATAATAGATTTTAAGCAAATACATACATAAATTCATTGTATATATTTATAAAATATAAATTACTTAATGTTAAAATAGACCAAAAACAGATAAAAACATATACCACAAAAATTACAAAAAAAATAAGTCTGCAGTGCCCAAGCGCTGTCCCATACTAGCACCAAAACATTGACATGGGTACTTCTGCCTTTTGAAAGTGTCCATATCACATAGCTTGAAGAAGTGTGTATATACGTAGACATATGTGTCATTGTCACAAATATCATTTTTGGGAATTTGTTGGTTCTCATGTACTAATTGGGAAGCTTATTTTCTCAATAGTTCAAGCAAGTCAAATATACAAGAACACAATATTTTCAGAAAAAATATATATATAACTTGGCCCCTTTGAGAATTTTGAAAGCTATAATAAGCCCTTCAAAGTTCAAACAAAATCTTTGGCCCCCCAACATGAAAATCATGGCTCCGCCACTAATTGGGGGTTTCCATGGGATGCTAGCTGAATTTTTTTTTCCTCATGAAGATCTTGCGAATCCAGAAAACCAGAAAAGAAATAAAAATAATAGAAAAAATGCAAATTTCGATTTTCTACTAAATTTCTTATGAAAGCATTGACAAAAGTATTAAATAGTTACTAAAATGTTAAGATAAACCCAAAACATTAAGTTGCATTAAAATGTCTTTTCTAAAAAAAACAAAAAAAATTGTCAAAAAATGAGGGATGTTTTTGTTTTAGCAATATTTCAGTAATGTGATCTTTTCCTTTTTATTTTCCTTATTTTGCTGCTTCTCAGACACTATATTTTGAAGAAAAATATGTTGATATTTGTGACAATGATATGTGTGTGTGTGTGTGTGCATATTCATTTGGATGTGCAATCTAATTGCATTTAAGCACTTTTATCAGCTTTAACATATTTGTCCTAAATTTACTCCTACATACACGATGAAGGCCAGTTTAGTGGAGATTAGCATTTGAATGACAAAATCCAAAGAGTATCTATTTTCTTTTGGTGATCCATAACTGTGACCATGTTAACCAAAAGCATGTAGCACATTGTGCTAATCTTGTGTGCACATGGAAAGCCTTATTCTTGCATTATTATCTGAAGGATCAAAATGTTAAAAGAAAATGAACCATCCATAAATCAAATTATGTATACCTTGTCAATCCTTTGGATTCCACCCATTTTGAAAGCAATGCTAAAGCATCTTTGCACTCTGCAGGATCATTTATTCTTCTCGTATCTGAATTGAACCATGTTTTAGAAGAAAAAGGAAAAGGTAAGAGATACATCCCCCTTTTAATGTAACTATATCAAGATTAAGCACCACAATGCTTTCAAGAGAACAAAATTTGGTGGAATCAGATGAAAATGTTCCCAAAATCTTACCATAATAGAAGAATAAGAAACAACAATGAAGAAAGAACAATCCTACAAGTCCAGGAACATCAGGCGAAGAGTCCAAAAGACAGTAGACAGTTATTTAAGGTGAATGTAGCACTGACAAATGAAGTTTAAGGCCCCTCAACTTCACAATAAGTTAATAACAACATATTATATTAATGCAATGCTGAACTGGCAAGAATTTAAGGTGTTTTGGATTCAAGGAGTCCACTAATTTATATATGCCCTCCATAACCTAATATGAATGTAAATTCAGGCACATCAGACATGAGATAATAAGAACACCATCCCTTGTATAAGAATCGTAAGATACTAAGATGTGTCATGCTTCCTGGCAACGGATTTAAATAAGAAACCAGCAGCATCTAGACAATCGATCCTTAGTCCTCATTCAGGAATGCTTCTCGTTAGTGACAATGAATGCAGCCAAAACGGTGCATTATCTTCCTGTGGCATGATCGTTTAAGTGCTTGACCTCACATTCCCCTCTGTAAAATGCCACACTATCGTCTAATGACTATATATTCAGAAAATCAATTGATTATCCAAGAATCTCAGTTACTTATATCCATGCCTTGCAAACATGATGCATATGGTGCTCGCAGACAGGTTATACATGCATGCCTAGGAGCAGTACACACAGACACACACATGTGAAGGTGCATGCTTGCATGTGCACACTGATATACATGTGCATACAGATAAACATAGACACCCGCAAACACAGATGCACATATGCACACAGGGTAAAAAGAAGGGAAGGCAGAGTGGCGGTGGGAGAGGAGAGCAGATATGTGTGTCAGTACACACAGACACACACATGTGAAGGTGCACACTGATATACATGTGCATACAGATAGACATAGACACCCGCAAACACAGTGCACATATGCACACAAGGTAAAAAGAAGGGAAGGCAGAGTGGCGGTGGGAGAGGACAGCAGATGTGTGTGTCAGTACACACAGACACACACGTGTAGGTGCATGCTTGCACGTGCACACTGGTATACAAGTGCATACAGATAGACATAGACATCTGCAAACACAGATGCATGCACACAGAGAAAAAGAGGGGAAGGCAAGGTGCCGGTGGGAGAGGAGAGCAAACATGTGCGTCATATAACATACCCAACCTCCCAGCCACACTACTTTGTACCTTGTAGTTCGTGACCCATCAGGAACCCAACACTACTTGCAACCATCCACACTCAGTAGCAAATGGTAAAGTCCAATACAACAAAATGCAAGGGTTATATGACATAGTTGACATTATGATGGCCGATTTTTAGGTTTATTATGGTTGGTATTATACATTAGAGAACTAAATGCAGGAAAATTTTTGGCACCCTTTACTTTTATTTAGTGAAAATGGATTATGCTGCGTATAAAGGAAAGATTCATGGTTTCAAACTCACCTTTTGACCATCTTTCACATTCATCTACATTGTCACAAAGACCGATATTGACAGGAAAAAGCCAAACGGGTATAGTCATAAGAAAACCCCTTTAAATCATGCGGATCACCTCAGAGTTAATGCTATGATTACAATTAAAAACAAGAACACTTGCTAGCACTTGAGTCATCTTAACAACACAAAACTCATCAAGAACTACGGGGTTCCAAAAAAGGGGTTCATTCGGAAGGAATTGCATCAATCCACATGCAAATCACTCACCAAAGAACCTCATATCGTCATTTACCTTTTTATTAGCAACAGACGAGCATAAGGTTTCGATCAACTTAAAGCTCACTAAGATATCATCAATTTCAGTGTTAAGCAGACCATTAACTCACCATAACTAGCGGACCAGGCACCATTGAAGATCTACAAACAAATATGGAACTAGAAATCTAGAGAACGCAAAAATGAATCTAAAAGAAAACCAATCCGGGAAAAAATAATAAAATCCAATAACTAAGTGGAAAAAATTAAAGAAAACAAAGAGGGATGAATAGGACGGTGCTTTTACCGCAATATCTAGAGTAGATGTTCGCCACGGCGTCCGAGGAGCTCAAAGGAGTTGAGCCACGAACCATGACTTCCATCGAAACCCAGACAACACGAAGCTGGAGAAAAAGGATTCGCTAGGGTTTCTTTCGCATCAAAACAAGAAGGAAAATGAACCGTCTCCTTTTCTCTGTCGCTGGTAGCCGGTAGGTCCGGCGAGAAGATGCCAGATGCTTGGGTTCCTACGTCCAGAGGGAAAAACACGGAGGATCTCTGAGCTTATACGTTGGAGACATCCGCACCTGGTTCTTCCTCCGCACCCCCAAGTATTTCACTGGAAGCCACTTGCTTATCACATATTTGTAGAACGCCGCGTATCGCGTTCATCAAATATGAAGTGCCTGAATGAGATATGACGCGATTTTTTTCCGGAAGCTCTTAAAAAAGTAAACCAATTCGATTATGAAATTCTGTTTTGAATTTTCACTTTGTAATTTTTCTTAGCATATTACTATTATTTATTTTTTCTAAGTATTCGCTAAGCCAAAAAAGAAAGCATGTGTATTTCGAACGAATTTAAATTAATAACTAAATCGGGTCAATTTCGAGCCTAAGATTTAGCTCATGTTTTAATGCACCTTCGAAAGACTTCAATAAGATTCCTATTCGGCTGAGATGCACCATCCTCATGACATTGATTTTCCCTTCTCTGTATTATTGGTTCCCATTGTCTCCTGTAGTTTTATATGGCATAAATGAAAACGCAAAAGGTAAATTCCGAGGCCGAGCATCGAAACCGAAGCAGCCGCTAATAGCAATAACGTATACACTGCGAAACGGTTATTTGAGAATAACTGCTAAATTTTGTGCCTATCTGTTAATTCCTTTCGTTTTTAAGTTTTCCTCTGTCCCGTGCCAACGGTCTGAAAAAAATGGCGGTGACGCAAAAAACAAGGCCAACGTTCGTCGGCTTACCAACTCTACAAAATGGTCTCCTTTTCACTTTGACTCTTGAGTTTGAAGACCCGTTAAGTAATCCAAACCGGATCCGAATCTGCAGGTATGGAACTTGTGAAAAGCTTTAGATCCAATGGTAAACCGTTGTAAGCCAGTAGTTCTCTTTAAAAAAAAAGTTAAATTTTTAATTAATTCATTAATACATTAGATAGATAACAAGAAGCTATATGGATATTAGTCAGACCTGGTACTGGACAGGTACTCGGTATTGGCCTAACTAGGGTTTGGGCTCGGCTTGGGTGGGTCAGAATCAGTCCGATTCAGCTCTATAAGATATTTTTAATTTTTTATTATTAATAATATATATATATATATATAATTTTAATCAGGTCGAGCCCCTGCAACAGTTAGGAACTGAGGCCCCAGCCCAGCCCTAGGTTTGATGTGGAAGAGGTAGGATCTTCAACGAAGATTTCGGAGTAAGAAGGAAAAAGAAATAAACTGGAGAAGGGGTGATGAGATTGAATGTGCTACCTACTCTTCAAAGCATCCACTCCACGTTAGATCTTCTTCTTCCTTTCTAGCTGATGGCAGCAGCTCATCTTGCACCGATAATTATCCGATGCCTCTATTTCACCCATTGCAAAAGGGCCAAATCAATTAACCACAAGAAATCATCTTTCATAAATGCAGTTTCAACGATGTAGCTTTGAGTTCGAGTGCAATGTACTTAATCAATGAAAAAAAAAAAAAAAACACAAGGACCAGAGTCGCGGACGCTAATGGGCGCCATGAAGAGGGCACGGGCTCACCTGCATTTTCCAAACAATTGAAAACCCTGTTATCGTTTTCCAAGAAGACATTATATACAGCTGAAATTGGTGCAGTAGTTGGTGAGGGCGGTGGAATGAGAGGAATAGTATAGGGACCCTTGGTCAATAGTAATGTTCTACAGTTTCATAATTGTGAAGGTGGTCCATGTCATGTACATGTCAATATTAACTATATATATTTAGACATATAGCTTGCACTTTGGCAAATTCTGTTGCTGCATATAGAGAGAAATTGAGGCCCCAACGTACCAGCATACATGTCCACGGCTTTAACTGTCATAATAATTCATTGACAAGCCTCAAATTCTGACATCTTGCCTTTCGAAAGAAAATCTTTAAAGGCTATAATATCCATGACTTTTGAGTCGGTTAGAAGACCTTCAAGTTTTAAACTTGTCCAAGACTTCAATCACCCAGTTGTTTAATTCGATCTCTTTGACATAATTTGTCAAGGACCTGTCCATCCTCAGCTTGCCTGTTGGGAAAGAAAAATATTTCTTAATGTCTACTTTTCTTAAGAGGAGGGGGAACCGCGTGTTTGACAGTGAGAGGTTTACTGTACCCAGCTACGTCCTATGCTAGTTTGGGTTATTGGAACGTCTGAGTCGATGACTAGCTAGCTAGCGTAAAGACCAGAGGCAGAAATTAATTTCTCTGCAAACGGATGGGTATGGGCCGCTCAGTGTGTTAACTTCACAGTGAAAAGTGTCATGTTCCATTGTCGGCCAGCGTTATTCGAGAGATGGTGATCGATGAGCTCGGGCGATTGTTTGGCAGAAAAAGGAGCATAGATTTTTAACAGTGGAAGGATGAGCTTCTTCATGGTCATGTGGGCAGGAAATGGCTTCCCATTCTATTGGGCCCGCTCAGCCGTCCTTCCCCGTGTTTGCTCGGGCCCCGTGTTCTGCCCCCACAGAACCACGTGAATGGCCCTCCCCCTCTCCCACTGCCTTACCATGGGCACCAGTTACATGTATACAGCTAGCCAGGATATTATTCAAAAACATGCATGGGAGTTATGATTGTTCGTTTTTCAATCTATTTAGAGATTACATTTAAAGTTCAACTATTAATTCTTATAAGAAGTTGAAGATATTACCATTTTCTCATAAATTACCAGACATAATACAAAATAGAGGACCTTGAAGTAAGACAACCTCATTCCTATAAATAATATCATCCATAGAGTTCCAAATGACTCACCAAAACATAAACAACTAAATTCTCTAAATGGTATGCCATTTTTTTTTTGTTTCTCACTCTAACTGGTCTATAGATCAAGTCCTGAATTGTAGATATGTTTTTTTACTTCAATAGGAGTTATGGATCAGGTAAGCGCATAAAGATCTTGCGACAACACTCGATAAACCATAACAGTTGAGTGCTAGTTTCTCCGGCACAATAACATAAAAGATGTGTGCTTGTAAGATGAAAACCAGAGCTTTTGAAGTTATTTTGAGTCTGAGTGTGGTCCAACAAAATAAATCATGCAAGAGTTTTGGATGGTCGAGTATGGCCCCCCAGCTCAAAGGAGATTATGAGGAAACCAGCCAACACCAAAAGGTTAAAGCAAGCTGTAAGCACGATGTACGAAAAAAGCCCTTCGTCATCTCATGCCCATGAAAAAAAATGCTCAGTGAAAACCATATTCAAATTGCATTTAATAAAGGTAGATATCCATGATATCATCAAATGAAAAACTTTTCATCTATTCGAAAGAGAAAAGAGACTATGCAAATTGTATTTGTGCCGCAAGACCATCACACAAATTGGAAAGAGAAAAAGAGGGAAAGATAGATAGATAGATATCGTGCCATTAAATTTGGCAAGGCTACTAACGAAAGAAAAAAGAGACCATGCAAATTGTATCTATACCGCAAGACCATCGCACAAATTGGAAAGAGAAAGAGAAAGAGGTAGATAGACATCGTGCCATTAAATTTCTAAATCTTGAGACTGTGAATAGCAAGGAGGGCCAGACTCAAAGATCATGGCCTACCTTCAAATAGTTGAACTGCCCTTCGTACCTAAATAGATGAAGGCACGTTGTTCAATTACCATATTTGTTTGTGCTTCGTTAGTTGGCTTCCCCGAGCAGACATGGTGATTAATTTTTGGACATCGAGGCATTTAACGGAGCAGGGTTTTGATGATGGACAGGAAGTAGAAATGGTAGCTTCTTCCGTGGATATGCAGGGAATGCACTTCTTTCGATACTTATGTATGTATATCAGTATATCTTATTTGGGTCATCGGCGGGTTCCACTTTTAAAGACATGCATCCCAGAAACCTAGCCTCCAAATTTTCTCTTACACAAAAAATGGATGGTAGAAACTAGGTTAGGTTGTAAATAATTCTTACTAGCTAGGACTTATGTTGAATGATTTGTTTTGTTGTTCCGACCGAGTTTGCCTTTGCATACATATGTCATGTTAATGATCTTTTCGAGTTTATTATATGAAGCAAATACAGGGTTCTCTACAAGTTCAACAGTGGTCTAGCGAGGGCGAATGTTTTAAAAAGGGGCGGAAAACAGGAAATGATGCATAAAAGAAAAGGTATAACAATGCAAATATTTGGAAAATTGTTGCCTTAAACATGGTGTCCAATATATTTCCCTTGTTTGAAAGGGAAATGAGAAGGTGGCTACCTAACATTCATTACATTCCAATGTCAACGATAGTTGGGCCTTAGAGAAAATAGCGTTCATTTCAAGCGTTGGCACGCACTTGTGTATGTGTGTGCGTGAGAGAGAGAGAGAGAGAGAGAGCCCGAGCTCGCCGGAGAGCCCACCTGGAGCGGTGAAGATTTTATGTGCGCTCTTGTGGGGATGACTGATGAGCCATGGCAGACCGACTTATTGACAGCCGACTTCAGGAGCCACATCCATGGCAACCCCCTACTAATGAATTGTTCGTGACGGCATCAGATAAAGACTGCCGCTTTCTAGATCCTTCTCAGACCTTCACGCGAGCCTTCCCGCGGCCTCACCTTCACCTTCCCGTATAAAGTCTCTTTCCTCTGTTTTTGTCCCTGTTTAGATTCACTGTCTTCTTCTTCCCACCCTCCGATATTTTTTCGTCCTCCTTTCCTCCTCCTCCACTCCAACAGGCGACAGATACCCAGGAAAAAAAAAAGAGAAAGAAAAGGTCATGGCTGCTACCACCATCGATTTGCCTCCCTCCACCGCACCTCCGTATTGGTGCCACACCTGTTCAAGAACGGTGACCGTGAACCCGGCGACTGCTGATGGGCCCGAGTTGCAGTGTCCTTACTGCAACACAGGCTTCCTGGAGCAGATCAGTAGCGGCTCCATCCCCCTCCTTCTCCCCTTGCTCTTCGGACTCGTCGCTTCTCCTGCAAACCCAAGTGCTTCATCGGTTTCCCCTGAAACACCGTCCTCCGATGCCGGTCCTGAGACGAGCCAGGAGCAGAGCCAGGGGAGAGAGGAGGACCAGGTGGAGGAGAGGATCATCCTGGTCGATCCTGCAAACCAGGCCATCATCGTCCAAACGAGGAGCTCCGATGAGCTGCTGAGCGAATTCATAGAGAACGAGATCCTGAGGAATGGTTGGATCTTCGGCGGCGGCGAGCCCTCTTCTTCTCCGGCCTCCAAGGAAGCTGTGGAGGCGTTGGCAAGCGTGGTGGTGGAGGATGAGGAAGCTCGGTGCGTTGTGTGCTTGGAGGGGTTTGGCGCAGATGGGGAGGCGAGGGAGATGCCCTGCAGGCATAGGTACCACCATGGCTGCATAATGAAGTGGTTGGAAAAACACAGCACCTGCCCTGTCTGTAGGTTTCAGATGCCGGTGGAAGAGAAGAAGCCGGCTGCTGCTGGTGGTGTTGAGGGAGAGGAAGAAGGGAGGAGGAGGAGAAGGAGGAGGACGGTGGTTCTGTCGGTTCCCTTGGTTATCGGCGAATTGATGTCCTTGAGGCGGAGGGAGGTGGCGGCGAGGTCTGATGCTGATTCAGAGACGTTGGGACAAGAGTCCGGTTCTACTTTAGGAGATCAGCATGATCTATAGCTCCGTAAGATGGTGGGTCGCCTTCATTTTCTTTTGGTCTGATCTGCAATTCTTTTGTGTGGCCTGTAAATTTCTTCTTCTTTTTTATTTTTTTCTGAATCGAGGAAGAAAGAGTTTAGGATGGTACTTCCTCCCTCTGTGTATTGGAGCCACTAAACGAGCCGAAGTTGAACGATTCGCCTTGTTCAAGCTTGTTCGCGAACGGCTCCTAAACCTTGTTCAGGTCTGCATATATTTGATGCACATATTTGTGGTATGATTGAATTTGTAGCGAACTGGTTACAAAATTCTAAAATTGAGATTATGCGAAGCTCCACAACCACCCTCCCTCTCTTTCTCACGCACGACACAAATATTGGGATCGGAGAGGAAGGAGGTCAATTATTTCTATGCAAAATGATGATCCTTTTCTAATGAAAATGATAAATGTTTTGGCAGATGAATATGATTAACGATGGTCGTTAGTGTTGGCCATCTGAAAAGGGAAAAAAGATTCGCTCGCTCGTCCGTGGCTTTCCCTTTCTACGGAACCGAAAAGCAGACTATAAAAGCAGAGGATAGAGATTTAAAAGGTTCCGCTATATCCCTTATGGAACTACATCCACAACGCAACACCAGAAGCATATTTAATTAAACTCTCATCCATTATATTGAGCTTCGCCAACGAATATCTTTACGAGAGCAAGAGATCGGGGCACGATAAAGGTGGTCTGTCCATTATCGTGAACAGGGATGACAGCGCCTGGCCATGATCGTCTCCCCTCGGATCTCATATTTGGGGGCATACCAAATCGCCGCTGTGTAAAATGCACTGTATAAACAAGAAGATCCCAGTTCTGCGGTAAAAAGTTGTGGCCTTAGTAGCAAAGAGAGAAAGACACGAGAAATAACTGAACCCTCTTGCTCGATGATGATGAGGTGTAATACATATCACTGTAGCTAGAGTTGTTACAAGATCAGTTACAATCTTTCGGATAGGGATATGCAGCAATAGATGGCAAGCATATCGATCACAACTAATTCAATTTTGTTTATTTATTTTGAGGTGGTTTCTCCTCTAATTTCTCCCAACATTGGGCATAAACCTGCTTCACTTCTACACAAGCTTGGGCTTCCAGTTTGGCTGATTCAGTTGAGCTTCAATTATAACATAAAAAAATCAGGATAATCAACCAACTGTTACAACTTAGCTTTACTTGTATACCAGATTCAGACTCAACCCGCCTTCTAGAAATTTCAATTTCAGTCTCATGTCACTTAACATCCGCTTTTATAAGTTTGCTTAAATTCTTCACATTAGGATTAAACTTTTCAAGGAAGTGTTATGTATCCTTAATGAGTAGAGTCATCCAGAACTTGATCCTTTTCTATTGTGAAGGATATCTAGATTTTCAATATGAACATCATATCCTCCAAATATAGTGACGGTCGATCTCTATATTTAGGGGTAAAGCCAAGAGGGTCGCCAAGGGCGATAACCTCCCTTCAGCCCCCTTCCCTTCAGAAATTTTGAACAAATTCTACATGTAATTTTAAAACAAATTGTTTAGTCTATACAAACAAAAAAAAACTGAAAAATTATATTTTGGTTCTAGTCAAAATTTTGAAATTATAGTCTGGTCTCTCTAATGAAAAGTTTCTACCATGGCCCTTGTCTGAACATAAGATTAAATACTTATATGAATATCAAATTTATTGTCACAAAATAAATCAATAAAGTTTTAAGCAAGTAGTTAGTTAGTCCACATGAATTCAATGACCCTAGCAGTCATAGCTCTATATTCAAACTCAACACTTAAAACGCAAACTTTCACCTTTTGTTCCTTGTTTTCATCAAAGTAGCACAAATCGCCAGTTTTCAGCCAACCCTCTGACTCCAGAGTAGAAGAAGTGGCCTTTTCATTATCCAAATACCCTGCATAACACCACAAATATATGTTTGAATTTCTAAGGAGGATAGGTTTAGAACGGCAAGCAGATTGGATTAATTCGGCTAATGAGATAAATATATAATCAGACTTATACTGCCGTCAAAGATTTTGAAAACTCCAAGCCCAGACCTCCCTATGCATAACCTGGTTTCATGGCACATGGATCCAGTCCAGCCATAGTGTTTAAATCGTGAAGGGTATTGTGGGTAGGCTATAACTCTTCATCTTCCTTCCTTTCCTTTCCTTTCCTTCTCAATCCGTCCGATTTGGGAGATATTGAATTTACACTATACAATCTCTTCCTTTCCTTTCCTTTCCCTCCCCTCGCATCCAAACAGACTTTCTCTCTTTCATTCATTTCTAATTAGCCAACCAAACACAGGAGGGATTGATCAATCCCTCCCTTTCCTTCCAACCAAACAAGGCGTAAATAACTAAGAGAATAAGTTGCTTGCATGTCTTATATATATATATATATATATATATATATATATATATATATATATATATATATATATATATATATATATATATATATATAGTCCACTTAGGTCAGGGGCAAAAACCAGTCCCCTCAAATTCACGTTAAAAAAGATGCCTATGGCAAAGAGAGCAATTCATCTTAGAAGCAGTCATTAACATCGTCGTAAATGCTACAACAAGTTCAAATATGATCATCGCATCTCGTATAGTCCATTTTAGCATGCAGTCTCTCTTGCCATTCACATTCAAGGTTTTCATGCCCTGGAACTCAACCTTGTTGGGAGAAAACTTTACTAACATCGTCGTAAATACTACAACAGGTGCAAATATGATCATCGCATTTCTTATAGTCCATTTGTTACCAGTGTCTCAATCATATTCAAGGTTTTCATGTCTTGAAACTCAAACTTGTTGGGAGAAAACTTTACAAAACAAGTTTGCTTTCCAGCTATTAGAAAACAAGTTGGCGTTGAGATCAGGTAGACGAGGACTTTGCCAGACCAATTAGTTCTATAGGAATGAGCACACCATAATCTTTGAATTTGGGTTTGAAACCGTTGGCCTTGACGGCTGAATTTCTGTGTCAATAGCTATATGATATGTGGCCCCTAAGTCCATCAATTCAGAAATTTTTACAATTAGAGGATGACGGGGAAGCACCTGCCCAAAGAGCCAAAGTCTCTCACCATGGCAGTCGTATGAGCTAAGATTTTCGACCTTTCTAGTTGAGAGATGGACCAGCATGATCCTCAAATGGTGCCATTACATTCTCCTATACTCCTTTCCCGACGCCAAGTTTGATCTCCACATCAATGCGATCTTTCCATACGTTAAGATCAAACTCTATCAATGTCACACATTTGACATGCAGTTCCTAATTCACCGCAGTAGCTTCAAAGAAACTTATGAATCAAAAGAATTAATGGTCATATAAAAGAGAAGTATATGGCTTTAAAGATTTCTGTGTCTTTCATATACAACTATTTTCAAGTCCTAGGAGAAAAGGGAAAACATTTTACTTGGGGATGACTGATAAGGACGGGCGCTGCAGCAAATTTTTGTTTTTTACCAATTAGTAATGTTGAACGTGGAAGAAATTCAAAGCTCCATAATTATGTTTGCAAAACGTTGTGACATCTCGAGAAAAGCTGTGGAGACAAAAGTTTTTGTAGGCGACTATCAGTACTTTTTCGCATTAACATATCACATGAAAGTTTCCTTCTTTTGCTTTCGCCTTTTGATCATGACCATGTATGGGGTCCAACCCAAGCCCTGGAAACCTTGGGCTCGGTGTAGGGGAAGTTCTCACCCGAACCCAGGCCAAGAAAAGGGCCCAAGCCCAAACCAGCAGGAGGAAGGCCATTTTTGGTGGCAGAGCCAACTATACAACAACCCATACGTTTCTCTGCCATGTCCGCCACTGTTCATGGTGCCATATTCCTAACTGCTTGCTTGTTCTTACAGCACTTTGGTGCCTTCAACCATGCATACCCATCATTTCTTATAGGAAGCAAACTAGTTGGACCTATCCCTGAACTCAGTGATCCAATTATCCGGGCGCATTCGAAAGGTGCTGGAAAGAGAGCAATATCAGTTTGATTGATCCTGTATATGAAAAATCACAGAAGATATGAACCAGCAAAACTTTCTCCCCTTCATTTTTTTTTTCTTGTATGCAACTTGGCTGGAAGACAGTGGGGATTATTGTGCAGAATCACGTGTTGGAACTTAGTGGCCTGCTGAATCTTAATATGCACAAGCTCACCAAAAACTTTTTCTGTAATTCCTGCGCCCCTTGCAAACCTTTTGCTCTGGTGAGGCTTTGTCCATTGATAAGGCGAAACTTGTGAGTAAGATGTTCAGTAACCAAAATGCATAGTAAGTTGGATTTCATGCAGCCACATGAAGATTGACAAATAAAATCAAGTATAGGTTGGATTCAGAAACAATGATTATTGTTAAAAACCGAACTACATGTTCAGATGTTAAGCAAATAAGGCGTATATAAAATCTCAATCCTGTTTCTACTTCTTGGGCATGCATATATATGAAATTTTAGGTTAAGGGCAGGTGGTAAGAGGAGAATTTGAAAGACATCAAAACCTTGCCATTATGCTGCCTGATCTCTCCCCATGTTGCCCTCGTAAGAGGATATTAGTCAATTTTGCGGCGCCTCTACGTATTTCTTTAATTCTGTGTGACAAGCTGTACTATCAATCTTGGGCATCTTCCGGTCCCTTTTTGTGCCCTTCGTTAATTAATCTTATTGGACCCCAATGTCTAGAACCAGGTCTAAGTTATAAAAGGGGTTAGGTTCAGTAAAGTCCCAATCGCATGAATACTTGCATGACTGGTAGCGCGAAAGGGTTCCTTTACCACAGTAGCCTACCAATTTAAATATTGTCTCTGAAAGAAGGCCTGGCCTGTCCTCACATTAAAAGTTGAATATTCTAACCCGCTGTTTGCAACAGTCGTTTCCATTTTTTCATAAGATGCTGGAGCTGTTAATCTGCAAACCCAGGTGTACACATCTTGAGTACATTGTCAACCATTACTTGGCCATGCTATGTGCAGAACCTTGAGTCTTATATTAGATTCATGAACCCCCAAACTTCTCCGTTGTTCCTGGAACATGTGATCCAAAGCTAATGAAAGCTGTTGTCATCTCACAAACTTATGTGTTCTTGAGGCTAATTCAAAGTTTTCCTTCATTGGGCAGGCTGAAGAGGTTTTTTATTACCTTAGATATGATCTAATCTGAAGAACCTCAATTTTCCCAAATTCATGGACTTAATATCAGACAATCTCCCGTCTAGTCTTAGACCAGGCCCCTTATGATGGTGTAAATCACTTGAATCCCAAGTTTACATTTTAGGTCCCGTCCAGAATTTGACAAGAATGAATTATCATAGATTTGCAAAAGAAAGCAGGTTACAGTAGTACCGGAGTTTGAGTTGGTAGGTACAATATTCTCTCTTTCTATTGTATGTCTCCCAAAATTTCGATCCTTAAACCAATTTACACAGATACACTGGTCCTTTCTCGGCTGCAATGAGTTAATTGAACTCCCACAGCCCGAGAGGATTTCCATTAGTCTAACCGAGTAATCAGGTTGTTAGTAGGCATCCAAGCATCATGTAATTTGAAGAAGTGGTAGGACCAGGCAGATGATTGCGTTCGACAGGAATAAAGAGCTCTGACCACAAAGCCAGCGTATTGAAACTCCTCTTGGGACGAAAAGGAAAAGAAAATTCATTCCATTCGCAGCAAGCAAAGGTACACAAGATGCCTTCTCGTGATTTAATGAGTCGGGACGAGACTAGATGAAGCAATGATGAATCGCAGAGTCACGGACATGGCCATACAGCAGCTTGGCATAAATCAGTATATACTAATACAACCAAAGTGTTCTTCCATTTTTCTGGCATTGAACACAATGATGGTGATGGTGGTGGTGCATTTTCCTGTCGAACAAGAACTGACTTCGCAGGAGATATTCTGTTGATAATACAATCTTATAGAGCCAGTAGTCCGTCCACCTCCTTTCGATCGCATACAGATGTACAGAATCATGAACAACGATTGCAGGAATTTAATATTGTGAGTTGCAAACAGAGTAGCTATACGGACCCTCAACATTTATTTTCATCTGCTGATAAAAGCCTTTTTTTTTTTGGTACGATTGTATGATAAATGTGGCCCATTCAGTTAGCTCGTATTCCAATTGTTGGTTGGTGATGAATCAGAAACAGAAGCTGATGTAACACCAACCTACTTCAAGGACATGGCAAGACAATGACTAGCATTGGGTCAAGTTTGTGGAGCATGCAACATCGATCACATCGTGCAAAATCTATATGCAGTGCCTGATTAAAACAAAGAAATGGCTACCGCACCTTTGCCTCACCGACGAGCACAAGCATCCAGTTGTAGGAAACGGTGGCACAGGCAGTGGCACCGACCATCGATAGTAATTTTATCGCCTTTCAAATCGTGCGCACGGCAGGCTCAGATCATCACGGTAAACAGAGGGTTTGAAATTTAATGAGAGGCATTATTTTCCTGTCGCACAAAACAGAGTTACAGATATTTGATGTTCAACAGGTTGGTTTCACACCTACAATGCGTAGCGGTGAAGGGATTTGGTATCCTTTCGGCCTGCCACAAGTGGCCTACAAGAATCATCCCATCCTACGAATTGTCAGATTAAAAGCATCTCTGCAAAAAAATGCATTTCACATGCAATTGCAGCCAGTGCCCAGAAAGGGAAACTGTCCCCTGGGTGTCCTCTACATGGTCCCAACCCAGAGCCGTCCAAGGTTGCTCGATATTATACTAATCCAACGTACAATGGGAAACAAAACAGCTGGTAACGTAAGATTCTTTTCTCATTGGCACGTCCAGCGCAAGATTCGTCAATCAACAAGTTGAAACTGGAATGGGCTAAATGTGGATCGACAGGGGTGAGTGTGTGTTGTTGCACAGATAGATAGATAGTTAGATAGATAGAGAGAGAGAGAGAGAAAGAGAGAGATAGAGAGAGAGAGAGAATTACTATATTGGACTCCGAATATCCGTGAAAACTGAATTGTCTCAATTTCTGAAACATACTCTCTTTCGCTCGCTCCCTCTCCATTAAAGGAAATACTAAGAACTCTGATGTTTTAGTTGAAACAAAAACCATTGAGGTCTATTTCTTTGGTTTTGGCATTCAGGTCAAGAGCCTCTTCAGCTCCAGAATATACGCACCATTGTTTTAACGGATCAACCTTTCTTTCCAGCTCAGAAGTCCTCTTACTAAGTGGTTGCTCCACAGACGTGCCATCTACATCTATATCACTTCCCCTTGCATCAGACAAGGTGCTGCAGCTTCTTTTGTTCATCCTCATTCTCATGATCGACATGCCGGTATTCGGTGCTTGAAAGGAAGGCCACTCTTGGTGACTGCCCATTAATGGATCGTGAAAAGAACGACCTTTCTGGTTCTGTTGGCTTCCTCTTTGGTGGTGCACTGAGTTCACTTGTGGAGGTTGCAGACCCAACGTGCTTATGCTTAACTTTAGTCTTTGATCATTTCTTTCTGAACTCTCTAATGACGTTATGCAGCTGTCAATGGAACTATCCATGAACGGAGATTGCTGAAAGGAGCACAAGATCACGTAAATTCACAACAATTTCGAATTATGCAAGCAAATCAATATCTGCTGCTTTGGTAGTTCAACTAGAAACACAAACAACCATTCATTACCTTAGAGCCAATTTTCAAGAGCTCTGAATTTACATTCTCAAATCCAAGAGAAACCGAACTTTTGTTAGAGAGTGCCTCCTGGGCCTTCTGTAGTACTGCTTGTAAGTATTTTCCCTGGGCTTCAATTCGAAGTTGCAAGTGCTTCTGCACCTAGATCAAGTACACACTTTGTCTTCAAACATAAATAGAAGAGAGAGTCGGGGCATTGGGGGAGTGGGGGACACCAAAAACATCAATGAATCAACTAATGGTTTCACCTCAATTTGCTCGTGTAGTTTTTTCTGCACCTCAATTTGCAACCTCAGTGCTTCATTGATTGGCAGGTTTCTAAGATATAAAGCCGTATCAATAATAGTGTCCTTTTAATAAGTTATGAAAGGAGAAAAGAAAAGGAGAAACATTATTGCAAGCAGATGGAAAGATTGGTGTAGCCTCCTACTCATTCAATTGATGTTGCATATGTGTTTCCACCATATCGGAGCCACCATTTGCATAGCCATTACCATCGAAATGATTCAGTCTGTAACCTGTCATTGTAGTACAATCACAGAAGTTCCACATAAGAAAAAAGGTAATAGCAATCATCTCAGAAGAAAAAAATGGTTGGGAGGCTTAAGTATTACCTTCCTTGTTAATAAAGCTGCGGTTTTCTGTACTCAAGTTCTTACCAAGCCTGTATTTCTGCAACCATCAAGAAAGCACAATTAATTTTTGTTCTTTGCTCACACCTTCTTCAGTCATATATTTATGAAAAATAGAGAGCTCATACCTGCAAATGGCTCTTGAGGTGGTACAGTGTTAGCCCAGGAACCCTCATTACTCTCATCAATGACTTCGGTGTTGCCTCTGCCAGAAGAGTAAAGGCCCCATTAAAAATTAAAGCTCTTTTAGTTGACAGTAGAAGGATGGGCATTCCTCCACCGCAGTTGCTGTATACTTACTGTCAGCACCACCAAGGTGAGCAACTGCTTCCACGAAGCGTTGATGAAGCTCCGGCGTCCATCTAAGTCTGGGCTTTGGATCAGTGGATAGCATGAGCCCCATGTCTCCATTGAACTTACCATTACTCATGCTGCCCGACGGTGCTCACTGAAGGGGCCGTTTGTCTACTTGGTTAGCACATTCTCCACAGGGTGGAGTTGATCACAGACTTTCTGGGATCAGGTAGACGATCCAGAGTTCCTCTATAAAGTTGATGCTCTGTGGTGCCGTCCACCTATGCTTCTGAGTATTCCTCAATGGCTTGACAACTCAGCCCGTAGGGGTATCATTTATAAGTCATTGTTCTTCGAGCATATCTTAATCGAAGAAGTGGGCTTCTTGCAAGAATATATGCATGAGTTTCTGGTTCTTCCTTCCCCCCTTCTCACCAATTCTCCTAGTGCTTCTTTCTTTGACTTGAAGCGAGAATCTTTGATGCAGTAAAGAGCAAAAGGAACAATCGAACTTCGACCGAGTCTGAAATACAGTAAGTAGATGAAGATTAGGAAAACAAAAAAGGAGAAGAGAAACAAAGGCGCAAAAGTGGCCCTGTCTTCTTCTTGTTTGCCTACTTCTGCTCACACTCTTTCTTTGATTCCTTTGCTCCTAGGACTACCCCACCATAATGAATTTGGGGGATCTAATTTCTCTCCACATCCCAATGAGCAGACCCCTTATCAGGTATACCTTATAAACACACATGAGTTCGCTTCACTGCTTAACTTTGATGCTAAGAAATTGGAAAAGGAAAGTCGCCAGCAGGAATTTTACCGTAGGGGAATAATGAAAATCATTACTTTTCTCCAAGCAAGTAGTGGAATCGAGAAGCAGTGAGGAGATTAGGAATGATACGGTTGGATTTGTTTATCGATGGGTGACTAATCTAGTTGAGCATCTTATAATGGGGACATCACCCTAGATTCACGCCTATTGGGAATTCTGCCTAGTGTTATTATGCTATCTGAATTCTTGTCCTGTTATTCTTTTCTTTTATTATATTAGCAAATCATTAGAATGTTAGGTTTGTGTTGGCTTCTTCTGCTTCGGGCAGAGAAAATTGAAATGGTTATACGTGTTTTATTATGATTTTTTTTCATCCTTGTGTAACTTTTGGGTCCGAAAGCTGCTTTTTCTGTAATTAAATTCAGAAGACAGCTTTTTATTTCGTCCCTTTCACCAATTTATTACATGTGAATCCATCGACAGTAAAGAGACATCTTCGGTTTCCATTTTAACAAAAATTCAGATCTTCGCACATATCCTACTACTAGTTATAGGTTTCCAGTCAAATAGTTTAAACCCCTATTGGAAAATAACCAAATAAAAATGTGATAATGCATGTGCACTTTTCAAATAACTAAAATGGTCTATCCGTAAAGAACAACTATTTGGAATCAACCATGAACTCGTGGATTGAACGCCAAAATAAAAGGTAGAAGTTAATGGCTGACAGCAAATCCGGAAAAGGCAAACAAGGTCTCATCCACCCTATTTAGTTTCAGGTTATAGCTTTGAACTATCTCTTGTAATTAGCAAGATCGCTACTGTTAACGTAACGCTCTTGATCTTGAAAGGAACTGCGTAAGCATCAAAGCCCCACTCCTTCCGTTGTTCTGTTCTTTTTATCATTAAAGTGAACACTTACCGCCATGTCTTCCGAAGACAATAGCATGGAAAAGCTCAGGCAACAAAAATGACATAGTTAAGACATGATATAGCGTCTTCAACTTGACACCCTTTACATTCTCTTCTTGTCACTTGCACGCCATCCATGGTGGTGCACCTACACATTCAGTTGGTCTGCTATCAAGAATCAGGCGTTACTTTATATCTTTGTTACACAATTCTTTTTCTGCGCCCCCCCTTCCCCTCTTTTACTAGGATACCGAGGTGGCATGCATCCTGTGCTGCTTCAAAAAAGTTGGAAGAGACGCTAAACAATGAACTTCACGAAAGCCTTTGTTTGCAAAGGAATTGCTTAGAATACTACACACAAAAATGAAATTTGATTGGGACATTGAATGGAACCAATTCATACAGAGTTATTCCTTGCCCATCATACAAATTCAGAAGAATATGTTCAAAAGAAAATGGAGAGATTTCTGGATACATCTGAGAAAGATTCTCGGGAGATTTTCCATTTCTACCACTCTAGTGTGATTTACTTTTCAGTAAAAAGAAGATAGTAAAAGGAAACAAAGTTGAAATGTCACAAAAGTTTCAACACGTACTTTTGTAGCCGTCAATCACGAAATAGGGAACCATGGTCTTTGCAGAAGAGAGCCAGGGGTTCTTCCATAACATAGCAGCAGGTCTTGCTCAAGTTCTTGCAGAAATGTAACGCGACCAAAGTGAAAAGGAATATGATTTAACTCGAATGGTCGTTTCTATCTCTTCCTTGAGATCGAATCAAAGACTCAGAACAGGAAAGGACTACTACTGGAAGTCCTTCCTTTCTTCCTTGCGCACCTTTATTTGGTTATTCTCTCCTTCTTTTAAGCAGCTGCTCTACTTCCAACTACTTGCTTGCTTTAATTTATTCCACGAAAAAGTGGAGAACCGCATTGGATCAAATTCCAAACAGCCTTCTTTGGGCGGTAGAGCGACGGGAGGGTCTCTCAAACCAGATGGGGTCATCATTGTGATTAAAAGTAAAACAAGCAGTGCCCAAGAAAATTATTCCCGAGGCCCCATAAAAAGTTGATCTGCTAAATCCAAAAGCAATATGCAGCAAGAAAAACAACCTGGTTTTTGACCACATAGAATGTTAAGAGAAAAGCATGAAAAGGACAGTGCCCAAAAGATTCCATTGCGTGATATAGAACAGCAAATTCCACAGTTTCTCACCTTAAGCTGTAACTTCACTTTTTTTACCATCTTACGCGAAGATGATGTCCAGACTCCGTCATCCTCTCGGCGTGCGTACAGGGGCTCATCGGATCTCCTCTGCCGCACCCTGAGACGTAAATAGTTAGAGCATGGTTTTGGGGATTTATGTTACTGAAGTGGAATGGAATTCGATGAGCGGTCGTCATCATTGAAGGTTGCCTACTTTTTTTTATGATTTTAATCGTAAGCTTTATAATGGGTAGGCATGATATCACCGTCGTGTGCATTTGCGAATGATCAGAGTTACAGTTTACCGTGAAAATGCCGGACCCACATAAAGTTCCCCTGATTGTCTTCAAACGCGTGGGCTAATGGTGAGCTCAAAAAGCAATGAAGCTTTCCCTTTTTTTTTTTTTTTTTCTTTCAAAAGAAAAGTGCGGTTGTCACATCAGTTAACCCCTCGTTCAGACTCATCCCGGAGCCTTCAATTGTTAGGGTTTATGTTGGAAGTGGATCATATCTCCCTCGATTTGTATAGAATTCCGTTCCACTGCTTAGGTAGATTCCCTCTTTTTACTCACGAGACTGAAAGGACAAGCCGTGTCCGTTAAGTATTGTTGTATACTCTTCCTCTCTATCGCACGCACATTCACATTCATATCTAAGGATGGGCTTTCCCTGCCTTTCTTTTTCACAACAATTCTCTATAATACAAGATTGATGACTCGTGGAAAGGAAAAGATATTTAATGGTTATATATATGGAAGGTGAATCCCTACGGCCAATGGGAATTCATTCCACTCACAGCCACCCGCCGGACATCATCGGTCCGCTTTAACTTCCACGCATCCAACCTAATGCAATGCAGTATGCACTGTTTTGAGCTGTGTGTAAGAGAGAGTCATGGGATTTCTAAGGCCACATAAAATCAAGGCAAAGAACTTAGATTTAAGTTGTAGTACTGTTATCCAATTTTTACATTTCCTCCTTGCAAAGCTTGACACGGGACGGGGCTCAAGGGTCCATTAAGCAAGCATGCCCTTGAAAGGGTTTTCTGTTACCATGCAGAACAGAAGAGAGCAAAGTAATAGAGCACCATTACGAGCACCCGTAGTACTGCAGATAAAAGAGAAAAAAGATACAAGAAAAGCTAAGGAATCCATTATAAACATCTTAGCTATGCATATTGAGAAAAGAAAGTAAGGTACAACATTGATGATGTATTAGCTAACGATAAGGTGTGGTCTCCAAACTTTGAGAAACATTTGCACGGCTAAAAGTGAAGCCAGCCAGTATGGGATGCCCGTATCGATGCATGTTCCAGGAAAGGAAGACAGGCAAGAATTAAACACTGGACAGAGTTCTCTTTTTGGGTAAAGAAACGGAGAGGTATATGTGGTGGTGTGCAGTTGAGAAAATGCCCTGACAGGGGAAGAACGTTTCTTCTCGATCAAAATATGGAAGAAAAGGTGGACAGACGTGTTCACTACAGTACTCCAGCCAACATTTAATTAATTTAGAGTTGTGCAACGAGTGGAACTCACGAGGGGCTTCATTTGTTTTTATTTTACTGTTGTATGCACCACAGTCACAGAGTTATCATCGGAAGCTATCAAATGCAACCTTAAAGAGAGAGAAGAGAAGAGTTGAATGAACCCTAGCTGCGGCGGAAGGGGTAAAACTTCTATGCACTTACCCGCATCACCGTAATTTACGTGGACGATGCTATGAAAAAGCAAATGGTGAAAACTTGGTCCACCATCACCACCTTAGCATCATTTTTGGATGCCTCTCCATATGCTCTCCACCATAGATGTAGGATGCATTATGTTTTCGTAAAGCGATCGAGCAACTATTTATATAATTGGGGATTGCCTTTTAATCGTAACAACCATTAATGTCATCCAAAAAGCTGTCGAACAGCAGCATGAATAAATGCTTAAAAGGGGCGGAGATATGCCCAAGAAGGAACAGGTAAGGTTGGATTTAAACACAAAGAGGGACTTACGGCCCCAATTAAGACAGAGTGACGGGCAGAAAAGTTGTTCCTTCTTCTACTTCCATTTGATTGCACTATGTTTCACCATTGCAGGGAAGGGAGTTCGTACCAAGAAACTTTAAGTTCTACCAACTTGAACTGAGTGCCAGAAAACCTTAAAACTCTTATAGCGCCGGCCGGGCGACAGCTCCTCTGAAAATCAAAAGTCTCAGCTGCTGATTTCTCCCATTCTCATCTTCATGGAATTCCTGTCTCATGACCTCTTCCTTCGCAAATCCCATTTCCTCTACGTTCTTTCTTTCTTTGCTTTTGTAATGTAGCTATCGTTTGCATTTTCTTGTGGGCAGCTTTTTCATCTTCCTCCTCCACCGTATCAGTTTGATGTTGCCCAACCATTATTTGTAGCCATCCGCCTGTTTGTTTGTGATTTCCCAATTGGGCCTGACGGATGAACTCAGATCGATCGATGGGAGTGACAAAAACTCAGTGAAATCTTATATACAAATAAAAATTTAAATTTATGAGGATCTTAAAATCAAACGGTTCAAAATTGGTGAAGAATTAGGAAGTTATAGTAACCAATTCCTGTCAAGATTATTAGCGATGAGTCTAAGGGTTTGACATCCACCCCATCCTTTATGTATTTCCAACCTTTTTGTGGGCTGTGAACAATTGTGAATTCTTGGTGTCTCAACATGCTGCCAAGTCGACGGTATAAGTACCTTTATCCTGGTCTTTTTATTAGGAACAAAGTCTTCATCATGTTTTTTTCTAATAAAAAAAATGCTTATACTCGAAAATCTGAAATTACCTGCCTATGTATGGTAACTGATGATCTAGTATCAGGTTCCTCCTAAAGAAGGATGAATTGCATACAGGGATGTTCTCAAATACTAGAAAAAAGTCACGAGAAGATGATAAAGAGAAATGGATTAATGTTCGTTGCCTTCTTCCGGTAGTGGACATGTATACATGCACATACAGGATGTTCTGTTCGTGCTGCCTAGTGTTTCATGCATGGGTACCCATACGGATGGCACGACTCGAGAATGGTTACACCATTAATTGTAAAATAACTATAAAATTTGATCTGTACATCAGATTTTCATAGTCTTCCGGGAACACATGGTGTTGGACCTTTCATATCCAGGAAACTATAAGCCAGCTACGCATGATTGATGAAATACAAATAAAAGTTGCTCAACTTTTGAGACGTTACATTTTGGCGATCAAGTTGTCAACGTAATTCTCAAACAACTTCCTCCGGCATGAAAGAGGCAAATGGCATTTGAAATTACAAGTGTACTAATCTCTGCAAGTCTTACCAAAAGAACTTAGCGTTTGATAGTCTTAGGATTGAGATATGAGGTAATTTATGATCATTGGAAATCTCAAATACACAGATTTAGGTTAGACCCCCCTTCCGTCCGATCTCAAACATGAAGTTTTCACCATAAACTGAGAAATATCACAAATCTTTTTTTTCACATAATGATAAAATCAAGTGTTTGCTTATACTGTGGATCCCACATAAAAGGGATCTTAAATCAACCTCAGATCTAGATCTAGATTTGCTTTGTTTTATTCTTACCCCACAACAACACCCCACCCCAAACCAAACAAAAATCGGTGTTTGTTTTGTTCAATCCTGTGTACCCATTTCTCGTTATTGGCCAAATTAGCTAGAAAATGTTCTTGCACAAACATCAATAGTAAACAAACTTTATTGCTCTGCCACGCTCATGCTTCTCACCAATTTACCGTCCTTTAGACGCAAGGTTGTGCCAGACAGAAGGTCCAAGGATATTAAATGACAGAGACCAGCTTGACGTGCATGATTCTCATTTTTCACTAGTTTCCTGTTTAATATGTCAAATTTGTAATCTTCGTTGAAAAGCATAAACCAAAATTTTAATTCGTTCGCATACTTTTAAGTAAAACGGGGGGAGTACATGAACTCGGGCGCATGGTTACCAAGTTCCGTGATATTTGTAGCCAAGTAGGCAAGTCAATCATTTTTAAAACAAAAAGCTTCTTGTTGTTGTATGTGACCATCCATTTCTTCTCAGCATACAAATCTCTTTTTTTTTTTTGCATGGACAAGCTGCTTTGGAGTGAGATCCTGTAGGGTCATTGCCAAGGGGCGTATACCCTTCGTTTTATTTCATTAAGGATGCAATGTAGTGTGCCGAGCAGGTCGCCGCATTAAAATGTCGCAGATTTTGTGGATCGCCAATCCACCTGACCTGACTCAGTAGACGACACGACCACGGTTTCCCGTCTCACAAAAGATATTAATTGCATCATGCATGGAGTAGCAGAATTCCGCAGAATTTGGGGGCCTGCATGAGATGGGTAGTCTGCAGTTCTAGAGGGCACTTTGTGCTGTATTTTGTCATCCCTCACATGATCTAATCTCTTGAAAAACAGAAATCCGTGGCCGAACTCCAATTCTTTTTCTTAACCTCCACAAATCTTGCTATTTCATGAGATTGACTATTACATAGATGACATAACGAGAATAGACTTCCCCCCCTTCATCTGAACATAAGATTTAACAAGAATAGACCTTTGAACTCATACACTGTATGTGAAGATAAGATAACGTATCAAAATTGGCAACTATAAGAACATATTTTCTATATAAGAAAGCTATGACTAAAAATTTAGTTCCTATGCAGTCAATCGTCTTAAATTACATCTACACAGTTTCCTTTTAAATAAGCCATGTATTTATGTTTAAGGGTCAATTGTACATGGTTTCGTAAGTAACTGCACAAGAAGTGACCACAACGCCAGTGAACTTTTTGCTGATTCATTTTTGTTAGAGAAGAGTAACAATATATACAAGTGATCGCTGGTAATGTTCTAAGAAACTTGAACCCAAGAAGTGGGCAGGACGAACCTGAACGTCACAAAAGGCTAAGTCCAGATTTTCATCCTTTTTTTTTCCTCTTTTTCTCATCATCCTCTTCCTCTTGATCGTTTGATGGCAGCCTTACTAGGTTCCATTCCGCTTCGCTAAGCCAGGGAGGATCTGATTCAGTGCAGGATCTCAGGTCTTTCTTTCTCTCTCTCTCTCTCTCTCTCTCTCTCTCTCACACACACACACACACACACACAAATGCCCCCACAGACAGACACAGACGGAAGTTTTTCTTGAAATTTGGATGGTCTGATCTGTTACGCAATTGCATATTTGGTGGTCCTCTGGGTTTGCTGATGTTGGTGGCGTTGTTCTTTGAATATTTAGAGACAGTTTGAGGCATTTGGTCTGTTGTTTGCGGTGTTCCGTATAAATTTGAGCTTGATGTTCTTATTATGTCAGCAGCTTCCACTGATCATGAGCTTTTCGTGGTTTTCTAATTGTGGCATTCCTATTGCTTGATAATAATGAGATATTGGGGCATCGATTTGTTGGTCGCTTTGTCCTTCCATTAGATTGAGCTTGCTCTTTGTTTGAGTGGATATCTCTCCGTGCTGATATTACTTTTTCATGTTCCCATATGTTGGTTCGCTCCTTTTTGTTGAACTAATAGAATAATTTGAGGTTACCCTTCTTTTGTGTGAGAATTCCTGTATATTTTGGTATTTCTGAATTTTCTCTGTGTGATGCAGTTACTATAACCGTTTCTTTTCTTCTATTTTTTCCTCTTCATGTGCAGACAAGGAGTTTAGAATAGTTGAGAACTTTTAGTTTCTGTTAGAGAACTCGGGATTTTGTTTTTCCTCCCTTATATTGGAATTAACTGAGCGTCCCTTTGATAATATATCCAACCGTGTGAAGTTTCGATGTGGCTCTTTCCTACGCTATTTCTATATGTCTGTGTATGTGTGTTTTCTTATCTTACCCTCCCATCAGCCCCCACCCCCACCCACCCCCAAAAAAGCACAAGCATGTGTTTGGTTGTGAGTATGTGCATGCAGATGAGGTGCTCAAATGGCTACTGTTCGATCTTTCTTTGGAAGGGAGCTGAAAAAAGTTCTTCTTTAGGTCAGCACAAAGTCATATTGCTGCTAATCTAAATTCCAGTCATTGTCATGTTTGTTCATTCCAACATAACCATCTTGCAACTGAAATGAGTTTCAAACTTTCAGTCAGCAATTTATGTTGTTATAATGGTAAAGAATGACAAGTAGTTACCTGTAATCGAATAGCTATTTATGAGCCAAAGGAGAAACCAGAAACAAGAGCATTGCAGATCTAATGTGTTAAATGGATATTTGGAGAACAAGGAACAAAAAAAACTGTGAAAGTTCCAAAAGTCAAGTACTTTTTTATCAAGCAATAACAATGTAACGGGAGAATGTGCAATGAAGTACTATGAAATATGAATTGTTACTTTTATTTAACCAGCAGAAATTTGGATATAATATGATGAAAGAAAATATTTCGTGAAGTACAGGGTCTTCTTTTTTCATGATTGAAAATTATAGTTTGGATTTCCTCAGTGCATCAGTCATTTCTAGATGTCCCATTATCGTCTACACTTTGTGAAGTATATGCTTGTTTTTTTGGGTTAATTTAGATACTGTGGGCCCCAAAAAACCAGGAAATATGAAGTTTTATTTTGCAATAAATCATGCATAAGAAATAACAATGAACCGCTTTTTTATTTCTCCGTTTGCATCATCGTCAGCATACTGGATGTACAGGAGTCAAGCCTCGACACACTTAACAATTTCTATTCAACATTCAAAAGGAAAGCACATAATGATTATCAATGACAAAATCCTTATGTCATTCTCTAGTTCCAGAATGTACAAATATAGCTTATGAACACATGGCTCCTGCTGTATCTAGGCTAACAATGGGCCTAGCCTCTGTCACATAGGTACGGGTATAGGTACGAGTGTCATGGGTACGGACCATTTTTAAAAAACTTGGGTACGGGGTACGGCTGTACACATCCAACTGAAAAAATAATAGTTGGTCGCATCACAAGATTAAGCGCAGCATCTTGTGCTTAGACAAATGGTTTGATAGTTGAGACCAGTTCAGTGGGCGCTCAAATAAGCATAGAAGGAAAACGATGCATAGTTGGTCTGTACCCTAACTTGTGAGCTACCTACAAACACTACTAAAATGACAGCCAAGTTCCCCTGCCTATTCCTTTTTACTTCTCCGTGTGTGCTCTGTTTCATGCTTTTAACTGCAAAGATAGTAAAGAACTAAATAATAAAATAAAGGGAACAAAAAAAGATCATCTAAAAGGGCACGGCAGTTAAAAAAGGCTAATACTACAAGAAAAAAGAGAGCTCACATTAAATATAAATTCTGTTTCGATAACATGACACTGTCGAAAGAGGTTTCAATATTCAGGCAAGGATCGAGCAGTAGGAGAGGGCTTCCTGCGAGTGTGCAAGTGGTTGCAGTCACCGTCGGCGATCATCGCCGGTGGTGAAGGCAGGGGTGGAGCCGATGAAAATGAAAAGAAAAATGAAAGAAAAAAAAATACCGTGAGAAAGAGGAACGAATGCTGTCGCTGGTCGCCGCTGCCGTCGCCAGTCGCCGTCACCGGTCGCAGTCGCCGCTGCCGCTGCACACTCACAGAAGTCATCGCCAGTCGAAGGCTCGAAGCTGCCGTCGCTCGGTGAGAGGTAAGAAAGAGTAAAGTCGAATGTTTTAAGGGTTTCGTTTCTTTTTTTAACGTTAAAATGGTTTTAAAAGTTAAAATCAAATAATCGTTAAAAATAAAAAACGGATGGATTTGAACTGAGTCAAAGTTGACCGTATCCAAAAATGGACGGATACGGCCTTTGGTACGTTGACCGTACTCGATACGGTCAACGCCGCACCATCCCATACCCAAGCCTGTACCCGTACCCATACCGGTGTAGTACCGGTACCGGACGGGTACTCCACCCTCCTAGCCATACCCGTGTTACTTTGGGCCTACGTGATCATTTTATGAACTTAAACCTATGTGATTGCGTAATAGAGCACTATTTGATGTTTAGAACTTCAGATGGCTTGTTATTGCCAACTTCCTTAATATCTTCTCGCATCTTTAGCATCTTTATGTTTCTTGCCTTTTGTTTTGCATTAATCAACTCTTTTGAATGAAACAAGAAGTTGATAGTTATAACTCAATTGGAAGTGCATCAGTTGCAATTTCCAAGTAATGCAACTAAATTCTTTCGGAAAGAAATTTCTACAGTAAATGATAATCAGCTTGAAAAGGAACTTTTTTCTATTTCTCTTACTTTCTTTCCTCCCATAATAATTCAACAATGCTTCTACTGTTTTTTCTATCAAACAGAGCCATCTTTCCCTTTTTCTTATACATTTTTTATCGGATCATTTTTCCTTTATTACCTGGAAAAGCATCCTATTTTCACTGGAACTTGGTTCTTGATATTGCCTTGTTCTTTCTTTAATCTTATAAGATGTTTCATCAGCTTGCGTAAATGTCCTGATGTCATGACTGGAGATTTCAATCAACCAAATCTTAATAAGAAAATGTGATTGGTCACCTCCAATAAAGGCCTATATAGACGCATATATGTTAAGAGCTGGAATTACCAAATGCCGTCCATGATGTCTGACCTTTGTTTCTTTGATATAAGAGGTTGCAATGAATCAACTAGTTCTTCTTTGTGTGGAGTATGTCTGCAAGTAGTTCAATATATGATTGTCATCCATCTTAGTGTTAATCTCCTATGTTTTGCAGTCATTTCCACCTAATGCAGTGAAAATATCATAAAATCAAGCAAGCTCAGTGTAATAGCTGAAAGAAAATAAATAGCTTTGAAGTTTGAAAACCAGAATATTTTTAAGAAATTACTTGTCATCTTCAAAATAAACTATCATGAATTAGTGCACTGTAAATGTGGGCTGAGCCAGGATACGCTACAACTCTTTCCATATTAACTGGTGCCTAGAAATGGCATATTTATTGCACCAGTCCCTGACATACTTTCTTTAACCTTGTTGTTTAACATAGCCCCATGAATAACCTGTTTTCTCACATCAGCGAGCTGGGTTAGTCTGGAAGTTTATAGCAGATAACGTTTTCCATATTTTAGTTTACTGGGCAAAATCCTACAATTTATTCCTTGAGTTTTATTGCTAAGCACATCTATAGAAAGTTGTCGTAGTTGGCTAAGTTCCAGTTTGAGGTCCCAATATGCCCCTTTAAATTAAAGATTTTTCTGATATAGTTGCAAAATTATGTAATGTGGTCCATTTCAACATATTGGCTTCCCTTGAAAGTTAGGTTTTATTTATTTATTTGAATATACACTAGCGTGGAACATATGCAATCATCTTTGATGACTCAAAATGACAGTTATGTTTTTGTCACACAGGCATGGGTGCTTGGTGTGCATGCAGGTGTGGGTGCGTGTGCAGCACTTTTCAAGAAAAGATGGGTAGAGAATGGTCACTTTGCCTATTCAGAGTCACCCATCTCACTCATGAGGGCTAGCCGATCCATCATGATAGATGGTTGAGAAAAAAAAGAAGAAAAATGTATAAACTCATACTAAATGATGAAAATGTCAATCATCTTCTCATTGTTTTTCTCTCAACCGTGAGCAGCACATTCACTTTTCATATTATATATATATATATATATATATATATAGTCAACAAACAAGAAAACTAATAATCAATAATTAATAAGCTACGATTCAAGCAATGATATGACAGAAATAAAAAGGGAAATGGTCCACTACCAGGGTTGTGTTGACTTGAGAACAACAACCCTTTTGAAGAGTCTATGTTACTTGCCTCTTATTTCCATCAGCTTGTAAAATAACATTTTGTTGTTTGTTCTTCATGTCATGTAACCTTTCTTTTTTTCTTATTAGCTGAGCTTGAGAAACCCTTCAGTGAAGCTCAGACCGAAGAACCCTTGTTTGGAGAGGTGTAGCTCTATGCTAGTGCATTAGTCCGGGATTCAGAGCTCATATGTTCTCATTAATGAATTATTTAGCTCGAACTGTGAATGTATTTGCACTTAATGAGTTCATTTTATCCAAAGTTGTATAGCTAAAATAAACTTGTACATCTCAAGAAGCTAGGGCTTGTAAGTGCATATTATTTAACTTCTATCTTTTGCAGAGCAAATATTCTAGTTGAAGGATGACTGCCTTAGGTGTAAGTAGAGCAGAACTTGCTCTCCTAGTTACATATCTGAACAAAGCTGAAGCAAGGGATAAGATATGTCGTGCTATATAATATGGATCAAAATTTGTAAGCAATGGCGAACCAGGAACTGCTCAAAATGTTGACAAGTCAACTAGCTTGGCAGGTAAGGTATTTCGACTCTTTAAGGTTAGTATATCATCGCCTATCCATTTGAGGGGATCTTATCGGATATTGTTTTATGACACTATTTGATTTGCCCTTTACCTAAAAGTTGCAGTTTGTCAATGATCTGCATGCTCTTATTAGCCCATCACCTCGAGGAACTCCCCTTTCACTAATTTTACTTGGGAAGGTATGAATTTTCTGGTTGGTGGAATTTGTTATACATATAATATACATACATACATTACACACACATGCATATATATATATATATATATATATATATATATATATATATATATATATATATATATATATATATATATATATATATATATATATATATATATATATATATATATATATATATATATATATATATATATATATGTGTGTGTGTGTGTGTTTCTGCCTTGTTAAATGATATCTATTGCAGTCCAAAAATGCTGTCTTCTAGACCAAGTTGTCTGGCTGGGAAGAACAGGCATCTACAAGGTGGGAATTTTACTACCCTTCTTTTTCCTCTTGAATCTACGGTGAGGAAACAGCTTTACAGTTTATACTCTTCTTCTGATAGAACAAAGAAAGGGCAGAGTTGATCGGGAGGATTTCCCTCTTTTGTTGGTTGGGTTCCAATATCTGTAGTACCATAATTGAGGTTTGTGATCTTTAAACTTGTCAAAATTGTGTACTTTTTGCATAATCCTACTGACAAAGTCAGCATACCACAATATCATTAAGAAAGCTTTTCTGTTTTTATGTCTTTAGCTTGCAGAACTTGGGAGGTTAGTGGTCCTCCACTTTTTGGAGTTTGTATATCCTTTTCAACGTCTTATATGGAGAATGAGCAATACCTTAAGAAGGCCAAAAAATCAAATGAGAGGTCTCTAGCACTGGTGAAAGCTGTTGGGTCGGGTCCAGCCTCAAGACCCGACCCGGCCCGTCACTTAAGTGATGGGCGGGAGAAAGGAAGGGCACCCGATGGTGCCCCTTCCTCACGGTCCTCTCTCACATCTCTCTCTCTCGTTATCTCTTTTGGGAAAAGAAGAAAGAGTTTCATCTTGTGGCTGCTCACATCAAGAGGAGAGGAAGAAGAGGAAGGCAAGGAAGAGAAGAGGAGAAGCAAGGCGCGTGGGTCGATTGGCACGCCAAGAAGAAAGAGAAAAGACAAAGAAGAAAGAGAAAATGAAGGGAGTCTTCATTGGGTGATTTCTTTCTTGAATCTTTGGGGCTCTTTCTTTCATTCGCATAAGAGATTGTTATTGCTCTCTTGAGTTTACTGTTTTTCTTAAAACAGTAGAGATATTGTTGCTCGTGTATTTGGCTCCCTTTTTTTATATATAGAAAGTCTCTCTTGCCCGTGGTTTTTTACCCCATTATTGGGGGTTTTTCCACGTAAATTGGTGTCTCCTTTTTTCTGCATCTCTAGCATATATTTTGATATATATTGCTGCAACATTGGTGTTGGAATCTTGATCTTATGCACGCTGTCCTGTAATTCCGTTTTTCAGCAGTTTTGTGGTGGTTTGCCCTATTTTATTGTTGTTGAAGCATTCTTATTGGGGGACACGACTATAACAAAGTGGTATCAGAGTCAGGTTAGCACCAAGTTAGCGCCAGATTAACACCAGGGTGGTTGTGTGCATTCTTATTGAAGGATGGAGTCGACCCCCACTAGGATGGTCTCTTTAAATGGAAACAATTGGACTATATGGAAAGCTAAAATGGAAGATTTACTGTATTGTAAAGACCTGTATGCACCAATTGAGAACCAAAAGCCAGCTAATATGACAGATGAAAAATGGAAGTTGTTGGATAGGAAAACCATTGGCACCATCAGACAATGGTTAGATGACTGTGTTTTTCATTTGGTATCCGCAGAGACGAGCACGAAGTCGTTATGGCAGAAGTTGCATGATCTTTACGAGAGGAAAACAGCTGGGAACAAGGCTTTCTTGATTAGGCAATTCGTAAACTTGAAACTTAGAGAGGAAAAACCAGTGTCAGAGCATTTGAATGAAGTGCAGAGCATAATCAATCAGTTGTCAGCCATGAAAATGATATTAGATGATGAGTTACAGGCACTCTTGTTGCTTAGTTCTCTTCCCGACAGTTGGGAGACTTTAGTTGTTTCTTTGAGCAACTCCGCTCCAGATGGTGTGCTTACGATGAAGCATGTAACCAGCAGCATTCTAAATGAAGAAACAAGGAGAAAGTCTCTTGGTACTGGTAGCTCGCAAGTGCTAGTGATGGGAGACAGGGGCAGACAGAAGAACCGTAACAAATGACATGATAGGTCAAACTCTAGGTCCAAATCAAGACCCAAGATGACAGGTAAATGTTTTCACTGTGGTATTCCAGGGCATAAGAAGATTGATTGCAGGAAATTAAAAGAAGAAAAAGAGCAGAAAAAGAAGACTCAAGAGAATGTGAAGTCAAAAGAGTACACTGCAGTTGCTTCAAATGATGAGGTAGTGTTATTTTTATCTGAAGAAAATGATTGTCTTACAGTTCAGAATGGTGATTCTACATGGATTTTAGATACATGGGCATCATATCATGCCACACCATGTAGAGAGTTATTCTTATCATACAGAACAGGTGATTTTGGAGTAGTTCACATGGGCAACAGTGACACTTCGAAGATTGTTGGGATAAGAGATGTTTGCATTCAACGAGCACAGGATGCAAGTTGACTTTGAGAGGTGTGAGACATGTTCCAGACTTGAGAATGAATTTGACTTCTGCAGGAAGACTAAGTGAAGATGGATATTGTACTTCGTTTAGTCAGACAGGTTGGAAACTTACCAAGGGGGCACTAGTGTTGGCTAGAGGTGACAGATTTGGCTCTTTGTATGGGATGAAGTCTCGAATCAGTAGTGTGGATGTCAATGCAGTTACTGGTAGTACTTCGTCAGACTTGTGGCATAAGAGGTTAGGTCACATGAGTCAAAGAGGAATGGACTTGCTCACCAAGAAGAATTTGTTACCAAAGGCAGATGGTGCACAGATATCTCCATGTGATCATTGTTTGGTTGGTAAGTTGCATCGAGTTTCCTTTCAGAAAAAGCGCTCTTCAAAAACTAAACATGTTTTAGATTTAGTTTATTCAGATGTATGTGGACCTATAAATGTGACATCTAAAGGTGGAGCATCCTATTTTGTTATATTTATTGATGATGCATCTAGGAAGGTGTGGGCCTTTACAATGAAAAGCAAAAGTGAAGTAAGTAGTATCTTCATGACTTTTCATGCAGCGGTTGAGCGCGAGACTGGTAAGAAGATGAAGAGACTGCGTACAGATAATGGTGGTGAGTACATAACATCTTCTTTACGAGATTATTGTTTAAAGCATGGTATTAGACATGAAAAGACAGTTCCTTATACTCCACAGCATAATGGAGTTGCAGAAAGGCAGAGGCAATGCGTACTGTAGTTTATTTAATAAACAGGACTCCTTCAGTGCCTCTAGATGGAGACATTCCACAGAGAGTTTGGTCAGATGAAGAGGTTAAGTATGATCACCTCAGAATTTTTGGTTGCAAAGCATTTATGCATGTACCTAAAGAACATAGGACCAAATTAAATGATAAAGCTATTCCTCTAATATTTCTTGGTTATGCAGATGATGAATTTGGTTACAGGTTATGAGATCCAAAGAATGACAAAATCTACATGAGTCGTGATGTTGTCTTCAAAGAGGATCAGACAATTGAAGATGTCATGGGAGCCACGAAGTCAGGTGTGAATGCTAGTGGTGTTCATGAGCCAACCTATGCAGAACCTGAAGAACTTTCATCTGAGCATGGTGAGACTGATGAAGATGTATAGGAAGAGGAAAGAGAGACAGATGAGCAGTATACAGATGACAGCCCTATGGAGACTCAAACTGATTATGAGCATGAGTTGGAGGGGGAGCTTCCTTCGCATTCAGAGCCAATTGAGGAGCAATTGGGTAGAGGTAAAAGAACACGTATACCATCTACTAGATATTCCTAGATGATGTGCATAAAGATGAATAGATTAAAGCTATGAAGCATGAGATGAATTCTTTATACAAGAATCACACTTTTGATTTGGTAGAGCTACCAAAATGTAAGAAAGTGTTGCAGAACAAGTGGGTCTACAAGCTTAAAAATGAATGTCAAGGCAAGTTGAGATACAAAGCTCGGTTAGTGGTGAAAGGTTTCAAGGAGGAAAGATGTATCGATTTTGATGAAATTTTTTCTCCTGTTGTTAAAATGTCATCTATCAGGGTAATACTTGGTTTGGTGGCTTGTCTAGACTTGGAGTTGGAGCAGTTAGATGTAAAAACTGCTTTTCTTCATGGAGATCTAGAGGAAGAAATCTACATGACACAACCAGAAGGTTTTGTGGTTGCCAGGAAGAAACACATGGTTTGTAAGTTGAAGAAGAGCTTGTATGGACTTAAACAAGCACCTAGACAGTGGTACAAGAAATTTGATGCATTTATGATAAATCAAAAGTATCGCAGGTCAGCCGTAGATCATTGTGTCTACATCAGAGAGTTCTCATCAGGTAGCTTCATTATCTTATTGTTATATGTAGATGACATGCTTATTGTTGGACAGGATTGTCAATTGATTATCCAATTGAAGATCGATATGGGCAAGTTCTTTGATATGAAAGTCTTGGGGCCAGCACAAATTGTTAGGCATGAGGATTGTTCGTGATAGGAAGGTCAAGAAGTTGTGGTTATCACAAGAGAAATACATTGAGAAGGTGCTTAGTAAGTTCAACATGAAAGATGCCAAAACTGTAAGTACACCTTTAGCAGCACATTTTAAATTGGGAAATGAGCAATGTCCTTCTTCAACAGATGTGAAAGAAAGAATGGAGAATGTTCCATATGCCTCCGCAGTAGGGAGTCTCATGTATGCTATGGTTTGCACACGCCCAGACTTGGCTTATGCAGTTGGTGTAGTTAGCAGGTTCTTGTCAAATCCAGGCAAGGAGCATTGGGCAGCAGTGAAGTGGATCCTAAGGTATCTGAAAAGTACTTCCACTTACTGTTTATGTTTTGGTGAATCTAATCCAGAGATACAAGGATTTGTTGATGCAGACATGGCAGGTGATTTGAACTCTAGGAAGTCTCTTTCTGGTTATGTTTTTACTTTTGCAGGGGGAGCTGTATCATGGCAATCCAGGTTGCATAAGTGTGTTGCTCTTTCCACTACAGAGGCTGAATATATTGCAACAACTGAAGCTTGTAAAGAGTTGTTGTGGATGAAGAGTTTTCTTCATGATATAGGCCTTAGTCAGAAGACCTATGTGTTGCATTGTGATAGCCAAAGCGCTATACACTTGGCGAAGAATTCAGCATTCCACTCAAGGACTAAGCACATTGATGTCAGATATCATTGGATTCGTGATGTGCTTGAGCAGAAATTGATTCAGTTAGAGAAGATACAGACAGAGAAGAATCCTGCAGATATGATGACGAAGTCTCTACCTAAGGAGAAACATGACATGTGTAGAGACCTAGTGGGGATGACTGCCTTTAAGGCAGTGTATTAATTTTGTTCTTTTTGCAGGTATGTTCCCTCTCTTGAGGCTGGAGGGGGAGTTTGTTGGGTCGGGTTCAGCCTCAAGACCCGACCCGGCCCGTCACTTAAGTGACGGGCGGGAGAAAGGAAGGGCACCCGATGGTGCCCCTTCCTCACGGTCCTCTCTCACGTCTCTCTCTCTCTCTCGTTATCTCTTTTGGGAAAAGAAGAAAGGGTTTCATCTTGTGGCTGCTCACATCAAGAGGAGAGGAAGAAGAGGAAGGCAAGGAAGAGAAGAGGAGAAGCAAGGCGCGTGGGTCGATTGGCACGCCAAGAAGAAAGAGGAAAGACAAAGAAGAAAGAGAAAATGAAGGGAGTCTTCATTGGGTGATTTCTTTCTTGAATCTTTGGGGCTCTTTCTTTCATTCGCATAAGAGATTGTTATTGCTCTCTTGAGTTCACTGTTTTTCTTAAAACAGTAGGGATATTGTTGCTCGTGTATTTGGCTCCCTTTCTTGATATATAGAAAGTCTCTCTTGCCCATGGTTTTTTACCCCATTATTGGGGGGTTTTCCACGTAAATTGGTGTCTCCTTTTTTCTGCATCTCTAGCATATATTTTGATATATATTGCTGCAACATTGGTGTTGGAATCTTGATCTTATGCACGCTGCCCTGTAATTCCGTTTTTCAGCAGTTTTGTGGTGGTTTGCCCTATTTTATTGTTGTTGAAGCATTCTTATTGGGGGACACGACTATAACAAAAGCTTCTATTGATATTATAGTTGCAGTTGGTCTGCTTCAGCTAGCACCAGGGAAAGTCACTCCTCGGGTAACTGGAGGCTTTGGATTCGTCAGTTCCCTCATCTCGTGCTACCAGGTGATTTTAGCTACCAAAAAAGCAATGTTTTCATGTTGAATCGTAGTTTGTGCAATAATATTGAGGACATCATACTTGTTTTTTACAGTTGCTTCCCTCAGGAGAAGAGAGCAAGGCATCGTGAAGGTGGAAGGTGATGTTTTGCATGGAGCATTCATGATTTCCAAGGGATGTGGATGGAATCTCCAGGGTCATGTAGATTAAGATGCGTGGACACTTTGTGAACTCAGCTGCATAACTACCTCTGTCTTGACCGTTAGCGTATAAAAAGATTCAGATTGCTCCTCTATGTTAGTTTTACGCTTTGTTTGGTTGGAGAGAAAGGAAGGGATGGAAAGGGAGGGAATGGGAAGGGAAGGGAAGGGAAGAGAAGAGAAGAGAAAGAAAAGGGAAAGGAATGGAATGGAAAGAAATGGAAAGAATTGATTAAAAAGTTTGTTTGGATAGAAAGGGAAGGAAAATGAATGGAATGAAAAAAAAGACTAAATAGCACATGGATTTAGAAAGGAGAGAAAGAAAATGACGGGTAGTGTGGAAATAAAAAACTCTTCCACTTACCTTTCTTTCCTTTCCTTCCCAATCCGTCCGATTTGAGAGAGAAGAGATTTACACTAAACAATCTCTCATTTTCTTTTCTTTTTCTTTCCATTTCTTTGCAGCCAAACACCTTTTGCTCATTTCTCTCTCTTTTCCTCCTATCAAACAGGCCCTTAAAGTGTATGGTCAAAATGAGCTGATTTAAACATAAATAGAGGAAACTTGAGATACCCTTTGATATCTCATCCTTGTACATGCTGATTTTTCTGCGCGGTCTTCTGCCGTGAGGTTTGCACGGAGCCTTATGAAAAAGCAAGGATTTGAATTCAGGATTTTCAAGGCCTTTCCTTTTCCATAAAGTTCCATAACATAGAAGATCAATCTAGAGAAAGTCCTGTTATTTTCCCTGCTTTTCATTCATTGGAATCCCTGTAGATTAGATACCATTTGGTTTTCGAGTCCATGGTTTGCAGCTTTTAGCCAAGCCCCAAGTGTCACCCAGCATTTGAAGTCTAATTGGACCTGTATGCGAGGAAGCTTCTTTCCAAGAGGCATCAAATGACCATGGATTGATCTGTTACAGACAATGGGATTAGCATTCACAAGAAGTAAATCTTTCCTTCCCCCTTTGTTTCTAGAAGGTTTTGTGGATTGTGGTTTCACTTTGTTGTGGGCTGTAGGTTGAGGAACTTGCTCGGATGGTCTTATGGTTCTCATGGGGTTCTGCTTAAGTAGTGCACGGGAGAATTTATGTGGTTGGGACGTCTAGAACTAAACCCCCAGGGTGAGTTTGCCACAATCCCAATGAAATCTCATTATAGCCTTTCTTTGGATCTAAAACTACAATCTGAATGATTGGTATCTCATTTTGTTAAGTTTTGACAAGTGAACATGCCTTTTTTTTTCTTTAATCCTCTGTTTTTGACATTGAAAAGTCATTGTAATGAAAAACCAGTGAGAGTTATAAACAATTTAGCGAAGTATAATAATAAATTTATACCCTTTTGGGTCATTAAAAAGCTAACAAAACGTAATTTTGAGGTATATCACATTCCGGTTATTCTGGTTGTCGGCAAGGGGACGGGGACAAAAAAATGGCCTCTCAGTGACATAGGGTTGTTCCATCCATCTCTATTTGACTTATTTGTCTTCCACAATCCCTTGTACTGCAAGGAATAATGAGCTTCATTTTCTTCACGGGTGGAGTTCGTATGTACTTGACGCAACATCGAAGATGATACATAGGACCGATATGCATCTCACAAGTTTATTTACATGAACTGCAAGGCACTGTTGTGAATCTTCATTTCTGTTTTGTATCGGAAAACCTCGAAGACCGACCCATAATTGGGCATGTACCCATTCGCCAGTATCGACTTTAAAAGAATGACTTTGAAAGCTTAGATTAATTTTAGCTAGCTAAACAGCCGTATCAGTCGATATACGGCGGCTAATTCGGCCTTATATCAGCCGATTCTTTGAGATGGGCAACCGGCGATGCATAGGTCTGCGTGAATATGAAATTTAAGGAGCAACGTGGACTTCACTTTATTGGCACCGACGTGTGTGGGCTTCAGAAACTTGCGGTTGTAATCACTGTGGATGGAAGGGGCGGTTGCACTATTGGGTGGTTTCCTTTGGCTTTGGCGTAAGAAATCAGGAGAAGGCGACGAAGAAAGTGGGCGATTGCCGAACGCTTTTCGATTTCCCAGAAAAGACACAGTGGGGCTGCTGCTCATATTTGCTTTCTTTTCCATTAAAACGACCTCCTTGAAGCATTTAAGTCATCGTAATTCTACCCCACGAGCACATCAGCCATTCAGCAGCATCAACTCGTGCATCGCTTTTTCTACCTTACCTGCAAGAAAGCAAGAGTTCGCAGGACGTTGTTCAATTTGACCTTCTGTGTTAAGATTCAAGTGATCAGCTACACTGTCAAGCTAGTCAGCTTCATCCGCTCACCTAGTGGGACAGATTGAATCGTTTCAAGACCCAAATCGGGGACGGACTCCCTATGATCCTGACAACTTTATGAACTCGCTATGCATCTAGATTTCATGGTAAATAATAAACTTTTACAATCCAAACGTGCCTTAGATCCCTCGCATCTGCTCAGCGCAGTGGTTTTCCATTAGTTGGCGTTGCTCCCTGGCAGTTGATGAATGTCATAGGATGGCTACTAATGTGAAAAGTTATTGGTTCTGCTTCTAAAGAAAAAGGGTCAATATGTGACAGCAATATAGACAAAATATGTTTTTTTTTTAGTCAGATGATGAAATATTAAAATAATTAAAATGTGCTTCATTTTGCTCCCTTGAGCTCATCCTGATTTTTAAATTGAAAAGAGAAAACTTAGGTGTAGGACCTGGCTGGTGGGCTGGTGCGAGTCCTCCAACTTGAAGAAGGTCAAAAAGTTTAAATACTTGCTGCTTGACTTTGTAGCCATAAATAATCTGATAGCTTGCTTGAGACGAGAAGAAAGAAAAAAAGAAAGTTTGCATCTTTCAAGGAACATAGTTTCATTCGTTTCAGCTTTGAAAACAACCTTCTTCTGGAGTCAATCTGGTGTGGTCCTCAAGAACCAGAGCATCATTCCATTTCTTTTTTCTTTTTCTTTTTTCTTTTTTGGTTTTAAAGAGCAGTTTGTTGGCAATACTAGTTCCGCCATTAGTGAACGTAAAGCATGTGACAGTTACATGAAAAAGATGGTCTCAGTTGGTGTCAAATATTCTTACATCTGGTGATGTTAGGAAGAAAAGGAAGAGATCGGGGTTGCATGAGGTTGATGATCTATCCTCATTTCAAGGGCTGAGGCTGTGACTCCACCGTCACTTTTCCTAATTTCTTACCAGATGAGACATCTGCACCGTAAACTCTTGTGTTTAAAGTCTCAAAAAGAAAAGGCTAACGTCGAGTAGGAAGAAAAGAAAGGAGGTCTCAATCCACACGAAAGCAGTCTTTGTCTTTATTCTTGTCATTTTGAATGTCCATCCAACGCTTTCTTGTTCGTCAACAAAATGGGGACACTAGATAATGGTTTTCTGTTCTCCTTTTCACCTTCCTCGCCCACATATTGTTATAAAAAAAAAAACTGATTTTTCACTGTGGGTTATTATTTGATCAGTCTTGACTAACAATCGATCTTAAGTAATGCGAAATGCCTGTAAAATTCGGCTACCGATCATCGTAGAGAGCACCAAGCTTCAGCGCATTGTTTGGAGAAGTTGGTAGACTTTCATTCTCTACGAAGATCGAGTTTGAATAGATTTCTTTCACCAGAAGTGGTTCGTTTGTAGGGCAAGGATGGATCTAATTTGGCATGGAACTTCTTCTTTGGAAAGGATAAAAGGCTGCCAAGCGCATCCGATCTAGATGTAGACCACATATGCCTCCAGATCCACAACTGGTTCTGTCTCTCGCGTGGTAATAACAGTTAGGGCGCCTTGTTTTTATTGGGAAGGGTCCAAACAAAAAGAAGCAAAGAAAAAGAAGACAAACTAAGAAGAAAGGATAATGTCGGCCAGCCACAAGCTTCTCGATCAATACCCAACCAGGTGGCCCCGATCTTTATAAATTAAATGAAGAGTACCCAAGAAGCCTTGGTACCAATTCTGATACTAAATTCTGTAACCGAAAAAATACGAGCACACATGCATTTGGTAACCGAAAAAATACGAGCACACATCCATTTGGTAATCAGTATTTCACAAGAAAAATAGCGAGCTTCTAAAATAATCTGCTCTTTCTTTGACAGATGCATACTTCCCAGCAAGTAACGCGCATGGTAACAAAGAATCGTCGAGGTTCATAAGCCGGCCCATTAGAAAACGATTAAGAAGGTAATGGGAGTAATAAGTTAAGGCGAGATGAAGATCACAGGCGTGTATCTGCACACATTCTTGCAATCAATTCAGCGTTCAACTCGACTTTACGCAAGTCAAGTCGATGGATGTCAGAGATGGAGAAATTCCAGAGGCAAAAACCAGAGCAAAGGCGTGTCTTGTGGGATCCAGAAAAGACACACAGTCCTCCTGCCGCTCTCTCTTGAGAGAGTTTTCCACTCCACTCGCGCTTTCCCTTCCCATTGACTTATTTCGGAAGATACGGCGTCTCCCATAGTGGCCATTTGACTGGCTCGCTCTCGTAGGATCTGATTAAAATTCCTTCAAAACTTGACTTGGCCAGGTCCAGTGATTCCCCGCATAGCGAGTCAGCCAGTGTGCGGCCCCAGCCAAGTTGGAGTCCGGCCGAGCCCAGTTGTAGCTCACCGTGAAACGGTTGAGCTCATCAGACCTCTCACAAGGCATGAACAACCGTTGCCGGTGAGAAGCAAGGAGGGTGGACCTGGTCCGTTGGCATGCCTGGTCAAAAACTTGTAAATGGTTGCAGGGTGTTGGGTGGGATGGATCATGGGTCTCCTCTTACCTCCCTCCCTAAGCTCCTCCACCACTTGGTTGACTTTCGTTACAAAGGAATTCCGCAATTGGTGTGGTGAGTCTCTTGTGAATTGCATAACGATGCGTGGGGGATTGGGGGAGATGGCCTCCTCATGGAAGCAAGTAAGGTTTGGCCTTTAGTTGCTCTGTTCCCCAGAAACCTAGAGAAGGGAATTTCTGGATTTCTCTCTTATTCAGCCTTCTTAGGAGCCCTTTCCTTTGGAGGGCAGCAATCCCATATGCCTTCTTTTTCTCCTTTGCTTTATTCCGTGAGGCGGTGAAGGATCTCCCTTTTCCCCAATTACCAACTAGATTTTCTTTGGCCTACGAATTCATCGTTCTCAGGATCAACCGACGGGGACGCAATTCCCCAAAATTCAACTCTTGTCCAGGTAAATCTCTAAAATTCCCCCCCCCCCCTTTTCCGTTTTCCTTCCTGGTAGGTTTCATCCAATCCTTACGTTGGTAGTAGCGGTTTTCTTACCTTTCTATGTTTTTCGTCGGTTTGGGATTGTACTGACGGTTCATTGTTATGAATGGTTTTCGTGTGGTGCCTGTCTGCTCCTGTTAGGAATCGGCATGGCTTATTCTATCGCCCAAGCGGATTGCCCCCATCTTGGCCATTCCAGGTACCCACAAAACAATCACCGGAACAAGAAACACCAACACCCCAATTCGTCAAATTCCTCGTCTGTTTCTCTCTGCGATGGATCGCATGCCGCTGCCGTCGATATCATAATCTTGATCCTTGTTCTCGGTGCTTATGGCTTCTTGGTCCTCCCTTATGTCAAATTCTTCTGTCATGGGGTGTCGCAGATCGTTCATGCTGCCTTCTCGATCATTGTGGAAGAGGTTAGTCAAGCTCCATCTATTTATGCATCAGTTATTGCATCCTCCCTGTTGGTTTCAATATCTCTTTGGGAGATCATTCGCTATATGACCAGAAAATGCGACAACCCAAATTGCCGAGGCCTCCGTAAATCCGCAGAATTCGATATCCAGCTCGAACCTGAGGAGTGCATAAAGAATTCTCAGTCCGCCTCAAGAGATGATTATGGTGGTAGAGGGCTGTTTGAACTTGGGGACAAACACAAGGATTTGGAAGAAGATCTCAGGAAGTTGGCACCTCCGAATGGCAGAGCGGTTCTTATCTTTCGGGCAAAGTGTGGCTGTCCCATTGGAAGAGTGGAGGTTTGGGGCCATAAGAAAAATGGGAAAATAAAGAAGTGAATCCCGTGGAAGCTGATTGAATTGGCTGATACATACTGATGGCTGTTCATTGCCCTTCAGCTTATTTCTTGGCTAGCTAGTAAAGAGGAGATGAGTCGTATGTCTTTTTAAATTATGTGTTTACATACTATATTCCATATAATGTCAGTCATATAGCGGAATAATATGCACTCATTCGATTCTTGAATCACAATAATAATATAGTTCCCTTGTTCGTTCTTTTTCCGTTTCCCCTGCTTATCTTTCTTGGTTAGTATCTCAAGCTCTTATAAACTGCGACCTTTTGGATTTAAGTTTCAGTTACTTGGCTTTGCAGGAGGTCCTATGACCTCGATGACATTCAGGTGCCTTTAATCTTTATGTGCTAGAGAACCTGCTTAACTTTTATGCTCATTATTTTGTAGTGAGTTCTATTAAAATAATCATAATAATAATAATAACTCCATATGGTGTGAGCTGCACTCGTTGGACTTTCAAGGAGACATCGCTTTCCTATCTCCTAATTGTGCACGTTATCGTTTTGGGGCCAGAACTTTTGATGCATCTGTGCAGCTTTTGGTTTAAACTACACGCTGTTTGTTGCTTCCTGCATAGCATTCAGAACGTGGCTAAAGATTGGGGATCTGCATGCCCTGTATTACCGAAACATCTCCTGTTAGCTTTTTGGCCTTTCTTCATGTTTTGCTTCCATAGGATTTGTTAATTGTTATTGCATCTGCCCTAATTTAGTAGTAAGAATATCTGCTGCAGTCATGGATTCAAGCTGGTTCAGTACCAGAATTAAGACATGTTTTGGGCTTTTGGGTCTTTCTATAACGTAGCTGAATATTTAGAGTAAAATTTAGTGTAAGAAGGCAGCCATACAACTTCATTATTATTGGTCCTGCTATCAAAAAGAAATGCATGTGATGTCACTAATTAGGATTTGGTGAGGCAAGGCGTGTGAAGCCTTTTATAAGTTTCATTGTGTCATAACCACAGAGCATGGTGGAAGGATGATTTTCAACAGTTATTTTTGGAACTATATACGATGCCTATGTTAAATGAAGCAGTTGTTAAATGAAGCAGTACCCAGAAAATGTGTTCTCTTATGCCTAATTGAAGGGTTTGCATCCTTTGTCTTGCTTGGGAGCCCAAGAACCTGAGAGTTGATAATCAACTAAGAGTGCTGAAGTGTGTAAATTTTTTCATCCCTTAGCCCCATTAAATGACTACAGATTTAAATAAGAGTAGATGCCATAGTGTAGCTAAAACAGTAACTTTGAAAACTTTATACTTGCTAGAAGTCGAAGAGATAAAGCAAGAATACTTATCCTGTCATGATTGCTTATTGGATAAAATGTTTTGGAGAACAATAACATGTAATGGAAGACCGATTATTCTGCAGAAGTAGACAGGTGTCAAAGTCTCATCATTTTTCTGAAGTTTTGTGTTTATTTTTCTTATTTCTCTTTCCAATCTTGAATTTATAAATTCCTGATATCAAACTCTTTAGAATGAAGAACTTTCTGCAGGAAAACAAGTTCAGCTTTAAAGATTTGGTGGTCTAAGTTATTTAGCCATCTTTTGCATGAAACTAAGAAAGCTACTAAATAAATGCTGCTTCAATAGGAACATACCTTGTGATATTTTCAGCTCTATAGCCATAAGATAAGCGTTAGAAAGTGTCACAAGCTTACAATGTTGGATTGAATTGTTTTCACCAGGAATTGAATAAAGCAGGGAAATTTTGACCGAACCAGGATGTTAGTTCCTTTGTGTTTATGTGCAAGAACAACCACAAAGGTAAATGAATGATTGGGAAGTGGGAAACGTTTTGGAGGCATCATAGTCTTCAATTATTCTATTTCTACATGTGTAAAAAGTACCTGAATATGTGTGCCTGTATTGTTTAATTTATCTATTATCTTATATCATGAAAATGGCAACTTGCATATATATGAATAGTTTTCTTTGGTGATGAAAAATGTATAAAATATTTACATAATTCAAGTGTCTACAAAGAGTAAAAATACATTAATTTGTATCAACACGGTGCAAGCAGATAACATGTATAAATACGGTTGCTTATCCAGCTAGAGCACTAATCTGTAAGTACAAAAGCATGTGCATGGATATAAAATGTATATATGTGCATCTGTATTGGCAATGTCTAAACAGAGTAAACTGAAATGCATTTGTCATTAAACATGCTGATGATACGAGAAAATGCAAACTGAAGCTACTGAAGATATTTTGTTTTCTAACAAAAGATTAAGCAGTCTAACTTATTATTCAAAAAGTCCATTGAAGTTATTTTCCAAGTTCATTTGTTGAGCAAAATGAGGGTCATGTATAATTGGTTGCTCACTCCTTACATGAGGCAACCGTTGCTTCTATAATTTGGAAAACTGAGTTCCTTTTAAAAGGTGGCTTACTACTGGCTGATTTTTCCGCTATTAGTGAAATGTTTCCAAGAGGATGTGCATAATGTTTCTGGCATGATATGGCCTGGAGTTGTAATTCCCATGATTAGATATTATTTCTGATGTCATAAAGGAAATACTTCCTATTTGAAATATAAAATTTATGTTTTTCATGATCTTTTTATGTAATGTAACATCAACCATTGTGATGCTCCTGTTGGATCTGTCAGGTCGAGAAGTTATTCAGATGTTATGGTGGTAATCTGGTCATGCAGACTTTTGAACCATTTTGATTACATAAGTATCAACATAAACTATGGAAAAACAGCCCAGCTTCTGTTGCCGGCTGCTAGATTTGATGCAATTCTGAGCTTTGTCATTGATATTTGTGTTCAAACTGTTGAATCATTTCTGTACATTTATGCAAAAAAAATGTTAATGTTGCTTATATTTGCTGCCTACGTCATTTGTAAGCCTTGGTTGTAGCTTCTCTTATACCATAGCATAGGTCTCCACAGAACCGTGGAGTAATTTCAGTGGGAAGTTGTACTCCGATGAGTTATGCTGTTCAGAATCATGTGTGCTTTGTAAAGTTCTCGAACCTTGAGACTCATAATCTGGAGCAGCTTTAACGCTGCTGGTTTTCTTTGAAAATCACATCTGAATCATTGTGGATGAAGTTGCTACTGGCCAGGAAAAAAACTATGGAGAAATTGACATATCTTACAATTGTATCCTTTCAAAAATACTCAAATCAGAATTAAGAAACCATGGAAAAATAAATGAAAAGGGAAGCATGGAAAAGGAAACAGAAAAAAGCCAAAAAATTAGGAGTTGGATAACTGCTTACATTGATGTTTTTATGCTTCTTTACAGGGATCACATTCGAATGCATGAAGAACTCTTAGTGTTTTTACCTGAATCATTCTTATTATTATTAAAGATAGATTTACTTGTTCTTTCCAATCAAACTGGACAAGGTGAAACTTGTTCTGCATAGAACTTCTGCTTTTTTGAAAATTGGATAACCTTAGAAATGGGAAGTCATTCTTGTGTCGCAATTGTCAAGCCACGATGTGGTGCAAGCTGGTGAATGTACTGTATTGAAGTGTCATTTGCAATGCATATGTAGTGTTGCTACTGGAGGTTGGTTTTGGTTGACCATCTTTTCTCGGTTTCAGATGCGATCGTTCGGCATTTATTTCTCGAGGTAGATGCGGCTACACTTACTCAAAGATGTGGGTAGGCGTTGCGGTAGAGTTTTTACGGGTTTGCAAACGAGTGTGGATCAAATGAATGAAAATATGAGAAGGAAATGAGAACAAGTAAGTAGGGATCTCAAATATTATAGATACGATTGTGTTACAAAAACCAATGAGAACGATTTCAGAGTTCAACCATTAATGCCTAAACGCGCCTGCTGGAGGGATTTCAGTTCAACCGTTAACCATGTGATGCACTGTTATAGGCGTCTTTTTGAACTTAGAACAGGTTGCTGCCCACACTGATTTAGCAAAAGCGCAGTTGAAATAGATGTGCACCGCCGTTTCCTCCACCTTTTTTGCAAAAATAACATCAGTTACCTTTTCTCTGGAGTCGGTATAGGGTGGGAAGGCTTCCCTCTACAGCCAAGTGGGTGAACCACTAGGCGTGGGGGTAATTTGAGGAATACCAAATCCAAGCCCTCCAATCTTCCTTGATATCTTTCTTCCGAACGTTCTCCGAAACAGCAAGAAAGTATTTGGCGTTAACCGGCTGACCAGAAAAGGTTAAGGTATCTGTGGCAGCAATGGAGGGACGTTGAACTCCAACCCTGAGTAGAAACAGGTTGAAGTCTGGTTCCAAAAGTAGATCGGTATTGAGCAGCTCTTCGATTTTGAGATGGAGGAAGTGAGCAGCCCAAAGATAGTCATCAGGGCTCAGCAGGCTACTCCAGACATTTTCCCGACCAATTGTCGTGCCAAAACCTGATCTTCCCCTCTCTCGGAATCCATCGGACCACCTGTAATCTTTGTCCAGTACTTTCAGGATACCTCTGAACAGCCATTGAGTTTGATAGGCCACATGCCGTTACGTTTTAAGTGTTTTCTATCAATAAGAACTGAAGCCGAGACTGTCGAGAAACACATCGAGAGGCGTTAAGCGAAGCCACCAAAAACTGTCAATTCACTCGGTCGTAAGCTTTAGACAGATCTATTTTGAGACAACATGCGCTGGGTGATGGACCGATCGTTTGTCTGTATGATCATCCCCTTGATTTTAGCAGCCGTTTTCACATGTTCCTGCCGACACGTTGGAACTTGTAACAACAGTATGTAAGTCTCTGGTGAAATGCCAAAGGCCTTCTTAATATGTTACTTCATTTAGGTTGTGTTCGGATCGAGGGAAATGATAAGGGAAAAACTGACAGATTAAGGCATGAGAAGGAAAAGAAAGGAAGAGATTAATGAGGGCAGATTTTTTTTTTTTTTTTGGTACACTTTCTTTCTTCTCATTTTTGGAGGGATTGGAAATTTCCTTTCTTTTTCCTGTCTTCCTTGCTTTCCTATTCAAGCGTAGTTTGGTCCAATCCTTTCCTTACCTTCCAATCCTTTCCTCCTTTATAATTTGACACCCAAACACAGTTCACACTAATTTTCTTTTTTCTTCCCATCTATATCTTTTGTCTCCATCCAACATACTGCTAAGGCATGTTTGAATGGGAGAGAGCGGTGCCATTGGACAGGAGCCAGGGTGTCATGTGATGCCTACTTCTCTGTTACACCACTATCAGTGCGACTGAAGCACGAGAAAATGGCTGAAAATGAGACTGTGTGTCTCCACGCCTGGTTTCACATGGTAGAAAGAGATTATGAGCTTAAAATAATTAAAGTCCTCAGTCAGATCTCCCTTCCATTCAAACGACCCTGTACAATCAGTTTATCCTATAATTAGCAAGTCTGTTAACGAAAAGCCTAGCATGTGGCCCACCAAGATCAGTTCATTTCACTAGCTGAACTCGGCTCATGTTATTCATCTTGTGATAGCTAGAGCTGAACCCGTTCAAACTGGTATGAATTCCAGCCTCACCTGTCAAGACTTCTGACTTCTTATGAAACTCAAAGTTTGAAAAGAAAAATGCATGGGTTTGTGCCACATTGTAAGTCCATTGAGGCAATGATTGTCCACTATGAGTGTTGATACAGAAAATGCTTTCTCTCAACCCATTCTATTTGTAAAACTTGTGGAGCGTAGATTAATTTAGAAATCGCGAATCACTCTCGGAACATTCCGCTTCCTTTTCTGTGTACCATCTTCAGCAGGTGGCCCAACCTCACTTCGCTTATGCCAGGTGATCCCCATCCCAGCATACTCAAGTAAAGGGACATGCCTGTGTAGTTTGCCTATCCCTTCAGAGTTCAGCCAAAGTTTCATTACATGCTTTCACGCGTTGAAGGAGAAAAAAGGATGGAAATTAAGCATTGGCTTGTTTTCTCTTTAAGTTAATTAACGGGTAAGGAAAAGACACAAGCCTTCCTTTCCTAGTTGTGTTTCCCTTTTATCTGCTACAAAGACTAGAAGTAAATGTTTCTGTTCATGATGTGGATTTATTGGCCGCTAGCAGACCCAATGTATGAAGTGAATATGATCTGTAGATGAAGTTCTGTGTGTGTGGAAAGCTGACTGTGGGAGCCTAGCTGGCTCGGCTAAATTAGAGAAGTAGATTGTCTGGCGAACTCGTGGAGTTTTCTGACTACACGACGAAGACTTGACTGTAGGGAAATAATGTGAATACTGAGACTGAAGTACAACAACCATATCCAGTCCTGGTTGCTTGTGATCTCTTTCTTCAGATCACAGCCCTTCTGGTGCAGACAACCACCAAACTCCGCGTGTGATGATATCCCATATATATATATATATATATATATATTTGTGTGTGTGTGTAGATACGCATATACAGATGCACATTCCCCCTTCGATGTCGTAGTCAACGTCAAGCGTTTGTCTTCTCGAGTGCTCTGCAAAAGCTAAAATAGACGGTGGAAGTGATCAGCCGTTCATGATATTCACATGACATTGGCCGCTATGGCAGGCACATTTTCACAAGGCACTATCGGCCTAACCCAACACCAAATTAACATCAACATTACAAACTTTAGTGCTCCATTTGCTGAATGATCTTATATCCATGCCCATGCTTGTGCGTGTGCACGAATGTGCGCTTATCTGTGAATGCACGCACGTATGTTGGCGCACAGAAAAGATTGCTTGGTAAAGGCTTCAATGAATTATTAGTTTTTATTTTGTTTTTCATGCGGGGGAAACTGCACTCTCGTCGAAAGACCTCATCTAACATACAACACCAAACTCCAAGGTTGGTTTGGGGCTGTATAGGAAAAGGGACTGACCGCACCTCATGAAGTTAAGTTTGAACAGCAACTGCCCATCAAACGGTAGAGTAGAGGCCCTTTCTGCTAGGCCAAAAATGGTCTTCGCCAGAGATTTTAACCTACTATTTAGTAGTGGTGGAGCCAGAAATATCTTGCTAAGAGGCACTATAAAAGTTTTAAATTTCAAACTTCAAGGGGCAGCACTCTTACATTAAAAAAAAAAAAAAAAAAAGCTGAAAATTAATGAAGTTTTTGTAAGTAAATAAAATAAAAAGGACTGACCTGGAGGATCATATTCTATTCTGGTGAGCTTAAGGACCATCTGAATTAGTGCTTATGAAGAGGGGGAAGCAGAAGAGGAGAGATGAACTCAAAGTTGATCATGATGAGGAATTGGAATTGTTGGATGTACAATGACAGGAAGCATTAATGGTGAGGGAGAGTGGAGATGGATCTTGAGTTTGCAAGGATAGAATTCCGTGATAGATGATGACTTGGGTGGGGGTGGGGAGGAAAGGAAAAAGATTCAACAAACAAAAAGAAGGAAAGAAGGGGGAGACAGGACAGTTTTTTTTTTTTTTTTTTTTTTTCCTTGAGAAGCACGAGTGCACTATGAGGGGTTTCCCATGCTTCGAAAGGTGGACGTGTGGCTGCATTTGTGGGGTCTGCTGTTGTATGTTAAAAATTTCAACAGCCGGGGAAAGGAACGAGATCGGAAGCCCTCAACTTCCTCTCGTAAAGTTGTGGTGGAAGCCTGTAGCACTTCAGTTTGTGCATCACGCCCCCTTTTTTTTTTCTTGCCATTATTGAAACAAGAGGTGAACGAACACTCGATGTAAGGACTCGAGCCAATGATCGACGACGATAAACAAGTGGATGGCTAAACTGAAAGCTTAATAACAATTTTATGAAGATTGAAAGATCGTCCCAATTTTTGTTTGGGTGGTCGGGGATTTATTTTGTGGATTTTTATACACTGTTTCCTATTTGGAGCTCACCTGCAACGTACTTTCACTCTTGCCATCATCCATCAGCAACTTGCATGAACAAATAACAATCATGCACTTTCAACCATGGAATTTATGTAAGTATTTTGAACCGTCCGTATAATACACCCACCACTGCCAGGCCAGCCTTTAATTTTCTCATACACCATACCAGAGAGAGAGAGAGAGAGAATACTTTTTATTTTTATTTTTTTTTTGGGAAAAGTGAGTTGTGGGGCCCGCTGATTTTTTTTTTTTTTTTTTTTTTTTTGTTGTTGGGTACAAAAGTCACCTCCTCCCTCCTTTTTCTGGGTCATCCAACTTTTGCACTAGCAAATCGTGGAAAAGGGAGCTCTAATTCACCTGGCTACTGGAAAAAGTTTCGAAACTAAAACTTTAATCCCCCCGGCGGATGTGGGTCTCATGACACAAACTCATCTCTGCCTTTGCCTACGGGGGATGGCCGTGGACCTCCAACAAATATTCGCCCCCAAATAGAAGGGTATCTTTTTAGACCAACAATGTATATATATATATTCTTTTGTGGATTGATGGAATTTAGATTTCAAAATATTTTTATTTTTCTAATTGTCTGTATAGTTTTATTATGTGATGTGAGGAATATTTTCGCATAATTGTTAGTTCAGCAGATGTATCACAAGTGCTTATCTATCTATCTATCTATCTATCTTTTGAAATATTAAGTAAATTAGTTGTTTATAATATAGAAGATTATAAGGCGCTGGAGTTTAGATGTGCCACGTGTGCAGCGGTGGGTCGGGCCTTCCTCTCGCTTTCCATCAGCAACTTGGCATTTTTATAAAAAAGTGAGAAGACATGCACCAATCAAGCAATGTTTCCTCTCTCTCTCTCTCCGCGTCCTCTTCGCCCACCAACCTTATCTCTTTTCTGTTTTTATTGCTGGAAAGGAAAGAAAAAGAAATGAAAAGCGCCCTTGAAGGTCAATGCGGTACCCTTATCTCCCTCTCACCTCTTTAATCCCTCCTCATAACTAATAAATCAAATTTATACGGAAACGAAACAAAAGCTCACTTCACTTATTAATTTTTAGAAAAAGTTTTTTTTTTTTCTTTTTTTGAAAAAGGTATAATAAAATTTTCATAGTTTCAAAAAATATCATGCTTTTCATGAAAGCTGTCAAATAAAAGCTTGAGTTCCAATGAAAAAAAAAAGTTTGAGACAAACAGACTGCCTTCAATATGAGGGGGAGAAAGATAAAGGGCCAAAACAAAACAAGTTGGATAAAAGCAATACAGCTAGCATAGAAATTCACTTCAAGCTTTATTTGAAGGTATTCCAGTTTCTTTTTTTACTTTAAAAAAAATGACAAAAATAATGTTTTGGCGTTTGTCCTTGTAGAGGACAAACAGGTGGTCTTGCTTTTGAGGGGGAAGGAAGAGATTAAGAAAAGAAAAGAGAAGGACTAAAACTAAAAGATGATGGCGTGCTTCCCGGGAGGCCTACTGCCCTGCGCTCCAACTGCCACCTGTGTAATCAAAGGACTGAAACGTAATTAAATATTAAGCGATGGAGTTAGCGTCCACGGGTTCTATGAAAGGAAAAATGAGAGGAATCTGCCGCAAATGAAAGGTTTGATGGTGTCTATCACCGAGTCCAAATGGCATCGTATCCTAAAAGCGCAGAATCCGTGGATCCTTCCTTCAGCTTTGTCAACTAACTATCTCTAATCACATACCAGTTTATCATTTAAAATTCAATAGTCGGAAGGGGCGTTTAAAATATCTGGCAAATGAAAGAAGAATAAGAGCGCGACATCACAGTTTATCTTTTACTGTGATGGACAGAGGATGTGTTGTTGTTGGGGTATGGAAATAAAAGCGTTGCGTCGGCAATTGAATATGGTTGAGCGCCGCAACCAGCATGGACCCAAGCCAAAACCGAACCGAGGGCGCTCGTGGTTGCGGTGTGGGTCCGTCGGGGGGGGGGGGGAACTTGTGGGTGCGAGCGGAGCGCGGGTAGGAAGAAGCGTGCGAGCAACGGTGGCCACGAGAAAGATTCGGCCGACGGCGACGGCGACGGCGACCCGCCCGCCCGCCCCCAGGGCTCCTGCAAATCTTTGTGCTCTCACACGTGGACGAGGTGGTGCCAGATGGACGGCCCAGCAATGAGTTTATCATCAATACCATGAGATGAGATGAAAGCAACTCCCTTCTCTTCTCTTGGCTCTTAGTGCCACGTGCCTCCTTCCAATCACGCCCTGCTCACGTGGAACCCCGCCCCGCTAAATCGGCCGCACCCCAAACATCGTCTATTCCCCATTCTACATTTGCAATATATATATACATAACATAATTCCCATGTTCTTTTATACTTTTGGAATATGCAAATGATAACTGCATAATTAAAAATATATAGGTATGTTTGGAAAATGCATAACAACGGACGTCATAATCCAGGAAACGGTTGCCTAACATTGTTTTTTATAAGATCGCACTTAACGTTGAAAAAGAAGATATGGACGGCCTAGCGAGACCAGTTCGTGTGTTTTCTGACAGAAAAGGGCGATTACTTCTCCAAGGGACAAGGTCGCGCGCGCGTTGTGTTTGCTAAAATGGAAGTAGTTTTCTGGAAAGAATTTTTACAAGTTAAACAAATGAAACATGCAAACATTATAAAAACTGCTCCACGGGCTTGGATACGTATGTAGTTAGTTTTGAATTTGTTTCCCAATGATATGGAAAACCATATATGATGCCTGTGCATGTGAAAGCATTTTCTTTTCTTTTCTTTTCTTTTCTTTTCCTTTAGAGAGAGAATGGTGGACATGTCTGAATGGCTCTCAAAATATCTGGAATAAATAAAAAGGAATTTTCAAGTTGGTACCACTGGATGCAAGCAAATTAAAGGCCGACCAATTTCTGGAGTAGGTTTTATGATTTTTCCTTGCCTTTTCCGTTTATGTTCGAAGATGGATGCTGAGAGTCATCGTCATCATCAGTTGTCCTTATTCATGTCGCCAGAATGGTGTAAGAAAAGAAGTAAAAAAAAATCGAGACTTGGATACCCTGCCCCGACATCCACAATGCAAAAAGCTTACTCCAAGTGCAGGAGAGGACAAGACACAGTCTCAGTAGGTAGAGGAGAGGGGCCACCGCAGCCGATTTCTCCGCTTCAATCTCAACCAATAACTATTCAAATTTATTATTCAAAGCAGACTAACTATATAGACAAATTGAATGGGATTCGGGAGAGTAGAAGAAGAAGAAGAAGAAGAAGAGTAGCTAACTGTGTATTGATTGTTGTATAAAAAGAAAACAAGAGAAGAGAAAAGAAAAAGAGAGTTGGGGAGAGATCTTAGGAGGCGTGTCCGTCGCAGTCGCGGTTTGGGAATTGGAAGTGGATAAGAATGCAAAAGGCGGGGGCGAATAGATCGGCGAGGAATTGAAAAGGAGGGGCCGGGAAAGAAAGCTCGAACCCGTGGGCGGAGAGGAGAGGAGAGGAGAGGAGAGGAGCCCGTATCCCGCTTTAGAGGATCAAATAATGGAAGCCCCAAAAGCCCACTTGACCCTAAACTCGTGGCTCTCCGTCGCCCTCCCCTCTGCTGACTTGGCACCCCCCTCCTTTCCGTCGCCGTCTATCCACGCCGTTAGTAAGCAACACCCTCATCTCCCCGCCACTTCTTTATCCTCCTCTTCCCCTTTCTTTCTTCTTCGTGTAATCGTGTTCGTGTCACCAGACAGAAGCGACCAACAGATGGCGGGAACGCTGCAGGCCAGAGATCCCGGAATCAAGCTCTTCGGCAAGACCATTCACGAATTCGGTCCCGGTATATCCTGCCGGAGAGTTGCCGGCGATGACGACGCAGGGGCCTCCGCGGCCAACAAGAAGCAGAAGACGGTCGACGATCCCACCGTCTTCCTTCCTCAATTGGAGATAAACAAGGTACCACCGTTTTCAGAGTCATCATCACCATCCTTTTCTCTCTCTCCCCCTCTCCATCCTCCGGAAATTTGCGGCAGTTTTTGAACTTCGGAGCAGTCTCTTTGTCAATCCCCCGAGATTTTTGAAATTCGCGACCAGATTTTTAGGTGGACGGACTTTGGGATCAGAAGCTACTTTCATTCCAGTCGATAAGAAGTCGGGACTTAGTTTCATTTACAGATGATGCTCCGAGCTTTCAATTTGGATTTTGTTCTGCAGGAATAGGCCTGTTAGCTTTGTGAAAAATTTGAAACTGTTACCAAGATGCTTTTCGCGATCGTGAGGGACAAATTTTGACGGCTGAATGTAGTTAGCTCTCTCTTTGATACGTAGTCGTTTTCGAAATCGGATTCTCGACTTTGAACTACTTCTCTGCGATTTTCTGGCATTCTGGATCCCTTTCTCCTTGTGCGATCTCATTCTCTCAAATTATCGCTTATGCTGTTGAGTTACAGCACGGCTTCTTGAATTTTAGGGAATTTTCTAAATGTGTCTGATTTTTGCAGACGGGAACAAATTTCCAGTAAAAGCATTCCGAAGTTTTAACTTGTTTACCAAGACAAAGAAAGAAGAAAAAAAAAACGATCATTTCTTTGCCAATTTTAGATGTCCTATTTTCTGCCTTTCAGATTTTTTCCGTTTTGGGGTGTTTGGGTAGGAGAAGCCGTTGCCTCTATGTTCTCAGATTCTGAGTCTTCTGTTCCCAAGGTTTTTCAAAGTTGTCAATGTTTCTTGCTCAAAGTTGATGGACTTGTGGCGCTACCGTATATTTTCCAGGTAAGCCTAAGTAGCAAAACCTGTTTAATCAAAATTTGGCATTCGACAGTAGAATCCCTAGAAGCTACTAATCCGTTTAATGATTTATTTGCCTTGGTTGGCTATCACACATGTCCTTATAGAGTCTATTTCTTCAACCAGCCTCACAAAGGGTAGCATTTTAAGTCACATATCTAGCAGCCCTATAGATTTTAAATTTATACATCAAGCTTCTCGGAATGATTTTTTCTAATATTTTACAATACCAATCTTAAAATTGCAAAGAAAACATCAGCTTTGGCTGAAGCTCTACATAAGGGAGCAAGGTTTGCTCTTTACACGGATCGAAGCGCGCTGAAAAGGTCCTTATATACTTTACTCTGTATTCCTGCTGCATAGTTCCTTCTTTCCTCGGAACCTCTGGACAATCATGGCAGATTTTTGTGTTTCGGCTTTGCTGGGACTTTTAGTAGCTCCAAATGATAAATTAAGATGTCCACTTTGATTTTCTGAAAATTCAAACGATTTTGGCACCCTGACTTTCTATTTTCTGGTTAGGAAAACCAGTTGATGCTTTATGGGCTTTATCTGTGTTAGTTTTATGTGCTTTCAGGACAATTTCGTTGTCGCGTGATGGTTGTGAAGCTTTAATAAGAAATTTGAAAACTCCCTTTCCCCAAGTGCAACTCCCTAGTTCTGTTCATTCATTCTGAAATCTTTTATCTGTTTTCCACATTTTCTGCTATAATTATAGAATTCAATCTCTCTGTCTCGCTCTCTCATGCTCGATTTAGTATGTAACCCCACCGGGTTCAATCCTTTTCAGGAGATTGCGTGTAATAAGAAAGCTGCTGAACTCGAAAAGGGAGATGACCGTTCATCAAGTTCACCAAAAGAAGACGACGCATCAGAGATAAACTCATCGTCTGTGGATGGAGCGCAAATCCCAAACGTCAAAGGAGAAGAGTCCGACAAACCAACAACAAATTCAGATGTAGAGGAGCAAGACGAGAAGATGCCCAAGGATATTGCTGATAAGAAACATCACAGGGAGAATGTGATTCCTTGTCCCAGGTGTAACAGTACGGACACCAAATTCTGCTACTTCAACAACTACAATGTCAACCAACCAAGGCACTTCTGCAGGAAGTGCCAGCGGTACTGGACTGCTGGAGGGTCGATGAGGAACATACCTGTGGGAGCCGGTCGCCGGAAAAGCAAGAGACGAGCAGAAAGGAGCAATGAGGATGGAGAGAGCCTTAGCGAGAATCTGTGTGGGCCTTCTTCCTCTTCCTCCATTCTCACTACTCTTTCAGACCCTACAGTGGGAGAAATGAATTGGGTTAACGCGACGAGTCAGCAGGGATTCGGCAACGTGTTCCCATGGGCTTATTACACCATTCAGCCTTCTGCATACTGGTTTGACATGAGAAACGGATCTTGTTACCCACCTTGTATGGGGCCTAACTCTGAAAATCTAGGGAAGCATGCGACGGACATGAGTCCAAGGCCGCACAAGGGTTCAGCGGAGGAGCGCGTCTCAGAGGATGTGGGAAACAAGAAGCCGGGAACGATGCCGGAAAAGACGGTTGGTGCACCATCACCATTCACAGGTTTCTTCAAGACGAAAGATTCGAAGGTTCACAATGAGAATCGCACTGCTGAGATCACTAGTATTCTGATTGCAAACCCCGCTGCTCTGTCTCGATCTATGGGTTTCCATGAGGGCCCGTGAGCGAGCAGAGGAGGCAAGCATAAGCCTGAGTGAAGAAATCACCAGAATCTTTGTACAGAAGAGGTAGTTTTGTTTTACTTAGTTTGGCCGACCCTTTCCTACAGAAACGATGATGCAGCCAGTTGGGCCTTTGAGGAGTGGCGGTAGAAGACTAATCCCCGATTAGCTAAATTGTTGCAGTTGACCAAGATAGACAGCTGGTGGTGCTCTCATTTTGAAGGTAGAAAGGAGGGGAGAGCTCAGGGATCATTAATAATGCTCGTCTTTTTTCTTCCTTTTTTTTTTTTTTGGTTTTGGATACTTTATGCATAAAAGGTCCTTGTCTATACGTTATTGTCTTATAAATATTATAGTGGATTGTAAAGACTAACCATCCCCATCGCCATCACTCATAACCTGCAACAGTAACTGATCGTGGCACGATAAAGATTATAGGTGTTGTTGTTAAGTTTACGCATTGCAGTAATTTGGAATGTAATGAGATACAGATTTAACTGTCAAATGCTGCGCCTCTTCCGCGACGGTAAAGCTCTTATTTTCCGTCATTCGTGACGTCAAGTATGCCTTGAAATCAAGATACTTTAGTTGAACGGCTAAAATCATAGATTGTCTTCAAACAGGACTAGACATGGGAGTAATGGTAATGGGGTCCCTCCCCATACAAACAAGGTTGGCTGCTGCTTTAGACGATGGGAGGTGTAAGGAGCTTTTATACATGATAAGGTTAAGGCTGGGGAGTGCAGCAAAATGCATTGGAGGAGGTGGGATTGGAATGTGATCCGGACGTCCTGCAGTGCAGGGCAATGCTGATCAAGGATGGAGCCACATACTGAGGGGGCACCCCTCTGCCCTAATAAATATTTCTAAAAGTAAACAATTTCTATTCTGTGAAGGTGGATCAGCAAGCACGCTAAACAACGTTTGCTACAGTAAAAGGCGGCGTTTTCTCAACGCCTCTGCTTTTGGTGTCTTGTTCACGATCTGTCGGCGCTCATCATATCATATGAAGACCGATGTAATTAGGGTTTGGCATAAAAATTGGGTTCGAGCCCACAAAAAAATCTTGAGCTCGACTTTCTAATGCTCATTATCTTCTCGATCTATCTAATATTGCTGTAGTGGGGAACAAACAGAAAAGGAAGACAGCTTAGAAGCATCTTCATTTAGTCCACTAAAAAAAAAATCAATTGGGTCTTTCCTCTGGCATGGCGTCAAAGACAGGGATTCGTTCCCCAAAAGGGCAGAAGACTCATTGCCATACATTCCCAAAACCATCTATCATCTCAAGTTTCTTGTAGTTGGATTTGAGCGTTTCCTCTTGTTTCTTGAAATAATTTACAAACAACCCCTCTTAATAAAAATTATTGAGAATTTAGCTTTAAACTTAAAATATTCTAAAAATATATAAAAATCACCGGCAGCGGCGCATCCACCATCTGTTGACCTCACCGGCCTTTGCTGACGAGGATCGATGGCTTGACTCTCGCTAGTTTGGTGGGAAGCAGGTTTCAAAGGAAAGGTCACTTAAAAGAGAAACCATAGACTCTTTGTATTTCTCTAACTTATATATTTACATATAAAATTATAAACATATAGATTATAATTTCATCCATTCATCCGGAGGTCATATATATATATATATATATATATATATATATATATATATGCCTGGGAAAGATTTCAGCTTCTTTTAGCTGCCTTTTATAATATGAATGCAATGGAAGGAGGAGGTGCAAGTGACGACTGATTTGAGGCAAGTGTGGGAACCTTTTGATGGATTGGCCTCAAGTAATAGAGATGTAAATGATTCTGATTCATTAACTACGTGGAGAGAAAGAGAAAGAGTCCCACCTACTCCCTCATTTGCACTCACTCTATCTAAATCTTCTAGGCCCATTTTCTGAATCACTTTTTTGAAAAAACTTTTTAGGAAGAGGAAGCCAGGCTAAAAAGTACTTATCTTTACATTGATATTTTAGTTCTATTTTTACACCCGAGCTCGGGTCCAGCTCGATTAAATTTTAAAAATATTTTTTAACATAAATAATATGTAAATATAATTAATTGTAATAAAATATTATATTTATATTTAAGAATTAATAAAATAAATATAAAAAAACATTATCAGACCCACCGGAGCATATCGCGCCCAACCGAACCAGCCGGATGCCCCTTTTCTAGGCTTGAACCGAAGCCCAAATCGGGCCGGTTACCCACCAGCGGCCAGCTTCGTGCCAGCCTTTCCCATTCAAGGGTAGATGTACTAAAATAGCGCCCGACCGGCAGCTTTTAACATATGAACACTGGCATTCAGTTCAGTTATACGCTAGTTAATAGCATTTTGGTTTAAATCTGCCCTATCTACTCTTTCCCTGGCGCTGTTTAGGCGTCAGTTTAACCACCCGTTTATTGGCGCTAATTTCACGCCATTATCGACCTCAGCTCTGGCGCATGTTTTGGCACTAAAATAAGGGCAGTGACACCCTCCACTGGTGTTTTTTTTTTTTTTTTTTTGCGTCAGTGCTGTCCTAAAGTGTTGTTGTGAAATCTCAACTCATTGCTAACCCGGGATTGTCCAAACAACAACGCGCAGCAACAAGAATCAAGAGGCAGAGACTCAGAGCCGTTCCACATCGTTTCCCTCAGCTATTTATATTTGTAGACTCCTGATCACCTTTGTGGTCCGCCATTAATGTTTGGTGCTCTTCGCAAAAGGATAAGTAAACCGATGCGAGGAAAACTATAAGAGCCAGGAAGATTGGGCCGTCAAAACTAATAGCTTTTTCGTGCTTGGTCCTTCTAACGTTCAGGCTGGGTTAGAGTTGGGAGAAACAGAGTAATATTAAAGGTTCGGAACTAAACACGAAAACAACTGTTCGGCATGTCCTCATGCGAAGCATCCCAAGTGAGTGAGACTCGCTCATAAAAGGAGGGTGAAGATTCAACATGGCTGCTAAGTCGGACCTTGCCCAAGCTTTTCCAACATCCAATCATAACACCAGTAACTCACTTATTTTGAAAACGAATTAAGTGAAAAGTTTATGAAAAAAGGCGCTCGAATTCGTGTATATTGCACTTAACACGTTTAAGTTCATGCGACAAAGACAGTTAAAAGGATGAAAACCAAATTTTGACTGTCTTTTGTTTTACTACCGAAAGTTGGTAAAAACTAAACATCACTGCAAGCGCTAAAAATACAGCTACCATGCCCTACTAGTGGCCTTCACAAAAGAATAATTACTCCACACAAATAAACTGCAGTATGAAATTTCTTTTTCCACTAAACTGTTAACACATTCTTTTGCTCATGTAACTGTTGAAATTTGAACCGGGACATCAAAATATATGACGGGCAATACGCCACTGATTTTCTGAGTTCTAATTACAAGTCCAGGGTATTATTTCAGAGAGGCAAATGAATTAGCTAAATAGAAAAGTGAACACGCAGAAAGAGAGAGAGAGAGGGCTTACTGATCTCCTTACTCCCCAATTCATGAAATAGGATCTGCAACGGTGGTAAGGGGCTTGGACAGGAGTGCTAACCCCTATTCATCCTAGTAGCAGACTGGTAACTGCAATAACGCACAACCAAGCATCTTTCTGGCTATGGTTGTTCATCGGGAACAGCGAGGAAGTAAAATTAGAAAAAAAAAAACAGTGTAATGATCTTCTCTTTTCCTTATTTATGAGCCAACAAGAAGCTTGTTGCTACCATTTTGTAAATAATCTCGAAACATATGATTGAGATACCAACGCTTCAATCATTCTATATATGCAACTGTTCGTCATGTGCAAGTAATTGGAAATGGGAATCGTGAGTGAGGGATGATCATGCCATGGCTTAATTAAGTAATTCTTTGTTGAAACCTTACATGTGTTGGCAGGCGTGCTAAGCATCTGCATCGTAGCTGCTTCAGAAAGATTCTTTGAAGATCTGCACAATAACAGGTACATAGGCTACGGACAATTCAACAATCACCTCGCTAGATCCAGTAACTTTTCTGAAGTCTCACCACTTGAGGAGTTTCTGAGTTCAGAACTCGAATGCCAATCTTTGACAGCTACCTGTATAATATCTCTTTTCTGTTGACTGCCTAGGGGGCAACTTTATGTTTCTCCGGCCTATATTGAAGTATTGAACAGCTGCGGCGAAACTTGCACGATCATTTCTTCATACTTTTTTCCATGGAAAATGATAAAAATATTTTAAGTGCCAAGGCAGATGCAAATATAAGTTTGTCTTTCTTCTCGGCCCAATTGGTTTTCTCAATCTTTGACCGAGGATTTGATAAGATTGTGTACTTTAGCCTCGAAAGTGATGCACCACGACAACTTTAGGTTTCCTGTCTTCCAAGTGTACTCGGCCCAGGTCCTTCCTTTGAGCAGAGATTGCTTCTCAAGATCTACGATTATCAGCTCGATATCTAAATTCAGTGGATGGCTTCTTTTTCATAAATAGCAGTAAATCCAATGAGCAGATTTGAGCAATTCCTCCTTTCAAAAGATATCTTTTGTCCTTGCAACGAATCTTCCTTTACTGGGTCGTTTTCTCCTTGGAAGGAAGGAGTCCATGTATTAGTAAATGCTAGCGTTCTGCACGACGGTTGTGGAAGTGGTGAGCAGGACTGACCCATGAAAGAACACATCTGTAGCAGGAATGAGGGAAATTAAAGAGAAGTTACAGTAAAATTGCGCCACCTGCATTTTCTTTTCTCCCTGTTGTCCAGATTACTGATGATTTACAGGCTCCCTTGATCGGAATAATTACGAAGGTGCTTGACAATTAGATATGGAATGACACGATTTTTGGATTTATGGCATCTGGGTGGCCATGCGTCCATTGCTCCTCTGTTCCAATACTACTTCTTGTTTCGTGAATTTAAACACGATACTCCACAATTCTTTTACTTTCTTTATTCATCTGAAGTTTTACATTTATTTATTCAGCAAAGCAGTACCTTGCAGCAGAGCGCCCTTAGATGCTGGCAGAAAAAATGGTGGGTGAGTTCAGAAAAGGGGAACGATTTTGAGAGATGGGGGAGGAATAAAGCTGGTGTAAAAGCATTCACGAGATCCTCTGCCAAAAATAACATGTCTGCACACAAATCCAAGTACTACAAAGTTTTAAATTAATACTAGCAACAATAAACGCATCCCCATTGTTTCAGTTCCTCCTCCACGGTGCTCATTTCTCCAGTCTCAACGCGACAAACCAGTGTTCATAATAGTTAGCATTTAATCCTTCGCGATTAAAAGTGGTAATGGATTCTGCCGGGATGCCAAACACTGCAACTCTTACATTCATCAGGTCAAACCGACGACGAATTTCTTATCAAGGAAGGCTCGTTTTCCCTCAAGAGTCAATCTATAAGGTGCATATGCAGATGTCACAATACCGGTAGCAAATTCGCTGCCTGTTAGCCCCTGATAAACAATGATAGACTGATGATCGTGATGATGGGATGTTGGCCAAAGTGTTCAGGATTGCACACATTATTTTAGTGTAAGTTCCGATTGAATAAAGTTTGTGTTTCCTCGTTAGTGGTGAAAAGTTACACAGTCATATTTTTTAATATTTCTTGCTATCCTTAACCAATAATGTGACAGCACTTGGTCTGACGAGGACTTAAAGAAGCCAAATTCATTTATTGAGAAATAATTATTAAAACGTGATGTCCATCTTTCTTTTCTCTGTCGGCTTTCTGCAACATTAATTAACACAGGCCTTTAATCAGTGTTTTTATAGGACCTAGCTGTTACAGTGCAATGTCAAATCTACTTTATTTTTTCTTTTGCATTTCCTCCTTACCAGCTAATCACCTTCCTCTCTTGACCCCATTGGTCCAAAACCGATCTTCTCTCCTCCTGTACCAATCAAATTAGATCTATATAAACCCATCTTTCTAAAGCTCAAGGCTGCACGCATCTTTCTTCTGTCATTCTGTGCCTCTTGTTCACTAGGCTCCCCACCTGTTCCATGAATGCCAATACCATCTCCTCTTTAGGCAATGCCTATATTGGGTAGAATTAAAGAGGGAAAAGGAGATTCCCATTTCTCTCATTCCATATGAGGGCATAGAGACTTTGCAAAATCTGTAAAAAGGTACCACTGTCCGTAGAGATTAGGATTGGCTGGAAACTCCGTTGTGAGCATAATCTGGTGCAATTACACTAGAGGGATAAAGGATTTTACCAAACATGTTCATCTCTTGTTTAGCATGTGGGAAGGAAGGTCCATGATGCAGCCAAGGATGACTTGCCGACAGGCCCTTAACTCAGTTGTGCCTCCTTTTATGTACTTGTTCTTTGTGCTTCCTTTTTCATTCCATTTTCAAAAGGATGATGCATGCGGAGCGCAGAACGCATAAGTGGGTTAATCCCTACTACCTAAGGGAAAAAAAGATCTTGCATATGACAGAGAAAGCACAAGTGGGCAAGTGGTCTTTGGCTAGATCATATTTTCTTTTTCTCATGCTAGACCGGAGATGATAGCAGAAAGATGTTTCACCACAGGAAGTTCATCTCAAAGGTGTCATTTTAACGAGGTAAGCTCCAACTTTGGGCAACATTTTCTCTTTTATCTACTGTGCTTTTCATTTGTCGCCTGCGCATATTGGAGATCCTCGTCCCTTTCAGTTTGTTTTCATTCATTTGTTCCACGGCTGGTGGCCGGAAGGTTTCCCTTGTCTCTCACGGTTATCCTCAGCGCTTCCATCTTTGCATACATAAACATATTCAACAATCTTAAACAGCAAGAGGAAGAGTAGCCCTTACCATTGCTGCAAAACCAAGCTTGTGCTTAACATTAATTTGCTGGTGGCCGGAAGGTTTCCCTTGTCTCTCACGGTTATCCTCAGCGCTTCCATCTTTGCATACATAAAACATATTCAACAATCTTAAACAGCAAGAGGAAGAGTAGCCCTTACCATTGCTGCAAAACCAAGCTTGTGCTTAACATTAATTTGCTGGTGCCTTTCCAGGAACGCCTCCATATATATGGCGGTTAATTTTTCAGTCCTGCTTCAGCTTTGAGCGTGAAATAATGCGAGCGTGCCTGCAGGTAGTGTTGGATTTGTTAGTTCGCAAACACAGCGAAGTAGTTCAACAAAAAGCATAAATTTTTACCACCCATGTCCACCTTGGATCTCCTTCACAACTTTGGTGATAATGCTTTCCTTTTATCCACATGTTCACTGCTTTATAAAGACCAAACAGTACCTTCTCTGCGAGTTGAGTCTGATGACTACGTAATTTATGAAGGCAAGTTTCGAGAGCGGCAACAACCGCTGGTCAAATGGTATAAAGTCATTGAGGTTGCTGCGCATGCCAGTGTTTCAGCTGCATTTACATGGAAGCTGAAAGCCTTCCACATGTATAAGCTGATCAATCTGTCATGTCTTCCGCTCTTGTTCCGGAATCAGTACTTGTGGTCGTCCACCATGTCCGTATTCGTCGTCCATGTCAGAAGGTTCATAATGTGCCTCTCACAGGCACATGCACCAGCGAGTAGTTCGGCCAAAAGAAAAAACAAAAACTCTAGAAGAAGAAGGATGAATGAGATTATCATCAATAACCTAGCTACTGGTAGAAAGCAGCGTTGTCAGAAACGGCCGCATAGCGGCCACAAAAAACGAAACAAATGGAATTTGGAAATCAGCATTATTTTAATTTTTATTAAAGAATTTGAAATATTCACCGGCTAATTTTTTGGCAAAAAATGAAACTCGCCTAATGCGGACTCACTGCATGCATATGGGCGATATAGTTTTTTAAGTTTTCTATACAAGAATGCAATTGTTATTTAATTACAACAGTTGCAGAAAAGACCAAGAAAAACAAGAAAGTAGAAAAGCACAATCAGCGGTTTAGATGCTTCTGATTAATACCTTACCGCCGATTGCATGTGGCATGAGATTCACATATACCGTCGTCTGTCATCTCTTATAAGTGGCAGATCAGAATTTGTTGATGGACGACTAGATGAGGGAAGAGGTGTACAGGCTTCTGCTAGTATAGCATATTTTTACTTTTGCCAATCAATGTCTTTTCGCTTTTTGACTACGCTCAGCACCTTGACATTTTCTTACATAAGCATTTGGTATAACAGTACCATGATGTTTCAAAATACTGTATCACAGGCTTCCTGACTTCCTTTTTATTTCAGAAAATGTCTACTTGTGCTTGAGAGAGAGAGAGAGAGAGAGAGAGATTTAATCGGTAGAGGCCGAAAAGCAGTTCCACGGTGCACCAGGTCCCAATCCGACTTGGATTGATGTTGAATTCATGAGCAGAGTATGTTTTAGAGATCAGATCACTCTCTGTTCTATGTGCTTAGTTCTTCTTGAACACAAGCCCCGCGTTAACTAGCACCAGCGTTTTGCCTCTTAAGTCCATATGCCAGGGACGGACATGTGGCGAACCCCAAGATTCAGGATTATTCAGGGAGTCCATCACACGCCGGTCAAAATCATCTTTATTTTCATCATCGACCAAACCTTATTGGAACTGGGTGTTCTAAACCGATGAACAAGGTCTCCCTATTATACTGAAGACGATGGCATTTGTATATATAGCAGCTGTGTGCTGCACATGCATATGCACGTAGGGCTGCATGCCCTCGGGGAGTCTTTGTATGGAAGCTAATGATGTGCATGAAGTACGTGCCATTCTCCAATCATAATATTGTTGTTGAGTTTCTAGTGTAGCTTAAATTAATGCGTATACAGGTAGGGAGATTGATGTCTTTATTGCGTGCAATCTTCCAGCATTTAAGCTGTTTCCTTATATATGCATTCTGCGTTTTATACCATTGTTAATGTGTGTACTTTGCTCTTCACTGCTTGTAGGAATTTTGTCTAATCTTCTAATGCTAACACGGTAAAAGGAGGTTGAAGTAAACCAACGGAAAAGCTTGCACATTATTTCTGAATTCACTTGCTTCCTAAAATAATGTAAGAATCACGAGCACCACCGGCAAGTTGTCCGTTCAATTGATCAGATGCATTTGTGACATGTAAAGAGACAAGTAGGAGTTACGTTCACCAAAAACCAAGTAATGCACGCATGGGGACCCCTACTCCTTCTTAGGTAGGTCGCATTCGAAAATCAAGTACAATATTTTGTCCTGCCTGCGTTTCTTGAGATGAGCTTCATTTGTGTTTGAAGTAGACAACGACTCGCACCTCAAGCTGTTCACATCTTGTTCTTCTTAATTCCTGTTTCTAATTTGAACGCCTAATTAGTTTCTCGATGAAAATATTACATAATCACAGAATAAGCGCTTCTGCAAAATCTGCACAGCACCAAAAAGCATGTGAAGGTTATGAGAACCAAGATGGTTGGAGTCATCACTTGATGTACTGCCCACAGAAAATGGTACTATTTCCATTCCTCTGAATGTTTAGGAGTACGGGACTGATTAATCTTTTCTGGGGCATTCTTTCTGAACCCACTTTTGACATATATAGTCAGCCTCCTAGCGATCTAGCTACCAGGATCTAACTGAAAAGAGGAGGAATTAAATGCCCAGCTGCAGACGAACTAGCTAGTATAGGAGCTACAGAAGCTCAAGGAGTTAGAGGAGCTGGCAAGGAATCTAACTTAAAGAAGCTTATAGCAGTTGCTTGGTGCTAGAAGGAAAGAGACAAGCATCTAATGATTTCAACTCTAATTCTTATGCACCCGTATGGAATGCATCTTTCCAGTCACCACCTCATCGATCAGGATAATCCCCATCGGGGATCTTATCGCTTTATTTCGTTTGTTTGATTAAACCTGGACCTACAGGTATGGTATAATTTGCTTGCCTAGTAACAGATCAGCTCTTCTGATCATGGCAGGACACACATTCCACATTTTGAAGAACATAAGACCCTACAAATGACGTCGCATTGAGACGAGCTGTGATTTGTTGCGTGTGTGTGTGACTGATTTATACACAGTTTTGACTTTTACCTCACATCTCTTGGGTATATATGTGATGATCATGTTGAAAAAAACGATTGCAATAATGCGCTAAAAAATTATGGAAATTTCATTACTTCTTTTCAATAAAAGAATGTTGGAAACATGATTAGTAGGTTGCCTGTCATATTAAGAAAGAACTGCTTTTAGCTTAGAAATACAAAATACTAAGGGTACATTTTTAGGTGAGTCATTAACTATTGCAATTTCACTCAGGATCGAAATTAGCCTTCTTATTAGAAGTTTTTGAAATGCAATTGCTACTAAACAGGTCCCCATTAGCATTGTACATTTGCGGGACAATCTTATAGTTTCCCCTATGTTTATTTACATGGCAAACTTTTAGATACTTTTATTAAAAAGTAATAATTGCTCTTGATAAATGATAACTGCCATATTTCCGTCTCCTTCACTGTCATGAAAAGATATTTTCAAATTTATTTGAAACATAAACCAAATTAATAAGTAAACTTTGTGCATTTTATCAAAAAACATAAACACTTAAGTACTTTCCCGAAAATCTGGCCTAAATCGCTTCTTTAAATCTGCAAGTAATTACCTATAAGAAACTTTTTTAAAAAAAAAAAGGCGATAAGTTAACAAGTTTAAATGGACAAATAACTACCCATAAAATCAACAGACCTAACTTGGTCATAGCCGGCGAGGTCAATTCACACGGTTCCAAAGATACTTCGGACGGAACAAGCAATCTGGCATTCGAAAGAATTCAGAGACCTGCAGAAAACGTGTCGACTGTTTGTGGTTTTCCATCATGCATCAAAAACTGCGATAGATTAGAAAATTTGTGGGAATCCCGTATAGGCAATTAGAAGGAGAAGAATGCAACATATCATCCTCTCAAACGCGACGATGGAATTATTGTTCGGCAGTCTGCATTTTTACAACATGAGAATCGAAACGAGTAAAAGAATTCATAAGCTCCCGAAGATGTGATGGTATGTCTCTTTTATTTCTTCTCCTTTCGGAAATCTAGCAAAGGCAATCCCGCATGAGTGTCGCGAAGTCTTCGAAATCAACCCTGCCGTCACCGTTCCTGTCGTGGACGCTGATCATTCTCTCGCACTTCTCCACCTGCAAGCCTTCCTTGAACCCCAGATTGCAGAGCACTCTCTGCAAGTCCTCCGAACCAACCAACCCATCCCCGTCCTCATCAAACACTTTGAAGGCGTCGTTCAGTTCCTCAAAGCTTGGTTCTTTCTCGTCGAACAACTCGGCGATCTCGCCGAGGTCTTGGCCCGACGCGTCTGCCTCGCTCCACAGCCCCAGCCTCTTCATCGCAACCTCAAGGTCCTCCCCGCTCAATTTCAGGCCCTCATCGGGGCAGGCCCTGGGAGCACTACAACTCATCTTCTTCTGGTCATCGAAAGAGGGGGAACCGGGAAATTGGTTGGACGGTGACGGATGAAATCTTTCGCAGATCTTACGGTACCGACATGCCCAATTGAGGATGGTGCGAAAGAAGAAGAAGCCAATGAAGTCAGAGAAAGATGCACTGGCAATGAAAGGCATTTTTGTATGTGTGGGGAATGTCCTCCAGTCCCACGCCGGTCTTTGAATCGGAGAGAGACGCAAAAACTGATCCGGCCAACGGTGGTGGAACGTAGGGCAACGAGGGAAGAGCTGCTACGGGTTGCGGTTGGGAAGATGGGAATCTGATTATATAAGGGCGCATGCAGAGGAAGTTATGGAGCGAAGTTGCAGGGAGAGTTCCGGAGTCGGTCTGCATGCGTGTTGAGGAGGAAAGAAACTCTGGAAGGGTTTGCAATTGCAACTACAAGTTCATGGCGGTGGAATAGAATTTTCTTGGCACAAATTTAATTTGGTTAGTGACGTTGTAGATATTTAATATGAGGGCCGCCATACTTCCTGGAAGATACAGTAAAGATCAGGATGGTAGCTTCTGCGAACCTCCATTTAAAAAAGGACTGCTGTGAAGAAGAAGAAGAAGAAGAATTGTTCAAGTACCATTTCGAGTCTGGACCCGTTCCGTCTTGGTGACTCATGAATATTAGGATCCGAAGTGCACTTTCAGAATCTGACAAAGATTCGCCGCCGCATGAACTTTTATGAGCCCGACCTTAGTTTCAGAAAGGGATCTTGAGGCCCAATTCTAAATCTGAAAGCGAATCGATTAGACGAGATTTGATAAGGTCGACCTGGAATAATGAAGACTAGGCCCTAACTGAGTCCGAGCTTTTAATTTTTATTATAGAGAGAGAGGTTGAGAGCATTGGAGGCTGGAATCAACAGTAAATTTTGAATCTGGGATACTTATAAATCACTTATCAAAGATATGCTAATCTTGTTGATAGGAAGAGATCAGGGGCATCGGTGTATCTAAGGGCCCTAAGTGATTGAGTTTTCAATTCATGAATCTGATGCGAGAGAAAAAAAAAATCATACTATTACATAGTTCATTAAACTAAGAGTGACTTAAGATCCATTTTGCTTCTTGCGCCAGCAAGTTTTATTTAAAAATTAGAGGAAACAAGGAACGACCTTGAATCCATGAATATTATATCTTGAAGATTTAAGGTCAAACGAAATCAGACGTAATGAAAGGTCCCTTCTTTTTTCTTTTTTTTTTTAACTTTTTCGCTCACGAACATGGAAGCTGCGGAGATGGCCTTAGTAAGTACACAATTTTATTTTTTTATTTTGTCTTACGAGTACAATACGAGTTTTACATTCTTAATTTCATCTACCAGTTTGCATATGAAATAAGGTGACAGAATTTCCGTCCAAATAAAAGACCATGGCCAACCATAAACATCCGTTTGTAGTATAAAGCAAAATCGGGAACACTCATGATGAAAATACAATTTCTTTCAGAAGCAAGGCAAGCCTATCATACAAATCCTTGGCATCGTTGATAGATTTCTTATGGAATTTTAAAATGAACTTAAACTTACATCTACCTGCATGTCAATACAGAAAAAGATATATATGTATTAGCTCGTGATCATCGTGGTTACCCTAATGGCATTGATTTGGAACATGACAAATTTAATTAATTATCAACAGATTTTATGTATTTTATTTAGCTAAAAATATTCTTCTGAAAATCCAATAAGATATTGGTTGTAAAAATACATGAGAGATTATCAGGTCAAAAACATATGTATGAAATCTTAATAATTGTACCGCGCGTTTCAATGACTGGAATAGTTGTTCGCAGTGAGTGAAAAAAAAAAAAATTCCAGATAATTAACAAAAAACTTCATTCCGTTCATTTTTATAATTCTACAATTTGTGTTGGCAAAGATGCAGGGCCGCAACTTGTTTTCGGTCACAGATTGATCAGAAAGCGGCAAAGGCGCTTGTGCTTGGTGCGGTCTAAGATCACTTGACTTTTACATCGTCGGCCCTGGCAAAGGTGCAAGGGATGTTCAAGTTTTGTGGCGAGTCGATAACCCGCAAGCTAAGGAACCACAGTTTCCGCTCAATGCCTTCCTCGACACTTCGGGGTTTAAACTTTTAAAGTGGTATCTACTTTCATAAAAGAAACTCAAAAGAATAAAAGAAGCTCAAAAGAATAGGAGATAAAGCTTCTTCCGTCTAAGATTTTCAAAGCAAAAGTTAGTGGAAAAGAAGTGCATGTTCTGTCAATATATGTGGACTCGGACTGAAGGGTGACCAAAGTTCTAAGGCTTTTGAGAGCCCATTGGAGAACAGATAATTAATTCCTTGGGTCCGATCTATACTTTCACCCGGTGCTATCAAAATCGGCCGATTCTAATTGAATCGCCTTACTTTGGATCCTATCCGACTGCACGGGCCGGCCCTCTTTTCGTCTCTTCCCTGATGCATTTGCTTACATGTATATTAAGTTTAGAAATCATATCTAGTTAGGCCGATGAGTATGATTATTGCAAACGGCTATGGTGCAGTAAAATTGCTTATTGATTATTGAAATTGGAAGGTATATATGCATCTCCTGAAGCTTTAAGAGCCATTGCATGCAGAGTTTCTAAAAAGTTAGTGAAGCGCATGCTTGATTAATCATATATTACTACAGAGGAAATCAACTCCTAAAGCAATTTCTCAGAAGCTCTGTGGAATCCCCCCTGTGAAGCTTGCCCACAAATAGAGGAAGGACCAAGTAAGTCAAGGGAAGGGAAGATAATCTCCATTCAAACACGCTGCCTTGTGGAATGGGTTGACAATCAACTTACTTGCTGTGGGTTTCCTCTCTCGTATTCATCCAAGATAGCCTTCTTGATTTAAATCAAAATGCAGCTCAACTTTGCAAAAGAGAACAACGTTGTTTAAGGAAAATAAAGTAGCCGTAGAGGAAGGCGGTTCATGTACACCTCTAATTATTGGAGTTCCAATCCTTTGGGAATAGGACCTCATTTTTTAAACTTTCATAGAAAATCTCAGTTATCACTGTAACAAGGAGAGGGGATAGTGAGTCACCCTCATATAATATCCTCCTTGTACTCGAACTCGAAGTTGTCACCCTTTCTACCATTTAAAAGCTGATGCAATTTGAGGTTGATGAACAACATATACATGTGAAGCCTTCTTTCAGTCCACCCACTATGGAATCCCAGGGCATCCTTTAGAAACATTTAGTTTACTCTATTTTGAGTTGTACCAGTAATGGATGTCCATTATATGTACTCATTAGGCTGTTAGTGCAGCTTCTTGTGTCCTCGAATAACTCTTTCTGACAGGAAGGGAGCATCCTTTACAAACATTTAGTTTACTCTACTTTGAGTTGTACGAGTAATGGATGTCCATTATGTATACCAATTAAGCTGTTTTGTGCAGCTTCCTGCATAAGCTAAAATTGTCCTTGAATAACTCTTTCTGACAGGAAGTCCCCTTGTTCATCCCCAATAATCCTAGTGAAAACATAATTCTATTCATAATTATTCTAAGTATCGCCTTATAGAGGAATTACAAAGCTATGGATTTGAAATCTTTCAGGCAGAGAACACACTAAAATTTCAAGATAACAACCAAAATAATGCAATTTGATTAGCGTCTTAAATGTTCTCCCACTTCTAAAGAAATCAGCCTTATAAATGCCTATCTTGCTACAATCAACAATAATGAATAATGCATCATCATAGCTAATGACTGATTTTTCATTTCTAATGAACCGGAGTGACACAACTACACGCTTACACATTTCCTGCTAATAGCAATGCCTCCTTAGAAACGAGGAAGATAACACATGTCGGTACATACTTCACCAAAAAACACGAGTAATTGCAAGAGCAAAGTAGTGATCAAATCATGGGCTTTTCATGATTAATTGCAAACACAGCACTAGTTCGAAGCAACTGAGAAGAATAAACAAAAACTAAATCAAAATGCCCTACACGCCTAGTCATAAGAACAAATGTTAAACATAATAGCTATCCTATCTAAGCCAACAGACCTAAATCTAAGACTTCGAATATAAAAAAAAGGACAAACGGCAATACTTTATCGAAGACACCCTAACTAAAACTTAACTTTTAAGCAGCAAATTACGCTTGAATCGAATCAAATGGAATCGAAGTTATTTAAATGACAAAAAAACCTCGACTTCATAAATCAGCCGGCTTTCTCAAGCTGGGACGGGTCTATTTCGCGACGGAAGCAAGCCCGTTTTAACCTATTTTCCACCTAAAACTCATCTTCTCCTGAAGCACAAACTTGATGAGACCAAGTGTATTAACAATGTGGGGGACATGATATATCTAGCATTTAACTTTATAAATCAGGGACATGCGTCATGTAAATAATGAGCCTCTCCTCCCTTTTTCTTTGAAAAAGAAACAGATGCTATTTTAACATATGTTCTTGTTTTAAAGTAAACAGAAAATCCAATTCACGTTACTTTATTTTTGTTATAGCATCTCAAGCTACTTAATAGCATCCCTGGGGCATGCATGTTTGAGTTCCACAGAAGTTGCGCTGAATCAAAGAAAATGTCTAGCCTGTACAACACGCTATCAAACAAAGGAGAAGACATCCTGGATGGGATGATTCTCCAATTTTTACTCGCAAGTAGTAACCCACACGGCGTTTCTTGACTTTCTGTGAGCCCGACTAAAATTTTTTTTCAGGAATTGTCCACGTAGAAAAAGTTTTTGAGGCTGCCAAACACAACCCAATCTATAATGCTTGTTTACAACAAGAATGAGGATCTTACCCCAGTAACTTTAGTGCTGCTATTTTCTTTTTAGGAAGGGATATCCTGTAGATCACCAGAGTGCTTGTTGATGTTGTTCAGATCACCACTCCGAGTTCAGAAAACTAAGTTGGGTACTTAGATTCTTGATTCACATACACAATCGGGAACCATGATTCTCGCATTCAGCACTTGGTCCTAAAAAATAATACCCATTCACCCTCTCCCTCTCTGATACTTCTAACACGGCTGGCAGACGTTTCCTCCCAATTTTTTTGTTCTCGAGCAACTTTGATTCATCAAGACCTGTTCTGAAAGAAGGGATGTTCGATCAGGTAGATTTCCTCTTGCCTAACTAAGGGAGACAAAAAGAGCATCGCCAACAACTTGTTACAGCATTTCTCACGCAGCAGCAAGAAGAGAAAATGATGTAGTTGAAGCACTTGTGGAGCATCTTTGGGAAGAAACATGGCCATCATGCATTCACCCAACTATCGAGCTTGTGGAATTCAAGATGGCGTCTTTAGTAATAAAGCGTGCCACAGTCACTGACCGACTCCATATCTTTTTTCACCGGCTCCTTGTACTTCACTCAGATCAGTGAGTACCATAAACTTAAGAGACCCCAAAAAACAAATTTCTCCACAATAAATCGCCGATCGTTGCGCCCAGTTCGTGCCAGACACAAAAAAAGAAAAAAACAGAGAGAGAAAGATTGGTTCATGCGTCTGGCTTTAATTGCTCCCTCTTATAAAATGGAGAACAGTTAGATGTCTTCCCAAAAAGTAGGGAACAGAAGGAAAAAAAAAAAAAAAGTCTCCCGAGCAAAGTCCAACTCCCAAAGCAAAATTCAACCCGTTACTGTCTATATAGCACATTCTCCATGAATACACAGGTGAGTACATGTAAAGGAAAAACCTCGAGCATAGACACGGAATGACGCACATAAACAAAGACAACCAGAGAGAAAGCATAGTACAGACTCAAATAGGTAAATATTCCTCCCTCTTTTCCATATTTAGTGCATGCTCTCTCAATGCGATGGTGGGGGAGGAGGCGACATGAACGCTCCATTTCTTGGGTTGACGTTGGCTCCTGGATCTGAATAGTCTTCCACTGTAGCAATCAGCTCTCGCCTTCCCAGCGGACTTGCTTCATCCTCCACCTCCAAACTCTCCTTTGCCGCCATGCCAATTTCCTACACGTTGGAACCGGAAGTTGGTCATTGGGCGTGAAAAAGAAAGGAGGAATACAGGCTGAGGATCAGGAGGTTGACTGAAACAGTAGGGGCCCATGGCCGGACAGGTAGCTGATCCTAAATTACGCGGAAAACACCCCACAACAAACGGGATCTATCAAAATTCCCTATTTGATCTGTTGGACAAAACGTTGAAAGTTGTAGAAGAACAACTTTTCTTAAATGGGAAGAAAACCTTTCGCAGGCTACAGAACTGCCGGAGGGATGGAAAAAACAACTGCCGGGGGTAATTTGCACGTTCGAGAAAAAAAAAACAAACGGAATCGGCTCCTGCACCCTCCGGAAATGTTTCAGGCTTTTTAGCTTACGAAGAACTAAAGTGATTTTGGAGCCTCGCCGGCGGTGGATTTCAGAAATTTTCCGTTTCAGATACAGAGGAATGTAACGGCAAAGTTTCACAGTTTCACACGCACGCATGCCTCTAGGTAGCTCAAAGGGGCATCTCAAAACTGTAATAGATGATTTGGGCAGGCTTCATCCTCAGAAATACGGAACATGTGGTCGCCTTTTTTCTTCTAAAATACAAATACATAATTTCACACCAAAGGAGTTCGGGAACCCACCTCTGCAACTGCAAAGATGGATGAATCTCTTCGGAATTTCATCTCTTTTCTTCCATATCCTGAATGACCAAATACACGACAGATGGATGAAGCGCACCACCAATAGGAGAAGGAAAAAGCAGAGAACGGAAGAGAAAAGAAGAAAAATTATCTCCCCAAGATTGAGAAACCAAACCGACAGAAGAAATCGTGCTGACCTTGGATAGCAGAGAGAGCGAGCAATGACAAGAGAAGAAGAGAGAAGCGAAAAGAAGATCTGCCCATCATTTTTTCTGCGACTCTGAAATAGACGCCTCTCAGATTTGAGAAAGATCTGCTTATGACCCTTTTACATGCAGAAGGGTTGGAACCAAGGAGGAGAGGAATCCTTTTAACTTCGGAAACAAAAATGAAGCTTCCTTTTTGTAGTCTTTTTCCTCCTCGCTTTCAGCACAACAGCCAAGAGAGCTTTGTAGGAAACCCTCAAATTGTGGCTTTCAATGGGCAAAGGGAGCCATCTTTATGCATATCTGCTACATGTATCTCGCACGCACGCACACTCGGAAGGGGGACATTGGTTTTGCGGCCTAGAATGATTTCTTTTGTGAGTCAAACAATTTCTTTATTACAGCTCAGCACTTTTCCAATTCAATTTTTTATATTTCTTAATAACTGGCCAGGAGAATCCTTTTTTTTTTTGGTGGTCGACTCAAGATTTTGGTGGAAAAATCCCTTATAATAGCAGCATATATATCGATTAATTGCAATACTGTTACGCTTATAACTGCTGGAGCTCATTAAGCACGAGTGCATCATTCCTGCAAAAAATCCATGAGACGCTTGATATGGCCCATAGACACTGCTGCATCCTGCATGGGAGGATTATCATAGACCCATTTCCTTCTTTATGCGACCACTTTCTTGCATGATTTCTGCCCATCATGTTTCTTCTCCAACACACACAGGCACACATAATTCGATAAAATTTATGTTTATATTTATATGTTCTGATGCTGAAGCACTTCCACAGTATCAAGCATTCACAGTGCTCATGTTTGCAATTCGACAAGGAAGAAACGTTCACTTTTTGAGTGTGTTTTTCCACTTTCTGGTGTATGCATCAAAAGATAGAGAAATGGCAGAGATTCAAAGGGACCGTGGAAGTCAAATGCAAGTTATCTTCCTCGGACATCGAACCGGGCCTTTGATTCCCCACCGCCCTTAATTGGCGTTTGACAAAAGCAAAAGCAAAGGCAAGCTAATGAAAGACAGAAGGATACCTGCATCTTACCCGCGAGTTGATTTGTGCGTGTTAAGTCGGTATAGATCCACTGAATCTCTGTGGGCTAAGTTAGGCTGACGGGTAGTGGCATCCCCACGATGACCAACAATACGATATCTAGAGAGGTTTTTCCTTTCTCTGTTTTTTTTTTGCTTTTTCTCCCTTTTTGGCGTCTTTGGCCGTCTAGTCCACAACTTTGCTCGTTCGTTCTCATCTGATGACGGCCACTTCCACAAAAAAATGCGGCCAAGCTGCCCCACTATGTTTTTCCTTACCGGAGAACCGCTGTCTTTTTTATTTTATTTTTTGATAACCCTTCTTTATGGAAATTAATTGGTTAAGGATTGGCACTTGCCGCTAGGAATCTAAATGAATCATATATATACAAGATTGGCATTCGTCGTTTAGCTGGATCTAGTAAAAGAAGTTGGATCCGGACTTTGCACTGGCCATACAGTTTTTGATTTGATATATCCTGCTAAAATCTGGTAAAGACCTTACATGATCGTGTATAAAGGCTAAATCCGACGCCAATGTGAACGGTTCGCATCCTTTAATTACTTACCGCTGTCAAAGCCTGAAATGTGGCCGGCCAATTTTTTATCTTGTTCGGAATTATAAAATTTTTGACCTCCGGGATGCCCTGTTCTGCTGTTTGAGTTCTAATAAAGTATGGGCCGCTTAAGTTACAAGATTATAAGAAACCAACGCACTTGGTTTTGAAAAGAAAAATTTACAGTAGGTATGTCATGATTTCGTGTCCCACTTAGCCGATTCAACATCGTTGATGATGGTGGTGCTGGTAAAAACTAAAAGGTCCAACTCATATAATGAGTCTCTTGCTGCAAAGGAGCCATGATCACATGCAAAGTTAGTGCTTTTCCTTGTCAAAAGCTGGCCTTTCCGCACCTGTCAACACGTTTCTCATGGAAGAGGGGACTGATGGGTTATCTCTTTTTCTGCTTTGTCAGCTTCAATGCGGCTCGAGCAATCAGTGAAGGGGCCTCGCAGATAAGACCATGTACAGCGTGGCCCGGTGCCGGAAACGAAGGAGAAGGGCCCGGGGCCCTCATCACCGTCCGCCCTTCTCTTTTAATGGTTGCGCTGTCTTCCTATGTCCAGATTCCGTATACATCAAATCAAATCATGCCGTCAAGAGTCCTTCCACCATAATCACCCTAACAAATCGTTCCAAAGAAGATATTTATCGATACGAGAATACCTCAATTAAAGTAATCATATACTAAGAGAGAGAGAGAGAGAGAGAGAGAGCCTATTCAACAACTAAGTTTTCCTTCCCTTTTTTTTTTTTTAAAGTGGCAGGAGAACCTTCTTAGTATTGAATCACAAGAGAGGACAATGGGCAGTTGACAAGACCTCCTTGCAGAAAGTAATTGTTTGAACGACAACATTTTTGTTAAAAATCAAAGGCATGATTTTAGGTCATCGGATTCAAATGTTGTGAAACAGGTAAGCAAGGGACAATGGACCCGTGCGCGTGTCGTTGGCGGAGTTTTGAGGGTTTGAGAAGACCCATTTCCACAGCACAAGCAAAGCACACGAGGCATCCTTCCTCCATCAACGCTTGCATGACAAGCGCCTTTGGAGGGGAAATTCTCTTCCACGACCCCATGTTAAAGAGTCGATCCCCTTCTCGACCTTGTTTTATTTGGGAGAAAAGTAGATGGCCTTTTCTGCCCGCGTCCTGGAAAAAGACGAAGTCCCATTTGTCTCTTTAGTTTGAATAAATAATGTCAATTGGGAAATGCCGTGTTTTCCGCAATCTCTTGGTTGACCATGGGGAGAGAGGTCGGTGGGATGAGAAGGGAGGGGCCCCTACGGGCGAGTGCAGACAGAGCATCCACAGAGGGGGCATGGTCCCTTAGCTCCAAACCTACCAGTTGATGGTGGTGATTTTCCAACATAGAGATACGGAGCCGCTGAGTCTGCGACTGTGCCCATGACGCTTTATTAAGAACAAGATGCATGGGACGGAAACATGTCAGCACTCTTGCGGTTGGAAATCCAGAGAAAGAGAGGGAAGAAAATTGGAAAACGGAAGCATCGGAATCAGGCCCCGCTAAACCTTGATGAGGGAACCACCTGAGTCACCCGATGAACACTCATTCCCCTAAGCTGATCATGTGATCTTGGCTTCGCACACTGCCCAACCTGGGAAGCGAACTGGATCTTGGGCAGAATCACTTCGCAAAACAAAAACACACACGTCAATCCTCTAACGCCTATGCTCGCGCAGAATCACAAACAGAGAGAGGGAAAAAATGACATGAGAAGAAGAAGATTCCTTTGCTCCGGAACAAGAAAAATGGGGGAAATTGTTCATTTCTAGCATCCTTCCTTACATGGTTAAAGCTATCACTGGCGCGGGGTAACATGGCTCCACACCCAACCGGCATACATACAAAATCACATCACATCCTTCCTGTCAATTTAAGTGTTTGTTTACAAACTTTTTCTGCTGTTGGATGCTAATAACCAATTCATTTTATGTTCTGACAACAAAACAAATAGGCAAAGTGCCATTACTTATTGCCAAAGAAACCACAGGTCGTGTCCCACATCCATCATCCAATGTTTTGATGTTCCTGTAACCTGGAAGTAAGATGTGGGAACGGACGGCATTTTTAATCTGATTGCACTTCGAACATTCAACTTTTTTATGGAATGTTCCTTTTAGGCCTCACCTATGTTAAATGAGAAGAGAGTCCAGAGTGAAACTGTAAACTGCAGGCTCGGGTCAAAATCAAACGTAACCCGAGATTATGGCCTTGCAACCGATCTTCCAGACCATCAAACCACAGTGTGACGCTACATTCATTTCTACATCTTCCATGCCAGAATGAAATATAAAACCGCCACCCAATGACAACACCATTAGACCTCTGTCATTTTTTTAGATGAAAGATGACAACGGAACACCTCGGATTTTAAACCTCAGTTATTATCCTTTGAAGAGAGACGAGGTAAACAGAACAGTCCCCAGATCAACCCTTACAAGCAAGCCTACTTGAGTTCTCTCAATCATATTGTCTTGATAATGCATGTTACGTGAATATCGGTTAGAATCGAGAGGCGAGGCCGATACCTCACCCGTTCCATGGAAGGTATCCGCAATACCCAGAAAACAGAGAGCGAGAAGATATATCCCATTTACAAAGTGCTAAAACGTAGAACAATCATGGTATCAAAGACTTTCTTAACATCGGGTAGTTCCACCCAACCAAAAAAAAAAAACTAAAACTAAATTGTACAAATCAGAAATTGAAACTCCCTGTATTCTTTAAACAATGCCAATCTTCTAAAATAAACGGAAGCTACATGGATGACAACCCACTCGTGACTGGCAACAGATCTTGAAAAGATTGCAACTGACGAACAAGACACAATACCCACCCCAACGACTCCGTTCAAAATGATTCGGAGACAACATTTTCGTTTTAAGATAACGTGACTTTATGGTTGGATATTGACAAGGCTTGGGGACAAGAGACACTGAGAACGCTTTGTGAACGGCAAGGACGAAACCACTCGGCAAGTAATCAATAACCAGGGACATTAGGGGGGTGAGGGGGAATAACAACCCTGCTTGGGCAGGCCACATGATGGACGTTCCCATGCAAGGCTTCAAAAAAAAAAATTACGCTTCAAATAAAAATACCAGTTCCCGAGTTTTTTTTTGCACTCTCAACCTCCGAAGGGGTGCCCTATGGTCCCTTTTACTTTCTTCAACGACCACGCCCACGGGTTGACCTCCAAATTTCCTCACCTCGGAATACCGTTGATCATCTTCCCAACTGAACCGGTCGCCCCAAGTCACACTGACCAAGTGTTTTTCTCCCTTTCCACAGGGATTCTCTGCTCAATCTCCAAATGTTGCAAGACCTTGGAGTTCTTGGGCAACCGACCACAGCCCTGCCCCCACACCTCTCTCTCTCTCTCTCTCTCTCTCTCTCTCTTTTGTACACAAGGGAGACCGCACACCAGGGTCAGAATAAGAGGTGCAAAACGGGCAAAAAACACAAAGTATACCTAACAACACTGGTCATCATGGATTTTGAAAGCTTCACAAGTGATGCGGATACAACAGCTTAGCAGACCACCTGCCGGGAGATTCTTGACGCACTGATGCTCAAGTAGCAAACCCCACGCAGAACATGGATTCCCTCACCGCAGCTTCCCTAACAAAAGTTCCAGCAAATGACCCACTTCATAGCCTTCACCTGGTAGACATCGTGATTTACCTGCCGCATCATGTGACCGCAATTCCTTGACATCCAAGCCCTGCACTTGTGGTTAGCTACAAAAATTCTAACCTTGCTGCTCTCAATTCTCAAACCTACAAGCTTTCCCAGGCCATCCTCCTCCAAAAGAACCAAAAGATAAGACCGTCTCACATGTTAAAACAGAAACCCCTAAAAAACATGATCAACGACCATCGCTGGAAGCGATGTAAATAATAAACCAGGAGGGCAGTCTCCGTGCCCCTAATGGTTTCTTTTTTTGTCTTTCCCTTAAATTTCTCAAGAAGCTAAAGTTAAGCTTCAAAAATCAACATCATTGAGAGAAACAAAGTGAACAGCGGAATGGGAAAGTAAATAAGCAAAACTGAAAAATCAAGCATTAGGTAAAAAAGTATGTAGGAACTTTTTCTTTAGGCAAAAAACGTCGGCCAGGGCCAGATAAGGCTAAACAAAAGGTCGATGTTTCTAACAGTACGGCACAGCACAAGAAAAGCTCAGTTAAGTCTAATCTAAGTTATTCAACAATCGCCACAACGGTAGCAAGGCTAAAGCTGCGATAGGAAAGCAAATTACACGCCTCAGAAATTGAAAAAGTTCCCTACGATCTGCTTTCAGATATTATAGCTCGCTCAGTTACAAGTAGGTCTTCACTTTGGAACTGAAGACTGTAAAGCTTGGTGAGACGGGAAGGGTGGGCCATAAGTTTCACCAACACTGCGCATCTGGTCTTCAGTTTTAGGCTGGAGGCTTCGTCGACAAAAACAGTAGGTCTGGCTCCGGGCTTCATGTATCTCAGCTGTGTGTATAGGAAGAGGGAAAGGCAACACGGTCAACAAAAACAGGAGTATTAGATAATCTACATATCGGCAGGTCTGGCTGGTCTAAGATAAGCAAGCTAGTCAAATATGATGATTTTGGATAACACACAAGTCAATGTAACCAGAGAAGTCATGCAAGATGGATGGAGGACACGATGATCTACCTGCAAAGCCCTAATCAGCATGGATCCCTAATAACCGTGTTTTCCATGGGAAACAGGGGTTTGACCAGAAATCCTGAATAAAAAGCTAAAATCAGTTTCAATGAATTAAAAAGGAAAAAAAAGGAAACACCATGCAACCATTTGTAACTATCTGCCTATACTGGAAGCCCTTCAAAACTCAGAGGATGTAATGTCAACTGTGAAAGCAAAGAACGAAATCAGTTCAAGAGGAGGCACCAAAGGCAAGTCAAGCAAAAGGGATCCACGACCATGTTTGAAGAATACACTACTCAGTAACGAAGGGAACAGACAAACCATGTCTCTTACCCTGAACTACCTGACCGGCCTGATGTATATCCGCCATATGATCCATAACCACCGACATTTCCAGCCTAACAAAAGAAACAAATGTGACTAATTATAACACTTAGATAACAAGAAACATATTTAAAAAGTGAAATATATGCCCTCTAAGCAACCCTCCTAAAAATGTAAAAGTGCACTTGAGCAGAAAGCACTCGCCCAACCTTGAATACACTATTCCTATAACCCACCAAGAGGGTAAGCCAAAGACCCACAAAGAAAAAAGCAGAGAAAAAGAGAACTGAGTGAGTTTACAAGGAAAATAAATGCAACTTTCACAAGGAAAACCAGAAAGTGCAGAACTTCACCTGGCTGCCTGCATAGCTTTCATAAGTTTCAGAACGGGGCAGATCACTATGACCTCCATAAGAACCTCCACTAGGATAAGAGTATCCCCTTCCATAAGATTTAGCATCTGTCATTCCCCCATATTTTATAGGTTCAGGAGGACCCCCTGCCATTGGAAGATACGGAACAGCAGAAGAGAATGAAGGCAGTGCACCTTCCCTTTCGAAACAATTAGCCTTCAGCCGCATTGCCACTTGAACCAGGGCATTCCGAGCAACATCAAGCTCCCCACTTATCTGCAAAAAAGGGAAAAAAAACATTCAAAAAGTAAGTCACCAAAACCCAACGTAAAACAATTACTGCACAATGACAGACAGAACAACAATGGCCTAATTATTGCAGCAGTTGAAAAAACCAATAATGAGTAAGCATTCTTAGAGTATCTATCTGCCAGTCCCCAAGAGAGCAATAATTGAAACCAACCTGCACCATTTCATCATCTTCAGAAGCAACCTTTGGGAGATTTTCCTTGGAAAATATACGAATATTAGCCCTCGTCAATCTCCGCATCTCAGTTATGATTGACCCACCTTTGCCGATCAAGCACCCTATGCGGGCAGTTGGCACAAGGAGGCGAGTGGTATATGAAAGCTCACCGGATTCTCGTTCAATCTTCTCACTACATCTTGGCTGAAGCCTAACAGCAGCATCAATAGTGGCTGATACAGGATCCTCAAAGAACTGAAGGGGTAAGGAGAAGTACTGTGAGAGAGAAAGAGAGGGAGACAGAGAGAAGAAGGAGTAGAAAATTTAGAGTTTTACCTCCCGAGCTGAGACCGATATTATACAATCCTCTTCAGCGGTAGAGCTCTCGACTTTTATAATTGCTCCAGACTCCTGTCTTATCTGCTTAATAATACCACCACCTTTTCCAATAACACCACCAATATAGCCAGTGGGGCATACCAAACGGAGACCAAATTCCCTAGCAGAATTCTCATCCCTAACAACTGGAGCAGGAAAGAAGGGATTGGATGATCCAAGTGACCAATCCCCTCCACCATCGCCCTTGTACCCACCAAAAGGAGCTAAAAGAGGAGCAATGCCCATGATCGGGTTAGGTGTGTTAGGACCCATAAACTGGCCGCCAGCAGGATACATGTTTGTGCTTGAAAACAGCATGGTCTGTGACCTCGAAGGATTATCATGCAGACGTGATGAAACCTGATAGAGTGCCTTTCTAACAACAGATTGGTCTCCAGATATCTGATAGGCGAACAATTAAAACAGTTAGACAGTTGGTGTATGATAGAGGCTATAGAAAATGATATAAACATTAACCCAAACTAGATAATCAGCCGTTGTGCCAATGTGTGACTCTTCCCTGTCTGGCCGCTTGTGCCAAAAAATCAATAAAATATATTCCTATTTTGGAAGAACAAGGTCCACTTGATGAAGCAGATCAGCACCGAAAGAAGCACCTGACAAAATATAAACTGTTACCTGAAGAAGTTCATCAGAGTTCATCGCACATGAAGGAAGCTGGTCATTCTTCAAGATGCGAATCTGAGCGCCTGTTTCACTTCGCATGTTCTGAATGATTTGCCCTCCCTTTCCAATAATGCATCCAATTTGATCAGCAGGTACAAGCATGCGAGCTGTAACGATTCGGTTTTCAGGGTCAGACTCTTCCTCTCCAGGTGTCTCATCAGCAACAATCCTATCGTGTACCCGGAAAAGGGCATCTTGTGCAGGACAAAGAAAGTTCATCTCCTCTTCCTCAGCTTCAGTCTCATTATTCCGATTTCGAGAACTAAATATGGTCACCATACGCTCATCGCATCCTGGAACTGTTTCACCAATACGAATTTTTGCCTGACTTTCAGCCCTCAATTGCTTAACAATCTCACCCCCCCTGCCAATAATACTCCCAATCTTCCTCCCTTGGCACAAATAACGGTAAACAGTGTCCTCTGGTCCAGGGACATACTGATCTCTTTCGTCCCCTGAATGTCTCCTCTTGCCGCGGCCATTTTCATTCATGGTCGAATCTACTTGATGATAAGATCGCTTACCAGAGTTGTATCTCTGACCGGCCATTCAAGCAAAATAAACCTCAAAAGAAAGCTGTCTTGGCACCAAGACCTGGCATAAATGCAATTCCGGACAACGACTAAGAAAAATGCCAACAAAGGAAGAAGTTGAAAGATGTATGCATCTGAAGCAGCTTTAATCAAGCCAGAATATGGCAGTCAAAAATTAATCAGGACACCCACTTACAAAAAAAAAAAAAACAAAAAAAACAAAGAAGAGAGGCGCTTCTTTCAAGCTAGGCACGGAACGATTCAAAAGGACACATTCAAGAAAGAACATGGCGTCCATCTCTGAGAATTATAGACTACCATCTTGTAGAATAGTGTATTCCATTTCCAAGGAACCACTATTCCCTTCTCCCAGTACAGAAGGAAGCATGTATCCCATTTTGACGCAACAATCTGACAAACTGCTTACTCAAAGTTTCAAGGATAGCCAAAAAGAAGAACTTAGATGTCCTAAAAACTGTCAGTGTCTACATCACTGCAAGAAGGATTTCTACAAACGAAGAATGATGAGCCTTAAAGCCACCAGCGTGGTCTATCCCTAATCTCAAATTGTCGGTAACCATGCATGAAGCGTGCAAAGAAATCAGACGCAATCCAAAGAATTCGAAACCCTCAAAACAGAAAGGAAGAAGAAAAAAGCAACATTAGAAACACAACCCCTTCAAACAAACTGATTTAAGATCTCTAGGTTCAGATCACTGCAACAAAGCATCAGCGAGTACTCAAACACAAGCAAATGACAGTAGTAAAAATAAGAATCGAAAAATAAAGAGAAAACAGTGGCGTAAAACCTCAAAAAGAAAAGGGAAAGCAGAAAACCGTGCAGATCTGCCCCGCGCAAAACTGAGAACGCTGATTTAGAGATAAAGAGAAAGGGAAATCGCTCACGGACTGAGAGAGACGCTCATAAGATACGAGAGATAGACGGTATACCTGCTCGATTCCCCGGAAATCGTCCAGAGAAGCGATGGGTCGGAGGGCTCGGAAAAGAAGGAAAATGGTAGAGAGGGAAACGTGACGGCTGAAGACAAAACACATATGTAAAAGCTTCGCATCGTGTTCGCAAGATTAGGGCATTCCTTTTCGTAATCGGGGCGGGTCGAAATTCGTGTCCGCCAGAATCGTTCCTAAATTCAATGTCGAATATCCGGTCTGATCCATTGTTTGCACATTCGCGCTTCACTGGGACGGACTCCGGTTCGGACCAAATCTGGGTCTGATCATTTGGATTCAAGTGGGGTCTAGCATCGCATCTAAATTGGACCCGTCTTAAATTCGAACCGAAAGCCGATCCCAACATAAGTTTTATGTGTGTAGATGAACACCCTTCTCTGAATTATGACATAAAATTAAGAAGTTATGTGTATCCCATCCCAACATAAAATTATGTAAGCAACTCAACTCAATCTTGACACATTAAGAGAAAGGCCTAAACAACTGAACCTACCTTTCTTTGTGATTGTCCGATAAAAGAGTAAGGGTGTATTCATGAGCCCAATTCAAGCGGAGCTAACCAGCTTGAGCTTGGTTCATGCACTCGAGCAGCGGTCTGCAAGACTTTTTGATCAAAATATCAATTGAAGCAGTTAGGATCTCTTTTCCTTGGTTGGAACTCATAATTACACACTTTCAGAGCTGTTCATTAGAGCAAGTATGTAATACTTATAACAGAACTTACTGTCAATAAATTCAGAGTTTTGAAGCGATAGAATGACATCTGTCAAAGTTAGAACGAGAGAAACAAAGAGGGAGAGCGCGAGAGAGAGAGCACACAAGAAATTACATGGTTCGATCAAACTCGACCTACGTCCACAAAACCTTTCCTTCCCTTACAATTCTGAAAAAGGAAATACTCTCTTACAACAACTAAATCTTGAGAAATGAAAGAATACTAAATAGAAATTTAGATCTAAAAATCTTGGATCTTGATTAAAATTTGAATTTCTTTCCCTTTGGAATAGATTTTGGCATCTTCATGTGTTGGAGCATTTGTTGTTTTCCTCTTTTCAGCGTCAATTGCATTTCTTCTATATTTGGCTTGAAATTCAAGATTTGATTTACCTTGCAAGATTGGTAAGGACGTTGGATCGGCAACCTTATCTCTAACATGCCCCTTCGATCCAACCTCCATTTCAAGGACGTTTAACATTTCCTTGAGATAATGAAATCTTGGCCCTGGTAACGGCTTAGTGAAAATATCAGCTAATTGTTTTTCTGATTGAACATATTTAATCTCAATTGTATTGTCTGCCACCTTCTCTCTGACGAAATGATAGTCAATTTCTATATGTTTTGTTCGTGCATGAAAAACTGGATTTGCGGCCAAATATGTTGCTCCAATGTTGTCGCACCACAAAATTGGTTTTTGTTCAGTTTGAAATCTCAGATCTTTCATCAAGTTATTTAACCATATGACTTCTGAGAGAGCTCCTGCAATGGCCTTGTACTCTGCTTCTGTGCTAGATTTTGCCACTGTCTGTTGTTTGGTGGATTTCCAAGATATGATATTGTGACCAATTTTTGTAACATAGCCACTAGTGGATCTTCGATCATCCAGGCACCCAGCCCAATCGGCATCAAAGTAGACAGATAAAGTAAAAGAATTAGATTTTGATATCTCAAAGTCATGTTGTATGGTGCCTTTGAGATATCGTAAAATTCTTTTAACATGAGTCCAGTGAGTTGAAGTCAGCTGGTGCATGAACTGACAAGCTTTATTCACTGCATAAGTAATATCTGGGCGTGTTAAAGTGACATACTGAAGTGCTCCTATAATCTGATGATACTGAGTTTCATTTTCCAATTTTTCCCCGTCGAATTTGGATAGAGGAATATTTGGAACAGCAGGCGTGACACAAGATTTTGCATTCTCCATGTTTGCTTGCCTCACAATATCTCTGATATATTTTCCCTACGAGAGAACAATTTTGTCTTTTTGAAGGGACACTTCAATGCCCAGGAAGAAATGTAATTTTCCAAGATCTTTTATGGAGAATGCTTGTCCAAATCTGTGTATAATCCTTTGAATCTCCTGAGGATTATTGTCTGCAATAATTATATCTACATATATAAGTAGAAAGATGATTGTATCTTGGATTTTTCTAACAAAGAGTGAGGTGTCAACCAATGACTCCCTGAACCCATTTTGGAGAAGATATCCTTTGAGTCTTTCAAACCAGGCCCGGGGCGCTTGCTTTAAGCCATAAAGTGCTTTCTTGAGATGACACACTTGGTGAGGTTTTGTTGTATTTTCAAAAGCTGGTTGGTTGAGTCATGAAAACTTCTTCCTTTAGAATCCCATGAAGAAAGGCATTGTTGACATCCAATTGGTGAATACTCCAACCCTTGGACACAACGATAGTCAGGACTGCTCGTATAGTGATGGGTTTTATCACTGGACTATATGTGTCAGAATAATCAATTCATTCCCTCTAGCTATAACATTTGGCCACAAGTCTGGCCTTATAACGAGCGATAGTCCCATCTGAGCATCGTTTGATTTTGAAAACCCACTTACATCCGACTAGATTAACTCCCTTAGCTGGTGTGACAAGGTCCCACGTTTTGTTTTTGTAAAGTGCATCCCTTTCACTTTGCTTGGCATCGATCCATCGTGGGTCTTTTAAAGCCTCCTCAAGATTTTCTGGTTCTCTTTCTTCCAAAGATGTAGTAGCCATATAAGTCTTGGGTCGCCTAGTTCCATCTTGAGACCTCGTGATCATGGGATGAGTCCTGCTTGAAGTTTCAATAGTGAGAGAAGGAGGAGATTGATCAATAACATTTTCTTGAACCCCACGATTAGGACTTGCATCAACTGAATTGAACGAATGATTGTTTGGAGTTGGATCTTCTTCCCATAAATGAGGACTGAGTAATAATACATATTGAGATCGATTTGAATCAGATATGGTTTACTTTGAGTTGTTTTATTTTTGTGTCTCAGCTGGAAGTACGTTAAGATTATTGAAAATCAATTTTCCAACGTCCCCTTCAATGGTTGGAGAACTAGATCCTTGAAATAAGAAACTTGTCTCGTTGAAAACAACATGTCTGCTAATAAAGACCATGTTAGTGATTGGATCTAAACATATATATCCTTTATGACATGTCCCATATCCAAGAAAGACACATGCTTTGGATTTTGGAGAAAGTTTAGACTCTCTATATGGCACAAGAAAAGGATAGCATGTACATCCAAGAACTCGAAAATAATCACATTGAGGGGCAGCGTTGAAAACAATTTTAAATGGAGATTTATTTCCAAGTTCTGGACTAGGCAATCGGTTGATGACGTGAATGGCTGTCCTAAATGAATCAACCCAAAAACATTGAGGGAGAGAGGCGTGGATCATCATACTTAACCCTGTTTCAACAACATGGCGATGTTTTCTTTCCACAATGCCATTTTGTTGAGGCATGTGGGGGCAAGAAAGCCATCTTTTTATCCCATTTGTAGTGAGAAAATTTGAGAAATTATTGCTTAGAAACTCCTCACCAGAATCACTATGAAAATTTTTTATCTCCCCATTGTTTTTCCACAAACATCTTGAAATTTTAGAAGCATAATAACGTGTCAGATTTTCTAACAAGAGGAAAAATCCAACTAAAACAGGAGAAATCATCAACAATCAAGAGATAATATTTGTAGCCTTCTCTAGAACACGTTGGGGCAGACCTCCAAAGATCCGCATGAAGTAACTGAAGTGTTATTACTTAAACTGAAATCAAATGGCAGTCGATGCATTTTAGCCAAAACACAATTAGAGCAGAAATCAAATTTACTATCATCCAAAGATACATAATTATTTTTCTTAAGCAAATTCAATGTCTTCAAGTGAGAGTGACCCAGCCGTTGGTGCCAAAGATTGGCTGGAAGACTTCTAGAATGTTGCACAGTAAGAGTACGTTTGGATTCCTTGTTGTCTTCACCAGCCCATACGTATAGACCATTCTTAGTTTTCCCTTTGTGAAGAGCTGCCCTTGTCTGCAAGTCTCTAACAACAAGCCCATTAGCATCAAACTCTACCGAGCAATTGTTGTCTTTTATAAAACGAGAGATAGATATAAGATTTTGACTGATTGTTGGCACATGCATAACATTCTTTAACCGAATGAGAAATTGAATTGAGAAATATGTTACCAATATGAAAATCGGAGCCTTAGCGCCATTGCCTACAAGAACACATTCTCCACCTTGGTAATCGACTTTGCTTTCCATGGAATCATCGCTATGAGTCACATGATGGGTTGCACCGCTATCATGGTACCAAGCATTGTCGCGGCCACCATTCAAGGCCATGGCCATAAAAGCCTTTGGTATGTCATAACATGTCTGTGCAGTATGATTTCGACGCCCACAAAATTGACATATAACCTGTTGATTTTCAGAAGTCTTTTGCCCTGAAGTGCTTTGTCCAGCAGGGGAAGAGTTCCTTCCACGACTACGACCACCACGACCATTTCGGCCACTATTAGCCCCACGACTGCCATAGTTTCCTCGACCACCATAGCCTCCTCGTTGAGTGAAAAAGGTTGTGGCTAAAGACTCAACTTAGGCAGGGATTTTAGGAGCAAGCAATTGAAGTCGACGCTCTTGATTGAGTAAGAGATCATGTAACTCAGAAAAGGTGGGTGGTATTTTGGACATGGTGATTGTAGTAATAAAACTTTCATACTCACTCGATAGACCATTGAGAGTATATAAAACCAGATCTGAATCAGAAACAATTTCATTCACAGCTCGAAGAGAATCAACCAAAAACCTCACGTGGTTGAGATATTCTAACATACTTTTGTCATTCTTTTTGGCATTTTGCAAATCCCTCTTTAACTGAGGAATACGAATATTTGAATGAGATGCATGGGCGTTAGCCAGGGCCACCCAGGCTTCCCGAGCCGTGTCATAAGAAATAGTTTGAGTGAGTATAGACTCACTAACAGTAGACAATATCCAGCTTAATGCAAGCTGGTCGGAGCGTTTACATTTGATGTACTCCAGATTAATTTCTATAGAATTAGCATTCAGTTTTTTCGGTGGAGGAATAGAAGAGTCGTCAACATACCTCAATAAGTCCTGGCTATACATAGCACTGTGGAGTTGCGATTTTCAGAGAAAGTAATTGTTTTCGTCCAACTTGATAAATACGAGGCTTGCAATAGCATTCCATTGAGGATTGATGGTTGCCATGGTAGCAACAACGGATGCTCCAAGAATGCTAAAAAAAAAAAACGCGCTCCGGCACGTCCGGAATGCTGCCGGCGTTTTATTTTACGGCAATTCTAAAATGCTGGCTTCTCCCTCTACACCCAATACCATGTCAAAGTTAGAACGAGAAAGACAAAGAGGGAGACGGAAAGAGAGATAGCACACAAAAAATTACGTGGTTCGATCAAACTCGACCTACGTCCACGAAACCTTTCCTTCTCTTACAATTCTGAAAAAGGGAATACTCTCTTACAACAACAACTGAATCTTGAGAAAGAAAAGAATACTAAATAGAAATTTCAGGCTGGTCTGTCAAGATCTAAAAATCTTGGATCTTGATTACAAATTTGAATTTCTTTTCCTTTGGAATAGATTTTGGCATCTTCATGTGTTGGAACATTTGTTGCTTTTCTCTTTTTAGCGTCAATTGCATTTCTTCTATATTTGGCTTGAAATTCAATATTTGATTTACATTGCAACAACTTTATCTCCTTTTTAACATCAATTGCATTTTTTCTATATTTGGCTTGAAATTCAACATTTGATTTACATTGCAAGATTGGTAAGAACGTTGGATCGACAACTTTATCTCTAACAACATCTGCTTAGTTACGATTTTGAAAAGGAACAAACTTTTAAGATGTAACTCGGGGAAGTGTAAGGTGAGACATAATTGGAGCCAATGAATGATAGATAAAAGACGTCTGTCATGTGTGAACGTGAAACGGACTTCTGCCTTGGAAAGGACGGACTTTTAAGATGTAATTTGGTGAAGTGTAAGATGAGACATAATTGGAGTGGACTGGAGTGGCAGATAAAAAAATATTTCACATGAAACCGTCAGGCAGAGGGAGAGAGCTCCGACTGCCGGCAGGTGGAAGAACGGCGTCCTCCGGCATGTTTTCCAAGTGGGTAAGCGTGCGTTTGTGAAGCGCTCAACAATTGAGCGGCTTTCTGTAAATGAAAGCAGTTAAAACCTAAGCAAACAAAGTATATACTGATTGGGCCGCTTTTTGTAAATGCGGACGCTGTCTTGTAAAAACTTTGACAGTTGTAGTTCTCTTAACTGCTGAACTTGTGATTATTTTTGTTCTCATGTAATGGCATGTTTAATGTGTATGGTTGTTTTAGTTCATTCTAAGTTGACTGCTTTGTAATGCCGAGGGAACTTGTCCCTCCAAATCAGGATGCGCCTGAAAGCATAAAGAGAGTCCGGAGCTCCACTAAAGGGATCCATGCTTTTGCCAATTAAGCAACAATTTTTTTTTCATAAACATCCAGAGAAGCTTAATAAAATTGAACAAGCTTCCGTTCATTAAAGTTGAGCAGGCTCCACCAATTGGGAACACGGCCATAAGAATTCTTAACCAGCAAAAGTAACACTCGCCCGCTCCGCACGGTCGCTGACGTTATCACATGCGTCAGGAAAGAAAAGTATGCAGTCTGAACGCGGTACTGCTGCTGTCCGATTTCCTCCACTTGGTTTCCAAGAGGAAGATGAAAAAAAAAAAAGGCTTTGACATATATATATATAATTATATATATATACATGTGTGTGTGTAATGTGCTGAGTGTATTCCTGCACACAAGTAGCGGGTACGAGAGAGAGAGAGAGAGAGAGAGAGAGAGAGAGAGAGAGAGAGAGGAGGATGGGTTCCTTGAATTGTTTACGGAGCTTGGGATTGTCTGGGAATCCAAGTCCCTGCCGAACGATGACGAAGAGTTTCAAGTGGAACCCAACTTCTTGCCGAACGTTGTCGAAGAGTTCCAAGACGATGACCACGATGGAGAGTCGCAAGGTCCCGACGAATCCCAGCGGCGCCGACTTTCCCATTGCGGCGGACAAATGTCAGAGCCTTTGTGGGTGCGGCCGGCGACTCTTCCTTGGCGGCGCTCCGCTCCTGATGACTCCTCCCGCCACGGCACGCCGGCCACCCGATGGCCCCCGCGTCGATCCAACGGTTATTCTCTCTCCCGCTCTCTTTTGCTAGATGCCGTTACAGCAACATCTTGATAAGAATATTTTACGTAAAGGGCCCGAACAATGTAAAAGTTTGAGGAAACCTCGTCGAACATCTAGAAATCTTTTCACTGCCAAGGGTTAATTAGATATTTCCAGAAGGGCCGGTTTGAGAGGCAGACTTCGATCCTAAACCACCTGCTCTGTTTCAAAATGGTCGTCAGCAGAAAACGTGTTGAAGGGTGATTGGAGTACGGCATGAACTTTCCATTCTCTTTTTCCTTCGTATCGTCATCGCACATTTCACTATTATTCCAATTTCACTGTATCGGCCATCGATTCAGCAATGTTTTTCGATAATTTGATCGTCTGTAGTATTTCGCCGTTCATCTCTTTTTCTGCCTCTTTAACCTGTGACTGTATTACCACTGCCTCTTTTTTTTTTTTGGTTCAAGACGTCAAGTGGTCTTTTTTTGTGGCTGAGAGGAGAAAGCAGAGTGAGCTTCAATGCCCTGTCCTCTCTGTCCAATGCTCTGTCGTGATTTTGTTCGTGCCCCACAGGAAGAAAGCCTATTAAATGTTTGAAAAATATTTTCCGTAAATTTTTTGTTAACATGGAGGCCGTAAGAAAAGGGGAGTGTTCGAGAATTAGTACAACTGGTAAACTGTAAATTCTGAAATGTTAGGCTGTTTTTGTGAAGGCTCAATCTTTAGTCGCGCTTTCGTAATTATTCCTCTTTTTAAAGATTTACTTTTATGGGTTCGTTTCAAACCTGCACTTTGAAAAGTTGATGGAATGGTTATCTGATTTCCGACACGTTCAATTGACCGCGATCAGTTTCTCTGTATGTTTTTTTTTTCAAATCTATCTTCGACTTGCAGGCAACTCGCAAATTCATGCCTGCCTGTCTCATTTCTCTGAGATTATTTATGTCATTTTTTTCAAAGGAAAATATTGTAGTTAATAAAATTTCATCTCAGACTAATCTGAAACACTTGAGTAAAGGGCAGGAATGAATTTGTCAACATCTTCGAGGGATAGACAAGGTTGTTAATTGCCTGTTATTAACGCATGAATTCAAAATAACAGAACTGCTACTTTTCATCTTCTCTGAATGTTTTGTTAGGCTCTTATTTTTTACCAGAATAAAGAAATGGACCAGAGATTTCCTGATTTCATATACAGCCCATACCAAGTCCCCACTGCCAAATGGGGCGTACGGCTACCATAACCTTTTAACTCACGAATCGGATAACTTATGACAAATATACCATTTTTTTTATGAGAAAAGGCGAATATTTGTTAGCACGAAAAGTTTAAATGCTACACGGTTTTCAAGATTTTGACATGTACTACTTGTTATTGTAACATCCCGAATGCCCTTTTCTCTACTTTGTTTCTTAATAGAATCATCATTCCAATCTGCAGGTTATACTGAACGAGGTTCATCCCCCAAAGCCTCAATGGTACGACGAACTGTATGCTTGGGCAATGGAAAATCTTATGGAGTCCTACAAGATGAAGGTCAGTTGTGGTTAATATTTCAAGCATAAACACATTTCCTAAGGCTCTTGTTCGTTCTTATTTCACAAGTAGACTAAGTAGTTTCCTTCTCTTTGCTGCTTGAGTTTTCCTCTTTTTCCTTTGTAACCTTCTTTACTAGGTTGTCTTGGAACTATTGAATTTGATCGTTTCTGCAGGGTGTCATAGTCATGTCCGAGAGCCAACAGGCACATCTTGAATCTATTAAGTGCTTGAGCAATATATAAGTCTCAACATTTTTGTACAGCATCAAGTTGCACTATTAGATACCGTAACTTAAGGTTTGAACTCCAGCATTCATGTGGAACTCAGACATGATCTCTGTGGAGGGGAGGCGGGTAGAACAGGTGCAGGCTGCCTTGCATTTTCATAAGCAAAAAGTCAATACTCAGCACTGGGGCAAACTCCTATTTGATATAATTCTGTTGCACTTGCATGATATTTTTCACTAAGAAATATGCAATAATTTCTCTGTGTCTCCTCTGTCAGTGTAAAAATTTTATAGAAGAAAATTTTCACGCTTTTCTCTTTCACTGTTCCTTTCATGTGTTTGTCTTACATCCAAATGTCTTAACCATATCTCCACTTGAAAACTGTAAGTCACTTATGTGATCAGATCTGCAAGAAATTAAGACATATTTCCTCATCAAAGGCATAGTATGTGCACTTCTATGCATGTACAGAAAACTTAATAGGTAGCATGGGTTCACGATATCGGCAATAGAATCTTAATAAATAACCGCTGGTTCACATTCAGCCATTGTTTCAGGATACCACAGACTAATATGTCATCTTCGTGACAGCATAATCATCTACTCACTTTGAGCATGTGAACGTGAGCTAGTCTTCATTTCTCTTGCTTTGCAATGTCTATGTGAACAAGCACCAACAGTCAATGTGTTTCAACAGTTTATGGGGTTACCAAATAATGATTATATATTTGTTGACCTGCAAAACAGCCTATTTTTCTTGTGGAGCAGCTGATCAATGATGTTTTGGAAACTTTCGTTTGCATTGAGGCTTACCACATTCTTTTCTTGCGTAAATCTGTGTTTTCTCTATTCAATAACTTCCCCCCATGTGCTTTTAGAAAGTCAATCAAATTTTCTGTCTTAAAAACAGCTCTGCGTTACATAAGAATTTTTTGGTCCTCTTATGCTTGTATCCTATAATCAATTTCAGGTTCTGCATAGAGCTTAACTATTTCAGTAATAATTGTCTTCTGCAAATTTGTATACATCATTGCTTCTGCTGTTTAATAGATTGCCTGCATGAGAAGATTTCAGGATACAAGGAACAACTTTTCAAGGATTTGGAAGGTGAAACTAGAAAGGTGTTGGAACTAGGTATTGGGACGGGGCCAAATATTCAATATTATGCTACTGGTCCAGATGTTACTGTATATGGAGTAGATCCAAATAAGCAAATGGAAAAATATGCAAAGGCGGCGGCACTAAGGGCAGGGCTACCACCATCAAACTTTTACTTCACGCAAGCGGTAAGGTTGCCTGACTGGTTGGAGTTATTACTGATTCATCGAGATCTTTTCCCTTTCTTTTGGAGTCAACTGAACAGTTATTTTCCAACAGTAGCTTGTGGTATTCCTCAACTGATAGTTGTTCATCATCTCATCAACTGATAATGCTTTACCATGGATACTACCGCAAGTCATGTCTCTTATGTGGATGTTACCTTAACATCCTTTGCTGAATATAAGTCAATATAGTTACTTTACATTGTCATAATAGAAAAAGATATCTGGGATGGTTTCCATAACAGATCTAAATCTGAAGCAACAATTATCATCCATATTTCGTCATGAGCATAAAGCGGTCGAAGTTGTGACACTTTTATCTTTGAATATTGTAAGTGCAAGGATATTGTCATCTAAAGCTAAATTTTACAGCTAGATCTTAGTACCGTAGATAATTCTTAAGTACCATGAAATTTTTGAGTTGTTAGCTGGAGGAACAAACATCGAACTTGAAAGCTGTAGAAATGATTATGAACAATCTTTTGATGGTTTCCAAATTTAGGTGCTTAAAGGTCTGAAAGACATAGTTTCTTGATTTTAAGCGTCGTCAAATGCCTCATTGTCCGGAAAATATAATTGAGGGAAGTTCATGATTTCTTCCAAATTATATTCTCTCTCTCTGAAATATTTTCAGGTGGATCCTATAGAGTTTGTATAATAGAGAAAGTTCCACTTGTGAAGTTGAACATTTTAGTCTTAGAACTTTAAAATGCAGTCTTTTTTTTTTGTTTTTTGGGGTGCAAGTGATCCTTTGCATTCTCTGTGAGCCAGAGACTTGCAATATAAGTGTCTGCAAGTTAGGCCATGTAATGCAACATCTTCAAGAATTTCTTCCTTGTGGCAGTCAAAAGCTAGATTTTTTGTGTCTGATGGTGCATCCGTTTGATAAATTTTATTATTGGCTGTCAGTCAGTGAGAGCACTTTAGTATTGAAAATCAGCACGCAGGTTGGAGAAGGTTTGCCTGCTGAAGATTGCAGCATGGATGTTGTTGTTGGAACACTTGTGCTATGTTCTGTGAAAGATGTTAATGCGACCCTAGAAGGTACCAATCTCTCTCATTTCTTCTTTATCTATTCATGACCATGCACATTGATGCCAATATGTACTTCAGACATGCTTTAGTTTGGGTGTCATTTTTCCACGTACAAAAAGGAAGTGGTTTTATTCATTAGGTTTCAACATAAATACTCTGGCAGCACATTTATATTATGTTTTAGTCTACGTGGTATATAGAGATGAAAAAACACTTCTGTTCTCTGATGGAATGATTGGAATGGTAGTCAACTTGTCTAGTTCTTTATGACATTTTACAAACTGATAACGCTTTGCCCTGACTTGATGAATAATGTGGAGGAGTTGTGTGCGAGACGTCGTCAGCTGAGTATAGTAACATCATTTGCATGTCTTGGCTCATAACCCTTCTGCTGGAATGTGTGTAGATGCACTTAATGGGTTAGACATTGACATGATTGGTGAACATGGATGGAATAAAATTCATCACTTTGCATCTTTCTTCATTAACCAATCTTGGTTCCAATTGTATCTTCTTATTTTTCTGGGGAAAAGTATATTTCACACTAATGTAAAAATCATTTTAGTCAAGAAAGAAAGTATTAGTGCTCAAGAGGTCCTGTATAAACCTTCCTTCAAGCTTGAGGACTGCCTATTCTGCATTATAAGATGTGATATACAATAGAGAATCTAGCAGTGAGTGTGCTCTCATGTCTTCGCTGCTTTCATTCTCCCAAATTTGTTTCTGATCTCAATTAACTGCTTTTCTATTTATCATAATTGTGTTTCTAAATTGAATAAATATTTCAGCTATGCTAACTTGGAAAAGTTATCGATTTAATAATGCTCTTTCAATAATACAAGTCCTTCCTTGCGTTGCTTCTGCACACCCTTTTTCTCCTCTTAGTGTACTGTTATTCAATTACATGGTCCGGTGTCCTATTTCCTGATGAAACATTGCAGCTACCATGCCAATCCAAACCAGGCTGTTGGCTTTCTGTAGTTTGTCTTCTGAATAACCTAGGAGGCTAGTAAGGTTACATTCTAGGTGACCTGTAGCTTGCAAAAATCAGGAACATCTGGGTGTTCGTGTATTAGAAACTGCGGCGGTAGGTGTGAGGATTTTATCTTATAGAACAAACTCTATATTCTCATTTATATACTAATATACAGAGGTGCTGCGAGTGCTAAAGCCTGGTGGACGGTTCATCTTTTTGGAACATGTGGCTGCTCCAGGTAGCTGCTCGTTGCTTTTCACATGAGCCAATTTAAATTCAGCTTTCTTTCTATTGTACTTCATTTTTACAACTTTTCAAGAGTTTAAATTTCAGATGGCACACCACTAAGGCTCCTCCAAGGCATCCTTAATCCTCTACAGAAATTCGTCGCCGATGGGTGCCATTTGAACAGAGAAACAGGAAAAGAAATCTCTAAAGCTGGATTCTCAGATTTGGACCTTAACATGTCTTTTGTGCCTGGTCTCTCTTTCCTCAGCCCTCATGTGTACGGTGTGGCAATCAAATAGGTAAAGAACATATGAACAAAGGCACAAACTATTTGCTCAACCGTCTATGTGCCCAATGGTTTGGATTGGAATAGAATGTACTCTTAACCATGTGTGTTTTTTCATCTGTTCAAATATTTAGATACAAATGGAAATGAAGAAAACTTGATATCGTACCTGAATCTAAATTCAGAATTTGAATCTGATTTTTAAATTCACATCTTATCCCAATCTGACTTTTAAATTGAATCCGAACCGCACTGTAATATGTTACGAACCCTTAACAGACTTCCAAAATATATGGACATCGGATATAGGATGTTCATTCAAAACTAAATCTGAATCTGGAAGTGATAGAATGTCATCGCTTAAGTAAGGAGATGTTAATTTTTTTTTTAAGCAGTTCGATCGGATGGATATCAAATCGAAATCGCATTTATTGAGGTCATTTACATCCCCATGTGCGGAGCTTTTCAGTGGGAAAAATTATCTCGATTTGCTTTATCTGTGTCGATCAGAACTGCAAGTAGCGTGCGCACATGAAGGGTTGGCGCACTGTTTACCAGAGTCGGCGCTTTTGCCAAGTAAATAATTTCTTATTCTCTTAAACTTTGAGAAGAAAGGGTAGTTTAATAGAATTAAATCAGCTTGATTACGTTTAGGAAAATTGAATAGCGCTCACTTAGCGATAACCAGCAAAGCTCTCCTATTCTACTTAAGTCAATGACGTCACCGCCTGCGTCAGGAAAAGAGAAAGCCGGTTTGACAGTCACAGCTGCCGTCCCCTGCAGGATTTCCATCTCACATGGCTTTGAGAAGGAAAGCGAAAACGGGGAGGGACTATGTTGCCCCGATGAAACGAGGTAAAAAGAAAAAAAAAATCGTTGAGATAGTGAAGGTCGGAGGTTTTTGTTCAGCTTGTTGTCCCTCTTCTCGTGGGCCTGTCGATGATTCCCTGCAAAAGCGGCGGGCCAGAGAGAGAGATGGCTTCCTTGAATTGTTTGCAGGGCTTGGGATTCACAGGGAATCCAAATCCCTGCTGAACGATGACGAAGAATTCCGAGAGGAATCCAGGTTCCTGCCGAACGATGGCGAACAGTTCCAAGTGGAGGGCGGCGATGGAGCGTCAAGAGGGCCCGACGAACCCCGGAGGTACCAACCTTCCCGTCAGGGCGGACAAATGTGGAGGTCACCGTCAGGATCTCTGTGGGTGCGCCCGGCCACTCTTCCTCGGCGGCGCTCCTCCCCTGATGACTCCTCCCGCCACGGCACGCCGTTCACCCGATGCTCCCCGCGTCGACCCAACGGTTCTTCTCCCTCCCTCACGCTCTCTTTGTCGCTATGGCAGTCGTAAAACGGTCTTCTTGAAAAGAATATTTTACGTAATGTTTGGTAAAACCACATTTTACTGTTACTACGGGTTCACAAATTCTTAGATATTTTTAAAAGAACCGCTTCCAGGAGAAAACCTGCGACCGGTGATTGGAATTGCAATTTCACCTTTTCTTTTTTCTTTTTCCCTTCGGATCGTCAATTCGTCATCGTACCCTTCCTATATCCTTCACATTTCCACAATGTTTTCCAATATTTTGATCATTAGTTATATGCACTGTTCCGCCTCTCCCTCTAACTTACTTATTACTGCCTCCCCTTTTGATTTAACTTCTTTCTTCTTCAACAACGATGCATGAAATGGCCTACTTCTTGTGATCTTTTCTTTTCGAGATGGAGGAGAGAGATCCCCCAACCCCTAGTGATTTTTTTACTGCATCATAGAAAGCAAACCTAAACGAGTAAACGTTTGAAGAATATTTTTCATAAACGAACTCAGATTAACGTAGCAGCAGCAGTGTGCTTGAGAATTAGGGCGATTGGCAACCTTAAACCTACGGTGGGCACCGGGCCGGGCCACCGGTGGGGGCTCGGGACCCAGCCTGGTAGGAGCTTGAACCGGATGGGCCAACTCGAAACCATTAAAAAATGTTTTTCATTAATAATATATGTTTATTATTAATTTAATATATTTTATATTAAAAATTTTAAAAATAAGTTTTTATTATAATCAGGCCGAGCCCAAACTCAGCCCCGAGTTTCGGACATCGAGCCTTGATATCCGCCCCTACAATAAATCTGAGATGTTAGGAGTACTTTTTTTTAAGGTTCAATTTACTTCTACCATTTCGCTTCAACCTTACAAGAATTGATGGGATGGGAATCTCATTTCTTTTTATTGGACCCAAACGAGTTCTTCTTCAATAAAATGAGGTCCCCAGGAAAGGAAGTCTGCACGTGACATGCCAACTTTTTTAACGTCAGAAGTTGTCAAGTGATGGGCTCGAACTGAATCGAGTTTTATCAAGTCAACTTAAGTGAACTTGAACTCGAACTCGGCTTGGTTAAATAAACAAGTTCTTAGGAAAACTCCAGCTCGACTCGTATGTGGAAACAATCAGCACAAACTCGGACTTGAAACAAGTTTAACCGAGTTGAGTTCAAATTACTCGACCTGGTGTTCACCCCTTATTTATTCTAGAGTTGCAGGCGACTCACAGACTCATCCCTGCCTGTCTCATTTCCATTACAAGTGCACATCTGACATTCTATTTTATGTTAACCATGATTAGTAATTTACAATAGTCATGCATTTAGGAATAGGCTTATGTGATTAGAAAAATACTTCAACAGAATTTTATATTAGTTTATTTCTTACTTTCGTTTCTCATGTTATCTATTATTTTTTGAAGGAAAACAATTGCACTTAATGAAACTTAATTTTAGACTAATTTGTAACACACAAAGGGGTAGAAATGACTGCAATTACTCAACCCACTCTCACACAGGCCACAAACTTTCGGTTTGGTGAATCCCAATCTACCATTTGTTGGCCCCCTTATACGTCCCCAAGAATCATAACCATTTTAGATATAAGATAAAATTCTCGGGATAGTATAATTTATCCCCATCAAGGCACAAATGTCCACAAATGCAGGACAAAGGTCTAGGCGTTGAACTATGCTTTGATATCACTATAATATTCTGGTTCACTCTTTTCCGGAACACAACTTCTAGTTTGGTGGAGTTTAACCGATGAGTTCCCGTCTCAAAAGGGTGCCTATGAAGCAAAAGACTTCACTATTTAGCTAGCCCCTTATAAATTCCCCAAGGTTCATGACAATCTTAGATATGAGTTTAAACTCCTTTGTGTAAGGCCCTACATTTTTTTGCATAAAATAAACAAATAAGTGAGATCAAACAATTTTGGAGCAAAGTAAGATCGAACAATTTTGATTCAAAGCTGTTTTCACTATGTATTTACCCGACTGAACTAGTTGCTTAGTTTGATGTATACACGTATGTGTCATAATAGATAATGATATCAACAAATATTCTTTGAGGAAAAAATGTGATTTGGATCAATTCAAGAAGCTGTCGAAAATGTGGCGGGTTGGATCAAAGTATTTGAAATAGACTCGCGACAATCAAGGTATGAGAAATATCCTTACATGATAAAACATGTAAGTAACGTATATTCTGGACTGGTAATGTAGAATGTTTATATAGATTATTTATATGCATATATGGTATTATATGCACGGAAAACGTTCTTATACAAGAGGAATGTGTAGGTCATCACATGCTTATGGTTTTTGGTGAAAGATGTTATGTTTGATTGATGTAAACAAATTTCTCTAGAATTCACATGAAGAAGGCTACACATGCTGAAAAGTATATATTGTATGAAACATACAAATCTATTGCAGGTTACATGAAAAATTTTATGGTATGTACGAAAATTGTGTGGTACAAGCGAAAATTGTATGATACATGCAAATCAGTACAGTAACATTTGAAATTTGTATGGTACAAGAGGCGTTTCCTTATCCCTCAGCTCGGGTGCTTAGAGGAGCTGGTGTGCTATTTTGGCTGAAGTTGGGTGGTTTGGCCCTCTTGCGATTGCAATGATGTGTGATATCTCAGGAAACTTCACTACAAGTTACCCTTGATTTAATAGATCACTGGTAAAGATATGTTTTATTCTGATTATACATTACTCACGGGATCTCTACTGATGCTCATCACGACAGTCATGATAAAGTTATATTGTCAGTCAATCAACTATTGGTTCAAATAGTTGATTGACTGACAATATAACTTTATAAGCCATGAAGTTTTGAAGTGAGTTACGGCTCTAGTGCGTTTGAACCATGCAATATTTGTGTGGCAGTGATGAGTTTTGGCTTTGTTTTGACACAATTTTGGATCGTCATATTTATGTATATTACTTTGCTGAACCATGTTTTATTGATATTTGAGTATTTCCCATACTCAAAGAAGTCTGACCCTCTCACCAATATTTTCTCAGGTAGCTTTGATTAGCGTGGCCTTGATGACCACATTTCTTGATGTTGCATTGGTAATATCTTGGCACTATTTTGAATCTTGGGGTTTGGTTGAATCTCCGTTGGGCTGGGCCTAAGTATTTTTGTATATACCCTAATGAGTCGTCTAAACAAGCATTCTATCTCATTTTGTATTTTATTCTGAACTTGTCATAACTCAAGTTTATGTTTTAGCATAAAACCTTCAATTTTTACTTTCAGATTGCCACAGTGAATTTGTCAAAAGAACATTAAGGAAGAGATGATTTTGTTAATAGCATATAGATAAGTAAGGCAAGAATTCAAAAAAATCAGAAGCCTATTTCATCTTCTCTAAAAAATCTTTTAGGTGCTTATTATATTTTTTTTCCACAATAAAAAACATTTCTTTGTTTTCATATGCAGGCGATAAATAATAAGCCCTAGTGCCAACTGCCAAGTAGGACCTACAGCCACCATAACCTTTTAACTCGCAAATCTGATAAGTTATGACAACAAAGCAGTTTTTTTACGAGAATAAAAATATCTGTTAGCACAAAGATTTATATACTTCACGTTTTTGAAGATTTTGACATGTACTACTTTACGTGCGATTTCCTCAATGCATTTTTTCTCTATTTTTTTCTTAATCAAATCATCATTCTAATCTAGGTTATACTGAAGGAGGTTCATCCACCAAACCCTCAATGGTACGACAAATTGTTTGCTTGGGCAATGGAACATCTTATGGAGTTCCACCGGAAAAAGGTGAGTCATGGTTGACACTTCAAGTTCAAATATAAACTCATTGCCTAAGGCTCTTGAATATATTTTCTTCTTTCACAAGAAGACTATTTAGTTTCCTTCTCTTGGCTACTTAGTTCTGCTTGATTCTTTACATTAGTCATGGAGTTTTCTCTTTTTTCCTTTGTAACTTCCTTTCTTACGGTGTCCTGAAACTACTGAATTTTTATCGTTTCTATTGTTCTACACGGTGTCGTAATCCTGTCTGAGAACCAACAGACTCATCATGAATTCTATCCATAGGTGCTTGAGCGATATATTAGTCTTAAACATTTTCTATACAACATTGAATTAAAATATTAGATAGCTTAACTTGATTTGAATTCTAGCATTGATGTGGAACTCAAATATGACCAGGATGGGGGACGCCATCAATAGAAGCAGGTTCCCTTGCATTTTTATAAGCAAATAGTCACCCCTCAGCACTGGGACAAACTACTACTTGGAACAATTCTATTGCACTTGCATAATTTTTTTCAGTGCAAAATATGCAAGAAAAGTGTTGTAGTAAGTCCCCCGTTAGTGTAAAGATTTTACAAATGAAGATCTTCACAAAGTTTCTCTTCGAGAGTTACTTTCAGTGTCTCTTCACATCAAAATGTCTTAATCATATTTCTAGTTGAAAATTACAAGTCACTTATGTGATCAGTCCTGCAAGAACCTAGTGGACCAAATGAACAATGATGGATTGAATTCCTAGTTTTGTTTGCATTGACACTGACGAGTACATCTGCGTTTTCTCTCTTCAATAACCTCCCCTCAAGTGCTTCATGAAAGTCAACCGGAGTTTCTGTTTAAAAAACTGTTTTGCATTAGGAATGAGATTTTTATGATGCTCTTGTGCTCATATCCTATGGCCAATTTAAGGCTCTGCATAGAGCCTAAGTAACGTCTTTCAGTAGTAAATGTATTCTACAAATTTTTACACAACATTGGTTCTGCTGTCTACATGAAAGATTTCAGGATACAAGGAAAAACTCTTCAACAGTTTAGAAGGTGAAAATAAAAAGGTCTTGGAGCTAGGTATTGGGACAGGGCCAAATATTGGATATTATGCTAATGTGCCAAATGTTACCGTATATGGAGTAGACCCAAATAAGCAAATGGAAAAATATGCAAAGGCGGCAGCACTAAGGGCAGGACTACCACCATCAAACTTTTACTTCACACAGGCGGTATGGTTGTTTGACTGGTTGGAGTTGATGTATTGATTTATCTAATCTGTTCCTTTACTTTGGAGTCAACAATTATTTTCTGACAGACTCTTATTTCTCAACTGATAGCTATTCATCATCTCAGCTCATCAGCTGTAATGCTTTACCATTGACACTACTGCAAGTCATATCTCTTGCAGGGATGTCATCTTTACATCCTTTGCTGAATATAGGTCCTGTACTTCAAAATTTTGTAACCAGAAAAAGTCATCGGAAAATTTTCTTTTAAGCATGGTCAAAAACCTTATTGTCAAGAAAATCAAGTTGAGGGAAGTTTGTGATTTTTCAAAAATTATAGGCTCTTTTTGAAATATTTTCATGTTGACCCTTCTATAGGAATTTTCATATTAGAGAAACAAAACGTTCCAGTCTTAGAATTCTAAAATGCATAGAGTTCCGCTTTTTTTCCTCGGGTGTGAGCGATCAGTTGCATTCTCTGCCAGCCACAGACTAGCAGAACAAGTGCCTTCAAGTTATGTCTTGAATGGTTTTCTTCCATGTGGGAGTTTGAAGCTAGATTTCATGTCTGATGGATCAGTCATTTTGATATTTTTATTATTGGCTTCGCCCAGCAAGTCTATGAGAACACTAAAGAATCGATAATGTAGGCTGGAGAAGGTTTGCCTGCTGAAGATTGTAGCATGGATTTTGTCGTTGGAACACTTGTATTATGTTCTGTGAAAGATGTTCGTGCGACCCTAGAAGGTACCAATTTCTCCCTATTTTTCTTCTTAATCTATTCATGGCCATGCACATCGACGCCAACATGCACGTGACACGTCAGTCATATTTTAATTTGGGTTGTCATTTTTCTAAAGACAGACAAAATGCGGTTTTCGTCACTATGTTTGAAAAGAATTCTTGTAACACATTTACGATCGTTTTTACTCTCTGTGGAATAAAGGCCTGTGAAAAACACATCTTTTCTCAGATGGAATGGAATGTATGAAAATGGAAGTTAACTTGCCGAACTCTTTATGCCATGTAAACTGTTAGGGCTTTGCACTGACTCGATGAATAATGTAGAGGAGTTGCCTGCAAGATGTCATCAGTTATCCTCAGTAACGTCATTAACATGTCTTGGCTTGTAATCCTTTTGCTCAACCATGTGTACATGTCCTTAATGGGTTGGACATTGACATGATCGGTGAACTTAATAGATGGAATAAAGTTCATCTTTCTGCATCTTCATTAACCAATCTTGGTGCTAATTTTAACTTTTTCGTGGGGAAAATCTCTTTTGCTCTCAAGTAAAAAAAGCTTTTGGACAAAAAAGAAAGTATTAGTGCGAAAAGAGGTCTTATTTAAGCCTTGCTTCAAACTTGACAACTGCCTATTCTGTGATATAAGATGTTATATGTCATAAAGAATCTAGCAATTATTGTGCACGATAAGCAGTACTCAGGGTTCTCTTTTGCTCATCTTGGTGTACTGTTATTCAATTACATGGTTCAGGAGTCTTGTTTCCTGATGGAACATTGCAGTTATCATGCCTTCCTTAATTTGTCCTCTTAAGCTAGGAGGCTAGTCGTGTTACGTTCTAGGTGACCTGTAGCTTGCAAAAATTGGAAGAAAGCTGGATAATTCTTTTGCATAAGAAACTGAGGCTGTAAATATGAGGATCATATCTTGTACAACTAACTGTATGTTCTAATGTATATACTACTGTACAGAGGTGCTGCGAGTGCTAAAGCCTGGTGGGCGGTTCATTTTTTTGGAACATGTCGCTGCTCTAGGTAGTACTTCTCTTTGCTTTCCAGCTGAGTAAATTCACATTCAGCTTTCTTTCTGTTGTACTTCGTCACTGTAACTTTTCAAGAGTTTAAATTCAGATGGCACACCACTAAGGCTCCTCCAAGGCATCCTTAATCCCCTACAGAAGTTCTTTGCCGATGGGTGCCATTTGAACAGAGAAACAGGAAAAGAAATCTCTAAAGCTGGATTCTCAGATGTGGACCTTAACATGTCTTTTGTGCCTGGTCTCGCTTTGCTCAGCCCTCATGTGTATGGTGTGGCAATCAAATAGGTAAAGGGCATGTGAACAAAGCCGCAAACTATTTGACATATCAACAGTCTGGGAGCCCCTACACTATCCTGCTGATTGCGTCCTCGTGGCATTCTTTCAGAAGTGAGAGGTGGTTCATGGTGCAAGATTGTTTTATCTAATAATTAACATTAGACCAGTTTCGTATTGCTCTCTCATGAGGAAGCATGACATTAGTGGAAGATGCTGTTGTTGTTATATATATATATGAATGCTGATATCTTGAGCGCCCAAAGTGGAAAACGTTGCGCATTAAACACTAACAATTTGAGGGCGTGAATTTTATTTGACGCCGTGAAATTGGTTAAGGTACTGTATCGATGAGAGCATTTGGGTATTGGAGGAAGATGAGTAGTTTTAGTGGGGGTGGAAAACTGTTGCTGATACCCAACAATTGAAAGGTGAGCAGAACTGCTGGCGTTCTGTGGCTCTGCTGATCTGTGTTGGGTTAAAGCCGACCTGGGTAGCCTTTGGAGTTTGGCCAGACTAGACGAAGGAGATCGGTCTCGCCAAGGCTACCAGAACCGATGGCGTTTTGGACACATCTTGATATGGCCTGTGTGACAAATAAGGGCCGTTTACCGGCCAAACCTGCAGATACAGCTTTTATTAGCTGCTACATTGATAAGTAACAAAAGATCTTTTCTTTTTCCCTGTTTAACTCTTTTGGCCATTATGGCCCCGATACAGGCCGCTGCTTGTCGGTGATTCGATTCAGATGTTTAATGATTCTGATAGAATTTGGAATTCAGAAGCCGATATTTGACAACATTGGGTTTCCCATCCGACCTAACAAAGAAAATGATCGGTGAGCGGATGCATTTATTATTTTGACATGGAAAATAATGGAGTTGTTGACAAACGTACTGATGATAACGATCACCAACTTCATTCTTGCAGGCCAGCAACTCCCCAACACTCACCTTGTTTTAATCCTTTCTAGCTTGATTAAACATGCATTCTTTCCATCTTATATTATGGTAATTAAACACGGGTATGGTGGTATGTCTATGTTTGAGTGCGACATCGACGTCGGTCTTCCTTTCTTTTTTGTGTTCATCTTAATGGCGTGGAACGTTCATCTACCACACATTCGCTGACTCAGTTTCTCTAACGAGGGAGAAACTCTAAGCAAGTCTTAGCCGGTGTGTACTTATACAACCATGAGAATGCTTTTAAAACTAGAGACTGATGAAGCTTAAGTGGAAATAGTTTCCGGATGCCTTTTTTGAACGTACAGCAAAGCAGAAATTTGAAGAAAAACGTCAGATCCATTCTTCCAGGCAAACTTTCTTCCCCCTAGAATTTCATCCCCTAAAGACATGACATGCTGCAAACATATTCTCTCGTGTTTGATTGGTGTGCCACGGGGGTGCACGGGCGAGCCAAATTGCAGGATACCCTGAAGAACATATCCCAAACTTAATTATGAAACCCCCAGTCAAGCAAATAAGGTTTTTAATGGGGTGATAGGGATGCAAATCTACCATAATATAGTTGTTGCTCCAAGTGGAAGTGATTCAAAAGCACATTGGCAGGATCATCACATCCATTAATGAAGACTCATAGAATCCGGGGTGGTGATGTATCATACTCAAGTGGGAAGATTGACAATGACAGATGAGGATCCTTGGCTCTTTAAAACTTGACCCCATATGCCTTGATGCATCTTGATGGAGACCTCTGGAATATTGCCATACTATTATTGGGCTTCTATCCCTTGCTTTAGCAAATAGACAGTTTCATGTGGGTGTGTCTATCTTGGCACAAAGTTTTGTGCAACGCGAGCCATTTCTTTCCACAATCGTGTTCTTTTCTAGTGGCTCACGATCTTACGTCCCGAACACCAGATTTTCCTTCTAAGTCATTTCTGTAAGTAAAGAACTCATTGCTCCGTCAAATCTGGTCGCCCCTCTCCTCTTCGTTCCGTCTCACAGAGTTTCTACAGAAAAATGAAACGACTGAGAAGATCACTTATCAGAATTCCCTGACGCCAGGATGATGAGCACAAATCGGAATGGTCTCACGGTGTTGTGCTCTTATGGTTGTTTCGTGGTTCGGCCTACTTTTCCACAAACACAGATAGCAAGCTGAAATTTTGATACTTAAAAAGTGGGAAAAAAATATTGCGTTTAAGTTCACATAAATGATGAGATCCTAAGCTAATTTTAGGACAAAAAGCGGGTTTCACGGTGACCGTGGAGAGGGGGATGGGCCAGGATCGTGGGAGGGGGACCCTCCGCTCACCGAAGATCAACGGTCTGGATGTCAGAGGAAAGATTTGGCGCTCTGAGTTTTATAGAAATGATTTATGTTGATTAATTGGAGCTAAAGGGATAGAAAAATAAGTAAAAGGGGAGAGAGAGAAAGAGCATGGCTTCCGTACACTGCGAAAGAGGGGGCTTCATCTAAGGCAGCCACTTCGTTCCTCAAGGGCACCTTTCACGTTCTTCCTTCTCCCTTCCGTGGAGGATTTTTGGGGGTGTCCTGGAGTGGGTAGATTAAGGCTAACGTGGAGAAAAGCTTAAGGTTTGTCCCCTTTTTCGTTTGCTTCTCCTTTGTTTCCTGTTCTCGTTTTCCTTCGTTCTGAATCATGTAGATCGTCTACTCCTTCAGGTTCTTTCAATTTACTGTGGCAGTTATCTGCAATAACTATCTTTGTCCCTTTCTTCCTCCCTTTCCTGTTATGTTTTTTTAGAGACTTTGTGTTATTCAGCATGTTTTGTGATTATCGGCCATTCTTCCCCCTCCCCACCCTTCTTTTTCTGGTTTTTCTTGATTATTAAGCTTTGGGTGTTGTTGGGTTCAGTGATTCGTTGACGAGGATGTCGATATCCCGAGTGAATGTTCTTCCTTTACCTAAGTATTTGACTCCTTCTGATCTCACCACATTTTACTGGCATAGTGTCAATTCCTGTTTGTAAATTATTTCTCTCTTTGGTATCACCTTCCTTGTGTTTCATCATTTAAACCTGTTCTGCTTGATGCGTCTTGCTTGTTACCCTGGTGCTTCTGCTCTTTTTGGGAAACTGTGAGAGGATTATGTCTACGTTTGAGAACTGAATGAGCGTTAGGTGTCACTCCTTTTAAACGTTTCTCTCCCTTTGTAGGTTCTGCTTGTCTACTTCGGCGTGCACGTTATAGCTGACAAAACTTTATGATATGAGCGGCAATTTAGCAGCATACTCCCTAAGTGGGTGCGAGGTTGGTATTATCATTTTATCACTGATAGATATTTAAAGTTGGTGGACAGATGAAGCATTGTTTGTTAAGGAGGATGACACTGATTTCTGCTTATATTAATCATCTGATGGTTTAAACTCTTATTTCCTCGTAAATTTAGTTGTAAAGCACTGAGGAAATGATCGAAACCATTTGTTTTCAACAACACTTTTTGTACACCTTGATATTGTTTGGTTTGTGGCGGTGTTTTCCTCTATTAGTCCTTTTAATCTTATGTCTGTGTTGCATCTTCACAGAACTGCTCTGGGTGAAGACTCGAAGTCTTGTGACAAATATCACTTCTCTCTTTAAAACCATTGGGACAGAGTTCTGGCTCATGACCTTCTGGGATTGTTGAAGAAAAGCAACAGAGTTTCTATTGTCATGAATAGTTTATGAACCGTACATCACTTGATATTAAAAGTATTTGTAGGGGCTGCCAAGTTTGGTAAAGTTGCACAAAAGATAGCTAAGACGGGTTCACTTTGTTGTGTGGCTGCAAGGCCACATGGATCCAATGCAGGAAGCCAACGTTGGTCCATGGGTCCAAACGAGCCTTACTGGCAAACAAACTCAAGCTTTTCACCTCCATTATCAAGCAGGTGGGATCAAATGTTTCAATCTGAAGGTGTGTCACACAGTGCTCGTGGAGGCTTGCAGCTTTATGATTCATCACAGTCTTCAAATAGTAAAGAAAGCAGAGGCTGGGTGAGAAATGACCAGTTCCCCTGTCATCACTACTCTGCATCTGATGGTATTGTATCCCAGTTTAGCAGCCCATCTGATGCTCCTCAACATACTGCACCTTTGCAGGGAGTTGGTGTTGATTCTATATCAACTACACTACAAGGTACCTCATCATTAATCCAATGTGTGCTTGTTTGGTAGTTGAACGTGACTGTCTGTGTTTTATGCTTCTGCTGTTACTTGCTGTTTGTTTCTAACTACATGTTTGTTTTCTATAGTCATGGTTTTTGTGTGGGCGCTATGGCTAATTTTCTATCTAGTAAATTCTTGACCAATCTCTTATAAATATTTTAAGATATACAATATTGAAGGACATATGAAGGGTTTAGATAGAATTCCTGTGGCCTTTTCTACCTTGCATGCATGAAGCCCTTCTGGACTGATTGATTATCATTCAAGTACATTAGGGATTCTTCAATAGCTTTCTTGACCAATGTTATAAAGGGTGTATCATAACATGTATCAGTTGGGCTGACCTATACGCCATGTCATAATGTATTATAGTGCATCGTAAAATTATTTTTTAATTCATAAAAAAATAAAAAATCATAAAAATATAAAATTCAGAAAAAAAATTAAGAAAAATAATGAAAAATGTGTTCTATATGGAAAACTCATCACACACATAATGAAAATTCATGATTCATCATTCATAAACCATTTAACAACATTAAGAAAATAAAATGAATATCTTCATAAAATAAATAGAAACCTATCCTAAACTTTAGGAAACAATAAAAATATATGTGAAACTTGGAATTGAGAGATTGTATGCCTTTTGTAGGAGAAAAAACATAAAAATTCTCTTTTTCCAAACACGAATGGGTTTCCCACGATCCACTTTCCTTTCAAACTAGCAAGTTCTCCTTCAAATCAACAATTTATTTGACAATTTCTCTACAAAACCAGCAAAAAAGTCTCCCTCCCAAAGCTCTTAGAAGTGTTAGAAATGGAGGGAAAGAGGTGTTTTTGAAAAAATAAATTGACCAAAAGGGGTGTAGTGCCCTCTTCTTAAAATTTGCACCGTATCATAAGATACATGCCATGTTTTCTGTATCGTATGATATGTACCGTGTCCTATGATGGACATTTTTAATGTGTATTGTGGGTGTATTATATAGATTTTGCCGACCTGATACATATTGTACACTATCGATAACACCGTTCCTGACATTCATAAACAGTGTTTTAACTATTTGTGCATTATAGAATGAAGGTGATTGTCTTCTTCTTGTTGATGATATCATTTAAACTAGGAGTTGCAAAAGATCTGTCATGCACCAAACCAAGAATGGCCCGTCCAGCTTTTATAGTAAAAGATGTAAAAAGCTTGAACCTTTTTGGCATTGGAGTTGGTAGGTTTGTGATCATATTTTGTTGGTGTGCATTTGTACATGTGATGTATTTGACTTACTATTGGGTTGTCCATCATTTTTCCCATTGTAGTTAAAGTGATTACTGTTGTTAAGGTATTGTAATGATGGTGGTAATTGGACTAGGTGGTGGAACTCTTGAAATTATTAGTGGGCATTGATAGCAAAACTGTTAATAATGTGGGGCTTATTTGTTGCCTACAATAACAGATTAACGCTATCATGAGGGAAAAGCTGAACCTGCCAGTGCCTTGTTTTTCCTTCCAAATAAAATTTCAAGGGAATGAAGTCTATCTTGATTAAATTCTGTCTAAATTTTGAAACCTATCTTTTGGAGCTTGCACAAAGCAATTTGCCTGGTAGACTGAGTTACTGTCTGTCGTTTCCAGTTGGTAGTCCTCCTCAGCTTTTTATTTTGGGAATCATCCATGGTTGTATCCGTTTTCTCCCTAAATGCCAAGCTTGACAATACTCATTGTGTTGTCAATTCTGTGAATCACCTTCATGGCAGTTCGCCACATGCAGACTTCAATTCTAAAGATCTGAAAGGTCGTGTTACTATCCTATTATTCCTATTCATATCATGTTCTTTGGTTGTCAGTTGGCTTTTTTTTTTTTTTTCCATAGGCCATTCATCTCTTTTCCTTGATCTGGATCTGATGGTGTGCCCTAGGGCCCTAACCCCATCTGCTGATAGTTAATAGGCTGCTAGCCATGGGCTTCTAGTAACAGATTCTTTGATGCATATAAGATGACCTTGATATGGTTCCACTGAAGCTGAGGATCTCTACTATATAATATGCAATGGTAACTGTTGCAGAGATTTCATAGGACCAATTACACATTTTCTTGTTCTTGTTATATGTTCAATCAACAAACAATTATCATATCCAACTTCGTGTTTCTTCTTTCTCCCTAATGGTAGACTCTTGATCCTTTTCACTTTCTCCCCCACTTTCTTATTTCCTTTTTTGTTGTCTGCAGGTGTTGAACTATAGTGTCCAATGGATTGGGGCCATATCTTAGTGGTTTTTCTGTTTTCTATTTTTGTGGCTGTCTGGACACTATTGTCCTTGTCTTTTATCTGTTCTAAAATTCTAATGGTGCATTTCGTGGTAATAGTTTCTAACAATACAGATTTCATATAGCCTGAAGAAACTCCACACATGCACATGGTTTTTTTTTTTTTTTTTTTTTTTTTTTTTGTAAGTGTGGTCGGGAAAGGCTTGCCATGTTATACATTCAATGACTGAAACAATGCCATAAAGCTTTAGAAGGTGACTAATGTAAATGCCTAAATATCTACTATATGAGCCATAGTAGCTATTTGACCAAATCATATTCCATCTTTGACATTTCGTTGCATGAAAAGAAGCTTGATCTGATGGACTATATTGCCATTTTAATTGCTGGGTTCTAATGTCCATATTATATCCTGACAGAACCAGCATCCAGTTCACTTCTATTTCCTCAATCAACGGAGGTAACATCTTGCTTTTCCATTCTTATTTGCTCTATGTAAAGAATGCTATAGCTTTTCTGGTCTTGTTTTCTTGCAGGGACACTTTGGCTTCAGGACTTCAGCAGCTCCTAACAGCTGCAGCTCAACATCACATTCAGATGCTAGTGAGTGTGAACACATGGGGAAATCGCCAACCCGTTTCTTACCCCGGAACTTTGCAAGTCACTGCTCCTTTATGTCAAAATCTGTCCACCCTCTTTCTTTTCCCAACCAAGGTTCTGAAATTGAAGCTCACGTTTCAAGTATTAGCAGTAATACTAAAGACAGAGGGATAACCTCTAGCACTCTTCATTCAGACTCCAAGTCTTCTCGAGCATTTGATGAACCTCAGCCATTGCTAGGTTCTTCAGATTTGAGTGCTGGTTTTCAGCATGATGGTCTCCTGCAGAGCAGCTCTAGTAGCATTGATTTTACTGACATCTCTGACCAGTTTGACCTGGAGTATTTTGGGCTTTCATGTAATATGTCTGAGTCTCTAAGATGCGGAATATGTGAAAGATTATTGTCTCAGAGGTCTCCATGGAGTTCTGTTCGAATTGTTAGATGTGGTGACATGCCTGTTGCTGGTGTTCTTTCCTGTAGCCATGTCTATCATGCAGAGTGCTTAGAACATAATACCCCAAAGTTTCAAAAACATGACCCTCCGTGCCCGCTTTGCGCTAAGTCAGATGAAGAGATTAGGGCAGTCCCTGAGCAACATGTTCTAGGTTCGAGGATGAAGAGTGGATTTCCCAAGCTTAAGTCAACTGTTGAAGATGATGCAACATCATCAAGATCTTGGAGTTGTGGACAGTGGGGAGATTGTGTTGAAGGAACAATCCAAGCACCTGTTCGTGGGAACTTGTCTTCTTTGAACAAACACCATCTTAAGAAGCAGTGTACAAAAAGGGGGAACTCCAGCAAAGATTTGCCAGAATCAGTCGTGATAAAGAAAAGGGGTTTGTTTTCTTCCAAATTATTCAATGGCAGGAGGACCATGCATCCATTTGCTGCTAGGGGGTGCTCAAGGTCAACACCATCTGTTCACTCATTGAAAGGATGGTGAAATCTAAATTGTTTGTCATTATGAAATTTCTTGTCTTTCATCGAACACCTTCTATCCACCACCATGACTTATGGGTCATTTTGCATCACCATAAGATTCATCTGAGGTCACATATAGCTGCTTAGGAGGAATATCTTCACATTCTCCACTAACCAAGTATGGCTTATGGAGTCACTGGTGGACATTCATGTGCTTTTTTGATTTGTTTATGCTAATTTTGGCCCTGATCAGACTATAAAGATCGGACGTGATGTTTACAATTCCCTGGAGATCCTAGTAACCTTAAATTCATGCATGGCACAATGAGATATAGATATGCAGATAGGCAAATACTGTCTTGGTTGGAGCATTACTTGTTGTCACTTGACAGAACTGTCTTCTGTGCAAGTTCGGTTAAGTGCTGGATGTTTGGGACTCATCGCACTATTTTGTATGTAAACTTTTAAAACCTATGCATCTCCTATACTATATCATGATACACAGTCCTATAGGTTTCATTTGCGGTTGGTGAAGGCATGTTTAAACATATTAACAATAAGAAGGAAAAGGTCCATCTCCACAAAAGGTTCCGATTTAGTGGGCTCCCATGCTATGAAAGAAAGATGGAATACACAGAACGTAATGGTCTCTCTTAAGTCGTGACCACCAGAGCTACATCTTAAAACTTTCGTGGTGCATACGAGTTGATGATGGATGCCAATGGATTTATGTCGATATTCAATTTCCTGTCCTCTTGGTCAATCAAGAACAAAAGGGAAGAAGGGTTTTTTTTTTCCCGACAAATTAGGTGGGTGCAGTTAAGTTACCAGTGCTGGAAGAATCTCGAGAGATATTGTATATGCCATCTCTCAGAGGGACTTTGTTTTCCTTTGTTCTGTGAATCTGTGGATGTGGTTCAGAATACCTTGGACTTAATTTTGTCATTATTCTACTATTGTAGTTCTGAAAGGCATCCCGATTCACAACTGATTGCGAGCCTAATTCAGTGAATCTCATACTGCTGACTGATGGAATTGTCTCCTTAATCTGGCTATTATATGTCATTACCTATTTTTCGTACGGTGGAACTGCCTAGAATGTTGGGGGCTAGTGCTAAAATTTGTTGGTTTAACCTGACCAGTTGGTACTTGAAAACAAAACAAATGTGTAGGCAGGTGCCACGGACAAGGTATTTATTGCATGTTGCATCTAGTGATTTTTCTATGCCTTTTCATGGTATCGTCGAGTCATTCTGTAATAGTGATGCTAACGGGCAGCACTGTGTGGAGATTATGTTCCTCCATGATAGATAATATGCTGGGTTTTTCCCTGCGTCCCGCGCCCACTCCTCCCAGGGGTTATGAAATGCTTGGGATTTCCTGCGTGTATGAGAACGAGAAATACATAACGTGCATCCAATTGAAGATTCATATCATGTGAACAGATTTGAAACTCTTGTTAATCACAAACTTTGGTCCATCAGCTCGTTCTTTTCTGCGCCACGTTTTGCTATGTGGCTGAGTTGACTACTTGGCTATGATGCCGAACCCATTAAAGCTTTGGTAAGTGTATGCTGTAAATGAATGCTCTGCCCGACGTTTGTAACATTTTGATTGTGTTATATAGATGTACCGCGGGGGGCTTGGAAGTTCAACCAGTTGATGACAGCATGAGTCCCTCTTATATGGGTTGATTAATTATTGCTTCAGCTTTCTCCTGATACTGACGCTGGGTTCTAGTCTGGTTTCACCTCATGGAGGTCTGCAGTTCCGTTACTTGTGTCTGGAGAGTAGTTTGCTTGTAGACTTTCTTGTTTCTGAGCTTGTAGACTTTCTGGAATGGGCGAAGTTAAGCTTCACAGAGGAGAGAGAAAATTAAGACGTCACTCTTTGGAAGTTTTTGTGCTAAAAATGCGCATAAGGATTTTACTGCAAACGGTTTCATCAATCATTTACTGTACATATGAGTTTTTGTCAATTCAACTCTCGAAAATGGGTGTTGGGAGGTGTCAAACATGCACGAAGGAAGTTTCAAGTTTTCGGCTTCATAGTGCAGGGCTCCTTACCTATTAAGTCGATCACAACTGATCCTTTTGAGTCAACTGAGGACCATATAACCTGTCCTCCAGAAGTACAGAGATCATTGCAAATACTTGACGATATAAATCTATATCTAATTACTGGCATCATCTGTTTCTCAATAAATGTCTTCTAGCCTCCTTTCAGCAATATAATTATGCAGGCTGTAAGGACAAGTCCTTTTCTCTTTCGGCCCCATGGCCTGCACACTCTAAGCAAAGCAATGTATCTGAGGATTCTGCAGATGCTACGGTAACAGTGCCATTGGTTAGTCAAACTAGTGAATGTTTCACAAATTTACTTGAAGTACACAAGTATTTCCGAAATGACTTGGGTTGACAGTGAATTGACCTGCAGTTATTGACAGAGGAAATTTTGGTGCTTTGCCGTCGGCTTTTGTGCTTAGTGAAGTTCCCTTGATATTTTATTACCACTCCTTCTCTACTGGGTGGGTCCAATATCCCCGCGTCTTTGGCACCATTAATTTCTCAACTTGGCCTGTGAATTAAGGCGCCATCAACCTCGAGATGGTGATTGTGCATACAAAAATGTTACGTCGAGAGTGGACAACTGCGACTTTATTTTGCTTTCAGTTTCTACTACGGCAGAGCTTAGATGGTGGCCGCTGAACTTGGGCACGGGCCTGATGCTTCGCCATCATCCAACACGAAAAATCATCAAAATGAATGAATGACAGATGCACATGGACAGCACTTTTCAGTTTTTACCTTCCGGCCAAAAGCAACAAAGAAAATTTCCACTATTTTCAAGCGCCCATAATTCTTGAAAAGGGATCCTCTTTGTGACATTCCTTATAGTGTTTAACGACCGTATGTACTTTTCATAAAATAAGGGTTGTAAAGTGAAACTCTATTAACTTGAAAAACAGAAACAGTTATCTGCAACATTTTTCAACATTACCTTCTCTCACTTATTTTATATTTTCACTGCGTTCAAATATAGTAGTTATTAAAAAAATCGCAGATGGTGGCCCCATTTCCTTTCTTTTTTTGGGGAGGAAATTGCAAGGAAAAGACGGGCTTGAAAAAGAAAATTCCCGCATTGCATGACAAACTAGGTGGTCCTAGATAGGGATACCGTTTCCCACCCAAGAATGAGAGGCACCCAATGCTCCAACAAGTCTATCCAAGAGGGGCAACTTAACTTGGTGGGAGTATTCATGGACGACGACGAGCATGATGGATAGAAATAGAACACTCGGATTGGGTTGTTAACGTCAACAGTGAGAGAATCGAATATGGATTGGATTTGTATCAGCTAATGAAAGTTTGGAGATGGATTGAAGTTCGGAACAGCCAAAAGGAAATAAACGAAGAAAGAAAACACCTACGCCAACACATCACGTGGCGTCGGCGCTGCCTCTGGTCTTCCCAGCTGATGCAGTTCCTCAAGTTAATCTGAGGAAAGCGCAGCGTAAGGCCAACACAAAGAGTGTGTGTATTGCTTTAGTTTGGAATTGAACACACAGATTTGGGAATTAACCAAAACCATGTCACTTGCATTGCCTCTATAAAACAATAATGCCTTGGGTCTTCTTGGGAGGCTGTTTGGCATTAGTACCATATTGTTTATGTCTCATGCAAGATTCAAGAAACACTCTTTAAAGTGTCTAATGAAACTAATCAATTTTTATGTTGGGTGCATAGGACAGTAATCCTAATGATACTGCTGCCAGACGCCCTTGAGGGGGCATAGCTCGTTGAGTTGGCAGACTTGCAAACCAATTCTCATCAGTGCTATGCTATTATCAATTTCTGAACGTGATAAGTACGCTGTCTTTCTAAACTTTATGAAATAAGGTGCGACACACCGAACTAGAGGAACATTATCCCCACCAAAAAAAAAAGGTACCCCACATCCAGGCTCTAACGCCCTCCCTAAACCCTGGAGGCAGGGGGTCGGCTCCTCGCGGTTGCCCTCTTGGTCATTTCCTTTCACAGTTTAACTTGAAAGCTAATCGAGCCCCGGCCCTGTGATGACGGAGGAGCTATTGTTATCGTCAATTTTGTTAAGAGTTTTCTTCAAAAGTACAAACTCATTCATGATCAGCTTGTAGACCCTTCCTCTGCAAAATAGTAAGTCGGTGAGCTGCTTGTGAACGATGGTTCACATCTAGAACGTGAGACGTTAACCAATTAATTGCTACTTTTTGGCTGGGTTTAGCCGCCCTATATAGAGGTATGAAAGATAGTGAAACTGAGTCGGTGCTTTTGGCAGCTTCAAGAATTCTGTGCCGCGCATCTCAATCTCATTCATGTGCCCAATTAATTGACAAACAGTGTGATGACGATTATGATGAATCAAAGATGATGGGGGGGTGGGGTTTCTTCCAAAGCCGCTTCTACTAACTAATACTGACGTGCGGGGTTCCGCAGTGAGAAGAAGCAGGCCCCTCGTAGATCTTGTATTGCTTTGATTTGTTGCAATATATTGATGTCGTGCTTGCAAGCGAAGCGAAGCGAAGGAGGCCGTTGATCGATTCGATCGATCAGCATGTATGATAGTGCATCAGTACTTGAGGGAGTGGTGTGTCTTGATGTTCCTTTTTTGGGTGTAGTGCCAGACCAAGGGAAAGGAAAGCTTTTTCCGTTTTTCGTTTCTAGCTCCATTATTTGTCAATCGTCATGCGGAGATTCATAAGACGTACGCGCAGTCACATACATACGTATTAGATGCACTCAAAAATACTACCGTTGTTGAGATCGAACGGTCAAAATGACCAGATCATGGTTATGGGTTACGAAGTTTCGAGTTGGCACTTAATTGAATTGGGTTGTGAAACCGATTCTGAACTTTCAAAGGAAAGATCCAAATTACATTACACAAGGATTCCTCTTGGTCTAGTAAGTTTGTGTTTGTCATATATTAGGATTCAGGTTCATTTTCCCTTACCAGATCCGACGAAGCCACCCTGGTTTTGCGTCGGCAAACAGATCGTAGTGTCAATATCCCTAATTTGTTTACAGAAAAGAGTAGGCAACTCTTCCTTTTGAGAGAGATCAATGTGAACAAAGAGTGGGCGGTCGAGTCCTATTCTCATAATGGGGACCATATTTTCCAATGTTCATACCATAGAAGGCCAATTTGCCTTATGGAAGATCAGGAAAAACCAAGTGATAAAGAGCGGATTAAGTATTAAAAGATTGCATGAGTGCCTTTATACCAAGTAGACATGTGGGTGATTCGTATCTGTCGGCATCATGAATGGCATTCCTTTTTTTTCAACATTTATGAGAGAAGTGCTATCATGCATAGTTATTTCGGCTGTCGTTTTTCTTGTAACGCATAAAGGGGAGATCGCCACAAGTAGTTACCGCGGAAGGTCAAGTATGGCAAAAGGGAAACTACAAGTAGCAGAAGCATCATGTCCACAATATTGATATGTAGCCGACAGCTGCAGTTGTATTTATTCAAAAATTTGCAGCTACAAATTAAGCGAGCTGCACTCATTTGACTCGGCAAACACTGACAGTGGGGACTGCATGGTGCTGCCCGTGAACCCCACCAACGTTCAAGCTGCGCCCAGTGGATAGATCGGGAGGTGTGGCGATAACCTCAAGATTGAAATTACTTATCTAACGGAGAAAAAAGAAAATATAGCTTTGATGAGTTTGATCTTAGTAACACGATTTTATCTTATAAAGAAAGGATTTGATCGTGAATAAATGAGTCTGCAAGAGTAAGATGAACTGAACAAGGACATAATATTTAGTACTTGAACGAGTATTCAAGTATTTTTCTTCATTTACAGACACTGGTGAACCTCTGTAATGCGAGAGGAAACAGACACACACACATATTGAAGCAGAGGATACTCCAACTACTGGATGTCGCTTTTTTTTTCTTTAAACAACGAGGTGGGTAGAGATACGGTGGCTGTGTGATAATTCTTACAGCACATGAATGAACTCTTTGGCGCACACATGCTTTTTTTATAGAACCAGAAGAAATTACAGAAAAGGAGAGACCCGTGGGAAATTATATATAGTGTTATTAATAATCTTCTGAATTTATTTGATGGATATATATGCAAGATTTGGTGCGGTTTTCAATCTTGGTGTTCTTTTGAATATCTGTTGTAGGTTGCTTTCCTAACACTGGTGCCTCAGGTCTAGACGGAATGCAGGTTGAGTGAAAGTAAAATACGAAGGAGGAGCTACCGAGATTTTTATTTCCATCAATTGACTCTTTGGGCGAAGCTACTTGTATCGGGTTTCGGTGTGCAACGAAACTAGGTCTTCCATAGATCACAGTACCATGGCAACCTTGTCTGTACAAGTTATATGTCTACAATATCATTGCTCCCGCTCCCCAAGTATCCACACTTGCATATATTGTAAAAACCATGACTAAGAAGTTATTATATTATTTGTGATAAACTTTACATGATATAAACCTAACAAGATTTATTTAACAAAAATGATATCACGGATCATCTCATCTAATTTAACTCTTAAAAATTAGTTAACTTATTAAGATGTCCATATTTATACTCATGATCTAAAGTTTGTATTTTGCTATAAATATGTATTATACACAATGTGAAAAACAAATATTAATTATAGAAAAATATTTTTTGCTTTATATGGGTGCAAGTACTGCACATAAACACCATATCATTGCGCACCTAAAGTAATCAAACGGACATTCGGACAAGCTAGGCAGTGACGGTTTGTGGTAGTGCCGAAACGTGGTCGTATTTCTTGCCAGTCACCCAGAAAGAACGCTGTTCGCAAGGGAAGAGAAGCTTGCACTGTTAATTGTTAGCGCCAAGTTACACACACACACACACACACAGAGAGCACAGCACCCCAGCCCTGCCTCTCACTAATTCCTTGCTCCGGCTTTCCGTTGATTGCGGGATTCATGGAACTTTCCTCCCTTTAATCAAGCCGGAGGACCATTGGTCGGAATCTTCCTGCTTCTACAATTCAAACTCTCCCTCTCTCTCTCGCTCCACGACAACATTAGCAAGTTGCCCAACTGCGTACTTCTACTCTACTCTAACCATATCTGAATGGAGAAAAAAAGTGTAAAGAAAAGCAGAAACCTGAAATTAAAAAAATGAAAACGAAGGAATTGTTTTTTCAAAAAAATTGAACTGCCCAAAATCTATTTGTTAACAAGAAAGTCATACCTAGTCCGACATTTTATTTTTCTAAAAGGTACATACATAATTCAACTAATTAAGACTATATAATATATATGTTGATGGTGTATCTTTAAGGACATGAATGTCCCGTGGGGAGCCCCAAGTAGACCTGGGCATCTCAAACCCTTGACAAGCCTTTAGGCGACATGCGTCTTAGACAACTTGTCCGAAACTACGAATTATTGAAATCGAGAGCTTCCCCTCCTCCCTCTTGTGATTAGATCGGATCTGTATACGGATTGTGTGGGACGAAGGAGACTCAGAAAATCTGAGGTGGGCAGTCCGCTGGATTGCTGCTGTCTCGAGATTTATGACCTTTCAACCTCTCCACAATCAGGGGGGCTACCGCGTGGACCTGTAGCAGCTCAAATCTATCGGTAGCAGATCGATTGCGCTGATCACGGCGCTTTAAAACCTTCGCTTCTCCAACTTCTAAATCAAGTTGGAATGCAGATAGTCAATTGGCACAAGTAGTTCTTGGAGTACTGTGGGCATTCTTAGAAGCTTCCTCCTTCAGACGCGTCCTCTTTCAAGGTAGTTAAGAGAGAGAGAGAGATCTTAATGTTGGAAAAAAAAAAGTCATGGGAAAAAGCAACTCTTAACCATTTTTTTTTTACAGGCTTCCAAGATTTTTATGTAACCTTCAATATTTTATCAATGTGAAACTGCTATCTTGAAACTATCAAAACATTTATTTGGTAAATGAAATTATGATGTTTTTCCCTCCCAACCTTATACGTATACTTAGGATATTCATTCTTCGCCAGGTTAGATAAAAAAAAATGGGTTAGAAACTTAGAATCCAACTGAAAATTGCTCGGTGGAGGAAGAGAGTCATAAAATAAGAGCTGACCAAGCTCGCTCCACTAGGTTCCTGACTCGCCGTTTGACTGCTTCTTGAAAATCTAAATTCAAATGACTCAGACTTGCAGGATATATATATATATATATATATATAGCTCATTTAACTGGAAGAAATCCATCACAGTAATTAATTGTTCTCCCATCATCAAGCAGGGCTTGAATTAAAAATTCTGGTGTGGACGTAAATTAATTAAGGACTAAAGGGTAAGAAAGCGACAGACACAAAGGCAAAGGAAGGTGACGCTGCATGCTGTGGAGAAGGCGAGGAAACCGAAGGATTTGGTCCTCAGTTTGTGATGCAAAGGCGTCAGCTTCTGCTTTAACTGGGAAAATTAAGCCTGAAAGTAGGTTGCGCCCCACTGCTAGCTGCTAGATCTGTACTAGCCTGATCACCGACGCTTCCTCCCCTTCTCATGCCCCCCATGTTCATAAAACATGTAGTTGCGCGTGAGACATGATCAAGTCTCGCTTCCAAATTAAAGTTTCCCAGCTCGCAGTTAATTTGTTGCTTTCTGACGTCCCCTGCAGAGCTTTAATAATGAAAGCTGATCAAGAAACTACACGGCCATCTCACTGATTCAATCCGTGATTAGTTAATGATCAGGGTAATCACGGGTGCCTTGCGTCCCCTACGTAACATTTACATTAAAAGTTACAGAAAGTATGCATTAAGATTCATTAGATTGCATAAACAAGCTAGATTTCGGGTATTAAACAAAGAATAAAGAAAACATACCCAAGCTCAAGCAGGACAAGCTTTCGGCATTAATTCTAAGATCTAGGAATGAGTCTCATGAGCTTGATATCCGTTTAATTAATGAGAAATGTATAGGGTTGCCATGCTACAAGTTTGACGACCTACGACATGCATTGAGATCACACAGGCCCAACCATGTAAGTGCCACGGATATCCATAGAGTAGCGCCCTCAATTTTTATGTTTTTTTTCCTTTTCTTTTTTTCTTTCTTTCTGGGCAGTTGATAAGAAGAGCTCTTAAAAAGAATTAAGCCTGCGCACATGTACACACCATACATACATACATAACGGAAAAGAACATTCAGCATCATAAGCATGTACATGGGCATTTAACTAGTTACTAGGGATCGACATTATATATGGGGTCCATAGAAGGCTGGGCCTGGCTCTCGATCGAAGACATGAGTACTGACACTGGTCCAAAGGACGACCGGCCGGCGACAAGTCTTTTGCATCCGTTCCTCTTTGTTCTGCTGATGCTGGAGAGATCCCCAGCAGCTACCACAAGATCTAGGGTTACTTTCACCATTATAAAAGTTATCATTTCCCCGCTTGTCACTTTTCCCGTCTCCCCTTCTTCTTCACCAACTGCTTTCAATTAATCATCCAAGAGCACTCCCTTCAAAGCAAAGCAAAGGAAAAAAAGGATCCAAGCTTTTTATGTAGGGAGGCATCCTAAAGACATAATGATACTTAACAAAGCGATTAGTTAATTAGGTTATGTTTTCTTAGTTGAATGTGAAATTTTTACCACTAAATATTGGGATAATACCGAGAACGAAGACGAAAACTCAAACAACGAAGACAAGCAACGTCGAAACTTTAATTTGACACTCTTTATTTGCTGTCTTATCGCCGGCTCACTCACAGCACATGTACTGGTGTGAAGGTAAAATTAACAAGCAATTAGCATGGTTGGCTAGAATGTGCCTCCTAGTTACTTTTGATCTTAACCGCAACTTGGTATCTGCCCAGTGCCCAGTGCCCTCCCCCACAAACGAAGAAAAAGGAAAAAGACTCGCGCACATAGTTTTGACGGACGCTGATGTGGGAGGGAAAATGAATCGAATCGGTCTAAAAAAAGTGGGTTTTGTCTCTAAGTCTCAACTACATAGGCATATGTTATCTACGTATACATATAAGTATAATAATAATGCTTATTTCTACAATTAACCAATCCAAAAAACGAAGTGCATCCAACTCATGCTTGTACACACTTTGGTGCCACGACGGGAACTCAATAGTCATCGTCGAGAGATGGAAGGGCCCATGAGTCGCAACGTCAAACTGTTATGGGTAGGTACATTTTTTTTGCGCAAATTATGGAGCAAATTATTAGCGCTTTTGGTCGCAATTCAATTCAAATCGCTCGTCTTGGTCATAGCCTGCCACCCAAGAAATGGATGCTAATTAACGGTCGAGATCGAGTTATTGCCAATGTGCGATATCCGTGAGTGAGCTGCAAAGCAATTCGTGTTCCTTTACGTCACTAGCTTTATATGCTTATAATTCTGAAAAAAAAAAAAGAGATCAATGTTTTTGTGGAGTTTTTCGGTTTTTTTTTTTTTTAATTTATGCTCATTCGTCCGTAAAAACTGTCAAATAAGGTAGTGTACTGAAATGCTACTTCTTTTTTCATTGTTAACCAAACTTTTACTTCAAGCTTTTATCTAACCGTTTTTTTTGCTAAAAAATTGCAAATGGTGATTCTTTTTTCCCTTAAAGCAAGATTACCAGGCAAAGGGTGGGCTCCAGAAAAGAAATCTCTCCCGTGTAAACGCTTGCAGTGGAATTGTTAACAGTGAGTGTGGGATGCATGTTCTTCCTATATGTTGTTTTATAATGGATGAGAAGGTACAAATTCTCCTTAGGTTAAGGATCATGCGGGTTTAATTTAATTTTTGCTCTCAATTCGCTGAAGCCAGGCATGAGTGAATTTGATATTCCTTCGCAAGCATAACCCCACAAAGAAATCGCAAGTGTGGAAGCTGGCTGTCGCCCGTCACATGGCAGTTTACAGCTTCTCCGCTTTCAGATGATAATTCAGCGTCATCGATATTCGACCGTACCACTACCCGGCCCCCTCTTTACTAGATCATATCTCCCGCCGACAATCTTTTTTAATTGTTAAGCCTCAAGGCGGAAGTGCTACCTGTATAATAATTTCGATGTTCTCCGTATCTTACTTGCACACTTAAATGTGCTAATCTAAAATAAGCCCATTTCTGCTTCTTCATTTCTTTTTAAAAGTTTTTTTTTTTTTTTTTTTTTTTAATTAACTGAGGACATTAAAGCTCTATGGTCAAAATGTTTTAAAGAAATAATCAAGACCTTCACGCCTTGTATGCGCTTACACTAACGGATCTGTTTCTCAAAGAGAACGCCGAAGGACATGTATATAAATATATATGGAGAGGGTGATAAGATAGCATGCGCTGTATTCCACCTTGAGGTGGTGATGGAGGGAGAGGAGAAAAGTGTGTCCGTTTCATAAAACAGTAAAGGCAGAGAAAAAGGAAAAACAAAAAACTGCAGGGTCATTAAGATAGATAGATAGAATCAGATATAAAAGATGACGGCTTGGCTTGCGTGTGACATCAACGTTTTTTGCTAGCTGTATGGTTCAGAGATTAATGCATCATCCACGTGCTGGTAACAGGCCTAGAGAGAGAGAGATGGGTCGAATAACATGGCGTTTTCCTTCCTCGTTTCGTTTCTGAGATTCTTCCATCTTTTTCTTGGGACGCAGCAGCACCTGCATTTTCGAGTGAGATAGGAATGCTAGCGACTCTTATCAGATTCAAGAGAGATCCATCCAATACGCAGACACATATATAATTCTTGATCTGTTTCAGGAAAGTCAAATTCAACGACTCATACGAACTCCTCCCCACAACACATATGTATAAACGACCTAGCTATCGAGTGATAAATCCAGGAAATTAACCTTACTTTACCACAGATACAGTCAAGCGCATGGGGAAACGTAAAGGTGTTTTTTTTTTAACTATTCAAGTACGTGGTAGCCTTTATATCAGATTCAGAAGAAAACTGCCATGTGACGCATTCAAGTTCACGTACAGTAAAAAGGCTGTACTACAAATGGCGGATTACAGAAACTTACAAGAAAATCGCTTTGTTTGCGGACGAAGTCAACCATAAGTAAATGGCACAAGTTTTTGACATGGATGGTAAGGAAGAAATCTAGGGCATCTAAAAATTTTAACCGGACGGGGACGGCGTAAGGTAACGTTAGTATGATCGTATGGGATGGTGAAAATAGGAGAGGAAGAAGGAGGAGGAGTATTAAAGAGAGCAGGGAAGTGAACCGGTGAAGTATGTTTAGGAGACCGGAAAAGGAAGAATACCGCTTTTAATTTGGTGGGGCCGCTTCTCTCTTTCATCACATGGGCGTCCCCCCCTCCCCAAAACCACGCGGTCTCCCCTCCAAAACCGCCGTGGACGGCGAAGGAGGACCGACGGTATCTTTTCAAACTTACAACTGGTCTGCATTTAGCTGCAGGTTGTTTTTTCTCCTTCCCTTTTCACTCCCCGCCAAGATCACCCTGCTTCAGTCAGCTGATGGCCTCTTGGATCGCAACTTCTACGGCCCGTTGATAAAAGAAGCGACCCGGCCGGCCCTACTCCTCCCCAACTTCTATTTATTCATCTTAACTTCCCCACCATTTCTTCCCACATGCACACTACCCTTCTCCTTTTCTTCCCGCCCTCCTGCTCCTTTACCCCTCGATCAACTGGTATGTAATCCCTTTCTCACATAATTTTCCTGCACTTCATTCTTCATCAGCAGTGCTGCATGCTACTGTATGACATTAACTTTTGGTTCCATATATATGAATAAATCTTTGTGTCTGAAGGCTGAACCTGTGTGTCTCTATCCTTTTCAGGGAATGGCGTCCGTTGGGATCTTTCTAGTCTGTTTTCTTCTTCCGCTGTTCCCGAGTGCTTATGGCTATGGATGGGGCTGGACCTCTGGGCGTGCGACCTTCTATGGAGGCGGCGATGCCTCCGGGACAATGGGTATGTGAAGAAAGAAAGAAGCATGAGAAATTAAGCTAGATGTGGCAGGTTTCTCATGAAATTCAGCGTGAATTACAAGTTAGCGTGGCCGAAAGTTTGTGTACCACTAAGAGCTTGTTTTTTTTTTTTTTTTCTTTTTTCCTTTTCGCATATATGCAGGTGGTGCATGTGGGTACGGAAACCTTTACAGCCAGGGCTATGGGACTAACACAGCGGCGCTGAGCTCTGCGCTCTTTAACGGTGGGCTTAGCTGCGGGTCTTGTTATATGATCAAGTGTGTGAATAGCAGAATGTGCCTTCCCGGTTACATCGTGGTGACCGGCACCAATTTCTGTCCTCCAAACTATGGCCTGCCCAACAACGCCGGCGGCTGGTGCAACCCCCCCCAGCAGCATTTTGACCTCTCTCAGCCAGTCTTCCAGCGCATAGCTCAGTACAGAGCTGGTGTTGTCCCTGTTGTTTTCAGAAGGTACGCATGTATGCATGCATGTCATGAGTTGCCTGCCACATTACATCGCATCTCCAGTAGAGTAGTCCACAATAGAATCATCAAAATTTTTTCCGGTTCCCATTTTTGTTTCCCGATGATAATGTTCATCATTCAGCACTGGTCGTTTTGCTTTTGTCCTCTGTTTCCTATTCCTATGTATTCACTCTTACAATACTTAACAAGTTTTCCTGCTCGCACAAGCTTACTGCTGAATTTCGATTCAATGACTTTTCAGTTATTCGAGCTTTGGTGGTCCAAATTAACCAAGCTTTTGGCTTTCCCTTTGTTTCTGTCTGCTTTAGACAAGTCCAACGCCACCGACACACTCACCAAAGAGGAAAAAAAGAAGGAAAAAGAAATTTCCGACGCTTGTAGTCGTATCTTGATAGTGAAAGAAAAAAGAGTAAAGGGGATGAGAAGTGTGGGGTCGAGATTTGCTCCCCTTGCTTTCTCTGCTTTTCGGTTTAGTCTTTTTCCCCATTTATTAAGCTTTACATGTACTGGATTCCAAGTTTCCAACCCCTCCCTTCTTTTTTACTTAGGGCAAATACAATCCTTGTAGTATTTTTTTTTTACTCCAATTTTTTTTAATGTACTAGACTAATTTATTTTGAAACACGATCAATCCCTCTCCCTGTTGTGCTTCAAAGCTCTTTCTTTCTCTGTCTATGGGTGTATGGTATACAGAATTGTGAATTCTCACTCGATGCTTTGGAACAGGGTAGCGTGCAGAAAGAGGGGTGGAATCAGATTCACGATCAACGGCCACGCTTACTTCAACCTGGTGCTTATAACCAACGTCGGTGGAGCAGGGGACGTCCATGCAGTTTACATCAAAGGGTCGAGGACCGGATGGCAGGCCATGTCCAGGAACTGGGGCCAGAACTGGCAGAGCAACAGCTACCTCAACGGCCAGGCCCTCTCCTTCAAGGTCGTCACCAGCGATGGCCGTTATGTGGTCTCTTATAACGTCGCCCCTCCAAGCTGGTCCTTCGGCCAGACCTACAGCGGTCGCCAGTTTTACTGAAACAAACTCACCATATATAAGCCCTCAGCTCTCCTTGGCATCCCCTTCATTAATCCGAGTCACATCCTCGAGCAAAGCAGTATGCAGTTAAAATTATTTATGTTCTCCTTAATGTTCTTTTCTTCCTCTTCCTCTTGGAAGGTGGCCTTTCTAATCATTCTTGACCGGTTAATGGTCATGCCTGTGTCTTAAGTTTGTCGCGTGCCCATTTGGTACTCAAGCGAAAGTGGCAGAGGCTATATTTACCACCCGCCACCAGCTTGCATATATAGATGCAGAGAGAAAAATAAGTGTTTTTCTTTCTTTTCCACCATATTGATCCCTGTATGAAGAAGGTCAAGATGGTAACGGTGTAAGCAGTTTTTCTCTCAATTCGTCCTTGGTATATTGAAGAAGTGGATGCATAAGACTGTATATTTTGTGGTTGTTTAATAAGGGAAAATGGTGTTTGGAGATATCTTGTTTCCTCTTCCTTTTCATTTCTCAGTGACTTTTCCCCTTCCTCCTTTCACCTAGCGGCACTTCGTTTTTCAATTTTATCACTCCAAAATTGTTCAAAGTGGCTTTTCATGAGCAAAAGTGACTAAGGACGTAATTATGGTTCTTGATTTAGTGGTTCAGAACCTGTGGCCAGCTTTCCGTGCCAAAGTTGGTTAAGAGTCTGAGCCTGACTACCTAGTAAGGTTATGAGATGCTTGAAATAATTGAATACGAGGCTGCTAATCATCTGTCATGTTGTCTGCTCTGAGAAACCCCCTGCCGGCCATTGGTGTGAATCATCAGCTCAAGCTCATGGCACTTGTCATGTGGAGTACGCACCTCTGACACCTTTCGTTAGAGTGCATGCATCGCTGCGATTAGTATTTCCCTTTTTTTGTTTATTAAGCTGTGTCAACAGTGGCGGATTTGGCGACCACCCTTAAAATTAAGGTGGAGGTTCTCTTAATTTTTACTCGAAGAGCAATAACAAGGAGAAATGCCATGAGGAAACTCTGTAGCTTCGAACCATATCATCCGAACAGTAGATATTGTCTCAGGGGAGCCAGACAACAACCTTCAAGCGCATCAGCAGTAAAAGTAGACTCGCCAGTTTTGACATACACATGGAATCATGCGCACGGGAATTGAAAGGGCCACTCATCCCATGCACAAAATGAACCAAGCCGGTTTAAGTTGCTTATTTTGATGGACCCAGGCACGAAACTTTTGCTTCAGCCTTGCAGCACCACCTTTTTTGGGTGTATCTATAATTTACGTATCAGAAGATTTCGATTACGAAATTATAAGATGTCAATTTAATCACAAACAGGATATTCTATCCACGTTATGGCTAAGGTGATTGACCTTCAAATTTTAAGCCAGGAGTTTAGTACGAAGTGCATCTCCATCGACACGATCTGCTCCTCATATTCTGCCCAACTTGCCTAACTCAAAGAGCACGACATTTGGTTCACCCACTTCTTGACATCTTGAAACACAGATTACCATTAACAGTACCTAAAGTTAGTAGAAAGTTCCTGTTTTTCTTCCAAAGAGGATTCAATTTACCTGGCCATGTACCTAGGGGCTTGAGACTTCCAAACTCATAGAGATCATCTTACTTTGATGACTGGAAAAGCTGGATCACGGTCTGCCAACGTTCCAATACATCCCACCTTAATGACCAATTGAAAGGTTGAAGCGAGCCTTTCTTCCTTCAGTACGAATCCACATAATAATATAGTGACATTACACTCGACCAAGATTTCAAATATAGCAAATTGAAGTAACCAAAAAAAAAAAAAGAAAAAAAAAGAAAAGGAAAAGGAAAATGAAGCTTTTGGACTTCGTTTCCAGATCAGTATGTAAGGGTTAATTTGTATCAATATTGGTAAAGCTATTTCCAGAAACAAATTTGTCAGCTGCATGATTTAGAGAATCGGCTGAATTGATTGATTAACAAACTGGCGAAATTTTATGACGAATTAGAATTAGAGTCATTTATGAATTGACGAAACTAAAATTTACCTCAAGAACACCTGTTTACAAAAATATGTTGATATTCTATGACAGAAAAGAAATCCATTTTAGTGAACCAGACCATTGTCATACTCATAAATGAAAGCCCACATATGCATAACTAATCATCAGGAAGTCAAGCCTTCACCAACTCTCACATCTATCAGGCACTTGTAGGCCCAATTCCGCTCAAACCCATACCTGATGCCTGTCAAATGATCATCTAAAAGCAGTATCATCTAGGTCCTTTACTTACAAGTTAATAAGAACAGAGATATTAGGATCCCTTTCCTACTTAGGTTTCATAATGCATGGATGTCTAAGACTACACAAACTCAACCTGTAGTAGAAAAGTGAACAGGTGCAGGCGCTAGCTTCTGTATAAAGACGCCCACAAAGGACGATTTGAAAACCACTCATGGGCATTCAAGCCAATAGAAAACTAATGCATATCAAGTGTAGTTAGTATAAATAGAACGACGTTTGAAATGAGTCTGTCCCGAAATACAGCAAAATCTTTGATAACAAAGTACGTCCATTAAAATGAACTATCCGTACAGTGTAGGAAGTCCCAAGTTTGTAAAGTCTATAAACGAAAAACCTCAGTTCGATTCCCTTTCATTTTTACTGTACTGAAGCAAGAAAAGAGGTATAACAATTAATTAAACCTCAAAACAAGTCATGTCTCCCATAAGCTTTACTGTAACAAGAATTATAGCTATATTAACAAAAGAGAGAGACAAACAGATTTCGAAAGCCGAAGAAAGAGCCCCTTAAAGCAGCAAATCCTGAGAGTGAAGTGACCGGGGTGGATCTGGCCAGTATAAACCAACCTTTGGGTGTCTGAGATAAGCACTCAGACTTCGCTTTACGGGGAATTGAGGAGATGAAGAGGGCAGCTTTGAGTACTAATGGCATCTTCTTGGTATGGTGAGCACCGTAAGTTACTTAGTGCAACATGGCAAATGGTTAAATTTCAGACTGCATTTCTACCTGTTCCATCTACTGTTTTCCTAATTTCGCTTTACCATCTTCTTTTCAATTTACCTTTCGTTTCAATGGTCTTCCGATAAACTGTAGTGTTTTTTTTTTTTTTTTTAATTTACGTATTTCTGAACAATGAACCACATCTCTATGGTCAGATTTCAACAAGAACCAACAAAATCGTGTGACAACCACAGATAGATCTTCTTTCTCTCTCTCTCTCTCTCTCTCTTTCTGCAGTTACAGGTATTGATCAGGTTAATGGGGCGAAATGCAGAGTCCACATTTTCAATGGAGACGTACAACTTCAGAAGTCAACCGAAAGGGTTTTTAACTGTGGCGCAGGTGATTCTTGATTCTCTTACTTGGACCTTGCACTTCAACTCTCAAAGTTAACATCTGCTGCTTGGGGCGGGGTGGGGTGGGATCAAGCAAAAAATAATACTAAAGAAGTAACAAATTTGGAAAAGCACTTTTTCATCTATTGCTGGTCGGGTGACACTTATTGAGCTTGTGGTTAGTCCTATTCCGCAATTCCTAATGTCAGATCACTTCATGCCCGCCAATGTTGTCAACCAAATCAAGGTCATTATGAGGAAGTTATTGTGGCATGATAGCGAAGGTCATCACAATTGTCAACTTACGATCTGAGTGGGCTCCAATCAAATTAGTTCTCGAGTTCCCATCCGTATGCATGACTGTTCTAGGTCAAACTTATGGCTTTGATATTGGATAAAGGCCTTCAAGTTCTTCGAGGATGGCAATGACGACGATGCTCTATCCCACTTGGTTCAGTTGGGCGACTACCTCTACGGGGAACTTTTCGGTTGCTAAGGTTTATCACTCTTTATTACCACCAGGCTTGGAATGGCTTCCAAAAGGCTATTTGTGGGGGGAAAGATCCTCTTCAGCATGGCTGATTGTAGAGGGAAAGAATCAAACTCATGATACAAAATCGAAGAGGTGGGGCTTCCATCTCCCTAGTAGATGTACCCTTTGCCTCGTTCAAGAGGAGTCCATGCAACATCTATTTTGGTACTGCCCGACCATGAATCATCTATACCCAACTGTGCGGAACTCGCCTAAGGTTTTCGTTATGAGACAATCTCTAGTGAGGGATGTCATCGGGTGTCCAAATCGGTGCTAAGGGAGAACGCATGAATATGATACGGAAAATCTGGTACGCGATGGGGCGTATGGTGTGCTAGAAACGATGCGGTTTATTATAGAGGTACTGTCAAAGTAGAGGTCCGCAAGCTATCAACAAGGATTCTCTGTGACGTAGACTGTATTATAAGACAGCTCCATCCCGTTGTTCGTTCTAATGGTATATGGGTTTGGTATTGCTTGTTAATGTTAATTAACATAAGAAGTGGCTAGCTGCAGTTAGTTTAATTCCCATGAGGACAACTCCCTGTCGCCATTTTGAACCTTAGAGACGAGAGAAAGGGTGGGGGGAGCCATGGCTCCTCGTCCATCGTGGACACAAGAGTTTGACATGGAACTGGTTAATGAAAATTAGATGAAATAGTCATCATCGTGTTATGATCTTCTGCATTTATGAAAACACAGGACTTGCGCTTCTTCTGCCCTCATAGGAAACAATATAGTTAAGATTAGACAAATTCGTCTAAAATGGAACCGTAATTCAGTGGGCATAGCTTTTTCTTAAAAAAAAAATCACCGAGACGACTTTCACCCATGAGGGCTCACTTTGTCAAGAGACGAATTAAAGAAGAATATAATAATGCAGGGAAACCCAGCTTCCTTTCTGAAAACGTGTGAATGTGTGACCATTTAAAAGCGAAAGTTAAATTGGATGATTAACTTACGGGATAGTGAAAACCTCCTCTCTTCTGTGTGTTACTGCATCACGCCCCCTTTTTCTGGATTGCCCAGATAATTGGGGCCATCATGAATATTTTACTAGCTAGAAATTGGGGACGTATCCACGTTGACTCCTTCTGGTTCGAGGTAAAGATACGCAGACAATCGTTGTACGATTAGGTGGCGAGGGTTCATTGGAGGGAGAGGATTCTCCAGCCGCGCAGAGCCATAGAAAGCGAGCGATTCCAGAGGATAAAGCCGGATAAGGGTGGGGGCGTTTCGATTGGCAGAGTGCTGATGACACAGGAAACGCCACCGTCAGATCTTCCCCGAGATCAATCCTCGCCGTCCACTGCCAACGTGGGACTCCAGCAACCAGCGGTGTTGGCACCATTGAAATAATAATACTTCAGGGTGGGGAGAAGCAGAGCTCCGGCAGCAATTTCCCTCCTCCCTCCCTCGCCAACCCAACTACCAGTGGGCATCAGAGCTTCCCGGTCGAAAGATCATGGCCTCCATGTCGATGCAGGCTTCTCTTGGGGGTTTCAGGCCGTCGACCTTCCTCACGGGACGCTCCGGCAGGTTGGCGAGGGGAATCGGGGCCCAGAGCTTCCCGTCGCTGGATCGCGTTAGCCCGTTAAAGGTTGAAGCCAAGAAGGGAGAGTGGTTGCCCGGTTTGGCGTCCCCTGCATATCTCAATGGCAGGTGTGTTTTCTTCTTCTTCATCTACTTATTTTCTTTTCTTCCCTTGAGATGGTTCGTTTACACTCATGATCTTGCACGACCAACTGCAGCCTTCCTGGAGATAACGGCTTCGACCCACTAGGCCTAGCAGAGGACCCAGAAAATTTGAAGTGGTTCGTGCAGGCCGAGTTGGTCAATGGCAGGTGGGCTATGCTCGGTGTTGCAGGGATGTTGTTGCCCGAGGTATTCACCAAGATCGGAATCATCAACGTGCCTGAGTGGTACGATGCTGGAAAATCCGAGTACTTCGCCTCATCTTCAACATTGTTCGTGATCGAGTTCATTCTTTTCCACTATGTGGAGATCAGAAGGTGGCAAGATATCAAGAACCCTGGCAGCGTTAACCAGGATCCCATCTTCAAGAGCTACAGCTTGCCACCAAATGAAGTTGGCTACCCAGGAGGAATTTTCAACCCTCTCAACTTCGCTCCAACCTTGGAGGCTAAGGAGAAGGAGATAGCCAACGGTAACTTCCCCATACGCACTATAAAATTAGCACCATCTCCTTGGTTAGTTTGAGCTTTGACTGCTACAATGACTTCGGCTCAAGGCATTCGCCTACTGGGCTGTGAGATATACAAGTCCTTATCAGAGTATCCGTGTCACTACAGTGAGGACATAATCTAACCTTGTGGCTGTTCTGCACATGCACTTGATTGTTCCAATCAGCAAGATTATAGGTTCCCACATAGCCCCATTTAGATCAGGTTCTTCAACAAAAAGAGACTTGAGATGAATAACTTCCAGCAATGACATGCTAGCCCCTAGCACTTTTTGAACCTGATCAGAGACAAAGGATCTTATGAGAAGTCACTTCAATTTGGATCCTCAAATTTTCATTTGTTGATTTCTTTTGCAGGGAGGCTGGCCATGTTGGCATTCTTGGGCTTTGTCATTCAACACAACATAACTGGAAAAGGTCCATTTGAGAACCTGCTACAGCATCTGTCTGACCCGTGGCACAACACCATCGTCCAAACACTTCGGGGAGTTTAAACCAAGCTTGCATTATGTGTATTCTTGCTTTTTCCTCTTGCCTTTCTGAACCTAAACTCATGGATGGCATGGCCATGCATACATGAGCTTGTTCATCAATTCAAAGGTGTAGACATGTACAATAAGAAAAACATGTTCATCAATGTACTGCCACCCAGTTCTGTCATCATAGACTCTGTAAGCTCTGGATTCTTCGCTCTATGCAGTCTCGTTTTTCTAGAATTATCATCCATCTCCTTGTCAAACATTTTTTTTATGCTGAAATGTATTAGAACCATTGTAACATTTTCTTTCTGGTATGGCTATTTGGACTTACACCGTTGGGGAGCCTAATGCAAGCTGCTCCAAACGGAGCCTGGATTCTTAGCAGAGTATTTTTAAGGGAAACACTTCACCTTGGCCGTCTCCATCTTTATGTTCCAACAGCGTATCATAAGCCAACTTAGCTAACTTTGGGATCACTTCCGTATATGTGTCAGATTCAAACTTGAAGATGGATGGCTCAACGAAGTTAAGCTCATGAATCATATTCCGTGAAGCTTAGCATATATCAACATCCAATCCAAACTTAATAATGACAGAAACTCCACCAAGTGACAAAATCATAAATCCAAGGAAAATTCTAGTGACCAATTAATTTCCATTCCCTGAAACCATTGAAATATACAGCAGCATCAAAAGAAAGAAACTCGCTTATTCAATGAAATAGGCGGTGTGTCACTAATAATAATGCATTTTATCTCTTTCTTGCAAAAAAGGACGAGGAAGAAGAAGAACCACAACAATAAGAACAATAAAGTTAGCAAATTCTAAAGCTGTCTATAAGACCAAAAGTCCGAAGCAGTTGTCGCTCAGATGAGCCCGTTATGGAGATTTTCACTCGGCGACGGCTCTCTGAAAACAGTAATGAGAATGCCTTGAACTATAGCCACAGTCGCCTATTGAAGGTAATAAACGTGCTTATTCAGTAACGACGAATGCAGGCTGACATTCTACCTTTCCATTATTTGGGTCAAACTCAGGAAGTTGAAAATATTTTACGCCATAGGTCAATCGACCAGTCGATTAGCAGCCCTTACACAGTTGGGAGGGAAACCAGTAAGACTTTTACCGGAAATTGATCTGATCGTACTCTCAAAATCATTTTCTCATGTGACCTTGCAAGCATGTGTACATTATGTAATGATCAATTCCTTCGCGGCAGCTATCAGCTTGTTGTTTGCAACGTTCTCCAAACATTTAAGTTCCAAGATAAGTGGATACGAAACAATGTGGACCTCATGCAAAGCATTTGGATGCCCATGAAGAAAGTCCAATGCATATAAGCGGATAGAAGGAAACCAATGACCAAGAAACTTGCAAACATTCATAAATTACTTTTCTGCAAGTACTGCTTACCTGATAATTGGTGAGGATCCATTGTGAATGACCAGGAATTCATGTCCTTCGCCAATATCGAACCGTGAGTTGCCCAACGTGTGTGCGCAATTCCGACGTGCCCGGATAGTACCTCTCCAAGTCCAAACCTGTAGAGTCCAACTCTGTGCGAACAAAATTGACGGAACAAGATGATCAAATTCAGTCGGCGGTAGCAGGAGACCCTCGAATCACCAGAGAAAGGTGTGGAGAAGAGGGTCGATTCGAGATCCTCCCGGAACCAACAAAGAAACTGCAAAAGGAATCTCAACTCCGACGATTATATCAACTGAACAGGGAAAATCGATCTGTAAAACGGAAGCAATGGAGCAAGCCCAATTCGAAAACCAAAGTACAGAGAAAGGGAAAACTCCCAGCACACACCATAAGTTCGAGATACCCATTAATCACAAACCTCTGCATACGGCTTCCACCAGACGATTGGGGTTACCTTTCTGCCGGAAAACTAGAGGAACCCGATAATCTGCAGGGAATATGAATATGAAGCCGCTCTCAGAGTTGGGGATGGATATGCTGGATGAATCACAACCCCTATGTTGTAGAGGTCGGAGTCCGTCGAAAAGGGCCTCGAGAATGTATCTTCTGCGCCTTGGTACATTGTAGTTTATGTACGCGAAAATCCCACACATGTTTTTCCTCTCTCAATCTAACAACAAACATGCAGATCGAAAGCTAGAACTAAAATTCATGAAGATAGAATTCTGTTTCGAATCCTTCTACCCAAAGAGAGCAAAAAAAGATTTCAACATCACTGGGTTTTGGTGTTCTCTCCAGAGAGAGAGAGGTTCTATAGTCCCGGAAACTGCTGACTTTTTCCCGGTGCAGCAGTTTGAAAATTAATTCCGCAAGATTCCATCGTCCGTCAGCCAGAGAAGTCGTCGCCATCCGTTCCGTCGCTCTCCTTTCCCAGAACTGCCGCCAAAATCCAAACGTCGAGCTTAAATCAGTGTATCAGTTGATTCCCTCTCCTTTTTTATTTTAAAATCAATTTACAATATTTTAAACTATTTTTAATTTGAATAAGAAATCAGCCCATCTCCATTTATATTTCATTCTCAGGATTTCATCGTCAAGAAATAATCTTGCACCTTTTTTTTCAACACGTTTTGTAAAAAAATTTCAGAAAAAATGTGACAACATTTATAATTTTGAGAAGCGCGAGAAAATATACAAAATAATAAAGCATTTTGGACACCTAAACAAGTGCCAATACATCGAAAGACAATGCCTAATATCAAATATTTCACCAAAAAAAACTTCGTTTAAAAAAATATCAACATTAGCTTTGTTGGTTGGATGGGAAAAGACGCGATGCGAATTCAGGGGCTATATTTTCACCTTATAGGGTGTGATATTAACTATTAAGTTAATAGTGAATTATATCTACCGCATGGTTGACACAATTTTAGGCCTGAAAGTGAAAGCAAGGATGAGTCAAAAGAGCCAAGTGCAGGTCTAACCCACCCGCTTTCTCTTATCCTCCAAGGTCGAAGCCGCCCCCCTCCTTTCTTTCCTCCATATTCAATAGGTTTTTTTTTGTTGATTTGAGGTAGCATCCTTATATTTCCTCCTTTTACAACATAAAAAGGTGATGCCCATAAGATTTGAACTTCTTTCATGCCTCCAATCAGTTTGCTGTGCGAACCCCACCTAGAAAATATTCGATATGGCTTATAGTTGGTTTCAGTCCAACCCATGGCAAATTTATTTGATTTAATGCACGAATTATAAACTTTGTTATTTTTTATTAAAGTATTATGTTCATTTAACTTTTAAAAAAATAACTTTTAATACTTTGTTATTTTTTATTAAAGTATTATGTTCATTTAACTTTGTTATTTTTTATTAAAGTATTATGTTCGCAGGAACACCACCGAGAAGATGAGCCAGAAAAGTTATTGCGTATATTTCATGAAAAAGGAGAATTATGAAAAGGCAGAGTCATTTCATTATGCCGTTACAAGCATATTCCGCCATATTTAATTTAGCGGTTGACCATCTTAACTCTTGGCATTAATGATTAGAAGAGACCGCTATGAGTGATAGTTTTGGTGCTTCCATGAGACGAAGTAGGAAGGAGCTTCCCCAGTTGCACTTTTCCTTGCCAAGCAAGGATCCCTCTAGAGCCTCGTCAAAATTGTAAGATCAAATTATATTTATGCCGCAACTGCATCAAGTAGGAATTTTCTATGCTAGTAAAGGTGCCTATTCCCTGACACGTGCACATTTTTTCTATGCTACCTCTCAACTCAACTTTCTTCTTGCAGCAAGCCGCGTTAGTAAAACCTTTTTTCATTGACCTTTTCCATGTCAGCGAATAGTGAAGTTCTTGTAGCGAGGACAAGAAGCCGATGGATCAATTTGTGCATCATTAATCTCAACGTGAAACACGAGATTCGTAAATATGTGGTGACAAAAGAAATATTCATTGTTCTTCTTTGCAATTCATAAAAAAAAAACAACGCAATAGTTGTGAATTTTTCACCTCAGCTTTTGATGGTCCGACACCCCAAAAGGTCTGCTTGCAAGGTACATGAGAGCAGATACAGATGAGATTATCTAAAAATCAGTTCAAGTACACAAGAACAGACTCTAGAATACCGCAGGCCTATTGTCATTGGCAAGAGGCAAGCAATAGCACCTTTGCATATGTACATATTGATATGTTGAAGATACTCGAACTAGTTGCAGTTTTTTACTGAAGTTGACCTATCAATTTGCTATCAGAGCTAATGTAAGCATGCAGTATCTACTCTCATGTCACTATTTGCAAACCTTTTCTGTCATTCTCTCAGCTTTCAAAAATTCATATCTTACTCAAAGGAAGAAGAGTAGACTAGCCAAACAAATTTATAAATCCAATACATCAAGCAGTCATACCCATGTTGGGTCAGACAAAAGAAATAGATGATGGTACAACGTAGACCATGTATGTACAGTTAGAAGTTGTATGACACGAACCATAGTCACGAAAAACTTCGGCCTGTTTTAAGCAACAAGGTTTTTTCTAGGTTATAATGCGGCAAGCTTGAAAGAAAAGGAAAAAATACAAAAAAAAAATATAGTCATTTTTTTTAAAAAAATAAAAAACTAAAAATGAGGGAAAAAACAAAATAAGTGAGAAACTAATAATACAAACATCAAAAAATAAGTATATTTGCAACAAATAAAAATTAGAAAATGAAAAAAAAAAACAGTTTGTCATTAAGAAAAATGTGAAAAAATGAATAAAATGAAAGAAAAAGAAAAATGTGAAAAAATGAAAAAAAGAAAAATGCAAAAAAAAAAACACATTTTTTCGTGTTTTTTAAGTTAACATTAAAAAAGGCGCTTTTTAAAATTTTAAATGATTATTTTATTTATTGCATTTAAAAAATACATGTTTATTGTGACTATGACATGAACATATATAATGCCAGGGCACTTGGGAATCAAAAATCAATCTAGTTTTAGCCCCATATCCAGAAAGCCAGCTTGATTCAGAAATATCGAGCAACATGGGAATGAATCCAGTATACGACAACAGCAACAATAAGAAGCACAGCCTAGAAAAGCAGACCTGTTGCACCTCCCTCACATACTCAAAGTGCTAGTACATTTCATAATTGCCATATAAGTCTATTCAATGAGAACAAGCAAATAAAAAAACAGAAGCCAAGATCTATGGTTGCCTCTAAAGGTGGTTTACTCGGACCCTTAGAATGCCAGGGCACTTGACCAGTCCTCTAGATAAAAGGGTTGCAGTAATGCCCATAAATGAGCACAATCCACTAAATACACCAATACACATCTATTCATATCTAGGCATGTAAATACATAGATTCACTACTATAACATGCATATATATATATATATATATATATATATATATATATATATATATATATATATATATATATATATATATATATATATATATATATATATATAAGCAACAAAGGTACAAGGGCTACATGCTGCACTCATAGCTAAGTATTCCCATACCTTATTGCTCTGTGCTGCAGTCAATTCAGTCCGCCAAGAAGGCTGTCTTTCCAAGGCAGTCTAGCACGATTTCCTTGCAAAACATGCATTTACATGTATAATTTCAGACCCACCAAGTAGAATTCTCCTTGCATATTATATATATACCTACCTATACACATTATTTATAAAAGAAACTATATAACACTTACCAGGGTCTCTCTAAATGTACAGCCCCTGATTTTTTACTGTCAGCACCCTAGCTCCTTCGCTTTCAAGATCCTCCAAGCCGCGGATGATAGTCACATGGACCAGTGCCTCTTTGCTCTTGATCTTCACCCCAAGATGCAGGAAACAAGGGTTCGCTTTCACTTTTCCCCAATTTCTAGTTGCTGGAACCCTAACCTCTATGGTTGCAACAAATAGTAACTTAGAATGCTGCAGTATAGGGTTAAATAGACCCTCTTCAAGGCCTCCAAAACTGCCATACAAATTCTTGCAGCCTCTCACAAAGAAAGAAATAACTTTTCAATTTTTCCCTCCTTTTAACATTTTCAGTTACTACTTCCAGCTAGGGATATGTTTAGTAACCCCCTTATTTCTTTCAGTAATTGCATCCCTTTGATACAGTTGACAATTTCAGTTAATTTTTAAGTCTAAATCTGCCATTTATAACCTGTGCCAATATTAATGTTTTTGCAATAATTACAGAAAAAGAAAATCATGGGCCTTACATTGCCTCATCAAGATACTTTTGCAGTTCTTAGGTCTCATGACACCCCTATTGTTGTATGGTGTTCATCGTATCTTTTCAACCCTAGTTCTATTTAACTATATTAATTTTTTTTTTCTAAAAAATTCTTGATATGCACCTCATATCATGTTTCACAATAAAATCCAACAAGATGACGGAAAGAGTCTTCATGACCTTTTTCACGAAAAGATTGTAGCATTTTTCATCAGTAAAAATCGAGAAGCTCCCCCATTTGTTCTCAAAATGCTGAACGAAGCATGACATTTCTATGAAAAATACACTTAAGGTTGTCTAACATTTAGTTAACGGTTCTCATCATGTTCTCGCACTTTTCAAGTATTGCATGCTTCCCATTGTCATTCCTTTTGTCTCTCACACAACCTCCTAAAACTGACTACTATACTGATGCATCTAGTTGGCCATGCATTGGTCGTGTCAACCAGTCAGCCATTTTTTTCAACTGCATCTAATTTACATTTTTAACTTGATGGTGGGCACGTTGCTTGAAGATCGTTGATCAGTTCTCAAGTCTTACAGGACTGCTTTTCCTCTTGTTGTATAGGGTACATCGCATCTTTTCCGCTCATAATGACACGATCACATATCATTTACACCTCATTCCTGTTTACACATCATCTCATTTATTAATTAGAACATCGCCCACTAATTTCAACCAATTTTTTGTCTTACCTTTCATCGTAAAAGAAACAACCATATCCAAAGGGCAACATTTCCTAAATTCTTGATATGCACCTTATATCATATTTCAAGATAAAATTCATCAAGATGACGACAAGGGTCTTCACAACCTTTCTCATGAAAAGATTGTAGCATTTTTCATCAGTGAAAATTGAGCAGCTCCACCATTTAGTCTCAAAATGCTGGAGGCATGATATTTTGTTGCAATCTAGGGTTCAGATCAAGAATCGGGTCTGTATCTGGTCTACTGGACAGATCCAGAAGATCACTATAAATAAGGAAATTGTGGTGCGCATTTGGTCTTCTTCACCAAACCAGACCACTTCTTCATGTTGCCTGCTGATGAGGATGAGGATCTCGCAGTTCTTGAATCCTTCTGCAAGCAATTGGAGGAAGTGCACCAAATGATGGACAAGTTCATGGAGGTGATGGAAAGGAAAGCTGGGAAGATCAAGCAGTCTAGAGAATCCATGGATAAGAGATTGGGAATGATAATGGCCCAGCAAAAGGCTTTCAAAGGCCTGCTGGAATAGTTGCTTAACAACATAGATGGTAGGGTGATCAGAACTGAGGACATTCTAGAGTTGTCATACAAGGATAGAGAACAAATAGCAAAGATAGTGTCTGCCTGTCAAGATGAAGAGACGGTTAAGAAGGTTTATCATCAACTCGATTTTTATGGTCGCAACAATAATTTCCCTCTCGTTGAGGTCATGAAGCAAGAGATTGTAGGAAGTGAAGAGGACCTACAAGAAAAAAATGGCCAGAAAATTGTTAACGTTGATGAAAAGGGCACGGGCCAGTTTTTACAGGGTGTCAATGAAATTTTGGATGTTCATTCATGCCGATTCAAGTTGGAAAAAGAAATAGTTGGAATTTGGAAGCACCATTTAGGCAATGGGGAACATTGGTTCGACCACCCAAGAAAGGCACCATTGCCCTATCGCCAATAGTCAAAAGGCAAGGTACGCATAATTTTTCTTATGATTATGTGAAGTTATCGACAAAGTGCCAAGTCACTTTGTTGGAGGCCTCACATGGGAATGGAAGGAGTGCAAAGCAGCCATGGAAACCACTATGGGGGAATGGCATGAACAGTCAGGCGATCAAGGAGGAGACGAGGCTGGCGACTCAAAGCAAGATGCAGGGACGCTTGGGGGAACGAAGATCTCAGGTACCATTATTTGATATTACAATTGGTGACCTTTTTCCCTTGGTGATTTGCAACCAGGTTCAAAAAAGGGGCAAGTTTGATGTCGGGCATTCTCTTACCAATGGCAAGTCTATGAGAATCAAGGAAAAATCTCATAAAGATCCGAAGGGCCCTTCGAGATCCAATTGCAAGGGTTTTGAGGGATATCAGACCATTGGGGATGAAATCATAAGCCGATTACAAGGAGAGGCGGAGAGGTTGCTGGTCCCGATGTCCTACTGGAATCTGGTTTACTGCGAACAATAGAAGGAGCCATCAGATTTGCCAATTTATGCTGCTATTGAGGCCCAAGCTATAGAAAATTCTCAACCGGGCAAGGCTAGGGAGATTACCCAAAGTCAGAGAAGTACTCACCTTAGAATAATGAGGCTAATTATACCAGTGTCCTGTTCTTGGAGCCAGAAATTGTCACTCCCAACCTTGACGGGATTGTCATTACAAGTTTGAAAATAATTCCTTTAATGTGTGAGGAAAAGTCAGGGAAGCACCTTGATGACGCTGACACTCTTTGGCATGGGTGCAGGGGCGAGACCATAATTTTTTTTCAGGGGCGGGCCAAAGGGTCCAACGAACTATAATATATTATATATAATATTATATATATATAATATATATAATATTATATATATATATGTATATAATATAGTATATATTATAGAGACTCAAACACTTTAGATAATATTTGCAAACCACAGTATAGTAGAAGTGAACATATGTCGTATATAATGGCCCACGTCATGAATGTGAAGCGCGACCTGTCCTACGGCACACAGTTAATAATTGCTTGTGTCATTAGCATAAAGCATGATCTGTCATAAACAGATAAGGTGCTCTATTTCTATTATAATGACGTAAGTGTGAGCAATGAGCATAAGGTGGACATACAAATATCATAACTCAAAATATAGCAAACAAATGCATCTATAAACTCCAGAACCAAAAAAATAAATGTTACTTACCTAAAACAAGCAGTTTTGTATTCTTTCTGTGTAACACAATCAGACTTTGCATCGAACATGTGTGTCAACAAGAGGTTTGACATCAAATTGAATATGATGCTTATGGAAGGTTAAAAATGAGAAGCATTGGCATTATGTATTGATATTTGATTCATTTATGATATCTAATGAAACTCATTACTCATGTCTCACCATGTAGATTTTAAATAGACAAGCATAAATGAGACTTTTCAAATCCGCAGTTCAAAACTGTTACTTTCTTGTGACATTGCAATTCCCATCATCAATATCTATTTTCTCACAATGTAGAGAAACAACAACCTTGATAGTGGCATCAGCAAAATAGTCTAGCACTAGAACTTCTAGCTTTATCTTTTAAGTGGGATTAGATGAGCAATCTGGGCAACAGTACCTATAGGATTCCATCAAAACAACCTAGAAATGGAGTAATTAGCTTCAAGTCTCTCTCCTTGAAACAGGAAGGTCTAGGACACTATTAGAAACATATAACAAGAATGGCTTGCCCATACAGTTCCAGGATGCACTCCCTACACGTGTGAGTGGAAGAAACAACAAAATGGGAAAACCTTCAGGAGGTTTTAATACTTGACATCATCAATGTCCTTCATACATGCATCTATATGAGATTACATATTCAAACAAGTTAAACAGTCATTGAAAAATTTGACAATTCGCCAGAACTCTTGTCGCAATTTTTCAAGCTCAGTGCTCTAGGTTTCAAGTTTCAAGTCAACAAGGATTGTACCTGAGGATTAAGAAGGTTGCTGGAAGTAACAGAACCAAGAATGGATCTGTTCAGCCCTTTTATATTCTGATTGTCAAAAGAAATGGTTCCACCAGGTTGGATAGATGCCTGATAAAGGATGTATAACAGTATAAGAAGTCACTTATGCACTAAAAAAATACTAGATTAAGAAGAAATAACAACAATTGAAAGCATAAGCATCATGAAACCAATAACCTTCCAGCAGCACTCAGGCCATACGGTATATAGTAAAGCAAACACAGAATAGTAAGGCTGTTCAGAGAAACAAAATGAAGGATTATAAAGATTGTGGGAGATCCATTATGATAAGCACGTGCACTTTTAGCAAAATAAAGTACTAAAGTCTTGTGGATTTACTGGTCAAATGATGCAGATATTTTGAAAGTAAACAAAGTCTAAAACCTCAGAGATTTAACTTTTATCAGCCAATGAGTCTCCCCTTCATGCATCTTTTAGCTCAGTTTTAAGCCTCAATCTCGCTTATCGAAAAACTGATTTTCATGGGCTGGTTTTCCACGAACAAGTTGTTGTTGAGGGGGTAAGAGCGACTGCAAGGAAGCTCAAGGTGGGAATGGATTGTTAGTGTTACTGGACCAGAGGGAAGACGTTAGCCATGCATTCCATCAACCCTTTCATGTGAAGGTTCGCATGACAGGTAAGTGGTACGATGATACATCGATTTTGCAAGTTTCAATCATGGATTGCTTTGACCATGGGCCTCTTAAGAAAAAAACTTATGTATTGAAAATGGAGTTCTACTCTATCATGGGTGATAGTTCACTCTCTTCACCTGAAGCCAAAATATCATTTATACAGTCCATATCATCTTTTTCTTACTCAAAGGTGAGACTAGTTGAAGCCGAGCAGTTTCACTTGTCGATGCTTACCTGTCCAACTCTGGCACAGGCCTTAATGCATGTTATGGAACATGCTGGTGGAGGAAGAGTAGTTTCCCATTCTTGTGGGATGGAAGATAAAAGCATACCCTGTAATTATTTTGTTATCATTGCATCTGGTCAGGACAGGGTAGACACGGGGGACTACCTTATTGTGGAAGCCTGTAGTGTCCCTGAGCATGAATTTGAAGACATGCCCAATGAAGAAACTATACAATCCATGATGCAAGGAGAAAGGGAGGGCGTTAAGGGTCTTGAGCAATTCAGTTGGTCAGAAACAACACCTTATTTGGATCACACACTTTGGCTTTTTCATCCTCAATTGACAACCCCATTATGCTGACTTGCCGAAACCCAAGGAATGGCTGCTCGCCATACTAAGTACACTCACTTGATTATGTGTAAAAAGGAACATCCAGGGATGCATGGTGGTGCTGATCAGTGGGTTAAATTGCAGGCCTTCAAGGAAGATGAATGCTTGGGCAATTGTAGAGCAACATACTTCTTCACACATATTGTCATGAGACACATTATCTTGGCAGTTGCATTTACAGCATGTACATGGGAAATGCAGCACAAGTTGGCAAGGAGGGACTATTCTACCCATCAGCGACTCCTACTCCGCCACTCACACCATTTACAGTCTTGCATTCTCAAATTAGTGGTATTGATTTTCTTAGTAGGTTACTTCCTTTGCGAGTTCTAGATGATCTAAACTCCTCCATCATGTATGGTAATATGGCAACATCTAGAAATTATGACAAGAAGGATGATGAAGATTGCGCAGCCACCTTCCTAGTATATAGGGCCTTCCATTTATTGGAGTTTGAAGATGTTTGTAAAATTGCAGCTGAATTATATGTTCCTCTTCACCGACAGGTCATACTGCCAAGTATTGAAGCTCAGGTGCAGAACACTGTGCTCTATCAGGATATTGCTGCACATGAAACTCTGGAGGCACTAACTGTTACATTTAGAAAAGTTCACATATTAATGGTAAATGGCTATCCTATAGTTGGGGAGTCAGAAACGAGAATCATATTGGATTCTTTAGCAAACAAGTTTCTTGACTGTATCAATGAGCTTCTTGCAATAGGACTACTAGCTCACAATCAGCGAGTTGTATTGATTCACTGGAAGTAGTGCAGCCAGGATTCATCGCTACTTATCCCCAACTGCATAGTTACTAGCGGAGATCACAAGGAGCCCTGTAGATCAAATGCAGCTCTTAAGTGAGTTCTTGTTGATGTCATTGACAGCTTGGCAAATGCAAGCAAGGGTTCTTTAATTAGTATGCTGAGATCAATTAAGTTGGTATTGGAGTTGCAATCTTCATCTTGTGGCACACTGACCACATGGACAGCACATAATGCAACACAACATTGGCGGGAAGGACTACCCTCACCTGACAATGGTTCCATATCAAACTCTCACACCTTGAGGACAAGCTGTTTTTCGAAGGAGGGAGTAATGTTACAGTCTAGGGTTCGGATCAGGAATCGGGTCTGTATCAGGTCTACTGGACTGATCCAAAAGATCACTATAAATAAGGAAATTGTGGGGGTCATTAGGGTGACTATAAAATAGGAATTTTCCTCAGGTTAGGGTCGCAGTAAAGATGTTAGGCCAGTGTGTGTGGGTGAGTGTTTTCTTGTAGCATGTGGATCTTAGCAGGTGGTGGCTAACATATTTCAATAGCGAAAAATACACGCTAAGTAGTCGAACACGTAGTTAACAATTTTCATCATGTTCTCGCACCTAGCATTGCATGCTTTTCGTCGTCAATTTTTGTTACACACATAACATCTTAAACCTGACCATTATACTAATGCATCTAGTTGGTCATGCATTAATTGTGCCAACCAGTCAGCCATTCATTTCAAACACATCTACTTGACATTTTCCACTTCACATTGGGAACGTTGCTTCATCAATATCCTTGAGTAGCTCCCAGGTTTCACAGGACTGCTTCCCCTCTAGTTCTATGAGGTTCGTCGTTTCTATTGCGCTCATGATAAGATGATCACTTATCATTTACAGCTCATTCCTTGAGCGTTCATTAAGTTATATGTCTCGCTCTCCCATGCCAAGACAATGAGGCAAGATGCACACGATTGTCAATAATAATCCCAAACAAAGTCTATGTTTGTTCATCTCTATTTGTTAGGAAAGTGCTCCCACATGCAGCATCCGCTCCTTTCCCACCACAACCAGCCGGCCATTTGTTTTAATTGCAAGCAATTGACATTTTTAAGCTTGATGTGGAGGGGGGGGGGGGGGGGGACCGCTGCCTCATCAAGATACTTGAGCAGTTCGTAGGTCTCATGGCACTGCTTCCCCTCTTTTGTTGTACGAGATTCATAGTATCTTTTCAACCCTAGTTCATTTTAATTATATGAAAATATTTTTTTTTCTAAAAAAATCTTGATATGCACCTTATATCACGTTTCACGATAAAATTCAACAAGATGACGGGAATGGACTTCATGACCCGTTTCATGAAAAGATTGTAGCATTTTTTATCAATGAAAACTGAGCCGCTCCCACATCTGGTCTCAAAACGCTGAAGGCAGAATGACATTTCCATAGCGAAAAATACACCTTAAGTAGTCGAACATTCAGTTAATGATTCGCATAATGTTCACACACTTTTCAAACATTGCATGCTTTTCACTATCATACCTTTTGTCTCTCACACAGCCTCCCAAAACTGACCACTATACATATGCATAATAGTTGGCCATGCATTGGTTGTGACAACCAGTCAGCCCTTTTTTTCATTTGCATCTAATTGACATTTTTAACATGATGTTGGGCACGTTGCTTCATCAAGATCCTAGAGCAGTTCCCAGGTCTCGTAGGGCTGGTTCCCTACTTGTTGTACAGGGTACATCGCATCTTTTGCACTCATAATGAAACGATCACATATCATTTACATATCATCCCTTTTTATATCTCCTCTCATTTATTAATAAGAACATCGCCCATTGATTTCAACCAATTTTTTGTCTTACCTTTCATCGTAAAGAAAACAATCATATCCAAAGAGCAATATTTCTAAAATTCCTGATATGCACCTTATATCATATTTCAAGATAAAGTTCGTCAAGATGACAGCAAGGATCTTCAAGACCTTTTTCATGAAAAACATATAGCATTTTTCAACAGTGAAAATTGAGGAAAGGGCAATCTTTCCAAAATTCTTGATATGCACTTTATATCAGATTTCAAGCTAAAAATCGTCAAATTTGAGTAGCTCTACTATCTGGTCTCAAAATGCAGAAGGAGGCATGATACTTCTATAGTAAAGAATACACGTTAAGTAGGTGAACATGTGGTTAGCAATTTTCATCATGTTACCGCACTTTTCTAGTATTGCATGTTTTTCATTGTCAATCCTTTTGTCACACACATAACATCCTAAAACTAACCATTATATCGATTCATCCAATGGGTCATGCAATGATTTTGTCAACCAGTCATCATTTATTTCAATTGCATCTACTTGACATTTTCAAATTGATGGTGGAGACGTTCATTCATCAATATCCGGGAGCAGTTCCCAGGTCTTGCAGGGCAGCTTCCCCTCTAGTTGTATAGGGTTCGTCGTTTCCATTGCGCTCATCATAAGACGATCACTCATCATTTACATCACATTCCTTTAACGCACATTAAGTTACATGTCTCGCTCTCCCATGCCAAGACAATGAGGCAAGATGCATACGATTGTCAATAATAATCCCAAAGAAAGTCTATATTTGTTCATCTCTATTCGTCAGAAAAGTGCTCCCACATGCAACATCCACTCCTTTCCCATGACAACCAACAAACCATTTATTTTAATTGACAAGTAATTGACATTTTTGAACTTGATGGGGGGGATCGTTGCCTCATCAAGATACTTGAGCAGTTCCTAGCTCTCATGGCACTGCTTCCCCCCCTTGTTCTATAGGGTTCATCGTATCTTTTCAACCCCAGTTCGAACTAACTATATGGAAATTTTTTTTTTCCAAAAAAATTCTTAATATACACCTTATATCATATTTCAAGATAAAATTCGTCAGAATGACGGCAATGATCTTCACGACCTTTTTCATGAAAAACTTGAAACATTTTTCATCAGTGAAAATTGAGCAGTTCCACCATCTGGTCTCAAAATGCTAAAGGAGTCATGATATTTCTATATTGAAAAGTATACGTTAAGTAGTCGAACACAAGTTATCAATTTCATCATGTTCTCGCACTTTTCAAGTATTGCATGTTTTTTGTTGTCAATCATTTTGTCACACACATAACATCTTAAAACTGACCATTATACTGATGCATCTAGTTGGCCATGCATTGATTGTGTCAACCGGTCAGCTATTTATTACAATTGCGTCTACTTAACATTTTTCACACGATGGTGAGGACGTTGCTTCATCAACATGCTTGAGCAGTTCACAGGTCTCGGAGGACAGCTTCCAATCTAGTTGTATGGTGTTCGTCATTTCTATTGCGCTCATGATAAGACGATCACTTATCATTTATGTCTCATTCCTTGAGTGCTCATTAAGTTATACGTCTCGCACTCTCATGCCAAAACAATGAGACAAGATGCACACGATTGTCAATAACAATCCCAAACAAAGTCTATGTTTGTTCATCTCTATTCGTCAGGAAAGTGCTCCCACATGCAGCATCCGCTCCTTTCCCATGACAACAAGCCAGCCATTTGTTTTAATTGCAACTAATTGACATTTTTTAGCATGATGAGGGGACCGTTGCCTCATCAAGATACTTGAGCAATTCCTAGGTCTCATGGCACCACTTCTCCCTCTTGTTGTGCGGGGTTCATCGTATCTTTTCAACCTTAGTTCGAATAAACTATATAGAAGTATTTTTTTTTATATGCACCTTATATCATGTTTCACAATAAAATTCAACAAGATGACGGGAAGGGTCTTCATGACCCTTCTCATGAAAAGATTGTAGCATATTTCTTCATTGAAAATTGAGCAGCTTCACCAGCTAGTCTCAAAATGTTGAAGGCAAGATGACATTTCTATAATGAAAAATACACCCTAAATAGTGGAACATTTAGTTAACGATTCTCATCATGCTATTGCACTTTTCAAGTTGCTTTTCATTGTCATTCTATTTGTCTCTCACACAACCTCCTAAAATTGACCATTATAAAGATGCATCTAGTTGACCATACATTGGTTGTGTCAACCAGTCAGCCACTTTTTTCATCTGCATCTAATTCAAATTTGACCGTGGGCACGTTGTTTCATCAAGATCCTTGAGCAGTTCCCAAGTCATGTAGGACAGCTTCCCCTCTTATTGTACGGGGTACATGGCTTCTTTTGCGCTCATAATAAGGCGATCACATATCATTTACCTCATCCCTTTTCATACCTCCCCTCATTTATTAATTAGAACATCGCCCACAGATTTCATCCAATTTTTTGTCTTACCTTTCATCGCAAAAGGAACAATCATATCCAAAGGGCAATATTTCCAAAATTCTTGATATGCACCTTATATCATATTTCAAGATAAAATTCGTCAAGATGACGGCAAGGATCACCACAACCTTTTTCATGAAAGACTTGCAGCATTTTTCATCAGTGAAAATTGAGCAGCTCCACCATCTGGTCTCAAAATGCTGAAGAAGGCATGATATTTCTATAGTGAAACATAGACGTTAAGTAGTCAAACATGTAGTTAACAATTTTCATCATGTTTTTGCACTTTTCTAGTATTGCATGTTTTTTGTTGTCAATCCTTTTGTCAAACACATAACGTCCTAAAACTAGCCATTATGTTGATGCATCTATTTGGTCATGCATTGGTTGTGTCAACCGGTCACCATTTATTACAATTGCATCTACTTGACATTTTTCACATGATGGTGAAGACACATTGCTTCATCAACAACCTTGACTCTCGCAGGACTGCTTCCCCTCTAGTTGTACAGGGTTCGTCGTTTATATTGCGCTCATGGTAAGACGATCACTTATCATTTACATCTCATTCTTTCAGTGTTCATTAAGTTATATGTCTCGCTCCCCGTGCCAAGACCATGAGGCAAGACGAACATTTAGTTAACAATTCTCATCATGCTCTCGCACTTTTCAAGTATTGCATCCTTTTCATTTTCATTCCTTTTGTCCCTTACACAACCTCTTAAAACTGACCATTATACTGATGCATCAAGTTGGTCATGCATTGGTTGTGTCAACCAGTCAGTCATTTTTTTCATTTGCATCTAATTTACATTTTTAACTTGATCGTGTTCACGTTGCTTCATCAAGACCCTTGAGCAATTCCCAAGCCATGCAAGGCTGCTTCCCCTCGTGTTGTACGGGGTACATCGCTTCTTTTGCGCTCATAACGAGGCGATCACATATCATTTACACCTCATCCCTTTTCATACATTCTCTTATTTATTAATTAAAACATCACCCACCAATTTCTTGCCTTACCTTTCATCGTAAAGGAAACAATCATATCCAAAGCGCATCCTTCCAAAATTATTGATATACACCTTATATCATATTTCAAGATAAAATTCGTAAAGATGATGGCAAGAATCTTCACAACCTTCTTCTTGAAAAGCTTGTAGCATTTTTCATCAGTGAAAATTGAGCAGCTCCACCATTTGGTCTCAAAATGATGAAGGAGGCATGATATTTCTATAGTGAAAAATACATGTTAAGTAGCTGAACATGTAGTTAACAATTTTCATTATGTTTTCGTACTTTTCTAGCATTGCATGTTTTTTGTTGTCAAACCTTTTGTCACACACATAACGTCTTAAAACTGGCCATTATCCCGGTGCATCTAGTTGGCAATGCATTGATTGTGTCAAGTGGTCAGCCATTTATTACAATTGTGTCTACTTGACATTTTTCAAATGATGGTGAGGATGTTGTATCATCAACATACTTGAGCAGTACCCAGGCCTCGCATGATTGCTTCACCTTTAGTTGTACGGGGTACATCGTTCTATTGCGCTCATGATAACACGATCACTTATCATTTACATCTAATTCCTTGAGCATTCATTAAGTTATATGTCTCACTCTCCCATGCCAAGACACAGAGGCAAGATCACGATTGTCAATAATAATCTCAAACAAAGTCTATGTTTGTTCATCTCTATTCGTTAGGAAAGTACTCCCACATGCAGCATCCGCTCCTTTCCCACCACAACCAGCCAGCCAATTGTTTTAATAGAAAGCAATTCACATTTTTAAGCCTGATGGAGGGGACCGCTGCCACATCAAGATACTTGAGCAGTTCCTAGGTCTCACAGCACTGCTTTCCCTCTAGTTGTATTGGGTTCATCGTATCTTTTCAACCCCATCGAATTAACTCTATGGAAATATTTTTTTTTCTAAAAAATTCTTGATATGCTCCTTATGTCATGCTTCATGATGAAATTCTACAAAAAGATGGGAAGGGTCTTCATGACCCTTTTTATGAAAAGATTGTAGCATTTTTCATTACTGAAAATTCAGCAGCTTTCCCATCCGGTCTCAAAATGATGAAGGCAACATGACATTTCCATACTGAATTGAATAACACGCCTTAAATGTTCAAACATTTAGTTAATGATTCTCATCATACTACCGCGCTTTTCAGGTATTACTTGTTTTTCATTGTCATTCCTTTTGTCTCTCACACTACCTCCTAAAAATTACTATTATACCGATGCATCTAGTTAGCCATGCATTGGTCGTGTCAACCAATCAGTCATTTTTTAAATCTGCATCAAATTCACAGTTTTAACTTGATGGTGGGCACGTTGCTTCATCAAGATCATTCAGCAGTTCCCAGGTCACGTAGGACTGCTTCCCCTTTTGTTGTACGGGGTACATCGCTAATTTTGCGATCATAATGAGGCGATCACATATCATTTACACCTCATCCCTTTTTATACATTCTCTCATTTATTAATTAGAACATGCAGCATCCACTCCTTTCCCACCACAACTAGCCAGCCAAGTGCTTTAATAGAAAGCAATTCACATTTTTAAGCCTGATGGAGGGGACCGCTGCCACATCAAGATACTTGGGCAGTTCCTAGCTGCCACATCAAGATACTTGGGCAGTTCCTAGGTCTCATGGCACTGCTTACCCTTTAGTTGTACTGGGTTCATCGTATCTTTTCAACCCTATCGAATGAACTGTATGGAAATATTTTTTTAATAAACAATTCTTGATATGCTCCTTATGTCATGCTTCATGATAAAATTCTACAAGAAGAGGGGAAGGGTCTTCATGACCCTTTTCATGAAAAGATTATAGCATTTTTCATCAGTCAAAATTGAGCAGGTTCCCCATCCGGTCTCAAAATGATGAAGGCAACATGACATTTCTACAATGAATTGAATAACACGCCTTAAATAGTCGAACATTTAGATAACGATTCTCATCATACTATCGCGCTTTTCACGTATTGCTTGTTTTTCATTGTCATTCCTTTTGTCTCTCACACTACCTCATAAAACTTACTATTATACCGATGCATCTAGTTGGCAATGCATTGGTCGTATCAACCAATCAGTCATTCTTTAAATCTGCATCTAATTCACATTTTTAACTTGATGGTGGGCACGTTGTCTCATCAAGATCCTTCAGTAGTTCCCAGATCATGCAGGAATGCTTCCCGTCCTCTTGTACGGGGTACGTCACTTCTTTTGCGAACATACTTAGGCGATCACGTATCATTTACACTCCATCTTTTTGAAACAATCCTCTCACCTAATAATTACAACAGCGCCCATTGATTTCAGCCAATTTTTTGCCTCTCACCTTTCATCGTAAAGGAAACAATCATATCCAAAGAGCAACATTTCCAAAATTCCTTATATGCACCTTATATCATATTTCAAGATAAAATTCATCAAGATGACATCAAGGATCTTCAACACCTTTTTCAAGAAAAACTTATAGCACTTTTCATCAGTGAAAATTGAGCAGCTCCACCACCTTGTCTCAAAATGCTAAAGGAGGCATGACGTTTCTACAGTGAAAAATAGACGTTAAGTAGTCGAACGTGTAGTTAACAATTTTCATCATGTTCTGGCGCTTTTCAAATATTGCATATTTTCTGTTGTCAAGCCTTTTATCAAACACATAATGTCCTAAAACTGACCATTATACTGATGCATCTAGTTGGCCATGCATTGATTGTGTCAACCGATCAGCCATTTATTACAATTGCATCTACTAGACATTTTTTACATGACGGTGAGAACGTTGCTACATCAACAGCTTTGTGCAGTTCCCAGGTCTCGCAGGACTGCTTCCCCTCTAGTTGTATTGGGTTTGTCGTTTATATTGCGCTCATGATAAGACGATCACTTATCATTTACATCTCATTCCTTGAGCGCTCATTAAGCTATATGTCTCACTCTCCCTTGCCAAGACAAAAAGGGAAGATGCACACAATTGTCAATAACAATCTCAAACAAGGTCTGTGTTTGTTCATCTCTATTCGTCAAGAAAGTACTTCCACATGCAGCATCCACCCCTTTCCCACCACAACGAGCCAGCCATTTGTTTTAATTGCAAGCAATTCACATTTTTAAGCCCGATGGAGGGGACCGCTGTCTCATCAAGATACTTGAGCAGTTCCTAGGTCTCATGGCACTGCTTCCCCTCTTGTTGTATGGGGTTCATCGTATCTTTTCAACCCTATTTCGAATTAACTGTATGGAAATATTTTTTTTCTAAAAAATTCTTGATATGCTCCTTATGTCATGCTTCATGATCAAATTCTACAAGAAGACGGGAAGGGTCTTCATGACTCTTTTCAAGAAAAGATTGTGGCATTTTTCATCACTCAAAATTGAGCAGCTTCCCCATCCGATCTCAAAATGATGAAGACAACATGACATTTCTACACTGAATTGAATAATACGCCTTAAATAGTCGAAGATTTAGTTAACGATTCTCATCATACTCTTGCGCTTTTCAAGTATTGCTTGCTTTTTCACTGTCATTCCTTTTGTCTCTCGCACTACCTCCTAAAACTTGCTATTATACCAATGCATCTAGTTGGTCATGCATTGGTCATGTCAACCAATCTCTCATTTTTTAAATCTGCATCTAATTCACATTTTTAACTTGATGGTGGGCATGTTGCCTCATCAAAATCCTTCAGCAGTTCCCAGGTCACGCAGGAATGCTTCCCGTCCTCTTGTATGGGGTACGTCGCTTCTTTTGCGAACATAATGAGGCGATCACGTATCATTTACACCTCATCCCTTTTTATACATCCTCTCACTTAATAATTAGAACAGCGCCCATTGATTTCATCCAATTTTTTGCCTCTCACATTTCATCGTAAAGGAAACAATCATACCCAAAGAGCAACATTTCCAAAATTCCTTATATGCACATTATATCATATTTCAAGATAAAATTCGTCAAGATGACGGCAAGGATCTTCAACACCGTTTTCATGAAAAACTTATAGCACTTTTTATCAGTGAAAATTGAGCAACTCCACCACCTTGTCTCAAAATGCTAAAGGAGGCATGACGTTTCTACAGTGAAAAATAGACGTTAAGTAGTCGAACGTGTAGTTAACAATTTTCATCATGTTCTGGCGCTTTCAAATATTGCGTATTTTCTGTTGTCAAGTCTTTTATCAAACACATAATGTCCTAAAACTGACAATTATACTGATGCATCTAGTTGGCCATGCATTGATTGTGTCAACCGGTCAACCATTTATTACAATTGCATCTACTAGACATTTTTCACATGACGGTGAGAACGTTGCTACATCAACAGCCTTGTGCAGTTCCCAGGTCTCGCAGGACTGCTTCCCCTCTAGTTGTACTGGGTTTGTCGTTTATCTTGCGCTCATGATAAGACGATCACTTATCATTTACATCTCATTCCTTGAGCGCTCATTAAGCTATATGTCTCACTCTCTCTTGCCAAGGCAAAAAGGCAAGATGCTCACGATTGTCAATAACAATCTCAAACAAGGTCTGCGTTTGTTCATCTCTATTCCTCAAGAAAGTACTCCCACATGCACCATCTGCCTCTTAGAGACCACAACCATCCAGCCATTTGTTTTAATTGCAAGCAATCACATTTTTAAGGCCGATGGAGGGGACCGCTGTCTCATCAAGATACTTGAGCAGTTCTTAGGTTTCATGGCACTGCTTCCCCTCTTGTTGTATGGGGTTCATCGTATCTTTTCAACCCTAGTTTGATTTAATTGTATGGAAATATTTTTTTCTAAAAAATTCTTGATATGCTCCTCATGTCATGCTTCATGATAAAATTCTACAAGAAGACGGGAAGGGTCTTCATGACCCTTTTCATGAAAAGATTGTACCATTTTTCATCACTCAAAATTGAGGAGCATCCCCATCTGATCTCAAAATGATAAAGGCAACATGGCATTTCTACACTGAATTGAATAATACGCCTTAAATAGTCAAAGATTTAGTTAACGATTCTCATCATACTCTCGTGCTTTTCAAGTATTACTTGCTTTTTCATTGTCATTCCTTTTGTCTCTCGCACTACCTCCTAAAACTTGCTATTATACCGATGCTTCTAGTTGGTCATGCATTGGTCGTGTCAACCAATCTCATATTTTTTAAATCTGCATCTAATTCACATTTTTAACTTGATGGTGGGCACGTTGCCTCATCAAAATCCTTCAGCAGTTCCAAGGTCACGCAGGAATGCTTCCCGTCCTCTTGTACGGGGTACGTCGCTTCTTTTGCGAACATAATGAGGGGATCACGTATCATTTACACCCCATCCCTTTTTATACATCCTCTCACTTAATAATTAGAACAACGCCCATTGATTTCAGCCAATTTTTTGCCTCTCACATTTCATCGTAAAGGAAGCAATCATATCCAAAGAGCAACATTTCCAAAATCAGCATGTTTTGGTGGTGGGTTGGTTTGTTGATAAAAAAGGAAGTTTGCCGGGTCTGGGTATGAGCTGCACTTGAACCAACTTGGCCGGCCATGACCCATTGCTGTGCTGACCTACCCTTCATTTGATCCAACACACAAGGAAACGAGAAAAGACATAAACTTGTTCTGTCTCTACTCGACCGTTACAAACACAGTCAAAACCACCCTCGCCCAAAAGGCATTCCTTCCGAAAATTCTTGGTTGCCATTGCAAGCTCCCGAAACTTTGAAAGTGAATTAGATAAAACGTTGTAGCATATTAAGCACTTCCACAATTTACAAGCTACAAAAACAATGTGTAATCTATAAATAAATCAAATTTGGGCAGTGTATTGGTTTCAAGAACCGGGGAGACATGTTTGTTTCAAGAACCGAGTTGGGAGGCATTTTGGTTTCAAGAACCGGGTTAGGGAGGTGTCCTAGTTTCAAACACCAGGCTGGGGGAGGCATCTCGGTTTCAAAAACCAATTTCAAGAACCGAATTGGAGAGGCATCTCGGTTTCAAAAACGGGGTTGGAAAGCATCTCGGTTTCGCTACAACAATGTCGGTTTCAACTTTCAAGAATCAGATTAAGGAGACATCTCGGTTTCAAGAACCGGGTTGGTAAGCATCTCAGTTTCAAGAATCGGGTTGGCGATGCATATAAGTTTCAAGGACCAAGTTGGGGAGACGTCTCAGTTCAAAGAACCGAGTTGGGGAGACATTTCAATTTCAAGAACCGAGTTGGGAGACATATCAGCTTCAAGAACCGGGTTGGTGAGGCATATCGCTTTCAAGAACCGAGGCATATCTATTTAAAGAACCAAGTTGCAATATGTGATGCATCCCTAAGATCCATGGGATCGAAATGCATTGAAAACTACAAAAATTGAATTTACACGATGCAGTTTAAAGAGCAAACTGCCGCAGGTATCATTGTTCGTTGTATTTAATTCTTTTAGTGCTCTCTGCCATGGTAGACCCATTAATTCAAGAGGAAGATCAGAAATGGAAAAATCATCTAAAAATCTGACTTGCAACGGATCCCCCTCAAATCAACGCAAGAAAATTCTATGTTTTATTTATAGTTTATTATTGTCACACCAGAGGTGTGTTCCACAGGGATGTGAAGATAAATTCAAATCATATTTTGGGTGTGTGGAAGTGAAAACTTAAAAAACTAGCTATTTAAGTGTATCAAAGGTCATTTCTCAAAAATTTTATTTCAATGTGTATGCTTAACAAGCGTACTTGCCCGACAACTACAAAATGCCGGCAAAAAATGCGCTTCTCCCCTATGCTTTTCTAATTTCTCCTAAGGCAAAATCCTTTGCTAATAATCACATTGGTAATGGCAAAAGCTATCGCCAATGGTATATTTTCTTGTCATGAGTTAAAGCTAAACTTTCATTTATAAGCTCGCCATTGTCAGGATCATTTGCCAATCTTTCTAATGTTCGGGATTTTGAAGGTTTTTTTAACATTTTAATTTTTTCAAAAGTTAGTTAAACTGTTAACTTTGCAATGTTGCTGCAATTTTTTATACAAATTTTGATGGAATATCTGAAATGAATTTTTGTATCTTATTTGTGTCTGTTGATTCGACAAAATTTCTCTTAATTTCAAGAACTATCTAAAAAGTTGTTGTAAAATTTTTCAATATTTTTATGTTTTGGTGGTTTTGCTTTCCCATTGATATTTTTGTCAAACTATTGGATAGCATCTTCTGATTTTGGATGATCATCAACTTTCTCAAAGATCTTCTTTTTTTGACATGATTTGACAAATTTTCGTCATGTACTCAAAATAATTTATTCATATTTCTTTTGAACCTTTCTAATTCTTCTTCAACTTTCTTTTCGCAACTCCACAAGTTTTCTGATTTCTTCATTTACGTTGACAACAACTTCAAAGTTTTAAATGGTACTAAAATTTACGGAAAGACTTGAAATTTTACAAACTTTTTTGAATAAGAAACTTTCACACTATTTTCTTTATTTTTTTTAAATATTTGCAATTTTTTTTTCATCTTTTTGCAATACAATATGTTTTCTTTCTAAACCTTTCGTTCGTAATATTATGTAGTGTATAACATTTTTTATTTCATTGAACTTATATTTACATTTCCCAAGTTTTCCTGATTTTTTTGGACGAACAATTGAAAACACTTCAAGCTTTTATTGAGCTTTTCTATAGCTTTAACACACATGAGGATTCATAAAGTTTTGCCTCGTGCACGTATACAACCTTCTTTGAAATTCCGAAAGTTTTTTACAAGACGCTGATGCACTTTTATTGTAATTTCCACAAGTTCCATTAGATTTTTTCATTTGCACAAGTTTCATTGATTTTTTTTTTCTTACGAACATTTTAAGTTTTACAGAATCAATGACATTTTTATTAAAACCTTTTTAAGGCATTTTTTGGTTTTGGATGACTGTCATATTCTAATATTCACATTCCTTGACAAGCTGAGGCAAATCATCGTCACGTTGTTGGACTTCTTTAATCAGTAATTGTTTTGAAAAATCTACTTTTCTTAGGAAGCAGAAGTTACATTTATAAGCTCACATTTGTTTTGAAATTTGGTTAGGTTTTCACGAATTTTTTGTCAATCCTTCTAACTGCTCGATTTCAAATAGCAATTATAATCTTTCTTGATATTTTCCTTTACTGTGCCAATTTTTTATAAAGTATCCATGAAAATTCACATTTTTTTGATCAACTCTATTCTCAAATATGTTTTTCTATTCTTAAGTAACTTTTTGCGAGCCTTTCTAGCTTTTCTATGCTTTAAGTAAGACTTTGTGAGTTGGCATGAATTTTGATTTGGTAATTAATTTTTTTTTATAATAATTTGTTATAGTTATAAAATTAATATTTTATATCTTGTGAAATTTAGTATTTTACATGTTTTTGTAAATGCTTACATTTGTTTTATGTTGTCCAACCTTTTTTGCAATTATTTTAATCTTAGTCATGACTTATTGTTTTTTAACAACTTTTTAATATATTTTTTTGCTAAATCTTCTTGTTTTCTAAATGATTTTCAGAGTCAAATGTATTGATTTTTTTGTTTACGTTTTTGTCATTTTTACAACTTTTGTTAAATTTTGAAACGGTTTGATTGGATATCCGATTTAGATCTGATACGTTTGGGAGGGGACCCCTACTCCAAATTGAGTGTGAAGTATTTGTTTCACCTGGTCGTGGGATGCCTAGCATCTTTCATATTTTGTTTAATAGAGGAGGGCAGTGTACCTCTTTGCTTTTCCCGGATGGGGAAAGACAAAATCATCTTGAAAATTAAATTAAGATTAATGATGCAAATCCTAAGCTATATGACGCACAGACCCAGTGATCAAATCATAAGATGGGTCGCAATGTCCTTCTCAATCACGAGATTGCTTGTCTAATCTCTCACCACAACAGCAGCAGATCACGAGATTGCTTGTCTAATTAACGAATGATCATATCTAACGCAGGGTGAATCGTAAGCCCTTCGTATCGAAAGATAGAAGACGGAAGGGCGGGTTCCGCAGTGAACCCTGCGCGATCAATTGGCTGGAAACCCGGGGCCGACCCTTTCTGTAAATTATTCTTATGGCCTTCTTCTTACGAGAGCTTCCATTGTTTTTCGAAACAATTTTTCATGCCTTGCAAACGTTTCATTTCATCGGTTAAACATTTCAGGCTATCAAAAGCCAAACTTTGTTTGTGTCCAATTTTCGGTACCTTTGCAATGTTCGCCTTATCTTTCTACTCCCCCCCTTCTCTCTCCGTCCATGTTGCCTCTCACCCATAAACCATTCCTCTCATGAATCAGAGACGCTTCACATGCTCCCAGCTCCAAATTCATCGGCAGCACCACCAACTTCCTCATGGCATTTTCTGTAATCCAGACACCACTACCACGAACTTCATCGACGTCATGGGGATCCCTTTCCTCCTCCGACCTCCCTCGCAAGTACCGGCCTCCCTCCAAAGCCCCGATATTCCTCGACTCGTCGTTTACTCCATCCCCTACTGACCTTCATTCTGTTGTGCCGCTCAGGTCCTCCAATTCCCCTTCTTCCTCTCCCATCTCCGATTCTGGCCTCCTCTTTCGCCGCAAACTCCTTTACCTCGAGAGCCTACGGGTTAACTCCTCGGCGGCCATTGCGAAGAACCCCAATCTCCGGTCCGCGTCCATTGACAGCCTCAGAACCGTCGAGTCTTGCTTTCGGAGTATGGGACTCGGCCGCGACGACATCGGCCGGATCCTCAGCATGCACCCCCAACTCCTAACCTGCGACCTCCGCCGGGACGTCTATCCCGTCTTTGATTTCCTCCTCAACGAGGTCGGCATCCCATGGCCTCACCTCCGGAAAGCCCTAACCCGATGCCCCAGATTGTTAGTTTCTAGCGTCGCCGATCAGCTTCGGCCCACCTTCTACTTCCTTCAGAGACTCGGCTTCGTCGGTCCTCATGCCATAAGCTGCCAAACCACCCTGCTCTTAGTGTCCAGCGTCGAGAACACCCTCATGCCCAAAATCGAATTTTTGCAAAGCATGGGTTTCTCTTACAGAGAGGTAGTGAAGATGGTGCTGCGGTCCCCTGGGTTATTGACTTTCAGTATCGAGAAGAATTTCAAGCCGAAATTCGAGTTTTTCGTGAATGAGATGGGCAGGGATGTTGCAGAACTTAAGGATTTCCCTCATTACTTCTCCTTTAGTTTGGAGGGGAGGATAAGGCCTAGGCACAAGAGATTAATGGGGCTTGGGTTCAAGGTTTCCTTGTCGGAGATGTTGACAGTCAGCGACGGCGGGTTCAATGACATGTTGGTCGAGCTGAAACTGAAATCCGTCGAAGGGCTCTTGAGGTGAAACTGGATGTGTCAGGTGAGTGTAATGTACATTCTGTAGTATAATCGCGAACCACAAGGCCATTCTTTTTCCGTTGCAGTATTATGCTTTATCCGTTCTCTGTGTACCACCAATCGTGTCTTGACTCTTTTTCACACAATATAATTAAATCGCGAATGAAAGCAGAGCAGGGCTTGTGCCGTGAATAAATTCAGCGCCTGGATTGCTTTGTGTGTGTCACCAACTCATTCTGACGGGTACGGTTACCAAGCTTTCCTTCCACTTCACGCACCTGTTTGTTAGTGTCATTGTGCCATTTCATCTAAATTCATTCTTCGTCGGAACAAGATTTCGTTGCCATAATTTAAATAAAAAGGGGAAGAGCATCCTTCATTCGTCATTAGGAGGAATACCTTTTTATCCTCCCTTCGCACTATCATTTTGTTTTGTCAATATACATCACAAGGATGTAAAAGTCCTTTTGAAGTTCTGACCGATGTTCTATGGCTTGTTTGTGTATAATTCCCTTAAGTGAAAGCAGACTTAGTGTAACTTTCTTGGCATGTAAGGATGTTCTAGAGGTTTATTTGTGTATGATTCTCCTTTCCTGAACAAAGTGGTAAAAGTGTTCCTTTGAGCGAGACCTTTATTCTGGGAGTTCTAAAGGTTCGAGAATTTCTGATGGGCTTAGTTTAAACACGACCTTCTACGGCACAGAAGAGTGAGACTGGCACTTGTTTGACCTGCAGTTGCTTCTTATGTTTCAGCCTAGTCATCTATTACTGAGATACAAGTTCGTTCAGTCAGAGATGTATGCCTTCCACCAGCCACTCAAAGTTAATGCAGAAAATGGATTGGGGCTACAGAAACAATTATACTGTAAAGGTGTACCCGTGCACAGTTTCTTCCGTACATCAAACTTAAGTGAACTGGTGAGGATATTTGTTTGTTTGTGACATGCTATTTGCGTTCTTGCATCATCTTAGCTACATTTTTCTGTTCTTTGTTGCTGGTTACCACCTCTGAACTGTAAACTGCATAATTCTTTGGGCAACTGGTTTTATTTTTCAAAAAAAAAAAAAAAAATCCTTTCTGGCTTGCTCTAGGACTGTTTTAGCTTGTGTTAGATGGTTTTACATTGAAAAGATGTTTGAAGGTTTGATGAGAAGGACAAATACGCTATCTACACTCTAATGCATATGGCTCTGTTGCACGATTAGACTAACCCCACATTTCTTGAGGATGGTGGATGATTAGGATTGTCATGAACTTTCAACCTAGTTCTTGTTGAAAGTTCAGTTATTGCTTGAAGACTTGAAGTGTTTCATGTTTACATTGCCATATTGGGTTTTATTATAATCCTATGTATGTTGACGGTCCTATCTATGGATTGATGATGAGGATCTAGTTGTGCAACTTGCAGTATCAGATTTGAACTCTTTGAACATCTGGGTAACTAACTATTAATTTGCATGCACCACAATGCTCTGTACACCTCAGTAGGTGGTTCCAGATGATGCTTAGACCTTAGAGTTAACTACCCATGGAAGCAATCAACAAACTTCCCTAGTAAGGAAGCACTACCTGAGGTTTTCACATTAAGCAGAACAGGGTATGATAAGCATCTGCCCCTCGAGTCAGTATGTTTGCCACATTCAGAAAGGTCAATGGCTATCCTGCAGGTCAATCTTGGTATTTGAGAAACTTGAATTGTAGCGATTTGTTCATGAGTTTTAGCTTATAGTTTAGTTGGCTTACTTCCATGATTCCATCTGACTCTTGACTACTATCATGATTCCATCTGACTCTTGACATTTTGCATTCTATTTGCTGGTTCATCATTGGTGATTGCATTGGAAAATGATATCTTTTATAGATGGTTGCATTGAAGAGTTGGAATGAACTACATGAAGTTTTGTTCACTACATAGTTGAATGATGAAAATTCCGGATCTACCCATACTAAACCCCTAGCTGCCTAATGCACTCCTCTGAAAGCAACACCACCACCTTGGCCAATTGTTTTATGAACCAATTTGATTATCCGCCATCCCTGAAGAGATTGATTGCACTCTGTCTCAAGTTTGTGACCAAGTATGTTCACCAGGCCCCATTTTTCTAGCTATATGATGGATAAAAATGTGCATTTTATATGGGAACTGAATGCTTGTACATATTCATCTATCATTACAAGACGAGCAAATAATGTTGCATGTGAAAAGTCATGAATGAATCTAACAAAAAATGCAAATACAATTTTTATTGATAGGAAAGGAAACATGTAGAAGCAAACAAAAGGTTGAAAAGAATGGAAGATTTTTCAATCACATGATACCTAATAAACAATAAAAGGGCAGGATTTGATGTTGGAAATGTAACCTACAGAAAACATAAACCCTTGATGATTCTTTGGTCAATTTAGTGGGAGTTAGTTAAATGTTGTAATGGTAAAGTAGAATCAAAGTCAAACCATATGATAGAGACTACAACATCCATTGATAATGCATTAACTATTCTAGATTCGAGCAGGGTCTATGCTTTGTTTTCCTTTGGGATGAAAAAAAGAAGCTGCCGAAGTGAAGGTGCAATTTGGAAGTTGAAAACTTTGATTTTCTCAGTAACAAACTAAAGTTTATATCTTGAGGATTAAAATGCAAAGCTAGACAGCCAATTTTTTACTTTGCAGTACAGTCCGACATAAATATTAGGCCTTGTAGATGCATTCTGTATCTTGCTGTTACTCCTTTGAGCTACCAAAACAAGATTTCTACAGTTTACTATTAACATCAGAGAGAAATTAGATTGGTTATGTGGCAGTGTATCTCAATACATGATCATAGAGAGAATGGTATGTGTTAGGTAGGACAATTGTTTGACGAGATGCTGCTTCAACCTGGTAAATAGCGAAAGGAAGTTTCTGAAATTTCATAAGTTTCTGTATGAGCAGCAATCTAAGGACCGAAGCAAATTAGCTTTTACAGTCAATCTTGACGTTGATAGTTGTCACCTTTTTGTAACGCATTCCTTGCATCTTTATTAGCTGAGCTGGGGTTGTTACAACTTCTGTATTAGAAAACTTAGTTATTGACTCTTGCCGTGCACATCTTTATCAAGCATTTTTTTTTTAATTTCCTACTAAACCATCCAGGTGCTATCTCCTGACTGGGATGTATATCCTGTCGTGCATCTATTGCAGACTTGTTTTTGCAATCTTAATGACAGGTAAAATAGTTTCATATACTGTGCTTGACGGAATACTTTTCGGACAGATACTGATGTAGAGGTTACTGTTACTAAATGTTCAAACAAATGACCATGACTGGATGTGTCATGATTTTATCTTTTAAGGTATTTAACAATTATTTTCATGTAAACCCTCTATATTAGCTGTGGATATTAGGCTTTTTGGTTATTGTTTTCTTCTTTCACAAGGTGGGCTTTTTGGTTTCTCTAATCACACCGAAAAAACAGCACAGTCAAACTGGTATCATCGTACTCCAACCGTCATTCATGAAATGTTGGTGAGAGAGATGCCTATGAGCATATTAGTTTAAGCAGCAAGGATGCAGCTACTTTTCTGCAAGTTCTGGTTTATCTGCGGCACTTGTCTTTGACCATGTCCACCTGCACAGCTTCTTCTAAATTCCAAGTTTTGTTGGCGAATTTTGTGCTTTCTGCTGTTATTGCCAAGATACTGCGGCTGCCTATCCTGTTTGCAGTAGCGGTGAACTTACTCTAGCCTTCGAAACTACGAGCTGCATTTTTGGCTCACTGGAATCAACTTTTTCCAATGCGTATAGCTTGGTAATGAATCATAAGACAGTTCTTCTGGTGGGAAGCACCAGGTCCACTATTTTCAAAGTTCCAAAGGGTGTATTCTCCACTTTACTGTTTGGCTTTTCTAGAAAGCTGTAAATAGCTTCATTTGAGACCCGAAGCTTGAGATGAGTTCCTGCACATCATCACCATTTTTGTACGGATCAGATGCATGTAGATTGATGGATGTCAGATTTGTGAAATTACTTGCTGAAGGATGAGTAGCAGTAGACTGCAGATTTTTCTTTGCCATAGTCTTGGCATGCAACTGATGAAGGATGGCCCTACTTGAATGTGCAGTATGGAATTTAATGAAGAAGGGCACGAGTATGGAAGAGGAATGCAGAGGGTGCCCTTCAGGAAGTTGTTGACTTCGGTCCTTCCACCTTATTCTTTCTCGCTTGTGTGTCTATTCGTTTTCCAGTTCTCTTTTGTCGCGTTATCATGCCATGAGTAGTGACTGAAAGCAGTTTGGGAAGTGAAGTGGTTTTGCAAGAAGCATGTTTTCTGACAGCACAAAGTGTGCTTCTCCACGCTTCCTATATCTGGCAGTATGAAAGTATTTCTCCCTGCGCCGAGACTGTAATGAAGTATTGGCAAAGTTTTCAACAGATACTAAAGAAAAGACAGTACCGGGTTAATGGAAAATGTACAGTTGCCTTAGAACGAGTGAGAAGATGGCGGTACAAATTGGTCTAATTTTATGCCTTTGTCCATTTCGCTTTCTGACATGCTGGGGCCACAGTGGGTCTTCGGACGATGCCCCTCGACGAGAAATCCTACTTTTATTGCTCGTGATTTGGAAAAGAAAAGCAAAACTGGTGGCTTTCGTTGGACGAACTTTCTGACTTAACGTGATCTACAGAATTCAAAGTTGAGTGTTCAATTTCTTATTAACGGTTCGACGACAGAAAGCCTTTCAGGATTCAGAGAGACAAATCTGGAGTTCTGGAACTCCTCTTTCTTCTGCTTTCTGATGCTGAGGTGAGTTGTGAAGCACTGGATGCGGCCTTTGCCACCTCATGGATTGAATGGACTCGCCAGCTTTTGCTCTGATGGCGACGAAAGGGCGTGTGAACTGCCGTTTTTCCACAAAAGCGACTCGTATCCGTTGTTCTAGCTGTTCAGTACACCTTGCATTCTAGGTCCTAAATGTTGACACTTCCTATATACACCAGATTAGCTACCTAACTACTTGCTGTTGAGAGTGAGAGAGAGGAGAGGCACGTTATTGGAATCGGCCACCATGATCACAAATCTTGTGGGGACCTTGTCCCCTTCCCGTCAACAAATCTCTACGAAGATTTCGGGAGCAAAAGTCCACCAAAATAAACGACAAACTTTCGTGGGTGAGCATTCACAGAAAAGATACACGAGCGGCCTGCGCGCCCTCCCCTGTCTAACCAAGGAAGGTGTCGATGAAAATACAAGTTTGTTAAGAGGCATTCTTTCTTGTCTTCGCTTCTCTTTGTTGGCGTCGTCACGAGCTTCTTAACATGAACTTTATCGGAACAACACGGTCTAACAAATAAAGGTGACTTGACTCACCTTGCAGCGCACCTTTGCTTATCTTAAAGAACATTAAAAATTCTATAAAACGTCTGATAGAGTTTAAGAACTGGGCTTCGCAGCGCCATGAAAGAGTGTTCCTTAACAAACTTGGATTTTCAAGGCACACTTTGATGCATGTCACATATAAAAAGAGATATATACCCAATGATCTCTCTTTCTCTCTCTCTCTCTCTCTCTCTCTCTCTCTACAACCCCACCAGCCCCCTTCCTCAACCAAAAAAAAAAAGGTTACACTGTAGCTTCGCACATACATAAACTTACGAGCTTTTGAACATGAAGTTTATCGGAACAGCACGGTGAAACTTGGAACAGATAGGTATACAAAGATTTTGTTTCTGAAACTTAATTATACAAGATTTGAGAAAGGGTATGGCAGCACTTGATCCTAAGCGGAGAAGTTCGCCCATTCTTCTCAAGATTGTCTTCCTCACGCCACTCCGAGATACATGGACGAAAGATGTCGCATATCCCCTAACATACTGCAACTCCATGCTCGGGCACAACTTTTTTTGTTAGCACTTATGTGGTGGTGCCGTCAAGAACTCTTCACGGGTTGTCTTGTGCTTCTCCACCTGCCTAACCATGAGAAAGAAAATTCGACCTTTTAACTGATAAATCCAAATCTACAATATTAATCCTTTAAAAAAGTTGCAACAATGTCTTCCTTTTCCCTTTTCCCCCCATTTGAAAGCGTGGAAATCCCGTCGGTAAAAGCCTCACTTTACTAAAACTGTCTGCCTCTGTTTTTAGTCTTTTGTTTGTCTTATTTTTCTGCTGAGATAAAGTGGAAAACAGACAGGATATCCAAAATTGCTGATATAAGCTAGATGACTTCCGTTTAGGTAATATAATTCCATAGCTAGAGCCCGTGCCTCTAAATTTCTTAGAGAAGCCTGACCTTTGCTGACAATTGGCAACCGGAAGCCTCAAGTGATCGTTCCTTGGGTTTGACTGTGCCTTTCTTTGCCTTTGCATGGCTAAAAGATAATGATTTCATTTGATTGAATTGTACAGATGGATTCAAGCTTTCAGCCTAGTCTTTCTTTCTCTTGTTATGATAATGAAAAAAATTTATAGTAACTGCTTGTATTTACTCTTCGTGGATGGCAAATAACTAAAAAATTATTTAAAAATGTCATTTTAGTTCTAATACAAAAACCTTTAGATAAGGATCTTTTACGGTTCACGTTTTCCGGTCAGTCTTTTCTAAAGCAAAAGCCTGAGAGAACATGTGTTTGTGTGTGTACGTGAAATACAAAACTGTTGTAAAACTGACTTAAAAAGTGTGATTTGTGAACCTTTTAAAGACATTATTTTTATCTTTTAGCATTTCAGAATTATTTTATAAATTCAAGCGGTTATTCGTTATATCACAAATGTACGACTGCTATTTGTAAAATAGCAAAACTTAAGCACTTATTTGTGAACTTATCTCCAATTTTTTTTTATCATAAAAAAATATGATCTTGCAGTTATTTATGAAATGATCTCCATCATATGATTCTTTACATATCAAACTTTTAATGCATTATGAATAATTGATTGTCTATGGCCTTGCTCGTTCTTTTTATAATTCAAATAACGAACTTCAAACGTACTTGTTTGTAAATTCAAATACATAGATTACAGTCAACAAATCATATTTGTTTCTTAATCACTTGATTGAATAATTTAAGTAATGAGGACGCATGACGGCACAACCTTCGATCACCACATCGATTGACCATGTTCCCCATGTTTGGTTGTGCCTGTATGTCTCCCTTAATACTATAAATAGAGAGGGAGAGAGATTAAATCATTCTAACAACTGGTCCTCCCATGGGACAATGGAGACTCAATGTTGTCATTCCAAGTCTTCGTTGGACGCTCACAAAAATCTTTGGATCGATGAGTACATGAACCACTTAGATTTGGCATTCTACAGTGTTTCCAAGATGGAGTTCATGTACATATCTGCCCCAAAGTTGATGAGCAGTGGGCTTTGGCTGTTTGGCATGAGGGGCCTAGTGGGTGATGGGAGAGCAGCTAGCGGTGCTTAGGGGGCGGCAGTGGGTAGCGTTTGTTTTGTCTTGCAGAGTTGCCTGCCATGCATGCAGCAGCAGCGGCAGTACGTCGTCATCCATCCCTTAATTTGTCACCCTCAGGATACTCGATCTCCATTGATTCTGGTAATCATGTAAAAATATAAAGGATTCGCAGGCCATCGCCCAGCAAGCTAAGTTAAAGTTGGGTACGTCACAGCAGTTCGATAGGTGATCCAACTTGCCACGAAAATATCCGCAAGCGATTCTGCACTCGTGGGCTTACCCCGCCTTTCCCTTTCCCCCTTTTTCTTGCTTGCTTTCTCGAAAAAGCAGCGTCACTGGCGAGGGATGTCGTTGATTTTCAAAAGCAGGTTAGGCCTTCACAATCCGAGGGAGAAATGAAAAGAAAGAAAGACAAGCCTGTTCTTTTCTTTGACTGCCCTCACAGTGTTTGTTTCAGCTTTAAACTAGTTTCAGAGATGTGACAATTGGTGGACACCCGATGGAACTCCAATCTGACCTACTTCCCCTACTCAAGTCGACCCATTAACGCTTACTCCACACGCCACCATCCGATTTCAGGCAGCCTGCCTGCCCGCTTATCAACCGGTCTATTGTGAACGGACCGAGTCAAGACGCAGACGACCTCTGAGTCGGGAGCCACAGTTTTCTGGTGGGACCTTCTTCCAGCCTGACCCCGACCCCCCACTCCCCAGCAAGCCAACCGGCCGAGTCGCAGAACCAAAGGGTTCAGCAAATTCAAGATGAACAATCGGAGAGAGGAGTGAGGCGACATGATATGGGTAGGTGGCTGATTAAAAGTATGAGTGACAGAGTGGAGGACCGGCTATGAGTGCGGGAATGAATGCTCATGACCATTAACTACGGCCTGCAGGACAGCAACAGTGGCGTTCCTACTTCTCTGATGCGAAATTTCTGCTGACACTTTTGCTCGTGAACAATAGTTCCTTTAAGTTGACGTTACATCGAGAATGAAATAACGAATTATCCTCAGAAAAGAGGTGATGGCACGTGAGGGTTGATTATGTCATTCATCGAAAGGACTGCCTCTCTGTTTTTCCCTAGCTAGGGACCGAAGGTTAACGAGCCTTCACCAACTCTGGACACGTCCTCCTAATCTCTCCTCTTCTTGTCTGGTGCGTAGTTTAGTACAAATTTGAAAACTCACTACCTGGTCAATATGTAATCGTGGGATTTGCTTTTTTGAGTTAAAAGTGAATTTAGTTTCTCTTTAAATCGTTTATTCACGCAAGTTCTTTTCTTTTCCCTACTCTCTGCTTTTGGAGTCTTTACTTCTGCAAAGCCCCTGCTTCTTCATGAGTGCCATCCACCGTGTCGATGATCGAGCGGCTGTGGACACAGATGCCGAGAGGGTTTAACGTTAGGAACACGTCCGTCTTGATCCCCGGCCTGACCTCCAGTTTGTAACACATCGAAGTTGTCAACAGCTATTAGTTTGCTGGGTGCAAAGATCCAAAAAATACGATCGATACTCCTGCTAACTGAAGCAGCAGGAGGAATTATGTGAAGATGCAGAAGAAGACGACTCTTGCAAAGAGACATCAGAACGTTTGGCAGGCCTGTTTTGCTGGTTATTGCCATTTATCACTTTTATTTGTACCTTGATAAATTGTCAACTCAAGGTAATCCCATATATGGATATTGTCTGATCAAAAGAAAAAAAAAAAGAGAGCGAGCAAAAGAAAAGTTCCCACAGAGATGGATCGGACTGATCAATGTGGCCTGGGAATGGGCGTCCCGTGACATTGACCCAAATAATTGAATTGTTATGTCGCTGAAAATCCAAGTACTTCGATCATACACAAAGCAAATAAGTTTTTCTTGTGTTAGAAAGTTAGCGTCCCTAAGAAGATGGATAACTGTGTTGTTTTCCTATAGTTTAACGTCTCTCTCCATCAAATCATCTTTAATTGACTCTGGTTCTTCTTTCTTTTCTTTTGGGCCTGTCCAAGATCACTCACTCTATTACCAAACTAATTAATACTCCCACTGAATAATTTTTTGCAGGTATACGAATAATGGTGGGGGCAGTGACTGGTGTTATGTTCAATACCCTGGATCAGGCCTCAATAATGCCATTGATGTGAACATTTTCTGGGCCTGAAAACAGGCCGGCATAAAATGATCAGAATTCCTATATGTGCACTGCCCAACCAAAGCATGCCTTAGAGGTTTCAGTTTTCAACAGATAATTAGGTCTCCGGACCAAATCGATCGGCCGTGTGCTAGGGCGGTATCTCAGGCCACTTTGTGACCTGCTTTTGTTATGGATCCAAAATGATCCTACAAGCTACGAGCCAAGACAGTTTTACTTTATAAATTCTCGCTTCTTTAAGCTTAATATTGTCATTTCAACCTCATTCCACATACAGGGACATTACAACCCACCAACAAGAAGAGAGAGACAAAACAGAAACTGGTCTCACAATCACGTGGGTATCACAATCCATTTGGAGAATTTGTCTCACCGCCCCCATTCTCATAAAAGTGACCGAAATAGCTACATAGGCCTCAAGAAATTAAAGGGATGGGGACGTGAAATTTACCGCATGGATTATTCACCTGATGCTTCTTAGATCGAAATGCTTTGTGGGGGTCCGGATACACGTACGCTGGCATTTCACGATTCGCCAGAGATGCCTTAAATCTTTCCCCATATATAGCACGTCCCACTGCTGTGTTGGTAGCTCTGTCCTGGTTGCAAGGGAACACCGAAGCAGACACTAGACGTAACACCAGACAGCCAAGAAAAGAAATGGAACTAACGAGCTGCCGAGAAATGCATGACCGGGTCTACCCTTTTCGCAGCCACTGAAGCTGTGCCATGAGTTGGCCCCTGGACAGCGCGCAGCAGTAAAACCCACCTAGGTAACTAGCTCCCCAGTCCTTGGCACGCAACAGTATGGCTTCTATCTAGTGTCACTCGTTTGGGTCTCAGGCAATTGCGTGTCTGGTGAGTCGAGCACTCGTGCCTAACATCCTTGACAACAAAGTACAGAGATCAGACGCAATCTTCCTCCGGACCATACAGCAAATTCTCAGACCGACCAGTCAAGAATTAGAGGACAAATTATAGCCATTACTCTTTTGATCTTGAAAGTTCAAATTGATTAACCACAAATCGTGTTTCATCCTTCTCCCCGACCTGTACAGGATAATCCATGGAGTAAACTCACCAAGTACTGATTGGGTTAAACAGGCAAATGTCATCCACTCAATGGAAGTAAATATCGCATAAGAAACAAGAGTTTCAGGTTAGAAGGAAGATCCTCGTAGGAGCAGAACGCGGTAAAAGATCAGGCTGCTGTTGGCCTGCTGCTAGCTGGCTCCCCACAGTATATATATCATTCTGTTTTCCTTTAACAATTATGAAAGCGGAAAGCCTGTAACGTACGTTCAGTGTTATTGTGTCTTGTATGTATATGCAAACAACGAGTTGTCCTTTTCACTGCAAGCGACATGAGGGGAGAAAGGATATCGACGTTTTGCTTAAGCGACAAACATACCCACGAACTGAATGTTCCAAATTAACGGCCGGTTTTGAATTAAGATCGAACAAAGTGACACCGAACTGAGAAAATGAAACATTACCATAATGAGGTCCAACACAATTATAAGCTTCCACTTCTCATAAGGGATGGTCATCAATAATTCTCAGGGTCTGCACCCTCCTGAGTCATGTTCATGTGGCGGAGTTTGCAGTAAAGAGATCCAGAATGCGGGTTATTTGCTGCTAAATATTTAGGGAACAAAGTCCCATCCTTTTCATGTGCTTCAAGGGGGGACAGACCCAATGTGCTCTCATGGAGGAGCAGCTCCTAAGCTGTACATTGGGTCCCATACACGTCGATAATGCCTTCCCGTTTGCATTCAGGTCATCTCGTGGACTATGTTCCCACTGAAGTAGATCCAAATTAAATTGTCGACCGTGCAAATTAAGGTCCTTATTTTATCTATTTGTAGATTACCTTCATCTAAAAGGTGTATTTGTTAGCCTATATATAGCTATCTACCATGTAGTTCATGTATTTTCATCAGGTATCATAAACTAGCTCATTCAATCACGCTGGTATTACCATCCGATGGAATGCTTTTGCAACGGCAAGAACCACTGAGCTACGGGTGGCTCTTAGAAAAAATTAACAATGCCAAAAACCACTAAGCCGTCGAAGGTGGGAGTACTTTCTTGGCATCTGATATTCTGGTCCGTTGAGAAGTCCAGGGGTTCAAATTGATCACCAACAGATTTACGGCCTCAGCCAGCCCTTTAGGACCCAAAACTGCCTCCCGTGAAAACTTCTAGAATCTAGGTTCACAGTATTTTCCTAAACAATTTCCTCAAGGGTATGGGACAGGACAAAACAAGAACATAGTTTTTGCATTTTCAGTTAACATGAACGATTAGACATTCACGGGTTATCACGGTCGATCCCAGTAAATCTGAAGTGGGCTGATTAATTCATAAACTGGGAAAGGACGACCATCATCATTCTGAAGTTTATGACAAATATCGACGCTTCGCACATGAATGCGTACGTGAGTGGATAGGTTTAGAAATAGAGTGACAAAGTGGACGGTAGCAACAGGAACCGTTTGGTTCAAGAGCATGCAAGAGAAACGTCAGTTCATATGAATGGCACCGCTAAGTACGTGCAGAAAACAACTGCAGGTTAATTTGTGAAGGACATGATTCCACTGAAGGAGAGGAGCGACGGCAGGACCTGTTACAAAGTAAACAGCGAGCTGGCTAGCGCCATTCCAGCGAGAGAGAGAGAGAGAAGACAAGAACAGCTGGCCTACAGTGTGGTATTGTTCCTTTGATGATCATTTCGAGTCTCCTGGTGAGGCAGTCTCCATGTTCAAACAAACACGGGTATTAATTTTTGGGTAGGTGGCCAAAGATCGCCTCTTTATAGCATGTGCCTGTCCCTTGGAAGTTGGAACCACCGTGGATCTGAAGAGGGACTACCCACGTTAATTAGTAAATGCACAGAAAGCCATGGGTGAGTATATCCCCAAGGCTTCTAATAAGCTGCCTTGCATGGACTAAGTTATTTTCCTTTCAAAATCAAACGAGTTTTTTTTGTTCTTCTGAGGATCATCGATCAGAAGTGAAATAAATGATTCTGACGTCTGGCCAAGAAGGTGGGTGGGCAGGGCAGGGATCATTTGGTGCCTTGAACCAGCAGCTGTTAAACAAGTTAATAAACGGTACGTACGCCCTAATTGTTCTTCTGAAACAATCAAATCTTTCACTATCTTCTCAAGGATCTAGGGTAAAGGGTCGCTGCAGCGGCTCCTTGGGTGGGGAACTTGACCAGAACGGAAAATCACGGCAGAGCAATAAAGAACAGCGAAATGCGAGGAAGAGGACGAGATGGGGACTACTCGTTGGGCATCATCACCTTTTCGTTGATTAACGAGTCCTCCATCTCCTCAGTATCTCCCCATGCTTTTCGAATCCACGCATTGATATCTGCTTTTTTGGCATTTTGTGGAAACCCTGGGCCATGGTGATTGTGGACATTTTCTTCAAGACAGAGAGGGAGAGAGAAGAACGCTAACTGTTTAGACAATATATATATTTACTGCAACTAACTGCAGTGGAAAAACAAAAAGATCTAGCAAAGGAGAAGATGGCTCATTCTTAGTTGGACATGGAGGGCATCCATTAGGAGCAAATCAACGTCCCCAAACATGGAAGTCCATCTGAGCATATTTTGAGTGTTGAGATCAAGAGCAGCTGCGTCGGAAGCGCCGGACATGCAGCGGCACTGCATTTAGTGTGAGGGCTCACGCGTAATTGGAATTGAGACGGCAACGCCGGAAGAGGAAGGACGAACACGCGCGCGGCTGTACATCCTGACCGCAAATTAAGGACCTCCAGAACCGATCCACCTGCAGCTGTTAAAAGATTTGCATCAATGTGCATGCAGTTGTACAGGTACTTAATTGTGGAAGAGCCGAGAAAGGAGGGAGAGGGTGCATGTATATACTCCAATAGCTCAGCTGCAAATCATCTCCTCGACTTGGCGAGTCATTTTTATCAAATATCGATTAAAGAAAACTGTGGTTAGCTTCGATCCGTGTAATTTAGAAAACACATTTGTCCTCAAGAAAGGACGTTCCATTGAACCGGGGGAAAAAAAAAATCAGTGTGTATTGTATGGTTAAATTTGGTGAAGGCTGCCCAAAACATTGAGATTTTAGTAGTACCGGCCTAGGGCGTCTCCATGCATGGTGCCAAACTTTTGTTGGCGGAGCCAAAACTTTTGGTGGGAGGGGCACTAATCTAAAACTTTCATGCTTGGAAGGACACCCATATATGTAAAAATCTAGTCAAATATGTGAAATGTAGAAATGAAGGTATTCTGCGCGAACGACAGGCAAGCAAGTCAGGTTCGTCAAATAAAGTCGGATGCACAAAATCCTTGATACGGTGGTCGAGTTATTTTCGCTGCATACTATTATCTAGAGGAAGTTTCGACGATATCTTCTGTTTGTAGCTATAACGTTTGTTTTCTAAAATTGCTTACATGGCCAGCCCAGCCCCCATTATGGCTTCGCATTTAACTTTGATGGTGTTTCTCCCTCGAAATTAAAACTTAATGGTATTCAAGATCAACTAACCGACAGAACTGGAGGCTGTCGCTGTTGCATGAGTTGCCTTTTTCTCCAAGAAGTTAAAAAGCAGGGAAGCGTGTCGAGCCATTATCAAGCATTCGTTGGAAGAAACAAACCGGTGCTACGCTGAAACTTAAATCCTTCGCTGTCTAATTAATTAGGTAGTAGTCCACCATCAATTATGGCGAGGAGTTGCGGTAAGTCTAGGTGGCTCCATTTTGGTGAATTCCACCTCTTCCAACACTTTTCATAGAAAAAAAAAAGTTGATATGGACATAAAAGGACACTAGGTCCTAAAGCTAATCGAATACACACAAGACGACTCTTTACTTTTTCCCTTATTGAATTCGTAACAGTGTCTATTGAAAAGTTTATATGAACTTGCAAAAGATGATAGTCTAGGTACTTGAAATTGAAGAGAACAAATAAATCAAAAGGTGCAATTGGCCATAGCATGAAAAAGATAAAAAAGGTGTTTAAATGATATTGCAAAATATGGCTCTTTGAGTGTTTGGCTGTTATCAAGAGTAGCACACCCACTTTCACTTCACCCCGACCCTGCCGTTGCTTCACCTCCAATGGCGCCCTCCTACATCCCCACTCAAATGATTCAAATCTCTCTCCTTCTCTCCCCGGATCAGCAGGACTAGGAGTGAATGATGATCACACTTGCTGTTGCTGTTGTTGTAAAAATTTAATGCATCTCAATTTAAATAAAGTTGGTGGCCCGCAGTGGACGATGTGACGGCACCGCAAATAAAAAAATGCGCTGCTCGCTCCCTCTCTCTCGCTGATTGAGAAGGGAAGAGAGAAAACAGAGAGTGAGGGTGGAAGTGGCGTGTTGCTCTTTGCGGCAGGCAGTCAAATTCGGAAATCATAGCGCATTTAAGGAAGCGACGCCAAGTCCCAACGGGGGGAACTGAGGCAGCTAGAAATTAATACGTAGCGTCCCTCGGTCGGTTCAGTTGCCTTTCCCGTTCCCACTCCCTTTTTAACTTTTCTTTCACCTGCTGCGTCTCCATTTTCCTCTTCTGTACATTAATGACATCACTTATCTCGCATTACATTGTTAGTATCGCCATCACTGTATGTATTACGGAGACGGCAATTGGTGTGCTTGCTTTGGTGGGAACTGGGAGGGGAAGCAAAGCTGTCCAAGTACGTAAGTGGGGCGAGGGGACGTTCCACATGAAGGTGATCGAGTGCAATATTGAATAGCACTGCTGCATCACGCCCTTCATTGATGACGAGGTGGTGCAGTAGAAATAAGAGGCCGTCGGGAGCCTAATTCCCAGCATTCTTTCGATTGGAAAAAGAGATAAGACATCTAGCTAGCACTAGCAGTTTGTTCGTTTGTTAGGGAATTATTGTGGATGTGGAACCTAACACTGAGGGCCGGGACGGATTTTAGAATAAGAGTCGCCAATGTTTCCCCTGGTGGGAGCATTTCGTCAACAAGCAGCGAGTGAGAGACATGAGAGCCTATCAGAAAAGCACAACGACATTATTTGTATGGCTGGCTAAAGCCCAAGTAGATGTTTTGTATGTATGTATGGCCTCCTCAACACATATATATCATACAGCGTACCGAACACAGGTGCTAAAGTGTACTGTTCGACTGGTGCTCAAAAATATTAAACAAGGGCTTTTTGTCTGAGGTCCTTGTAAAACATAACCCAAAAAATGGTAGTGGTAAACTTTAAAAATACAGCCTCCTTCTCTCGTTAATACATGGCCTCTTGATAAGGGGCAGAGTATTGGACGGTACCCAAGTCACCCCCCATGAGTGATGATGGTGAAAGGCAGGGAATTGAAGGGCTCAGCTACTGCCTGATGGCCTCTTCATATTTATATAAGAGACGACTTCGCTTCAGTCTACGTCCATATTTCTCCACTCACCCAAAAAAGAAAAAAAGGAAAAAGAAGAAAAGGTATAAGATACAATTTAGTTAACCCCTCACTCACGTATACATCTTACGACATTCTAAAGATCTTCGGGCTGATGTGCATCTTCCACTTCGTTTTGGTTAGCGTTTGCGTTTCAAGACTGATTGCACTTAGTTTTGGTTGGCGTTTGCGTTTCAAGACTGATTGCACTTCGTTTTGGTTGGCGTTTGCGTTTCAAGACTGATTGCACTTCGTTTTGGTTGGCGTTTGCGTTTCAAGACTGATTGCACTTCGTTTTGGTTGGCGTTTGCGTTTCAAGACTGATTGCACTTCGTTTTGGTTGGCGTTTGCGTTTCAAGACTGATTGCACTTCGTTTTGGTTGGCGTTTGCGTTTCAAGACTGATTGCACTTCGTTTTGGTTGGCGTTTGCGTTTCAAGACTGATTGCACTTCGTTTTGGTTGGCGTTTGCGTTTCAAGACTGATTGCACTTCGTTTTGGTTGGCGTTTGCGTTTCAAGACTGATTGGCTACAGACGAACTCCCTTTCTCTGTTCTTCCTTATTATTTATTTTCCTTTTTTTGCTGACTTTTTGTTAATAAATTCCCATTTTGTCTGCATTTTCAAGGACGATATGTGCACTCGACTGGACGACTCGCAACCCTAAAACAAAAAGGAGTAGTTAAAACGAAACAAACAAAAATGCCTCTCTCCTACAACGGACAGACCTGTTGTCCGATTAAGTTCCACCACCCTTTTCAACAGTCTTATTTATGTGTCCCATGACTCCCACGTTGGGTTCGCCAAAATTACATTACAAAATCGCTAGCTGATTCACGAAAGCAGAAAGTTTGGAAAAGACTAAAAAGTTGATTGAAAAATGAACAACAACAGGAACTCGAACTTCCATAGATGAATAAAATTAACAAAACTTAGAGAGATGCCACGGTCGATAATCTTATCCGACGGCCAGCTGGCAGACGTATTGCATGCCAGGATGCCTAATTTCCGCCCAAAGCCGAAGTAAGTTAACCATTTCACAAAGTCGAAAAAAAATAATATTCCCAGATTGATCAGTGGCCATCAAATCTCTATCAGCCTCGAAAGGCACAAGGATACCAGATCAACCTCATTCAAGTACTTGCTTGTTAATTCTGCCATTAAAATTATATTATAGGTCGTGTTTGCTGGAGAATAGTTGAGAGGGTTTGAGGGATGAAAGTGTCGTGGCCTTCCGAAACTACTTGCACTTGATACTGAAAAATGTCGTTCTCTTATCGTGAAATCAGTTCATTGCAAATATTGGTACCCGTGTTGTTTATTTGTATTGGCTTTATTGTGTACTTTGTTCGTCAACTTTTCCAAAACATTTCCTCCTCGATCTGGAGATAAACAGTCTTCCCTAGTTTTTGCTTTCCATCCCGATGCAAGAGCTGTCGTCTGCGTTCTAATGTTATCGGTCAGCGACTGAAGGACGAACTTGGCATGTCACGGGAAGACGGACAGAGACAGGATACGAACCCCATTAATTATCTCAATCTGTACCAAGGATGTCAACCAATACATTTTATATTTCTTCAACCCACTTATTACGTTCCAAGTATTTTAAGAAAGCCGAGGGATGCTTGTATAATCTAAAAATTTGAAGTGACATGCGTATCCCACACGCATGTCATTAGCCCTACGTTCAGGAGAGGACCAGAACAGCGTGTCCATGTGATCCAGACAGCGCTCGCATGTTTGTTTGTTTGTTTTTTTTTTTTTGAAAACTCGTTTTACATGGTTTTCTAACCCCCTCTCCGAAGCCGTGAAGGAAGCCTGGGAGGGAGTCTCTGACGGTTTCAGGTGGAAAGGTCACCATGTTCCTCAAACAGTAAGCCATTAAAGGAGGTGGGTGTGGGTGAACAGGGTCTCTCCTCCCTCCCTCTACATGCAGGGGACATGATGCATGACGTTCGAGTTCTAATGGCATTATCCAAACATGTGGAGAGAGAGAGAAAGAGGGACCGAATAAAACGCTGGCAGATTCTGCAGAAGACAGTCCTTCGGATGATCAAACCGACATCCTCCACAGCTGACTCAACATTTAACCCCACTGGCAATAATATTGCTGCCCGTTAAATATACTTATTCCCCATTCCTCCCCTCCGATGGACAAGAAAAGGAACGCCATTCCTCTCCTTAAAACAATGTGGCTCACCCACTGCCCTCAACAAACAGCCAGCAGTGGTGAATACTGAATAGAGGTGCGTGAGAATCACGCAAGACTCGACCGTCGGATTTCACTTCGTAAAAGGTGTGGGGTTTCTCTTGGCGCTGGATGGTTGGCATTTCCACAACAAGCTTCTGCTTTTCTCCAACTCCATTTATAAGTGGAAATTAAACTGTGGGGAGCATCCCCTCCAACCAGTTGTTCCTCCCACCGACGCTTTTCCTCTGCTCAGGAGTCCTTCCTTTTTTTTTTTCTTTTCCAACCTATGGGTACATTCATGTTTTGACTGTGGTACCATCCCTCACATTTAATCACACCAGATGTCGTCTGCCAGTTGTTTTCTTGTTGGTGAGGAAAAGATCTTTTTTTAAAAAAATTATTATTAAATTCAGCTTTCACGCATTACTTTTGTGGAGCTCCCAGCTGATGTCAAGTACATACTTTTTTTGGAATGTACAGATTTGCACAATTTCATTGCCTTGTACTGTATTTCTCTTCCTTGTAAAGAAAAGGTTTATTTTGAAAAGAGAAGTGCTGCAGTTCACGGGCTCTGTGTCAAGTTGGGTCTTGAGGAACAAACCAGTAGAGTAGGAGTGATGTCATACTTTCATTGGACATAAAAAAAATTATAGAAACAGCGATCATTTTTTGTTATTGCTGAAAAAACAATGCTTGCAAAAAATGTAATTCTTGATTTTCGATGGTGTGACAGATCTCATTACAGATCTCATTGCAACATGCCTTAGCCCAGCAGTTGAATTCACTCTAAAGAGTGCTGACAAATGTCAATTGTTTTTGCCTTTTTCTTTTTTTTTATTTATATTATGATTAGAAACAAAGCAGATACAGCGAGCAACAAGAATTTGTAAATATTGTAGACAAATTTTGTTGAAAGCATGTAAAGATTAAAGGCAGAGTTGCTGTGGCTGTTGACAGAAGCTGGCCATATTATTGTTCCGTCGAAATTGAAATAGATGGAACTGACCTGTACAACGCGGTGCGAAGCAGACAGATATAACAGTCAGGCTTTTATGGTCGTGGAGAGAGAGAAAGAGAGATTACACGTGAAGAGGAGTGACGTTACACGTGTGGATGGTTGTTATTATTGTACAAGAATAGAACAAGGGAAAGAAAATAAAGTAATCACAATAAATTCCAACAGGAATTTCTTGGGTCAGGGTCAGTCTGGTGGTGTGCACAAGCACACGCACAGAAGCGCACTGCCTCAGAGAGAGAAAGAGCTTCAGGCGTGTGGGTTTCTGCAAAACTCTGCAAATATTCGTCCCTTTCCCATCGCCCCACTTCAATCTCTTTCAACCTGCCATCCTTCTTCTCTCCTTCTCCCGTCTCTCCTTCCCCTCCCTCCGGAAGGCAAGCAAAGGATAGAGAAAGAAGACCAAAAATAAGTCTGGCCATGAAGATGACCCTCCATCAGTTCCAGAGGAGCAGAATCTGTCACGATGAAAACGAAGGTATGACGACGGTCCACTACACTTTGATGCTAATGCCACTCTTGATAATGCTGCTACCATGATGCCACCCATGAGAGAATTCGTTCCGTTCGTTCATTTTCTGAGAGAAAATTTCGTCCACTTTGATGGGTATGTTTGCAGATGCGTCTGGCGACTTCTCTGGAAATGAGGCCGCCATTAATCTATGCTATGGTGGCTCAGCCTCCTCTTCTTGTGATAGTTATTGCAGAAGTGACTTGACCGTTCAGATTTGGGGAGCTTCATCAAGCAAACAAGGTCTGAAAACTTGGAACTTGCCATTTACGGAAAACTGTAACATTACCAAAGGCTGTGATTCAAGTGAAGGCTACAACGCCTTTGAAGACATACCTAGTGAGGAAGTGCAGGACAATGATAATTCTTCTGTTGGGAAGGGTACCACTAAGCTCTGCGCCAGAGGACATTGGAGACCAGCCGAGGATGCAAAACTTAAAGAGCTTGTTGCTCTCTATGGGCCTCAGAACTGGAACCTCATAGCAGAGAAACTAGAAGGAAGATCAGGTAATAACGCCTTATATAAAGATGTGGATGCTTTTGATCAGTTGTCTTTACTGTTGTAGTAAATGACTTTTGAATAAAACTTTATAAACTCTGACCAGAAAGAATTTTTCTTTTTCCTGTCGATGAAAATCGTTTCTGTTATATTCACTTGATCCCAGCTGTGCCACGATTCTAGTCATTGATTTTGCCTTCTATGGAACAAGAAATTGCTAAAATGTGGTTTCCTTCATATTGCCTTACTAGTCATCTTCTGGAAAGGCAGACCAATGGAAAGTCCTACATTTAGCTGAAGGATTTGTTGATTCGAGAAACATGTATATCTTATCCGGAAATACATGTATATCCATGTTATGGCTTTTCTTTTCGTCACACTATTTGACGTCTCCTGCTCTCTCTCTCTCTCGTGATGTAATATTCTCCTTTTTCTGGTCATAAAGGTAAAAGTTGTAGGCTGAGATGGTTTAATCAATTGGATCCGAGAATCAACCGTAGAGCCTTCAGTGAAGAAGAAGAAGAGAGGCTAATGGCTGCGCACAGGCTTTATGGGAACAAATGGGCCATGATCGCTAGACTGTTTCCTGGCAGGACAGACAATGCAGTCAAGAACCACTGGCACGTGATCATGGCTAGGAAATACAGAGAGCAGTCCAATGCTTACAGAAGGAGAAAGCTGAACCAGTCTGCTGACAGAAGGTTAGATGCTACCTGAGCCCCTGGCTACGTTCTCACGGTTAGATAGAGAAGAGGAATGAATACATTCGTAGTCAAATCCTTGCTGTTTTAGTAGCTCATCCTGTTTAAAATCTCAACCTTGGCAAAATTCTGGTGTTAGGGAAGACGACTCCCTTTCAAGCTGTGGACGCATGTCGTTTGGCTCAAGCAGTAGCATCACCTATATGACGCCGCAACAGCCACCATTTGATTTCCTATCGAGTAAGTGTTCTTGAGCGTTTATCAACACACATGAGAGGTCTAGTGAGTGCTATTATGTTGTTTGTTTGAAGGTGGAACATCAATTTCCGTTTAGAACTTGACCTTCTTTTTCTTCCTTCACTCGTTTTGTGTTTCCGTGCTCATGCTTGGAGTTTGTTTCCACCCTTTTTTAATATATTGACTCCTTCCAGAGTTCACAAGCAAAAGATAAATATCTTGACTCCTTCCAGAGTTCACAAGCAAAACGAGTTGTTCTTGTGCCAACTTAAAAGTAACTTTTCTTTTTCTTAGAGCACAGAGCACACCGCTTTTGCTAAAATCTATTCCAAGTCAGATATCCTTTCTTCAAGGATCATGTTCTTGTGGACGGTTTCTTGCCTTTATGGGTGATCATGGTCCTAGTTCTTAGGGGACAACTAGCTAACAATTGACGAGCCTGCCCTCTGTCTCCTGAGCACAAAAATGGTCCCAGAACCAGAAACAGGAGCCAGTTGTTTATAAGGGCATCACACTTTCCGTCCAACACAACTTGTCATCAAAACATGGCAAACTCCACTTTTTTCCGGTTTTGCTAAAAATACATCCTAGCACTTTGTTCCTTCTTCGACAGCTACGTAACCCTCTCTGGTTGCAGGTTTCAAGAATGGTCATGGGACAGGCTTTTCTATTGATGGTGGCAGCTGCTGGGATATGTCTAATGACCCCCATACTGGTTTCTACCACCAACACCCGCCTCTTCCACCAGTGAGGATGAGGAGGGACCTCGGTTATTACCCTGCCTCACCTTCATCAGAGATCTCGGTCACCCAGGATGCCTCTACAGCAGACAACAAGAAGAACATCCCTTTTGATAAAATCTCTCCTGCATTCATTGATTTCCTTGGTGTAGGTGCTACTACGTGACAGAGTAAATGAAGCCCTTAAAATTTTTGAGGATGGTGATGTGCATCTTAATTTCAGGGGAAAGACCAATGCCGAAAGAGGGAAAAAGGGACGCTGTTTTGATGTGAAAATGTGACGATATATTAGGAGAGGGAAAAAAAAAGAGGGTGGTGGTGGTTTGTTATGGGCAATCCCCTTTCTTTTTTATTTTCTTTCTTCAGTATGCACCCACTTACCGGCTTCAGTGAAATCGGCTTCCTAAGGGGGAAATGAACAAAGAGATATATTTGAACTTAAATGTTCGTACTGTCCAGGCGTTCGGGCACTTGAATCTCCTTAAATCTTGATTTTACGTGCAATTTTCATAGATTTGCCCATCAAAGGAAAACGAAAGAGAATCTCTGATTTGAGATTCGGACTATTATTACAGATGCAGCTCGCATCTCGTGAAAAGACATTTTAGAGCCTGCGTTTGAATTTAGCATCGGACCGACGACCTCTGTCCCCTTCACCGGGATGGCCGTCTCCAACCAAAAGCATCCTCTTGGAGCACAGCGCACTCTACTGGAGTCTGTACAATGCGTCTCAACTGGTCATTTAATTTGAGCGATCTGAAAGCCATGGGGTCCTACAATACAACATCTCTGAGAGGGAAGGTGGGGACCGTTAGTTAGATCGGCAGGGCTTGTGAAGTGAAATGCACACATCAAACCTCCGCTCCCCCTCGGGTGTGTCTGCAAGTTACCAGCCAGCGGCTCCTCTGCTATGGTCACTTCTCGTCGAGAGCGTGTTTGAAGCTGAGGATCTTGACCTAAGAATAGGATGGCCCTTACCACAGATAGCAGACAAAAAGTCGGACCGCTTCACCTCCGTCATTGCTTCACCCCAGGTGGGACGCCCACCCCTGGCCCTTGCGGCAAATCAAATCAAGGTCTAAAATCCATAACGGAGACCACCCTTTATCTACATCCTTCGTATGTTTCTGGTCTTCGGTGAGATGCTGAAGCAGGAACCTGTAAATCGGTCGAGGAAGACAAAGAAGATGAAGCTTTTGGCGGGAACGGAGGGGTTTCAGTCGCGTGTATTTAATGGGACTGCGAGGTTTGAGATTGTTTGGTTGGAGAATCATCCAATCCTTTTGACACCGCATTTATGGGCGCCCTTATTTTTCCCAGCAATCAATCATTACAAAGCCGGTCATGCGGTAGCTTTCCCGGTTAACTCCAGGTGCCAGAGCAAGAGGGAGATGGCGGTCTAAGTAGCTGAATCAAAATATCCTGCCAACAATATCCGGCTAAGTAGGAGCTTTGGGTCGAGGGTTTGATACAGGCCTGTCTGCGCAACAACTCCAACGCCCTCTAAGGTTGTGCCTTTGTGTGGATGCAACTCGATCGATCTTCTTTTGCCATTGCCAAGAGCCTCGACGACACCGAAAGCATACTTTGCATTTTGGAAGGAGATGGGTCAAAAAGCATGGGAACCTAAGATGATGTCAAGAAGCAACCAAAACAGTATAACGGAGGCCATTTTGTGTTGATCACTCGACCCTTCGACCTTTTCGCGCATGGGATGCCTCATATGCAATTAAGGAACTTGAGGTTTTTTCATCAAATGCAAGAACAGTAGGGATTAAAGCAGCATCTAAAGTGGGCAAAAGGTAGTCCGGTATGCCATCTTCGCTATCAAAGCGTGTCATGTCCGCGAAAATGGGTAACTCCTACAGTCCTACTCTGCTTTCCCCTGCGCACGTGGTGTGCTCCTGAGGCGCTTCATCTGCAGGCTAGCGTTTTAGAGGAACCCTCTGTATGTGTACGCATTACAGAAAAAATTACACAAAAAAGCGTGTTTAACTTTTGACGTATAACAAGAACAGAACAGATTCAAGTTTCGAAGTCTTTCATTTACATACAAGAATTAAGAAACAGATTACAACATATAGGCAGTTGAAAGAAACTTTTTCAAAGCCAAAGATTCTTAGTTGTGTGCATCAAAATGTAAGCATCCTTATAATTTTTCACTTTCTATGCCTACAGAAAGAGCCACAGTACAACGCATCAATGGTGAGCTTTCAGATACCTGTGGTTTTCAGTATCATCTTCCGGCTTAGACAATAAAACTGATGACCGAAAAACGGAGCCCCTTACTCCAAAAAAAAAAAGAAAAAAAACAGGATTTGAAAAAGAAGTGTGCTGAACGTCCAGTATGCGGGGTACCTCCACCATCCAAGCTACAAAAAGGAAAAAAAAAAAAAAGCTACGAGAAGAGAAGACAAGAAGAAGGAATGTATACCAAATGCCAGTACGACCCTTTTGCCACCACTTATTTCTTCTTACAGCATGGTTCCCTTCTTGAAGGAAAACATCGTTCAACGCTGCTCAAAACGTCATATGCAAGCATTAATTATGTCATAAATAGAAGCCCTCTTGGCATTACCCAAAATTTTTAAATCATTATAACTTATAAGCATTTCATACAATAAGAACATCAAGGCAAGAATAATCCATCCTCCCACATTGAAGAAAAAAAAAAAGAACCTGAAGATTTCGCAGCAATTGATCCCTCAGTTTGCCCTAAATGAAGTTACGAAGCAAGCGCCTTCCCTAAATCTTCAAAAGTCATGAGCTTGGTCGAGTATTGATGTTCTTCATTTGTATCGTTTGCATCTGTTTTGATCTCATCCAACTCCATGGGCTTTACACAGAAATGATTTTCCAAAACGGAGATGGTTTTCCTGATAAATTCCGATCTTGATAGCAAGATACTTCTCATTGGGCACAAAAAGTCAATGTGGTTCCTCTCCTGAATGTACAATCAAGATCAACATAAAGGAAGATTATCAGAAGGTACGAAGAGGGAAAAAATTTGACTGCAATGCAGCAGATCTGCTTCCTTTACATCATATACCTAGAATGCAGAAATTGCATGTAGCAGAGTACACAAAGTGCAAAAATTGACTTAGTAATTTTCACATGCTTTGTAGTGACCAACGTTCGGTGGAAGTGAATTGTGAGAACTCAGGAAGTGCTGGAGACCAACTCACCATGCGCTGATCTCAGAGCACGTTCTCCTAACTTAGCCTTCCAGCACCTCACTCGTTTCGTTGAGTGAACTGATCTCGATCTGGTCACTTAGGATACTGAACTTATCATTCAAGTAAAATAAATCAAATCCACTTTTTCTCCCGCCAACCAAAAAAAAGAACGAGAAGGGAAAAAGGAACTCATATGCCGTATATTATAAAATGCATTGTGCTTCCCTAGAATAGCTTTTGCATTAACCTTACAAGGCAAATCAATAAAAACTTACTATGAGCATCAAGGGATCTTCAAAGCAAATTATGCCCTATAGGAAATTGAAACTATTTTTAACATTCAGCTGATGCTTGGTAGACAGATTAGGATAATGGTTTGGTACCGTGATTGGTGGTGTCCCCCAGGTTTCATAGCAAACCTAGTGTTTCCATATTCTCCATCAGGGTTGTATGTGTGCAACCACTTGTTACTTGTTAGGCCTAGCTTTTATATTACTGTACTGATGCAGTTATCAAAATCTTTACGATAATCCACCATGGACAGCCTCTCGAAGTACAATGAAACATATGCAAGAAGACAAATATCAATGTATTTGTGTGCTTCTATTGTTTATTAAAGCTAATTATTCCCATATTTTCCAAAAAATCAGTAAGGCATAAATATAATCTTGTGGCGAAGATTCAAATAAGATATCTAAGCTTAAAAGCAACAGAAGCCAAACCAAGTTCATATAATATTCTAAACAATGACAAAGCCCTCACAAAAGAAAATTATAAAAAAGAAAAGAGGAAGTTATAGACAAATAAGTTCACCACATAGGATGTGTTTCACTCAGATTATCATGTTGAACATCAGCACCCATCATGTCACTGTAGTAAAGGAACCATGTTCTGACTGCAGTATATGCAGGAACATATTGTAAACCTAAAGCTAAATCTAAAGTAAAATGTTTATAAACAAGATAAAACGACCTGCCATGAGGTAACCATACCAATCGATATTTAGGCGTCTTTAATGGATATGTCAGGTATGACATATTATGGGTATCGAAGTCCCACAAGAATGAAGTGTGGTGAACCCATCGGCTCTTCGTTATTGATTGTGCATTTCCACCAAATTTGTGATCACCAAAGCAATAGTCTGAAAAGCAAGCAAAACCTAGTGCATTAGAATAGGCATCCCAGTGTGGGACAAAAGGAATTGAAATGTATCAAGTGCTTATGATTTTTCACAGCATGTACTTTATTAGGTGGGTGAAGACAACATGCCCATGCTTATAACATGGTCCTGGTGAACTTCACAGACAGCACCAAATTGAGTGGCGTCTGGCACTTCAGGGCCTTATTCAAATAATAAAGAAGCACAAACACATGCAAAGAAGCATTGCTGAGAATAACATTTCTCCCTAAAAAGAGAATCCTCTCTTACATTATATACCTAAGAAAAGTATTTTGAAGCATTATTTAGAAAGGCAAGATGCCTAATTCATACAAGGTGCTTCATACTTGTATATACAAGTGAGATAAAATGACCTGTGCTTCTTACAGGCTCAAACAAACATCTAGAAAGTAAAAATGAACATGGATTCTACAATACAAGAGAAAAAGTTGCCAGCTGTTACATAGGACATACATTTTCAGTCTGTACATTTATATCACAACGAAACCATATTATGTTGCTTTAGGACATACTTGATGTTAAGAAGGATAAAAAGTAGAGGAGTGCATTCACATTTGAGTAGGATGAGGCTCATAAAATTTCGTCTGAAAACTTTGACAAACCTTTTGATTGTTCCAACTCATTACACTAAAGTGCTTAGAGAAAGCACCAGGTATCATACATTTCAGCCAAGAATAGACAGTTCTACCTACCGTTCTCACGAAGATTGAACTTATGAGCTCCTCCAAGAACTTGAGAATAGAACTGACCGGTCCAGGACATAATTGGTTGTGGGAAAGGCTGCAATTGGTCTATGGCACCTTTGTTGCAGATGAATGTCACGAAGATAGTACCATTATCAACAATTACAGTTCCACCTCCACTGAATCTTCTAATTACAGGTATACCCTCATTCATAACCTTCTCAACTTCAATAAGCTGGGACAATTTCCTGCAGATATTTGCTGGAAAAATTATTGATTTGTATAAATCATTGCAAAGAAAAAATGATAAACCATATATACAAATGTAAAATTGAAGGATGGGAGATCTCTCCACATCACACTTTGCAAGTGTAACCTAGAGTGAGGGAAGAACAGAGAGAGACTAGTGGCAGTTAGAAGTGTCTTAGAAGCAAAATTTTGAACCATAACACTTCCATTGGAGGACTTGAATATTATCCTCATTTAGGCATTTGGGTTTCTAAGAGAAGAGGATGGCTTACCCTGAGAGTCCCGAGACGATGGTAGGACGGTCAGTCCCATCATTGACGATGCACCAATTATCAGACGATCTGCGAAGAAGTTTCTCCTCCAGGATGAGCTGATCAAAGATGGGTTTCCCCTTAAACCTGAGGAGATTAATCAATGGCAGATCTCCTGTTTTGCTGATACACACCGCACTCATCTCTCTTCCTCTCTGGTAAATCAACCTGGCTGCTCCACTTGTAGCTTGCTCTCAGGCTATTGTCTGTTCGTATTTGTGAAACAACATACATTCTTCAATATGATTTGCAAATAATTCGATGTGTAGGATATGCAATTAGCAGGATAATTTGTATGAAGCAGAAAGCAGCTATCTGTGTGAAGAAGAGACTACTCCTGTTAGTGTTAGGGCTTGCATTCTCGCATACACATTGATGACAAAATCGAGCAGAAAAACAGCGATACAGATGAATTCTTGCAAAACCATAATTACAGTATAATACAACAGAAAAGAATTATACTCGACTAATATTACACAATAACTAAACATGCATAATTTAATAGAAAGGCAATAAAAATGAAGCCTTCTGCTCGCTAAACACTTCCTGAGCAGGATGCAGCCTCAGAAGATACTGGACAGGGTTCTCTTCCATGGTCAACAGATCAACAAAATATTGAGAATATCTGCCAATTCTCAATTTCTGGCTTCTCCTAACCTCTCCTTCTGTAGGTTGCAGATCACCTGCTAGTAGATTCAGCAAGGTTGATTTTCCAGCTCCATTGGGCCCAACAATTTCCACCCTTGTACCCATGTCAATGCCCACATCAACATTGTTCGATTGTTTGAACAGAAAACGTAATAAAAAAGTAAGGGGGAACGAAATTAATGCAACAACAGGTCAAAGATAGGGAAACAAACAAGTTCCCGACAGAGTTTTTGGGAGGAGCACGACAACAGAAGTACAAGAGAAGAGAAAAGCACTGTTGGCAAAAACGAATGAAACTACGTAGATAAAACATACAGGCATCAAAGAAGCAAGAAACCCATCGTCAAGATCACAGGCTGGATGGCACATGCATCCCATAAATCGACACCAACGAAAAATGAAAAATGAAACTGGGCAAAAGGAAAGAGCACTCCGTAGGCAATGCGAGATTTGGGCGCTACCTTTTAAGGGTAACGCTCGTGTAGTTCATCTCACATAAAAATGGTATGAATCGAACCCGATAATAATGCTGAAGCAGAAAAGAAAGCATAGGAATACAGAAACTTGAAGAGAAAGAAACCCAGGGACAACCAGTGAAGAGAACAACAGAAGAAGGGAAGGGAGAGAACAAAGGAAAGGAAGGACGCGGGTTAGGGTTTTACCTCTATTGCCGTCGGCCGAGACGTCCGGGGGAGAGAAGAGGAAAGCAGAGGAAGGGGGAGACGAAGAGAAACCCTCTCCCGCTACTCCAGAATCCTGCCGTCCCTTCTTCCTTCCTCTCGCAACAAGACGGAGAAGGAAGCCAACGGGCATTTTTTCTTCTCCGGAAAAATTTTTCCACCTCCGAGGGTGGAAAGATATTTCAGGAATAATAATTCCGGAAATCAACTCAACGGGCATTTTTTCACTCCCTTGTTTGATGGGGAGGACAAATTTTTAAAAATTTGAATTTTTTTTGTCGAACTACAGTATCATATTCATGCATCAAACGTGCCCTTTCCGAGCAGCGAGGCTGACACCCATTCGCATTAATCAGCCATCTTCCTATCAAGGGGAAGGAGTCAACTGAGCATCTCAGCGGCGGGATTGAATACCTTAGTGTTCTTTGTAACACTCTGGCTTCTGGTCGGGTCGCAGCGCTTCTGTAAGTTCAAGTGGTGGTTTTGTAAGAGTAGTATGCTTCTCATGAGCCCCGTCGTTCCTGGAAAGACGCATCAATATCGAAAACATATGAAAGGGTCTCACGTGTTTTACACGACTTATTTTTCATTATTTTGAAAACGTTTTGAGGCTTTTGTTCAACTATCTTTCATATATTCTTACTTTTCTTAAATGTATACAAAAATGTACAACTCAACAATTATTTACTTCATTTATTGAATTGGTATCCATGTTTATGACACTCAATCTTGATTTTTACAACATTGTTCAAAGCACAAAATGTCTGAACAATCAATCACGCCTTAACTTTGAGTGCGTATTTTGTTACCCTGAACATTATTTTTTGGGTGTGAAAATCGAGCTCAAAAATTCCAAATGTTCAATCGGATTCCTTTGAACTAATTGAAGATTCACGAAATTTGAGAGGTGTTAGCCTGTTAGGCCTACAGAATACATTCAAGAACTTCTGTATTTGCGTTTGTATGAGAACGTTTCGTATGGTTGCATTTACTTCCCCACTTCTAGTCTAAGTAATCAAGCTAAAACAACTTTGCAACCCAAGACCAGTCCCGTCATACGCCAGGATCCATATCCACAATCTCGCAGTCGTCTAGTCGTGGTATGTGGTGCGACAACTTATGCATTTGAAGCAACACAGTTACCTTAATACTAAAATCAGAAGAAGCAATTATGTGTGCCCATTACACCTAAAACTAACTTACATAAATACATTCAACCCAACTCCAGCTTTTATCCATGCTATGGATGAAAAAAAATCTCTGATGGGTCAACAAGATGGTAAGAGTACATCCTCATTGCAAACTCATGAAACATTAACACCGTAACAACACTTTCCTTGTAGACCTGACATGAGCTTCATTCAGTTTTTCCTTCCCTCGCAGAGGATAATGTGGTAACCATGCCTGTAGAAAATTTTCACAACTGAGACTTTGGACAATTTGAAACCAACAATCACCAATGAGAATCATCTACCGACTCAATCCGTCCTAAGCATAAATTAAAATCTATACATACTTAGGGTCATTCAGAATATGTGCAGCTGTGAAGCAATTAACATTCAGAAAACAGAATTTTCTCCTATTTTTCGTATAGAATGACTGGAATAACACGTACGTGGACTTAAACGGTGCACTGGTGGCCCCGACAGGGGTACTGAAGGCGACATCTTGGAATGGACCTGCCATCTTTCCTCGGGGGAACCAACCTAGGTCACCACCTTTCTTTCCTGATGGGCATTCAGAGTATTCGGCAGCAATCTGACAGAAAGATGGTACTCATTAAGTTTTCTAACAGTCAAACAGACAAATGACTCAAACTCGTATAGTTGACTGGACCGAGTACATATGAACAAGCATAAAACATCATTACCTTTGCAAATTCAGCGGGTGGGACCTTGTCTCCATTGCTCAGCCAACCTTCCTCCAGCTTCTTATATGCTTCATTGATCTTCCCCTGCTTCTCGCATAATACATGCCTTGCTGAAACATATAGAAAGTGGATACAATATGTCAATTAATGCCAGATTGCAAGTTCCAGATGCATCAGCTATTTTTCATATTCAAACAGCTCTTCCTGACACATGCATAGACTGCTTAGAAGGACATGTTTTAATGGCTATTGAAAATATATGGATTCTTAATTCAGAAACTGAAAGGGCCAATCCATAAGGTTAAGTGTTTGAAGATACTGGTGACAGGCAAAAGAGCATAATCATTTCTGTCATCTTCCATGTCTAGCAAAATGCCAGGTTTCGGCTAATCCATCAATTGGACATCCATTATTCAGATTCATCAAAAGAGTGCCTCTAGAAAAGAGGATAGATTATCAAAGAACGGAAAATAATTAGCTGTCTTAACCACAAGCTTGTAAATTGATGAGAAGTTCCAACCGCAACTAGTTTCACCCATCTAGATAAATAAAAGAGGATGCCAACCAACACAAAGAACTCATCATCCAATTAAATACAGGATCTAGCTTATCCACACCAGGAAATGGTGAACTACAAACAGGAGTCACAGGATACAAATAGAGAGAACTTCTGAGTAATGCTAACATGAAGAAGCAACAACTACCAACAAGATGCAGCGGTAGTGAGTAGAATTGGATTCTGATCATATTATCTTCACCTGAACCACAACTAAGCAATGAAAAGTTGCAAATTTTCAGGTGCCAGTGACCTGAAAACTAAAATGAAAAAATAGTTTTCTCCATGCAGGGACATAAATCCGACATGGTTAAGCTGCTCCCTTAGCTGGGATAGGAGTGCAGTCCACAGGTCCTCAAAACCCAAACATGTTTGAAGTAAACAGTACATGCGGTCTACATTTTCATTGTCGTTGTCTTGCTAAGTTTATCCTAATCACCTGAACAATCAAAAGCTACCTGTTAAAAAGAATATACATCTTACCTTTATACAGTATTGATCAACCACTAGTACTGGCAATTGTATCTTACCACTAGCACCATTTTCTTTTTCGTATCTTTTAACTTCATAATCACAGTGACTTGGTTAATGAAGAAACTGAAGCCTAAGAATTTTCTCCATGTATGTCTACGTAAATCATGTATGAAGAAATTAAATTTTCTTTTAGTTAAAACAATTTGAAATTCCAAAAAAAGAAAATTAAGTTAACATAGTGGATTTTTTCTGCAGCTGGTGATGCAAGCGTTCGATTAATAAGACAGGAGGCTTTCCTATGGCCGTTCTGATTATTATTATGTAGTGCATCATTTGTTCATGAAAGTTTCTGAAAGAGATGGCTCCTCAGATATTCAAAGGAAAGGAATGCGAATGCAAGATTAAAATGCAAATAATATTATCAAAATTTTCAGAAGTATGGATGATGGATGAGCTATCACCAAGCTTAAACTAATATTCACTAAGCTATGCATCTAAATGAAAAAGTAACAGCGTAATCAGCTGCAGGTCTTCTTCATCTCTTCACAGATAGACACTCACATTGCAGTATCACCTTACATAACTCAAATTCTAGCAGAAAAATGGACTTTAGAGAAAAACAAACTCCCCTACCAACAGTCAACTAATTTGATGGTAGTATCACCATACATGATCAAATCCGCTTAAATCGAATAACTCCAGAAGTTCAAGGGTGATTCCCACGCATGCGAGTATAATAAAGGAAAAATAGATGGAGAAGATCAATACCCTTCACATAAGTACAGGTACCAAGTCCATCAGACTTCCCACCTTTCCCCTTTCCCTTGGAAGCAATCTCGTCGCCCCCACTTCCACTTTGCTTCCCCTTCCCTTTTTCTTTAGGCTTAGAGTCCTTCCCCATCCTATCGAGGTCCTTAAATTGAAAAAGATAAGCAACAAAAAGAAGAATGAAGAGCACTTAGGAACGGAGATGACCAATTAGTTTCGGCAAAACAACAATACCAGATTACCGTTGCTAGAGAACAATCAGTAGTGAACACACCAAACCCAGATAAGGGTGGCGTTTTCTGGCTCAAGCAAACAAAGGAGAAAAGAGAAAAAAAATGATGAAGAGAAAGCAACACTTGGAGGGTCTCACTCTGGTAAGATCAATTCAAACCACAGGCATAATCTACAGAAAGTACTGCAGTGGATATGATTCATAGAAAAGCTACCTCTTCGCAGATGCCTGCTATTAGAAGACGATAATTATTGATATTTCTCCCTCTCGCTCCCCCTCTCTTTCTCTCCCTCTGCTTCTAATATCTATGCGGAAAAAGGAACTCCTCGAAGGGCGAGTTCGGAGCCGAGGGCTCGAGACGCGCCGTTCACAAAAGGGGCAAGTGTCACCTGCGAAGGGCCTTACGTTCCCCCAGTGCACCCTACTTTCAACATCGAAACAGATATCATTCGTCGAATGGTTCGAAGAAAAAACCCTGTGACATTTCTAAACTACTTTACATATACAAAATCATGCATAAATACGAACTAGGTAAATAACCAGAAAATTTTATTTTCATGAGATCAACCTCATGACAAATAAGTTTTTTTTATAATAAGTGGTTCTAAAATTTTTTCATATTTCCTTCAGCACCATATTGACGGTCCAAAGTCTCACAATTGAAATAAGTGGCTCCAAAATTATTAAGGAAGTCAGCTGCTAAGTCAGCCTAAGATGAGAACTGTGTTTGTTTTTTTTTTTTTTTTTTAATGAATTTTACTTCATCTAAAGGTTATGGTGAGAAAATATGGTGAATTACTCAGGGCTTTTTTTCAGTCTTATGTACTAATTTTACCTTCAAATTGAGAGAACAAAGTAAGACCGCTCCACCCCAACTTTCTTCGCTCAAGTCTAGTGTGAAAGTAGATCCTAGTGAGAATATATTTAGCTTATCCAGGAAATTAAAAAAAATGCCCTTAAAGGCATTTGACTACCTCAAGTCCAAGATCAAAGAAGATACAGAGATTTCAGGACCTTAAATCCTGAGATTTCAGATTCTTCATTTCTATTATATAGGGAGAATCTCAAATCCTTTGTTCAGAAGATGCAAACACTACACCCAGAATAGACCTTGGATCTTGAGATCCATGGATCTCAAGTCTAAACCTTCTGTCCGTTGACTTGAGATCCACCGATCCATGAATTTGAGACATAAAAGAAACCCTAAATTTGCAGTTTGAGAGAGTAGAAAATTAAGATGGATATTGTATTAAACCAAAATGAGCAATTAAAAGCTTCCTGAGAGGTTGTTTGGAAATAACAACATATTGTTCCTGTCCCACCAATATGCTCCAAAAAATAGAGTAGATGCATGGAACCCAATTGGACCTATTTTTTTGCAGCAGATTCATGATACATGAACAATATGCTACTGATTTAAACAACCCCTTAGTATCTGGAATGACATTAGAATAATGAATCAAAACAAACTAACCATTTGCATCAGGTTCCAGAATAATAAAGCAAAACGAACTAACAATTTGCATCAGGCCCGGACTTATAAAGTCATCGAGGAAAGATTTTATTTTATGAATTTGAAAAATAGAAGGTTTTTTTTTTCAAATTGTACAAAATGAGACCAACGAAAGGGGCTTGCTGTAACTAAAATGGACTGCGGTCGTCAAAATGCGGCTCGCAATTTTGCCTTAGGCTCTAGAAACAAGGATAATAGCGTAAAGAATATACTCTTGACGGTTCTTTTCCAATTATAATCAAGCTTGGTTATCAAACCATGCAGAAAAGTCTAGAAACTCTCCACCAAAGCCACTGCTTGGGTGCACTCAAGGAGTTTTACCACTGCCCTCACAAGGGCTAAAAACTGCGTTCCCCTTCGACTTGTTACCCGAGAACAACCAAAGAGCCGGGAGTTACACCTAATGAATACCCAGCAGCAGCACATTAGATTTGGCACCCTTTCTGCGGGATTTTAAATCAATGGATTCCCCATCTTCTACTTGTTACACTGGAACAAATAAACAGCCGGGAACTACATTCTCTTAATTCCCATTAGATTTGGGTCCCTTTCTGGGGGGTTTTAAATCAACTGAATCCCCATAGCCAGAAGACACAGGAGTAGCGATGTCGCGTACAAAGAAGCGCGAAAAAAGACTCGAAGCTTCTACTGTTTTAACTGCCTTTTTTTTCCAAGCGGGGAGCACCAAAGAGGCACTCTCATGTGGGATATTTAACATTCCACACGTAGGAACGGTTTGGGAGTAGTCCCATCAAGGTGAACAGTATCGACCTCCAATGCAGGACAAGTTTGGCATAGTAGTGATGTGTGCTGAAATCTCATCCTTCATCAAGAACGCAGAGGGAATTAGAGTAATGGCAAAAAATTTAATAATGGCAAAAAATTTAATGTAGCGGTGCAATATTGATTTATTAGGCTTTTCTCAGCGATGAAGCAGTTCAATATTGAAACTTAATTTCTTTACTATACAAATCATCTTAAATAAACAAAATCCAGTTTCATTTGTTACGAATAATCACAATCACAAGAAACAGGTACCCTGAACTCTGGAGATGCCTCTGTGCTGATGCAGTGCTGCCTGAATATGGCATTCTTTCTGCACCATTTAGAGGCAGAATCTGCTAAAGCCCACTGAACTGCATACTCTTCTGGTTGATTTAATCTAAGGAAGACTCACTTCAGTTAAGAACGGATATGATGGAACCTGTCTTTAGCAGTCTTGTTGATGGCCTAGTCCTCCATGAAATTGGTTTCTTCTTGCATTATTCAGCATCCGAATCTGGTGATACCCACTGATGTGCATCCTCCGGCTCTATTTCAGTGTTCAAATTTTGCTGTTCATGTTGCTCCCTCATTGCTCCCCCAGAACCCTTTCCACCATCTTTGTCTTTTTCTGTTGAATTGCTGCCACCCTCCTTGTTATGAACCTATCAAACAAAGGGGAAGCAAGCATAGTAAAAAAAAAGCAACTGGACCTCTACCCAAATCATGATTTGAATCAGACCATCAGATGCCAATCGAAACATCTCAACCACAAAGAGTACCTGAATCAGGTACCTGCTGTGTCACGGATATTCCATTTAACTCCCATGTTGAATTCCCTTGGTCACAAGAGGCTGGAAACCCCCCGTAAAATGACCACAGCTTAAAGCAACAAAATGGTTGATCTTCCTGCTCTTCTGCTTGGCAACCTAGAGTTAGCTAGACCTTTACCAGACTGTGCCAGGATATGTACCCAGGCATTTGACCTTCAACATGAAGGTCTTCAGTCCAGACGGAGCTCATGTTGGTAGGTCAATCTTTTCCCCTTGAAAACGATTGCACAATGCCCCAGAAGATGTGCCTCCTCATAGTCCAACTATAGTCGGTTGTCTACTCAATGACTATATCATGGATAACAGGCTATAGCTCTCACAGTCTCATGCATGAAACAATAGAACAAATAAGGGAATAGCCCTTTGGACCTGAAGGTAATCCAATCATTATATTGACTTGCTATGCTTCAGATCACATGAAAAGAAGGACATGCAGAATTGCAGATAATATTCCACAAACACAAAGGTAGTGTTTGATGGCCAGAAACATATTTCTGGAAACAAGTTTCCAGAAAAATATGTTTCTGGAATTGGTTTTCTAGAAATAAAATTCTAGATTTCCAAATGTATGTTGTGTTTGGTAACCATGAATTATTTTTCTGGAAATTCCCATTCTGCGTTTGATTGCAAGAAATGAAGAATCGCCCCTTTCTTCCTCCGCCTCCACCCCTTTCTTCCTCCTCCCTCCTTCCCCTTTCCTCCTCCCTCTTCCTCCTCCCTCCTTCCCCTTTCCTCCTTCCTCCTTCCCCTTTCCTCCTCCCTCCTTCCTCCTTCCGTTCTTCCCCTTTCCTCCTTCCTCCTTCCCCTCTTCCTCCTTCCGTTCTTCCTCCTCCCTCCTTCCGTTCTTCCTCCTCCCTCCTTCCCCTCTCCTCCTTCCGTTCTTCCCCTTTCCTCCTTCCCCTCTTCCTCCTCCCTCCTTCCCCTCTCCTCCTTCCGTTCTTCCTCCTCCCTCCTTCCCCTCTCCTCCTTCCGTTCTTCCCCTTTCCTCCTTCCCCTCTTCCTCCTCCCTCCTTCCCCTTTCCTCCTTCCCCTCTTCCGTTCTTCCTCCTCCCTCCTTCCCCTCTCCTCCTTCCGTTCTTCCCCTTTCCTCCTTCCCCTCTTCCTCCTCCCTCCTTCCCCTCTCCTCCTTCCGTTCTTCCTCCTCCCTCCTTCCCCTCTCCTCCTTCCGTTCTTCCCCTTTCCTCCTCCCCCCTTCCGCTTTCCCCCTCCCCTCTTCCTCCTCCCTCCTTTCCCTCTCCTCCTTCCGTTCTTCCCCTTTCCACCTCCCCTCTTTCTCCTCCCTCCTTCCGCTTTCCCCCTCCCCTCTTCCTCGTCCCTCCTTCCTGGCTTCGCCTCCGCCTCCTTCCCTCCCCCCATTCCTTCCACGATCGAGCCCAACGGCTCCAAAAATAATTCTGGAAATATGTTTCCAATTTTCATTTTAACGGTAAAAAAAAATTCTATGTTTGATAAACAAGAAATATTTTGAAAATTTGAAATATTATTCCGCTGCTACAGTAAAATACCTGACCATCAAACACTACCAAAAGGACAAGATGAAGGATATCCATAGGAAAAATCATCAGCATAAACTTATTACAGTGAACAACACCAGAGAAGAAATTCACAGAAAGCAAAAGGGCAGACATACAACAAAAGATACATTGCCGAACGCATTTATCAAAGGAAAATATAAGGCTTAGGAAAATTCGCTTCAGTTGTTAACAAGTAACACTACACTGGAGAAATATAGCTAGATATACAGACATAAAGAAGATTTAGCTAACCTTTTCTCCCTGCTGAGCAGATTGAGAAGTACGTGACCAAATAATACCAAATGATACAGACGCACATAGGAACAAGAGGGATCCCATCCTTGGATCAATGATAAAGTTGTATAAAGCTGAAGAGATACTCTTAATTACGTCTTTAATTCTTTTCCCTTTTGAAACAATGCTTTGGGCACCTTTTGACCAAATTGGCTCTGCATCTTCTGGAACAAGTTCTGGTGTCTTCACTTTCTGTAGAAAAAAAAAAGTCATTGAGCGTGTGTTTGGACTTTGGAGTTCAAATCTTCTCGATGTCAGATGGCTAAAAATTAAAAACTTTTTTGGTAAAAAGTAGTTGCCATAGGAGCACTAGCAAAAGCTTATAATGCAGCAACAGTTCAAAGTGCTTTCAGCAATAGTTTGTGGTGTTTCCAGTAACAAATTTTTAATGTTAGCTGTAGAGATACGAACAAGAAGAAGAGGAAGAGAAGCAATGATCACGATGTAACGTGGAAAACCCTCAACACGAGGGAGAAAAAACCACGAATGAGGAGGAGTTGGTGCCCACTAGCAGCCAGACTCTCTCTCTCTTAAGATTATCATTAACACTTAAGGATTAGGGTTACATGACTTAAGTAGAGCCCAAAACGGGCTACAAGGCGGGTCGGGTATGGATCCGGACCCGAAACCCACAATCTATCAACACTCCCCCTCAAGTTGGGCGTACATATCAAACATGCCCAACTTGGATACATTCCTCTCAAATGAAGCTGAAGGAAGAGCTTTCGTCAGAACATCAGCAGTTTGGTCTTCAGACTTCATGTAAGGTAAGATCAACTCTTTGGCATCAATCCTTTCCCGAATGAAGTGACGATCAATTTCAACATGTTTTGTTCTGTCGTGAAGTACAGGATTGTTGGCTAAGTTGATTGCAGACTTGTTATCACAATACATCTTCATAGGTCCTTCAATCTCTATTCCAATGTCAGTCAACAATATCTTCAACCATAATAACTCTGACACTCCCATAGCAACTGCCCTATATTCTGCCTCTGCACTGGATCTAGAGCAAACATCCTGTCTCTTGCTCCTCCATACAACAAGGTTTCCTCCCAAGTAGACACAGTACCCTGTAGTGGATCGTCTGGTATCACCACAACCTGCCCAATCCGCATCAGAATAGCCCTCGATTTCCACAGTCTCTTGTTTCACATACAGGAGTCCCTTACCAGGATTTTTCTTCAGGTAGCATAGCACTCTGTCCACAGCCTTCAGATGTGCATCGGTTGGCGCATGCATGAATTGGCTCAAAACATTCACCGCAAAGGTGATATCAGGTCTCGTGAGGGTAAGATAAATTAGCTTCCCAACCAAACGTTGATATCTTCCCTTGTCTTCTTCACAGAGAGGCTCTCCATCTCTGAGACTCAACTTGTGCCCAGTGTCAAAAGGGGTAGGAGTAGGTCTACATCCCAATTTACCAGTTTCTTCCAGCAGGTCTAATGTATATTTCCTTTGGTTTAGTACAAGACCAGTACTAGACCTAGCAACCTCCATACCAAGAAAATACCTTAGTTTTCCAAGATCTTTGAGGTCGAATTCTGTAGCCAGTAACCCTTTTAGCTTGATAATCTCCTCCTCATCATCTCCAGTAACAATCATGTCATCTACGTAGACGAGCAGGAGAGTAACCTTGCTCTCCTTCTTCTTCACAAACAGAGTGTGATCTCCATTTCCTTGTTTGTATCCATGACGTATCATCACTCTTCTCAGTCGTTCAAACCACGCTCTGGGCGATTGCTTAAGGCCATACAATGCCTTTTTCAGCTTACAACACATTTCTGGTTCTTCATATCCTGGAGGCATATGCATATATACTTCTTCTTCGAGGTCACCATTGAGGAATGCATTCTTAACATCCAGTTGATACATCTTCCACTCCTTCATCACAGCTAGGGATATAACCACCCTCACAGTCTTCATTTTCGCAACAGGAGCAAAGGTTTCCAAGTAATCAATTCCATATTTCTGGCTAAACCCCTTGGCCACAAGTCGAGCTTTATATCTTTCAACACTCCCATCTGGTTTGTACTTGATGGTATACACCCATTTGGATCCAACTAGGTGAGCGGCTTCAGGAATCTTCACCACTTCCCATGTCAAGTTTCTTCTTAGGGCATCTATTTCTTCTTTCATTGCATCGGCCCACTTGGAGTCACTTTGAGCTTCAGCGACAGTCCTGGGAATCACAGCCAAAGAAAGAGTAGAAACAAAACACTTGTAATCTTTCCCAAGTCTGGAATAAGAAACAAAATTACCAATGGGGTGTTGAGTACATGACCTGACACCCTTTCTCAGGGCAATGGGAAGATCGTCATTCTTCTTTTCAACCTCATCATGGGTCTCCACGGTCTCCTCGGTAGGACTTGGTTCATCCAGGGAAGGAGTGGCATTGGGATTGGAAGTAGATCTAGCATCACAAGTCATCACCTCTGTCCGAGTACCTCGTCTAGTACCTCGTCTAGAGTAGAACTGTCCAAACAACTGAGGGCCTTCCTTCTCAATGCTATTGTCACCCCTTTCCTCCTTCTCAGGCACATCAACAGTATTAAGTGATTCTGTTTTCTTGTAGTCCAAAAAATCTATAAACTGAAGTTCCTGTCTCTGAGAATACTCTTCCCTGCCCACAGACTGCTCCCCCTGAAGAGGATTCGCACCAAAGTAAGAGGCATGTTCCAAGAAGGTAACATCCCTCGTAACATAAGCTCGACCAGTAATAGGATCAATACATTTGTATCCTTTTTGCGTAGGGGAGTATCCAACAAAGACACCTTTGATAGACCTAGGATCAAGTTTCTTGACATTTGGACTGTGATCATGGATAAAACATACACAACCAAAAACACGAGGAGGAAGAGGAAATGGTGGACGACTGCCAGGAAGCAACGAGTGGGGAGTCCTACCATTCAAAACACGACTGGGCATGCGGTTAATAAGATAGGCACTAGTAAGAACTGCATCACCCCAATAGTGTTTAGGAAGATTTCTCTGAAACAAAAGAGCCCTGGTGACATTAAGAAGTTGACGATTTTTCCTTTCAGCTACCCCATTTTGAGGGGGGGTGTAACTACAGGATGTCTCGTGAACAATCCCCCGTTGTCTAAGAAACTCCTCAACATGCCGACACATGTACTCACGGGCATTATCGGACCTGAAAGTTTTAACATTCGCACCATACTGGGTATGCACAAGAAGAATAAATGTCTCGATGATTCGAGGAACCTCGCTGCGGTCTTTTAACAAGTATATAAATGTAGCACGAGAGAAATCATCAATGAAAGTGATAAAGTACTGGAAACCTTGACGGGTATGAATGCCCGAAGGTCCCCATACATCAGAGTGAATCAGAGAAAAAGCTTCATTAGCACAACTAGAAGAAAGAGGGTACGAAGCCCTCACATGTTTGGCAAACTGACAAACATCACAAGAAATGGAAGACACATCAAAGGAGGAACACAAGTCTGGAAACAAATGTTTCAAAATCCCAAAAGGTAAATGCCCAAAACGTTCATGCCAGTACATAAAAGACTGAAGACAATCTTCTCTTCTCTTATCTGTCTTGCGGATCGCTGTCAACAGAGCAGTAGCCACACGTATGGGAAGACGATATAATCCATCAGAAGCTAAACCAATCCCAATCCTCTTCCCTGTCACCAAGTCCTGCAAAACACAACGATCGGCAGAGAATATAAGTTCACAATTCAATTCTTTAGTAAGTCTACTGACTGATAAGAGATTTAAAGGAAACTGGGGAACATGTAAAGCGCCCTGCACATGAAATTTGTCCAACAAGGACAGAGTGCCTTCGCCTGCCACACAGGTAGAGGAACCATCGGCAAGAGAAACACGTTCCCTTCCCGAGGACAACTTATACTCATGAAACAATTTTGGATTACCTGTCATGTGATGAGTAGCACCACTATCGACAATCCATTCCCCCACAGAAGAGTTACCTTGATTGCCAATAGCTGCAAGAGCCTGATTAGCTGTAGTTCCCTCTGAGGTCTCAGTCTTGTTGACATCGAGCCTGCCCAAATAAGCCCTTAGTTCACGAAGCTGGTCAGCAGAAATGGAGACTTTTTCTCCACTAGAGGCTTGCACCTCAGACACGGGCGTTCTCCCAGTCAAAGATCTCCCTCTGTTCCCCTTCTTTTCTGGATGAAGATCCCAGCAATAATCCACAGTGTGACCTGTCTTCTTGCAGTGAGTGCACCGGCGAAGAGACCTAGATGGGCCGCCAGGACCACGACTCACGAGAGCAGATCTCTCGTTATAGGGCACAAGTTCCCTCTTCCCTTCTTTTGTAACAAGCCTTTGCTGTTCTTCCGCTTCAACACAGGAGTACACATCTTCAATACTGGACACCTCCCCTGAATTCAAAATCTGACTTCGAACACCTTCAAACTCATCATTTAAACCTGCTAAAAATAGGAACACCCTGTTTTCCCATTCATGAGCAACATAGAGTGCCTGATCATGGGGACAATGCCAAGGAATATCAGAATGATAGTCAAGCTCTTCCCACTTGGCTTTCAAAGCCCCATAGTACTCTGCAACAGACGAGGTCCCTTGTCGAATGCCATAAACTGTCTTCATTACTTGGTAAGTACGAATTGCGGTCTTCTTTTGGCCATACATTTGCTCGAGGACCACCCACATGTCTCTAGCAGTCTTCTTCCGAAGGATAAGGGGCTGAATATCGGCGGAAACGGAATTGACAATCCAAGTTTTCACTTGATTATCCTCAAGAAACCAAGTATGCCACACATCACTTGTTCTTGCTGGTTCGGGGTTGCTCCCATCAATATAGGCCATGCGACCACGGCCAGCAATCCCCATGGTCATAGCAGGCGACCACGAAAAATAATTATCCTTGGTGAGGCGAAGAGTGATGACCTGCATGGGAACATTCTCCGTTCTAAAAGCCCCTATTTCAGTGGGATTGGTGTTGACGGTTGACGAGGAAGAGGCTGCCATAATCACAGACCAGTAGGCAGCAAGAAGCAATCACACGATACAACACCAAAAAACGGACAGAGAGCAGGAAACGGAACCAGGCAAAGCGGCGCGGCGCTGGGCGGGAACAGACCAGGCAGTCGGCGCGGCGCTGGGCGGAAACAGATCAGGCAGAGCGGCACGGCGCCGGAAAAGGACACGGCGTTGGGCGGAAAAAGACCGCCGCTGGACAGGTCGTCGTTTGGGCAGGCCGACGCTAGGCGGAAGCGGCAGAACGGGAACGCCGCTGGGCAGGCCGACGCTGGGCGGAAGCGGCTGCGCTAATCAGGGCGTCGCTGGGCCGGTTGTCGCTAGGCGGAGACGGCGGAATCCTGAGCGGCGTTGATCAGGGCGGCGCTGGGCGGAGACGGCGACGGGACGACAGACGACGCTCGGGCACGAGCGTCGGGCACGGGCGAGACGATGAACAGTGCCGGGCGATTCTCCTCTAACACGGGCAAAAGACAACCAGAAACGCCGGAACTTCACGGCTCTGATACCATGTAGAGATACGAACAAGAAGAAGAGGAAGAGAAGCAATGATCACGATGTAACGTGGAAAACCCTCAACACGAGGGAGAAAAAACCACGAATGAGGAGGAGTTGGTGCCCACTAGCAGCCAGACTCTCTCTCTCTTAAGATTATCATTAACACTTAAGGATTAGGGTTACATGACTTAAGTAGAGCCCAAAACGGGCTACAAGGCGGGTCGGGTATGGATCCGGACCCGAAACCCACAATCTATCAACATTAGCCATCCAGCAACATCCGGCATATAGCAGATTTGGATCATTATATATATATATATATATATATATATATATATATATATATATATATATATATATATATATAGTCACAAATAATGTCTTGGAGTTTTAAACGGCGAAGTTTTTGTCAAGTATATTACGACGAGCTTGAAAAAACGAGAAAAAGTGAAAAATACGGTAAATTTTTTAAAATTTTAAAAAACTAAAAATGGGAAAAAAATAAAATAAATGATAAACTAATAACACAAACATCAAAAGAGAAGTAAATTTGCAACAAATAAAAAATAGAAAATGAAAACAAAACTATTTGACATTAAAAAACTGAAAAAAAATGAAAAAGTGAAAAAAACTGAAAAAAAGCGTTAAAAAACTGAAAAGCACGTTTTTTTAAGTTTTAAACGGCCAGTTAATTTATCGCGCTTTTTAAAAAAAAACGTGTTTTCAGTGACTACATTATATATATATATATATATATATATATATATATATATATATATATATTGAGGAAATGCAAAATCCATGGGAACTACTCTGTACGATCTGAACAAGTATATCAAAAGGGGGACTATTGCCATGTCAAAAATGTCTTTTCAAAAAAAAAAACTTGTCAATTTGACCTTGGAAAAAAAATATAAAATGACATCTAGTACATAAGAACTGAGTCTTGTAAAAACATGGATGCCGTGATAAATGTAGTAAAAGTATAGAGGTCCAACCTGTTAGAATCTATGTAAATACATATTACCTGTGTACAATTTAGCATGTGTGTGTGCTTATGCTTGTGTACATGTACTAGAAAGGGCGAGAGAGATACACACACACACACATACACTATATTGTATATATATATACTATTATAAGTATATACCAGGTGGACATATGTATACAGGCTGCTTAGTGTAATTTCTAATTTTCTCCAATTTGTATCTTTAGTTTTTTTATTCTACCTTTGTTACAACTCACAACCACCACTAGCACTTTTAAAATGATCAATGAGAAGCCCTCAAACAACTAGCTTGATTGATGATTATTAGACCAGCTTGTACAAAGAACTCCTACTCCGAATACCTAGGAAACTTCTTCCACTCTATGTTGGTTCAGCTAAATAATTCTAGCTAAGCTGAATCTTTTACTGTCTTTAGTACAAAGCACAAAATATTATCAGGTATTTTCTTCTCATTACCTTGTTGTTAGAAACTTAGACGACTGTTCAAATGCATCTCATAAAGTGGAAGGGCAAGATAAACAATTGTTAAAATATTAGATCCTTAACACCACTACATTCAATCACCTATGAGTTTCTTGTGGCAATGAATGCAACCAAAGCATTGGCAAGGAAGTCAATTTTAGTTGGAAAATCACATTGGAACTATATAGTAATAATGTTCTTACTTTGTCTGATTGATAAGATGCAGAATAGGATCTCAGGAAATAGGAAAAGGGTTGTGCATAAGCACACAATGTTGCATTCATTTCTAGATTTTTCACTTGAGCAATAATTAAGAAACTGCAATAAAGGAGATATTTAGCTTCAGCATATTAGTCAATGAGAGTATCTGACTTTGAATTTGAAACTAAGGCTCCACAATTTGCTTGTCTATAACACCTATCCAAACTTGACACAGGCTGATTTAGCAAGATTGAGCAAAAATTCATATATCTGCCCTACTAGATCCAGATTTTGGTTTGCAGTCTTAGTTTACCAGTAGCCAAGTTTGGGCAATAGCATGCCTACACATAGGATTATGACAGCATGGAGAGGATGTAGTCCAATAAAAATGCTTGTTTTTGGACTCGAGAACAGTCGTCCTCAAATTCTTTTTAAATCAACCCAATTTTTTCTAACCCAATGTGAAATGTACTGCTCTACAAAAATGAGACTAGTAGCATGTCAACATATGAATCTCACTTACATAGTAAGGAAGGTCCCCTGCATCACCATTCGTTACTATTTCAGCAACCCATTCTAGTATCTGCAATTAAAAAAGAAAACCAGAAGCAGAAGCACTTCAGAGTGTAAATAGATAGGCCAATCAAAAGTGTCACCTTTCAGAGACAATAAAGTCTAAATCATTATTTCAGAATATACAAATATTTATCTCTCTTCTTTTTTAGCATTAACTGTTATTATATTATTATCATTCTTATTTTCTGAAGCATGCTCAAAATTGACTCACAAATGTTGGTCAGAACATTTGAAATTAATGGCATTAAAAGATGTTAAACAAATTACTAAAGAGTTCCATTTTCTGAGTTAATTTTGTGCTCACATGTTTGTTTAATTTGCATTGATGGCTTCCTACAAATACCTCTGGCACTAAGACCTATTAGATGTAACTGTTAGAGAATGATATATTAAAAAATAAAAGAACATTTTTCCTGGCATAAATGCATGAAATGAAGAGAATAAAAATGTCCCTCACAGTAACATGAATGCAGTAATATGGATAAAGGACAAATGTGTGAGCAACTCTGTATTGCCAACTTAAAAGGGAAGTTTTGACACTTAGGATACTTATCAGAAAAAAAATATTCTTGCATTTTAGACAGCGAGGTTTTTCTAGGATATAATATGCCGAACTTGCAAAAAAAAGGAAAAAAAAGGGATACATAAATTTTAAAAAAATTTAAAAATCCTAAAAAATAGAGAAAAATAAAATAAGTGAAAAACTAATAACACAGATGTCAAAAAATAAGTAAATAAAAAACAAACAAAATTTAGAAAATAAAAACAAGCAGCAGTAAAACATGAAAAAAAGGATTTCGTGTTTTTTTGTTTTAGATTTTCTTTTTTCTTTTTTTTTTGAGAAAACAGTGTTTTTTTTAAGTTTTATGGCTGGCTTCTTTCTCACATTTTATACACATTTTCTCCGAAAAAAAAAAAAAAATTTGTGACTATGCTTATCAATTCTTTTTAGAAGCAATTACTTGCAATTGAGGCCTAATTTGTGAGAACAAGTACTTTGAAAATAATTCTAGTGGAGGTAAAGTAACCAATATTTATCAAATTCACATGCCATTGCTTAAAACAGCAACTAATAGAAGTAACCACTATAGGATCACATGAAGAACATTCTAAAATGGTCAAAAGAAAAAAAAATGAGAGAACTTCTGTAAGTCTTGAGAAAAAGAATGCATGTTAGTATTCGAAACATAGGAATTGTACCTCCGGGATGTTTGCTGAACCATTATGCCTCGCCACGAGCTGGGATGCTAGACCTATTTCACCCTCTTTAAACATGCTCAACATGGTCCCTTTGTATTTCTCAACCTGAGCATCATCACTTGTGGAGTTCCGATTGTACCGGACGATAAACAAACGAGGCACATCCTCTTCATCTCCATATCTTTTTGGACCACAAGTTTCATAGCTATGTTCGGAGAAGAGATAGAAGAAACAATATTTCTGGGCGAGAGAGAAATAACCACATTTCAAATTTGACAAACAAACAATTGAAATATCACAAATATTTTTTAATAAAAATCTCAGGAGAATGTGATTTTAAATTTTAATGCATGTAAAAGTAAAGCTGGCAATTAAATAGGCTTATAAGAAATAAGAATATGAACAAGTTAAACTATAATTGAGAAACAAATGAGCAGACAATCTTCAAATGTATGGATGACCCGAATTAAACCTCTTTCAAGCATGCTTGAAAGTTGCCCTCTCATGCAAATAAGTGCCTAATAGATTCCTTTTTCTTTGAAACTCTTGGCAATCAACCATAAGAGCACTCATGTAACTTCTACCAGAGATTTACTTTCTAAAGATAGCTATAAACTGTTTTGTTATTATATCTTTCTATTCTCAGAAGGGGTCAATTCTAGGACATGAATTTGTATGACCAGAGGCGATTTTAGTACATTGACCTTTCATTTTTCACTTGAAGGTTGTTGCCTGTCTTTTATGGTTTGCATTTTCACAAAAGCAGAGTAAATGAAGGATTCTTATGTCAAACAATATGATTCTAATATAAGATAATTTTTGAACTCACAAGTCCAAACTGCATTAAATTGCTTCTAGTCCATAAACAGTAAAACTGAAGAGTGAAAATTCCCAGGATTTCATATGGGATTGGCTACAATTCATCTTCAGTCATATGAAGAGTGAAAATCTCTTCTAATTTAATTTTTAGCAGATAATAATCACTATAAATGTAAGAATTGACACCATTTGATCGAGCACATTTATATGTACAGTCATAAAATTGAACATGTCTTTTACCGCCGCCCATGATTATGAAGACATACAAAAAAGTAGCATATAACTTGGTTAAACGTGCACCTTGCCAAGCTTGGTTTTCAACTGAGAATTTTTTTTAATTTTAAGTCATTTGAGGTAATTAAGCAATTTACATTTTCTGACCCACAGATAGCCGGCTTCTTTCACAAACTTCTCATCAGTGGATTTTCTCCAAGAAAGGGTGGGTGTGTATGTTTGTTTCACAAACCTCGGCCAATGCAAATTGAGGATCTTATGATGTGCAAAGTATGGCTTTTAATGGCAACGCTGCTAACAAACAATAGTTAATGCTGCCTCGCATAGGTAACTTAGACAATAGGTTATAAACTTATAAATATTTGCAATTAGCACTATTAAAACTGTGCAACCATTATTTCTACCTGTTTGTGCAGCATAGATGGGATGCGTACATGCACAGGTTTCCAAATTTTCATAGCACTTGATGTTTCCTTTGTATGACTGATATTTTCTGCCCTCACCCATGAAACATGTATCAGTAGCATTAAGTACACTACTGCCCTTCATGAGGCATATGGATTCTCATGCTTAGCATTACAGACTTCTACAACTACACATCAATTTCAAGTGAGAAATGATGAGGGGCTTCACTTTTTGAATATTAGCAGATGTTTCTGGGAAGAGGTTAAAAAAACAAAGGAAGGGTAGAAAGCCAGTCTGTTAGATTGAGAAAGATCATATGAATAAAGTGGAATATATCAAATCTCCAAATATCTTACACTTTGAGCCTCTCCATCAACCCAGGCAAAAGTTAACCTTTGCTCTCTATAGGCTTTAACAACGATTGGTGAGACTGAAAGCCGACCTAGGCCAGCAACTTCTGGGAGATCATCTTCTGACAATATGTCTTGGATCTTGCGCATGGTCTGCCAAAGTTTCAGGTGCAACAGTCAAAGTCATTCATTTTGCAAGACAACGCTAGAAAACAATGCATGAACATTAGCTGGACACATCCAACAGAATCAAAGAAAGATGTGCACAACCAAAGGCCAACATGTATACCAAATCTAACTCCATCATTAAACTGAGGAACTGCAGTGCACTTCTTGAGCATACAGTAATCTAAAACCACAGACTTCCAAAAAAAGCATGCAATGATATATGATTGAAAGATAATGGTTGCAGAAAGCAAAGACAGGAGTTGAATACTTCAGCTCCCAGCATCAGAAGTGAGTATTGAGAGAGAACGACAACATGTGTGGGCTACTGGGCTAAAAACATCCTACGGCAGCCACAGGGAAAAAAAAAAATATGCCTGATGAAGGAGCAGAGCATAAAAAACAGATTTAGTTTCAATTTGGTTTTTATTATTATTTTATTTTATTTGGATCTTGTTTCAGTATTTTAGGATTTGATTTATTGTTACTTTGTTTGAATATAGATCAGGAGTCCATTTTAGGTTATATAAAGATGTTTAGAGCCTCATTTGTAATTAGAGATTAATGAAACCCTAATCTTCTTTTTTCCCTTGCTTCAGTTATTTATATTGCATTTCATGTTCTATTTGATTTCCTTAGATCAATTTAGGTATTGGCCGTGGGTTAGAGGAACAGTCCTCTTCTCCACTGCGTCAAAGTGGTATCAGAGCCCAGGTTTCTTCCTCTCTCTTGAACAACGAGTGAAGACTTGAGGAACGACTTGTTACGCTAGAGTCAACAACCAAGGCAGATGTGCACAAAGGTAAGCAAGATCCTCGGATGTTACAGCTGCTGAGTATGAAGATAAATCTGCAAGAGGATATGCAGCTCATGAGTGAAAACCTCGCTGAATGCTCGAAAGGATGGATTCGGTGGAAGCACAGATGAGTGAAGTCTTGCTGAATGCTCGAAAAAGATGGATTCGATGGAAGCACGAAGGATACACATTGAAGATATAGATCAACTTAGAACCAGAGGAACAGAACATCTCTCCAGCGCCAAAGACGGAGGCACCGATGGACCCTGTAGCCAACGGTAGTTGTTTGGGACAGGAACCAGAACCAAATGACGAATACACTGTGGCGATAGGAACACCTCCCGCTATGTTGAAGAAGCCCGCCGGAAAGCCCTCACCGTTGCCACAGGTTAGAGATGAACAGGCGACTTAGGCGAGCGCTGAACGGTCGGCGATCGAATCACCCACCATCGTGGGTCACCAGCAGCGGCACGTACAGATGTGGCCGGAAACAGTTGAAGCGGCCGATGGCGGAAAAACGGCGTTGGGTTACGGAGTCCTCCGCCTGATTTTCGAGATTCAACAGAAAACACCGCCGGCAGCCATTCGGACCGTCACAGGCTTTCAGTCCGCTGGTAGACGACCGCCAGCACCGCTGTCATCTGTCTCCGACGGCCCAGGAGCCACAGGCGAAGGGGGCGGCAGATTTACTGCCCAGAAAAGGGAAAGACCTACTGTTTGGGGGAACCGGTCCACCGCCGGCCGCCAGCTACCGGCGCGACGGCGGCGATGGTGCCGCCGACCGATCGCTGGCCCGACGGAGTAGGCTCGGCCCTTCTGCGCCTGGCGGAGGAGGAGAGGGGCAGGGTCGGGCGAGACGCCAGACGGTGCCTTAGGGTCTGGACCCAAAATCCTGGGTCCAGGATCCAATCTGGGCCTGGAGAATATAAAAACCGAGTCGGGCCGGTTTCCTGCATCAAACAGACCGATACTGGTCTCCAGAAACCGGTTCTTACAATACTGAAGCCGGGTCCGGATTTGTCTGATCAAACCCAAAATCTGATCCGGTTCACTTGGGATCCAGCCTGGTGGTCTGAAACATGTAAACAGCCCATTCAAGCCTTCCTTCTTTCACCATTTAACGTCTAGTTCCTCCAACGCTGAGTGGACCAAGGGGGATATTATTAAGCTCCAACAATAATACGAGATCTACATGGTCGAGGACGATTCTTTTTCAACTCCGGAAGTATGATGCAGGCGCGGAGCATAAAAAACAGATGTAGTTTCTATTTGGCTTTATTTATTACTTTACTTTATTTAGGCATTGACCGTGGGTTAAAGGAGCAGTCCCTTTCCCACTGCGTCAAAGCCCTGGCCAATTGATTCCATGGGTATAGTGCCATCAAGACAGTCAACTAGATAAGAGAATATTCAAGAAATAACCAAGTTTTTTTTTGCATGACGCAAGTAAATAAAGGACTTCACATTAAAAATACCAAAACTTACTTGACGCATATTATTAAGCTCCAAACTTGGCCTCCCAGCAAGAATTACACAATACCAAGTTGATGTATCATTTCCAGCACGAGAATAGCCTCTTGCATCACAACCCAGCTCCATAGAATTTATATTCCTTATCTGGGGAAGCACTGAAACACAATACATCCCTCAGAGGAGACCATCATAAGGGTTGATTATATTCTACAACACAGACTAGGTGTGAAACTAGTAGAGTCAGCTTGGATGCTTAAAACATCTAAGACATGCATGAAAGTGAAACTGATCCGTTACCAGGAAAATTATTAAAAAGAAAATAACACCATATTGAGATCGTGCTCTCATAATTCCAGGATAATATAGCAGTAAGATTCACATAAGCTGCATAATTACACCAACAGATTTCACCATTCATACCTCACAATTTTGTACATAAGTTTCTCATAAATGATAATAAAGTAGAACGTAAGTCATGTTCCATAAAGGCTGCTGCATGGTAAAATGTGTCCTATCATGAATAACAACTGAAAAACAGCAATATGGCATTTGGTTGCTATATGTGAACCCAAAGAAGCTTTCAAGAGAAACTGGCTATGAAGCTGATACTCTTCATTTGAAAAAAGTTCTCTGGATATATTATGTAAATGTATAGCAATGCAAATAGTTTTTCGCTGATGTCAGCAGTAACAGCCAAATATAAAAGGCATCAATTCGTATGTGACACCAGAAGGGTCTATAATATTAATGAATCAAAACAGATAGATAAGAACACAACAACAATAATTAGGAGATATCATTCCTTCTAAAACTCAATTATCAGAGGCATCTTTATTAGTCAATTACTTTTTCATGTAAAAGAGCCACAAATGTTGCATCTCCAATGCATTTTTCACTTGCATCAGTGAACTATAGCTACAATTGTTAAAACTCAATTTTCATAACCGACAAGTCCTTTAGGAAAAGCAGATATCGACATGCACCACCTTTTTGGTAAGAACGCCACGGACAAAAAAAGTAGAAAGAGAAAAAATATAGATTCCTATACCTTGATTTTTATATTGTTCCATTATTTTTGAAAATGAAGAGCTATTGAGGACACCTACAAAAAAATATATCAATTTCAGCATAAAGGTCATGCAGTATTAAAAGCATGGATGAGAAGCTAAAAGTGACAGAGAAATGCAATGAGCAATATACCATGGATAACTAAGGGTTTCACTCCTGGATCTCTTACAAAGACAACAGCAGGTGCAAAATCCACTTCAAACCTGTTAGTGCCAAAACAGTAACCAATGACCACGATAAAGTCTAACAAGACAGCCAAGCTTACCATATTCAAAATACCTAGAGGGCTAGCAGAATAAGGAAAAAGCTCATACTACATCTGGATGACAAAACTTGTAGGGAGTTGACATAACTGTAGTGCCAACACAGTGTCAGATGAATTAGGAAAAAAAGAATACAAGGAACTAAGGAGAAAACTTTTAATCAGTATCACTCCCTCTCTCTCTCTCTTCCCCTCTCCCTCTCCCTCTGTGTGTGTGTGTGTGTGTGTGTCATGTGTTAAGGAATTAGGAAAAAGTTATTTCAGGAGTTCAGGAGAAAAGGTTAATCAGATTACTGTTTCTAAAGAGAACAGCGGCTCATTTAGAAAATTATAGAGAAAAAAAGGGTGGATCATAATTACCCAAAAACACATGCATACTATGAAAAGACTCCAGTTATCATTAGTGACGTTGCCTTTCAAGCTTTGGTTTAGGTTATTACTTTAATGTATGCAATGTTAATGAGAATTTACAACTGAACCCATCACATGGAAAGTACACATTAGTCTGAACCATGAAGGATCATGAAACAGAATCAATCTGCCAGCTCAAGCAATAATCAAGGTAGTTGTTCCTTAAATATGCAGATTCTCAAGGATATGTGCAATGGCCATATGTAACAGCCCCAAATAAAAGGAAAGAAGCAAGGGAAGGAGTGGTGCCAGAAGAGTAGAGATATACATGTTCCACCATATGGAGGATTCCTCCTCACGCCACAAAACGAAGGCAAAAGAAGCATATGACCAATAGTCTTTTGCTGTTTGACGCAAAAATGGAGCAGCACGTTCGCCAGTCTTAGAAAAAAAAATTACTTTCACCTGCACAGTAGTTAAAATCAGCTAAAGGCATAGGTAGAACAGATACATGCTATTAGTTTGCAAAAGAGAAAAAGCAAAAATGCTAAGCCAATCTATTTCTCATAAAAGGACCAGGATTTATAATAGCAAAAGAACTACTACAGCAAATTATATTAAGTCCATACCCTATCTAAGAACTTAAAAGAAGCATATCATAATACTCCCAAAAATCAAGCAAAAATGACAAAGGCGCATATTTTGCTTTTTCCTAATTTTTAAGATTTTTTATTTTCTAAAAAATGCCAAATTTTTCCCGAGATTTTCAATTTTGCCGAAAAATAACAAGAAAAACTTGTTGTTTAAAACCGATTAATGATATCTGTAACTATAAACTATGATCTAAAGAAATCTCAAATTTTTCCAAACACTGGCAACATGCTTTAATTGCCCAAGCTTATGAGAACCAGATTCAAGCATATCAGTCTCAATCTAAGTCACATAGGTGCTGCTGTCCACACCCGTCCTTCTTTTCTCTTTCTTTTCATTTTTCTCCTTCTCCCATCTTTCCCTCTTCTCTCTCTCCCCCCTTATTTTATTTAATAAAACTTTGAATTTTGTATGAGATTTAGGTAATAATCATAAAAAAATGTTTAAAAATATAGACAAATAAAATTACTTACATAACAAATAACATATATATATATATATATATATATATATATATATATATATATATATATATATTTATTTATGCTCTCGTCGCACTCAACCTTAATTTTTTTGGGAACTTGCAGCATCCCGTACCAGCACCCACACCCCGCACCCATGTGACATAGGTCTCAATGCATCAAAAGTATTGGCATCTATGATCAAACATATGACTGGCAATCCAAGCCACTGATGCTACCAGAAAAATGATCTCCAGTTTCTTCTTAACACAAACAGTTCTGAACCCATGCAAATAAAGAGGAAAAAAAACAAGATTTGACCAGATTCTAAGATGCAACTGATTGTTCAAAATTTCAAATGAAACAATTGATCAATAAACTACTAAGATATGGCCAAGAACAAGGTAACCTAAACATACAAGATAGTCTTACAAAACATACAAAAAAGTCATGAACAATACCTTCTTCCAATAGTCTTACAAAACATACAAAAAAGGACAACCTAAATATGAACATACAAAACTATGTGAAAAAAACACCATAAATGAAACAATGTGGACCTTGTGGGGACCAGCCTTCCGGAAGAAATCCTTCACCTGAAAACACAATGACATTAAAATAACAAGATAATTTGCTAGTACAATCAATAAAGTAAACAACTGGAGATAAAATAGAATCATACAAATAGAAAAAATAGACCTGCACAAAGAAATGTCGTAGCAATCCATAAAATAAAATGTTTGCAATAACTAGAGACATGGAGATAAAATAGCAGAGATGACATCCTACAGGGAGAGTGGTGTAGTGTTTTTTGCAAAAGGTAAACCATGTGTAACCCTACAAAAGCAAAATACAAGATTATCCATGGGTACAAAGATGGTCCATCACCACTAGATGGATTAATCAGGATTATGGATGTGCTGACTGTGTTCAAGTCTTCAAAATTTTTAAAGGGTATCCAATAACATTGGGTAATTGAGTCAATCTAAATTTGTCAGCTAAATTGTGGTCCAGTTAGCCCTCTTCACTGAACAGCATACGTAAAATAGTGGAGAGTTCCATAAACTATTTGGTCAGTGTTAGTTCAGCAGATAGGTTCATAGCATCATATCTGCAAATGAAGATATCTAGGAAGTGAAACCAGCACTAATGACAGTATTAAATTAAAAATAAATAGTCTCTAACAATGTGAACAGTGCTTCATGGTTCAGACCATAAGGTCAGTTCTCCACATTTTGCCACTAAATTATGTCTGGGTTCTGTATTGTACATTGCTATTGATACTTGAAAGGGAGGACAAATGAAATAAAAACAAATGTATAAAATATTTTTCAGGAACTTTATATCATGCCAGAAATAAAAGACACTGTGCAACTAACATTTTGCATGATAAGTTGAGGAAGCTGAGTTAATTTAGAGCACTATCAGAATATCTGATTATCAATAAAAATCATATATGACCAGCATTAAGTTTTACTAGCAAGTGTCTGCACACCAATGAGTCTTTGGAGTAGTAAAATATACGAGGCAGCCCCAGTATGTCTGTTGCCATCCAGTCGACTATTGCATCAACTGATAGCTCTCCTTGGTACCTGCAGACACCAGAAAATAAAAACGGATCAGAAGAAAAGAGCTATAAAACACAAATTACACCATTAGTTCATAACTACTACCTCACCTAAGAAGGCAGCTTGAGCTTCTACAATTATGAGGAAATGCAACAATATAAGGAAGGCCTGCACATCAATAAGAAGTCTAATTAGGGATGACCTTATAGCCAGACAACCATGCATCAATATTTTATTCTAGCACCCCATCAAAGATGGCAAACTGGCTAACCAGCTAGGGACTAGGCAAAAGTATAGCAAGGTAAAACAAATAACAAGCCTCACAAGAGTTCACTAACCAATAGTGTAGCTGGAAAAAGAAAAAAAATAAATTGTGACAGCTTTGGCCAGAGCAAACAAGAAAGGAGGCTGCAGGACAGGCCAGAAGATTCTTGAAAGACAGTGTCAAAAACATATGACACGGGTGTCTCACTCTGCGTATGTTCTCAAGAGAACAGACACATTTTATAATTTAAGCCTCTTTCTCTCTGTCTCTCTTTCTCGCTCCCTCTTTCCCACAAATACACACATATAACTTCATCAAAAGGTGTCCAATGTTTCAAGGTTTTTAGTGCACATCTCTTTGTAGAAGTTTCCATACCTACACCTTGTGTTAATGCCCACACAACACAGTATACTCGGATTTGCATGCATCCAACACAAAGTCAGCATATAGATTATAGCCAACTATTTAAAAGCAGAATCACCAAAGGATGAATACCATGTATTAGGCACTGTCAGTTTGTGTAACAATGTGTATCATATGACACAATATGTTGTATAATGTAACACCTGTAACTGTCTATTGTATGATATGAATATGGTTTGTATCACTGCTATCATAGAAGACATCCTTGGTGAACAGAAAAAGGAGTTTGGGATCCATTTTTTCGACTTTTTGCTTGAAACCCCCTTTGTGAGCCCTGGACGTGCTTAGGAGGTTTGTGAGGGGAAGCTTTTTTTCCTTGTGAGGAGAAAACAAAAAACTGAAAATAGAGTTGTGTGTAGGAGATTGATTTTGCATTGATAAAAGGCAGATTTCACTTGTTTTTTGCATGGGAGCATGTTTCCACTTTCCACCATGGGAAGTATAAAATTTTTCACTTTGACTGTAGATTTGTCATGTTATGAAAAAATGACTTTAAAAAACCATGCATGGAAATGGTGGCTAGTGCACAAGTTGACAATCAGTTGAAAAATAATTTGTAATTTTTGTAAGAAGCTGATTGCTACAGTGATCGCTCAATTGGCACATCATCTAGCTGGGACACACAAGAAGACGATGACAAAGAGCCCGTATACATTGGGCATGACGTAGAAGTTGAAGGAGAAAATGAAAAAGAGGAAGATCATAATGAATGTTAATTTGACATGTATGTGTTGCGCTAAACAAATTTATTTCACATTGTTTAACACTTGATGTTGGATTGATGGATCATGATCGCGAAACTGATTGCCATTAGGTTGTTACCTTTTTATGTTTATGAATGACACATTTTCTTGATTTTTCATAGGAATGGTACTTTTTTTGATTTTTTCCCATTTTTCCCTATTTTATTCTGATCATAATCATTTTTCATATTTTTAAATTAAAAAAACTTACACTTTTTTACATTGCATTATGTATCTAACTATTGATTCAACTGAAATACAAATTAAATTACACACTTCAACACATTAAATATGACTAACTCGTACTTCATTTGAACATTTTTTGAAGTATGCAAAAGAACAAGTATCAAAAGATTATCAAGGGACCCAACCTTGTTTATCTCAGGAAAGAAAAACGAGAAATGCCATCAATGAAGCATAAACTAGTAGCATAAAGGAAGACACACTCTGGTTCTTAGCTTCTTTTAGAAGAAATTGAGGACAATACATGGTTAAAAAAGATTACCATTTTCAAATACTGGACGTCCAGTAAATTTTCTTCTATCAGCAAGATAGGCTGCAAGTTCAACTTCCCTGAGCTCTACTGAGCCTGTTCTCGAGACACCTTCAAGCCAGCCAGCTGTATAGAACAACGTGGAACAAAGCAGCAAATAAACTCATAAAGAGAATGTGTTGTTCCCAAGATTTACAATAGAAAGAAGAGAAAAAAGCCTGTGGAGTATTCTACTGACACCAACCAGCCATAACAGTTTCTTTGTAACTAATAAATCAAGGTCTGCTATTCATTTAATATAAAGGGTTGTCTGCAGAGTCGGATGTGTGAAACGTTTACATTTTGGATGTAAAAAATTTCATTTAGGGTTCGAACCAAGCACATGCTACTGAGACCAACCAGGCGTAGCTGTTTCTTTGTAACTCACACCATAATCAGGGTCTGCTATTCATTTAATATAAAGGTTTGTTTGCTGAACCTGGATGTGTGAAACTTTTACATTTGGGATGTAAAAAATTTCATTTAGGGTTCAAACCAAGCACATGAGAATGTCAACCTTCAAAGTAAAATTCTATGCATGGATAGTGTAAATTTTAAAAGGAAAAGAAGAGTTCATTTTCCTCTTATGGAAAAAAAGCACATCTAAAATTTTAAACTCTGCCAAAATTAGGCATGTTAAAATGTGTAAATTTTTTGTAGATTTTTTACATTTTTATGTCAAAAAACGCAAGCGAATGTAGATTAACTCACTATCTTAATGACAGAGACAACATAACTATTTGATTTATCATAAAAACCATGCCATCTACATTATCATGTCACTGCAATCTATAAAGTATAAACAAGTTTTATGAAGAAACATACACAGAATGACCAGAAAGTGCTCTAAAATCTTAAAAATTAGGTAAAAATAAAATAAATGAGAAACTAACAAGTAGACATAAAAAATGGCTAGATAAAAGGATCAATTAGTGTTTATAAACAATTCAATTGAAAAATGGCTAGATAAAATGATAAAATAGTGTTGAATAAAGATAAATAATTTAATTGAGAAAAGGGGAAATGGAAAAAATGCAATAAATTTATTGTCACATTTTTTCAAAAATGCGTCTTTTTCATTCTTTTTTGATATCTCTTCTTTAACATTAATATCATGTTTTTTTCCCAAAAAAGTGTGGTATCTATAGATTCTATACTATGATTAGATGGCAACTAGTTTTATCAAATAGATGTCTAGCAAGAGTACTATAGCACGATAAATTCTGAAGACACTCCCAGAAAGTGTAAATCTCTTCCAACTTCCTAAACATGTTTAATTCTTGCACTAGTTATTAGGCCAAGGCCTTCCACAAATGGTGAGATTGCAAAGGGAGCTTGGTGTAGAAGGGTAGCCCTGTAGCAACTGAGGCCCACAAGCGAACTAGACCTATAGGAGCAAGCTTAGAAGCGAGGATCTTACAGAGTGGACTACACGACCTTACTGGCTTTGCATTTCCTTCTTGTTCATCAATTATAAAGAAAGACAAACTGGGTACAAGTAAGGTGTGACACATTCGAGTCACCAAGACATTGTTACAACTCAAGGATAAAAAAAAAACAATATTCTAATATCCAAACAAGGGAAGGGAAAGTAAAACTTAGGATTTAGAAGTCAACTGTGTCAAAGTAATGAAAGTGACTGCTAGTATGATAAATTGTAATCTTCATCCTTAACTACGATATAACCATTTTAAGGGAACACATGACAGCTGTTAATCGACCAACAGAATCAACTTGTAGGAAGAGTAGGAACATCATACTCTTGGATGTCCAGTAATTTTTAAAGTTTGAAAGAAGGTAACAAGCCAGGCTTTGGAATTTGGATAATGACAATATAGCAAAATTACAGTTAGAAAGGAACTGCAATAACCAACTTCTTGAATAATCAGCGACAACTATATTAGAAACAAAAGGGGCAACAGAACTGCCTAAGATAGTAGGAGCAGTACGTGTGCTACCAACTCACTCATACTGCACATAAAAATAGATCAAGTCTTGAATCCCTTGATATGTGATTAGAGGAATACATCTTCCAGTCATTGTGCTGCCCTCCATGAAACAGGTAGCAACTGAAACCATAATAGTTCTCGCTTAAGCTAGTGCGAATGTCACGTCTTTGTAGTAATTACAGCCTTGTATTTTTTCATCTTCTGGAGGCCTGTCTTGGTGCTATTGAATTCAAACTAACTAGAAAAATTTGTGGTACTTACATTCACCACTAGTTGCGAGATACTTGATGTTAGTTCGGCAATGAACTCCACCAGCCTTTAAGCTGGTGGAAAAAACCTCGCCTAGATAGTCCTACTCCTACCATAACCAAATGTTAGCCTAAAAAGGCTAAAAATAGAAGAAACATACATTGAAGAGGTAAACGCTAAACACTAAAGAGACAAGCTCCACAAAAGTACAAAATCGAATTGGATGAGATAAATTGGAATAGCAACTGGAAAAATCAGATACCTATCAGTTTCCAATTCCTAGAAAACTCTGCACAACGACTGCTGCCAGAGGAATAAACCTGCAAAGAAAATTGAAACATCAAATGTTTTTTGAAACTCTTGCCAAGAATAAATATCCATTCTGATAAAAAAAGACTCAAAACAAAGAAACAGTATATCAGTAGAGTCCATAGTCTACCTGAATAAGCCAGTTCCCGGTGTCTCCCAGTTTAGCTATAAAGTCCTTTGCCATGAGATCATCAGGAACATAATCAATGAGATCTGTCCAAACATAGAACACCATCCAATGAATACAATTTGATAATAGGCAAATTACTAGAACCAAACTAAGTGTTACACCAACACTTGTTGTTCTGTAATCAACCATGGTCCATGAGAAGTCAAGTGTTTACATACCTGAAGATGGAAGATTTAGAATGGGAATCTCTACTTTGGAAAAGCTCTCCCCGGCATATTGTTGTTTAACCTTTCCAATAATATGCTGCACCCAATAAATGATTATTGAAGGGTGTGAAGTTTCCATTATTTGAAATCCAATTGAAGAGGTATCTGATTGACATTAGTTTTATCCAACCAAGCCCCTATGAGGCATCGGCCACCAAGTGGTAATCTAAAAACTCACCCGCTGTTCCTCAACAGAGAAAAGATCATAATCCCTTTTCCATATGGGGTTGTTCAGCAACTCGAAAGCATAACGAACCTAGAAAAAAGAAAAAAAGAAAGAGGCAAATCCTTCTTAAGCATTGATTAGGTAAATATTTTCTTCAATAAATGACAACAGGAAAGAAAAGACTTTTCTCTGTTAAGGTACAATAGTGGCTTGGACTTAAATGCATGCTTGAAGTTACGTGTTAAGAAACCATTTAATGTAACAGGATAGAAAGGGCTTCTCTCTTTTAGGATAAAATAGTGACTGGGACTTAATTGCATGCTTCAATTTATGCACTAATAAACCCCTTAATGAAAGGGTAAGACATCTGTTTAGTGACAAACTAAAATGTCAGTGAGAAAGGAGCATATGAAAATGAGCAGCATCAGTACAGGTATTGTTTTCCTTCTTGCTTGTACATAGAGGTAACTGTGCAATAAGTTTGCATTCTTTTGTTATCTCGTTACGTTTATTTCATTTCAACCCTAACAAGGATTAGAACATGAAATTTCTATTATTGAGTGCTCCATCTTATTGAATGGTTGCAAGGACAGCAAAGAGGGTGGGAGGAAGAAATCCTTACCTCACATTTATAAACAGAATAAATGATCTCACAAAGTGTTCAATATAAACAATTTAATGCATTTATGCTGTAATGCCCCAAATGTTTAGTCCCGTATCGAAGATTGTGAGGAATCTTCAAGGGCTTATAAAGAGGGTCATTGATAAGAAGATTGTCCTGGTTCCTAGCCTTTTCAAGGTTGAAACCAAAACTGTTAGGGGTCGGGTTGAGATCCATCGAACCAGAGGCCCGAGCCATAGTGGTATCAGAGCCGGTTTCAACACTCGGACCTAGGGTACGACACGCGCAGACACGTGTGCCTTAAGGGGGTGGATTATAACGCCCCAAAAGTTTAGTCCCGTATTGAAGATTGTGAGAGATCTTCAAGGGCTTATAAAGGGGGGTCATTAATGAGATGATTGTCCTAGTTCCTAGCCTTTTTGGGGTTGGAACCGAAACTACTAGGGGGCGGGTTAGGATCTGTCGAACCAAGGGCCCGAGTCCAGGAGTGGGTCGGGTTGTTATAGTGGTATCAAAGTATTTTCAACACTCGGACCTGGGGTCCCACACGCATGGACGTTTTCCATAATTAAAGAAAAGAAAGAAAATCATGGGTCTTACATATGCTGTAAAGATTTGTTCATTCAACATTTTGTGTTTTGTCATGTAGACCCAAAAGATCGAAGAATGGTATTTGACAAGTGTATAAGTATGTAGTCTATGCCACATGGATCTTCTAAGCGGGTGCTTCACAGATTTAAATGAGGAGCCAAGGAAGGCTGAATCCCTCAACTATAAAAGATGTTTTCCCCTCCCCTGCGCTGCCCTCCCCTCCTCTCCCCCACCCCTACCTCCCTCCCTATCCTTTCCTGTTGCAAGGAACTGCTAAAAAAATGTACTTTTCCCGTTCTTGTGGCAGGTGACTGGAGGGATGATAACAATAAAGTTGGAATTTAAAGGCCTATGGATGAATGAGAGAAATACTACATATTCAGTTAGGCACCCTACAAGCAGCCAACAGAATATACATACCAGGGTTTTCCCCTAACAAGAACAGCTAGATTTGTCAATTTTATCTTTCGCATAGACAAAATGAAAAACATTGGCCTCCTCCATCCATCTTGACCAATTAAATACATCAAGTCACAAACAGACACAATCTCACACTGACCTTCAGAAAGTGGTCTACATTTGGCACATCGACCCCAGAATCCCTGAAAAATCAAATATCAATCACATCCATAGAAAACATACACTACTCTGTATCATGCACAGATGCAGACAAATTTCGATCATAAGCTCAAGCCCTAGAATGAATATAGCCACAAATATTTATCTAACTATGTATTGATTTATAGGACGAACATATATGAAGCTTGTGACTTTCTGATTACCATTTGGCCATGAGTTTTACATATGCATCCTTGACTTCCTCAATCGAGCAGTACATTTTAACACCAAGTGCTGATCAGAACAAATCCCAATGATTAGAAACTAGACAGAATGACAAGATGCACAATCGGAAAAGATGAAGACGTTAAGAGGAAAGCAAATGAGGCATAATACAATAAACTTTACGGCAAAAAATATAGGCAGATCACCAATGCATGTTTGGCCCACTATAAAAGTTCAGTTAGCAAGGAAAATACATTTAAGCATTCATGATCAGGCCTTTCATATGACTGGTGACCCCTTTAAATGTGAATATATTTCTTGAATCTAGCCAAATGGGACTGCAAAACTCAGTGGTAAATTTGCAATGGAAGTCTCGGTTGCATCGTGAGCTGACAAAAGCTCATCGTATTTTAGATATAAAGTCGTCGCCTATATTGGTTTTTCTAATTTTTGATCTTTTATTTTTATCACTAATTATTCTGGTTACGTGATTATAACATAGTTCTTTGCGCTGATCCCGCAATCCTGACAATGTGCTTCTCTTGCACGTCTATCGTGCCATTAAGGTGGTTGGAACTTTCGACCAATCAAAATTATGGTCCTTATTGTGGACTTGGTGATTCTTTTCTCTAGCGGAAGATGGATTAATTTGTATGTAGACAGTAAAATTTTTATGATAAGGCATTACTTGTTACGAGTGATAGTGTTAGACATCCAAGCTGCTGTATTCTTTCAGCACCATTAATTTATACATTCAGTAAATTCAAAGGTAATAAAAATTGAAGAGGACTATTGCCTTCGTTGCCGATTAACAACAAAACATTGTCTCGCTTATACACATTGAGAAAGAGCAATTTGGCTCTTTCACATAGTGCATATTCAAAAAAATTGATCAACAACGAGTTGGAAACAGCCATGCACAAGTGAAAGACGAGTGTTGAAGTTGCAACAAGACGAGAAGCTAGCACGTAACGGGCGTGCAAAACTTCAGAAAGAAGTAAAATTTGCTGACTCCCTGCCCTGGGAAGTTGGAAACGCGATCATAAACAATCAGCAATAAGCCTTCCAAGAAAGATGAAAATAAAGGAGACAAGAAGAGTTCTAACCGAGAGAGGCAAACCAAACATGTAACCCGCAGTTCAAAGAATTGGAGGAACTCACTGATTTTACTAGCAGGAGTAAAAGTCAATCATGAAGACATGAACGACGTGAAGATGGAGGGCAAACGTGAAATGGAAAAATGGAGAATGGGGAAAGGGATAAAAGAAGAAGAAGGGTTGGGAGAGTACCGTCGTAGTGAGAAGGAGGGAAAGCGGAAGGGAGAACGAAGATCTGCCAGAAGATCGCGATAACAAGAAGAGACAGTGGTAATCCGTATCGCCTGAGGAATGAAACCAGGCCATCTCTGAATGCCATATTCTCCTTCTCGGAACGAGGAGAGAGGAAGACGTTCTTGTTCCCCTGCTCTTCCTTTTCGTTTTGTTCGCTCTCTCTCTCTCTCTGTGTTCCCGCTTTTGGAGTTGAGCTGCTTCCCCCGGTGCTGGTGGAAATTTGGAAAGGAAATGATATTTTCACTTTATATGAAGAGCCGTCCGTTTTCCAGTATCTCCGTCACCGGCTTAATGCTTTGGGAACTTTATATGAGCCTCCACTTTCGGAAAAGATAAATCGCCAACGTTGAAATCTCTTGCTCAATCTCCGTTGTCTTAGGCAAATGAATCGAGCAGCTCGCGGTGAGGTCCATCCCTCGTCATCCAACCTCGCTAAAAACGCATCCCAATTGTTCGCGTCGCATACGAGCCAATTAAGAAAATGGTTCGCTCGTCTCAGTTCTGCGTAGTATATTACATGCTGGTGAATATATTCAATAGATTTATATGTGTCTGTTCTATGTATGTGGTGTCAACTATCAAGTATATTATGTTCTCCGCGCATATGGCCTTTGATATTTTTTTGGTAAAAAAAATTTGCTCCGCTAGTTTGATCAGTGACGTGTTTCAGTTGGCAAATAGATTTTTTATCCTAAAACACTCCTAGATGAGAACCTGTTTGATATACCGTGGTATTTGAGAAGGAGATTATGGTTTTTTCATTTGTTGAAGAAAAGGGAAGGTCGATACTACTGCTGTCTATCATTTGCCTACTTTTAAAGAGATTTTAAGTGAAGGTCCTTATTTACCAATTTCTGAAAAGTAAAGGGGATACTCACAGTAAAGTTTGGGAGAAAGAAAAAAAAAAGGCAGCCAAAAAAAGTTTGAGTAAAAACATGGGTAATGCTGTTAATGGAATAATTCAGAAGAAACAAAAAAACATGTAACTAAGCACATGAGTGTGTCCTGATGTCAAGATTTTTCTTTTTCCAAAGAAAAAGGGAATAGTTAACTTCTGCTAAATCCTGGCTCGGAAAGGCTTCAGTTCCTTTGGAAAGTGGACGCTGATGCGAGCAATCCCCGGGATTTTCCGCAAGAAAGATCTACCTTTCAATATTTGCACTTTGGAATTAACGGTGTAAAAGAGGAATGTCGGCTGATTCAGCGAACAGTGTAGAGAACATCAAAATTTTTTACATACATGTATTCACAATACGAGAGCACTTTAACTGTTTAAAAAACATAAAATTTTGAGACATGGCACTATTGAATCGGCCATGGTAGCTTTGCCACCCTGTTAAATTTGAATCAGTTGATTCAAACCAAATGTAAGGCTTGGGGATACTTGTGTTATAAACATTAGGCTTACCATACAGGAGTTTAGGCACAATTGTTAACCCTAAAAAATGTGTTGGTATTTCCTTTCCTGATAAGTGCAAGCAAGCAAGAGGTTTGTTGATTCTTGGGATGGTCTAAGGCGAATCTGCCAATATCATAGCGTCTCTTCGTTGGGAAGTTAAGGAGCGAATATTGTGCTAAGCTTGAGAGGAAAACAGGAAAGAAGCAGTCCACATAGAGTATGGGTATAATCTGTAAGAAGGAAATATATGTCGAGAAGAAGCCAATATTGTTCTCTAAATGGAAGGTTAACATGTCATGGGCATGGGATGAAGTTGGTCATCTAATTCATTGGTCGGTTGGCAATCGTAGATCTGTTTATTTCTGGACCGAGCATTGGAATTGATACTAATGCTTGTTCACATAGAGCATGGGAAGGTAAACTAACCATGACCTCTGTGTAGGCGTCAAGAACTGAACTGATCGCCATTCTTTCGTTTTTAATTTACCTTAAATTTCCTGCTACGGCCTGCATCCTGAACAATTTATCAATGTCAGCATGCATGGGCTTCTTTCTGCTAGAGATGTCAATGGATCCCATAATTCGTATCAGACATTTGACCAAAGTGGTTCTAAAAAGTCCGCTATTGTATACGAAAAAACTTAACACCTGGTTAAGAAATCAGATGGATTTAGATTTAAGAAATGACGTTTGTCTTTAAATAAATACCAATGTGATAAGGGGCCTTCCGAGTATCGGCCTACATTCTGATCGTATCAGCTTTTATATCTGTCCAAAACTATTAAGTGTCGTCATGTTCCTAATAAGAGATGGATACCCATTGATATGGTCGCACCATTTTAAGGGTCCGACAGCAGTCCATCCTTGTCAATGAAAAAAGTGAAGGGGACGCGCGGCAGAGTTCACGCCTTGACTTGACTCATACCAGCTACAGCATCCGATCCATTTCACATTTTTTTTTTGTTTGCGATCGAGTTGGTGCTATAGTTCCTACTCCCTCATCCTAATTAATATTATTGTCGGTTGAACCTCTTATTTTTACTTAAAGCTTCCAATGTTTGAGTGTTGCACCACGGTAGAAGACCTAAACGACTACATATATATACGCACAAAAATGCATGTGATTAGATGTTATTGTTGATGACGGGTTTCCATGATTGCGATTAATTGTGACCAAATTAAATTAACTAGGGTGTAGTTACCGTGCGGCTTCCCAGCTGTAGTGTGGCACGGGATGGATGTAAAGTATGCATGTGATGAAAAAAAAGTTGAGTGACGGAGCGTGTGGGATATGCTTCGCACATTAAATTTGAAAATTGAATTTCCTTCCCCACAATAAATGAATAGATTAAAGATGCCTCAGTTGAATACAGCCGCGTGAAATAGATGCGTGGAGGCAAAAGTGCAACATGTAGTGCTCCGTCTTGCATAATTTGAGACTTAATTTGATGATCGTTTCCAATGCTGGATAGTTGTCAGATTATCTATAAATCACTGCTAAAGGTGCTAGAAGAAACTGTTGTGGAACTACAAATCATCGTTAATATCAATCTACGATTGCTTTTTAGCGATAAATTTTTTAGTATTACTTAACCATCTAACAACATCTTACATCCTGCAGAAATATTTACATGCACCAATGCAGTTCAAGCTTCAAATACAGCCTGACATTTACATGCACCAATGCAGTTCAAAATTAAGCAGAGTGCCGTGTCTGGCAGATCTCAATCCACTAGCTTTATCTTTCAGTTATTATGTATATGTCATAAATATTTTAATGTGAATGACATCGGCCAAATCGAACCTGCAATAGTCAAGTTCATATATATATGTTGAGTACAGCTTGTATAATGGGATACATCTCTAGTTCAATTAGCTTTCGATTCGCGAGGGCTTTGCTAGTTTTGGGCTTCGCTAATATAATAGCGTGATTGCACATGAAAGCACTCCTAAGGTCATGGGAAAAGCGCACAAAACACTGGCAAAGAGGGTTTTGCCGGTGAACTTGCCAGTGCTTTGTGGACTTATGTTGATGACGTTGAAGCATATTTCAAAACCAACAACGATCCTATTCTAAAGGATAAGTAGTAGCAGTCAATCTTGCTTGGAGAAAGAGTACCGGACAATTATGCCATTCGGAATCAGTCTTCAATAGAGGGAAAGGTGGTTGCGAGTAAGCGAAACACGGCCAACAACCTGCTACAATTATAAAATATATGATCGAGTACGAGTACTTGTCGTGGGGATGAAATGGTCAGCTGGGAGCATCATCTCCACAACATCGATATTTAGCTTTACACCGCCTTAATTTATTCAAATATGTATCTAACAGATGCTATCTAGACTCAGTGAAAGGCAGTTCGAATGTTCGCTCAATGCAAGTTCTGATCGCATGCATGCAAGCAACCACTTGATTCATCCTCACAAATTAAGGTATTAGTGGCAACAAAAACTGATCATACAGTGGCCAGTGTTGTTAGTTGGTAGATGTCACAATTATATATATATATATATATATGAAGTATGAACATAGGGTCGATGGGAATGATGGAATGTAATGAAGATGCAAACCTTCACTGTGCTTTGTTCGATCAACCATGCTACGTCCTTTGATCGTATCAAGTTATGCATACTTGTGTGTCTACCTTTCAAATTAATTTTATGCATAATTAAGAATCCCACTTCTTTTTTGCTTAGTAAAAATTTGTATGTTTTAAACATCTGCGTGGAGTTTTGATCACGTCTCATAAAATTAACTCGACTTGCGCAGCAGTAGCTGGAGTGCTCTAAGAAAGAGGGAGAGGAGGGTAAGGGTGGTTCCTTTTTCCTGGACGCGCATTAAAGGATCAAATAAGTTACCAACCACATGCAACTCTGACGCACAAGCTCATTATTAAGAAGGGGAAAGGAGCCCTTGAACGGAGAAGAGAGGAAGTAAATCCGTGGGGGAACTTATAAGAGCCACGTGATCACGTCCGGCCATCTTGGTCAATCAACAGTCCAACTTGCAACGCTTGAACATGTGCTTCACTCCTCATCAGACAAGACTTTGCTGATCCAAGACTCACGCACAGCATAAAATATTGAAATTGGAGGAGAAAAAGAAAAGCATAAAAGGGTTACGTATCCAGCAACTCATTAATGGTTGTGAAGAAAGAAATTAAATAAGAGGAAGAGGAAGAGGAAGAGGCAAGGCCGAGCGGGGCCTGGGGCATTCAATAAGGAAAAATGGTGTTGCCGGCTAAGCAGCCAATATAAATGAGCTAAACATAAATACATAATTCAATAGCAGAAATAAATGGGGAGCTGATGTGGACCCTTTTAACACCGCGAGGTACGAAGGCGATGAGGTGTATATGTATTAATATTACTACCTTCTTCTCAAGCTGCATCACTTCTATATATATATATCTCTTCTATCAATCATTCTATTTCTACCCACATTCCACCCCACCCTCTCCTTCACTCTCACGGTCAAATCCAGTATGTATGAGATTTTACTGGAGGTCCGTTGCATGTAAAAGGGAAAAAAGAAACAGAAACTGTGTGCTCTTGACCAGAAAAACGACAAGCTCCCAGATAACGTAGGCCATGCGAACCACGATCTGTGACATTTTGAATGTTATGTACATACACAAAATGCCACGCATATATATAATTATATATATGTTCTCATCGCACGCTCCCCTACGACTAAGACAGGGAACCAACTCGACCCTAGCGCCTTAAATGCACCACGCCTCCAATCATGGCCACCTCATTAGCATCACACAAGTGCAAGCATCTATTTTTTTTTTTCTTACATATGTGCGAGTGTGTGCATATAAATATTCCAAAAGCCTATCATTTCGATGAATAGTAAACAATCAACTTGTGCGTTGCTAATAGATTTTCCCATATCGATGGGTACGTCATTGCTTATCTGATAAACCATCCCTCGCAAGTCTATAACATATTGTCGTTTTCGGGTGTGAAAACATGTAGACACGCTACCATCTTCATTTAGTCACCAAAGTCATAATGAACGACATAAACATTTATAATTTCTACCTTGAATATTTTAAACTCTTCCCAAATGATGGCATCGGTTCAAATTTTTTTTTTTTTTAAACACCCAATGTTCACCATTGGCGAAGGTTGTATATATACGGCATAATACTTGTACACTTGCGAAGTGATTGTCCCTTGGAGGAGAATGTTTGAGCCAGATGCGCATGTTGTGTGCGTGTGTACACGTATGTGTGAGGGATCAAATCAAAATTTAGGTAACACCAGTGGTCATTATCAGCAGCTTAATATCTGGCGTTAACTTCAAAGCTTTGGTCAATGTGTCCAAGGGGAAAATGTGGGTGATCTATCTATAATAATGGACGTTAATTATATCAGCTTGACCAACAGATGGGGTGGGGTCTTGATCGAGGTGATTAAAAGCCTTCCTACATCTATGGTTAAATGCAGTAAGTAATGAAATCAAGCAAGAAACGAATTAATAAAGTGTAATTGCCACTTCTGTTTGAGATTGCCATCTAAAGAATAATGTTAGTGGATGAGATTGGTAACTTTTTAATAGCATTGAACCTACTCTCTACTCCTAGCATCTGCTCGGCCAAGCCACACACGCCCGTTGATTAGGACAGACATCAATCAATGGACTTAGCCTGTTGGATCAAGCAGTGGTGAGTGCCGGTTCCGTGCCTGGCTGGGATTGGAAAGCTTCAACCACTTAAGCGCTCGATCCGAAGGTCTCTTTTAACTGCAAAGTGATATGGGGAACACAGAAAGAGCGAGATGAGGTCATATGACTGGACTTGCGGGATTAGTCTCAATGGATGGCTGTATATATATATATATATATATATACATGGGCTGAAAGGCAAGTGCATTAATCAATCGATCGTTGGCATATTCAAGCAGTCTTAGTCATGATTGAAAGAGAAGTCGATCGAACGCCACCAACACATCACATTGACCGTCGCGTAGAAAGCTCTACATACGCAACATTGGTCCAATGTGTGCTCCATCGATCGATCAGCCAGCAAACTGTTCGCGTCTCCCTCTCACTTCCTTTTCCTTGGTCCCGATGACTAGTTTCACAACATATCATAAACATGCAGGCTCATCAGCATGCCATCAATACATGCAATATATAATAATTTCGCGATCTCAAGGTAAATCACAGGCGCTCTTCGACTTGGATGATGTTCCGACGTTTGGATTTGCTTTTCGAATCCTACTGTGGAGCTACGCAAGAAGCGACTGTGTGCACGTGGGGTGTACACGCATGAAGCGGCAGCTTAGACGACAATGGCGCCCTTTCGACCCGTTTTGAAGAGCAAGTGGAGGTGAGGAAGAAAGGGGGGCCCCGAGAGAGAGAGAGAGAGAAGAGAGTAGCAGGCGGCGTTAAATGCGGCTCATTTATTCATCAACTCGTTACAGTTGGAGGAGGAAGAAGAGGGAGAAGGAGACGACCATGGACGGTACGATTCCAGTAACACTCAGTAGCCCCATTTCCCACCGCTGCCCTCTTCCCCAATTAGTAATTTCCACTTACAACTTCTTTCTTTCTCTTCCATGTTACACACACATGCACCACGCAGACACGCACATATTACACACACAATCGCACACTCACCCACGGAGCAAATATTAGCGAGGGTAGGGGATATAACCAGGTTCGCACCTTCCCCCACCCCCTACTTAATTTAGTCATCTTTTTTTCTTTCTTTTCTTCGTTCAAATGTGGCAGAAGCAGGAGCCGACACGACTGCAGCTGCACATGAGCGGATACTAATTAACCCATCACTTCCCGATTGTTTGCACTTTAACGCCGCCTTGACTTTCCGGCGCCGGAGAGACCGAGTTCCGGCGAAATCAGAAGATGGGGGAGGCTGCAGGCGACGATGAGTTCACCATGCTGAGGATGCTGTTCCAGTAGTTCTTGTTTTCTTCCTCGGTAGAATTCCGGCTCCCCGGGTTCTCCAGCTTGCTCTCCGGCTCCAACACCATCAGGAGGTCTGGGTTTATGAAGCTGTCCATGTAATGATGTCGGGGCCCAGTCTTAACGATGTCTCCTCCGCCATCACCCCCTGATCTGGCGGATTCGGAAGACCATGCGGCCTCCGAGTTCTCGTCCGCTGGGAAGATCATCTCGTGAAAGTTGGCGAACATCATGGTGTTTTCGTTTCCTTCATGCTTCGCCGCGCCCTCCGTCCGCTTCTCAGTGTCCCGCTTGCTGTCTCGCTGGGTCGCGGCCGGGGTGGGAGCTGATCGGTGGAGGAGGGGGAAGGCCTCGCATTTCTGAGGGGCACTAAACTCCTCGCACAACGCATGGAGCTGCAGCGGTACTGAGGGATTCTCCAGAACCAATTCCGGCCGGTTGGGCGCGTTCTCCAGGAAGTTGGCGCTGGAGGTGGCCAGCGGGAGGACGCCGTTTTCTGAGGAGAAGCTCAGCGTGGACGTGGGAGACTCGAGGACCGCCGTATCTGATCGGCCTTTGGAGGTTGACTTTGACCAGCCGCTCTGCCAAGCCTTCAGTACGTCCAGGCATGGCGGTGGCGTTGCAGAGGATTGAGCCGGAGAGGCCAGCTTGGAGGCCGGCTGAATCGGCAAGCCGAGCGGTGATGGCTGCAGCGGGTTGTGGGCCTTGTTTCCGGCGGAGGCGGAGGCAGCGGCAGCAGCAGCGTTGCGGATCCTCGACTCGCGGACGAGGCGTGCCTCAGCCTCCAGCCGGGCGCTCTCCCACTGAGCCATGTGGCTGAGAGTGGCGGCGTTCTTGCTCTGCCCGTCCGCGGCCGCACCGAGCGCATCGGACTTGGGCTTGTGGGTGAGGGGGTCAATGCCCATCTTGGCCAGCCGCTTCTTGAGGTGGGTATTCCAGTAGTTCTTTATCTCGTTGTCCGTCCTCTTGGGCAGATGCGTTGCGATTGCCGACCACCTGACCATGGAAAACGGACCCAAAGAACGAATGTTAACATCTCTCGCTCACTGTCCAAGGAAGCAGCACGATTAGCAGCTGCACCAGAAATCTAGCATCTTCACTAACCGCGACTATTATTACTATCTAAATGTACATTCTTCCTGATGAGAGATCATCTGGAGAAACTTTGGCAAGCATTAACGTGACTCAGACTAAGGTGGCTTTCCTGGACGTCAACTGCAAGAATTATGAGGGGGTTGGCGACGTCACCTTCTTTCATGTGATGAAGACAACCTAATCAATCTAGTGAAGCCCAATTAAATATCACAATTTGGAGGAGTTTTAATTCGATCGACAACTCCCGTGAAACAGTTAACAACGTAAATTCTTTGAATTGGCCGCCTCCACACACATTAACACATACTGTAGGTGAAATCCCAACTCTACAACCTGAATTTACATTGCTCGAGAGCCCAAACTAAATTAGAGGTGAAGAAGATTGCGAAAGAAATTGCGGAGAAACAAAAAAAACCCAACATCTTTAGTCCTCGAAGTTAGCTAGAAAGTTTAAGCAAATGAATTCCAATTAATTACTCACTGTTAGAGAAGACTCTGGGAAACAAGTTTAATGAAAAGAAGATCTTTTAGGTTTCACTTCCTGGTCATTAATAAAGTCCTTCCTTCCTTTTCCTCCAGATAAAATGAGGGCCAACTATGGAGAGTCGTCGTGTTTCTTTTCTTTAGAATCGTAAAGTTTTAACCAAAAGGCAAAGAAAAAAGGAAAAAAAAAAAAAACTTCTTCTTTCCTCCACACATTGAAAGCAGCCAGCATTAGCTAGGCCAATTTAATCTGAGAGCACGAAAGTTTAATCACGCACTTGCAACGTAGTTAATAAAAGCAGCCATTACTTAGCCAGCTTCAATCCTTTTACATGTGGAATTCAACAAAAGCAGAACTTGAGGGGCTATTAAAAAACCTTAGGGTCGCCATAATGAGAGAGAGAGAGAGGGAGAGGGAACTAAAACTTGGTGAATACGAGAATTGTGTGCTTTGAAGCTTGGAGCCATATATCTACAGACCTGGAAAGAGAGTGGAAGACGAAGGAAAGAAACTAAGGAGAATGGAGAAGAGAATTGAAGAAACGCCAAACAGTACTAGGCCACATCCTTCCATCAGCATAAGAGGAAACTAATTGAAGTCGAAATGATGGGTACCTGTTACCCAGCAACGCGTGAAGTTGGATGATAGTTTGCTCCTCTTGCAGGCTGAATTTCCCTCTCTTGATGTCAGGCCTCAGGTAATTCGTCCACCTTAATCTGCAGCTCTTCCCGCATCTTAGTAGCCCTGGAGAATTAAGGGAAGAAAATTAAGAACGAAACCAAGCGAGAAAATTGAAGCACAAGAGAGAAGAAAAATAAGGCACTGCCAAAATTGCCCAAGAAGAAATCAATTAGGCAGAAAAAAGGAAGAACAGCAACATATCAGTGTAAACTAGAAACGGGCGCAGCAAGCAGAAAGGAGTAACCAAGAGATGGCATTTAAGTTACCTGCTTTGAGGGGCAATGCTCTCCAACTGCCATGACCATGCTCTTCGATGTACGTCAACAGCTTCTGATCTTCTTCCGGAGTCCATGGTCCTTTCTTCAGTCCTACCTTCTCGCAACATGGGGACCGGCCCATCTCTCAGATGAGACAGAGAGAGAGAGAGAGAGAGAGAGAACTTGGTCGTTAAGCAGGAGGAGAATGCAGCGGGTCTGAGCAAGAAGGGTGCTAGGACTGGAATCTCAGACATATAAGCAGAGAGAGAGAGAGAGAGAGGAGTGGCGAAGGAAGCAAGAGACAAAGAGGACAGAGAGACAGCTAACGTAAATAAATAAAAGGAAAATAAAGAAAGGAAAAGAAGGGGAAGGTTTGAAGGATGAGGAAAATGACAAAAACGATTGATGTTCAGGAAAATTACTGCAGCCCACCCCATCCGCATGGCGTCCGTCGCTTCCATGGGGAAACGAAATCAAGAAAGAGTCTAAGCGGAGGAGACGAGTGGGCCGGCTTCCTGAGTTGGACGGCTCGATCCGTCGTCCTCGTCCGAACGCGAGCCCACGCACCTGGCCCTCAACACTTAATTGATTAAATATGAATTACTTTTAATTGTTACTAATAACTAGTGACGGGCAACTTTTCGTTCATCGGACCCCTCGATGGACGGTTCCCCATCCCATCCATCTATGTAAATCCCCAACAACCCATCGCACTACTAAGTAAGAAAAGTCAAGCTTCACAAGCTTATTGTCTTAAACAATGGGGCAAATTGGCTTCCCTTTTTTTTTCGAAATAATAACACTTTTTTTTGTTGATGCATTGTTTTATGAATAAAACAATTTTTCCTTTTTTTTCTTCGTTTTTTAGCCAATTTTTTCCAAGACAAGCAACTCAATATTTGAGAAGCACTCGCTTGATCTGCTGGATCATTTTTAAATCCAGGTTCAGATTTACGGGTTATGCATTTACAAGAGAAGGAGAAAGGCAATAAAATGACCGCTAGCTCCATGGTTGTAGCTAAGTACAAAGTTCGCCAGATTTAGCAATGTCCCTTTCGACATTCACCTAGAAATAACATGCATGCATATTCCTTCCCTGATCAGTGGTTACTCAAACTTTTGGCCAATGTTGATCTAAAAAACCGAATGCAAGATTTTTTTTTTTTTTTTTGAAATCATGCGGTTTCATTTTTCTTGCTTTCAATGTGAACGACTAAGATCGATGTGCTCTTCTTTCAAGTCTGCTTTGGAGATAATTTCATTTGAATGAGTAAGTGACGTTTTTGAAATCGTAAACTCCTTTATTTGAAGTTTTTAGAACTCTGTCTTAGTTAAAAATTAGGGAGCGTATGGACGATATCTTCAAAAGGCTTGGTTTTGTCAAAACTTCAATAAAAACAAAGTTTTGTAAACTTGGTTTAATTGTTTGGATGACAAGTGAAAAACTTGGTTTAGAAGGAAAAAATAGACTTAAGGGATGTTTGGATGACAATATAAAACCAGGTTTTGGGCTACAAAACCTGGTTTTGCCCCAAAACATCATTTCAAGAGTGTTTGGATGACATTTAAACTTGGTTTTACCAAAAACCTGGTTTTGCGAAGGCTAGGTTTTCATGAAAAACCCGCTTCCTTCCATGTTTTTCAGGTAAGGTTAATTTTGCCTCTAAAGCAAGTTTTTCAGTTGTTATCCAAACTATGTTTATGAAATTGAGCATTTAACCAGGTTTTCAAAGCTTCGTTTTCATAAAACCAAAAGGTGTCATCCAAACGCACCCTTGGGCTCTTCATGAAAACCAGGTTTTGGCAAAACCCATCATTTAAACAATCCTGAAATGGTGTCTTGGGGAAAAACCAGGTTTGGTTTTCCAAAACTTGGTCTTAGGTTGCCATCAAAACACCCCATCCCTAAAAGTTTATTAAGTAAACTAATTGAGTCCTATATTTTAGGATTTAAAACATCTTGTAGTTAAAAATTTTGAAAAAAAAATACTTACAGTGTATACAAATGACAATCTAAAATATCACTTTTGAGGCAAAGCCACAAAACAATGTTTTTGAAAGATTCCAATGGCACAGAAACAAAAAGCTCATTCTTGACATGGTGGAGCAAACCCCCGAGTCCCTACCGTTCACAGAAAACCTTGTTTTGGGTGTGACGCCCATGCACACAGCCATTTTTCACAAAGACTGGCTTTCGTAAAACAACTCTTTTATGTTCATTTATTTTTCTTTTTGGAGGTGTGGAGCTCTGCTGAGTTATCAGTCGTCGGGTGAAGGCATAAGGAGAAGGAAGGAGGCGGGTGGGTGGTGAGTGATACGGAGGAACGCATGGGGATTTATTGGCTTTTGGTATAACAAGGAAGCGACGTGCAATTGAGGAAATTGTCCGTTGAAAAAACTGCATTAACAAGAGAAGAGGAGGTGGTTTCTGGCACAAATGCCTTTGCTTTTCCTGCGTTTATCGAGGGATATAACTAAGAAACGGCTTTTGGGGAAAGACATTTATGAGGAATCAGAAATGGCTGTGTTTTAGGAAAGAGAAGTGGGAGTTGGTTTGCCAATTTCCTTTTAGGTTTTGCGTGGGGTGGGGGGGGGCCATGACTCATGAGAGGGAGGAGGACCCATCGCCCTTTCCCAAGATCGATCGTCTTCTTCAAAAGATGCCTTCCCCGTCCCTCTCACCTTCATTTCTTTTGCCTTCATTGATTTCTATCTTTTGCTTCTGCTTCCGTCTCTCCCTGCCCTCTCTCTCATTAAGTCCTTTCATCTGTTTCCTCACTCAAAATTGACTTTGTCAAACTAAACTCCTCAAGTAATAGCTACCGGGGAGTGGCTCATCAAGCGAGAGACAGAAAGGGATTCTATCCTTTGCAATGAAATTACATACTATGTATCTGTCACTTTTAAAATGTTTCTTTTTTTTTTTTAAAAAAAAAAAGAAAACCCCACAGGGATGCGATCCTCATGTTTTCACATATATTGGGCATATTTTTATTAGAGTTATTGAAATTTTTTTTACTCTTCAACCACATGTCCTTTGCAAATCAAGTCCAAATCGATGGATTCGAGAACAAAAATATTGGTTTTAGACCATACAAATCAATCACCTTCATATGGTTAAAATTTTGGGGAAAAAAAAAACAATTTTATGCCTAGTCGTATCCTGATCCTTACTCTTTAAATTGAGAATATGTAAATGGTTCCATGAACTCGCCTAAATGGAACCATGTACGACTTGTCAAAAAAACAAACTGCCGTGAAGCCGGCCAAGAAGATATCTCTGCTCTGCAATCCTTCCAGAAAATGCGTTCCATTGATTATACCTTGTAACTCTACGGTATATGAATTCATCATCTCAAGAAATATAGTTACCATATAATTAATCGAGACCCACATAGTTTAAAACCTGTAAATCCGCTGCTGGTGGGCTAATTTGAATACGTAAGTGCTGAATATTCGACAGTCTGAAATTCTTCATGAGATTTCTGTGGCGCATGCAGAAAGGTTACTTATTATTTGCACGTTCGACTGGAGTGATGTATGAGTAACCGGTAAGTTGTTTTCTATGGCGCATGCATAAAGTTTAATTGTTTGAATAGAGTGATATACGAGTAAAGTGGGGCAGGGTTGAACTTGGGTTGCATGGTCAATTTTGTTAGGTGAACATGTACAAAATGTTGGTCCCAATATTCTGAATGCACGAGGAAATAGATATATCAAACCTTTTTTTATTGTATAATTAAAAAGTAATCTTTCTATCGGTTCCCTTTGACATAGATATGGATAATGCAGTCAGGCGGACCTTGGTAATTTACCACGAGCATTTTCAAAAGGAATTTATACAATTTATACGTGCAGATAATTTTGTAGATGTTACTAATGAGTTAATCATGAACTTTAGGAGGTCGTTTGACACATTGTTCTCATGAATTTGCCTAGGGTAAGCTCATCAAACACTAAAACTTTTGTTTCATGAACTTACTCTAATCTTTGAGACCGATACATGAAACATTTACATGATATCTATGCAGCCAAACTACCATAGGATGTTTGCATCCTTAACTCAAGGAATTTTCATGTCGAAAAACTTGGAAAATGTTGATGTATATAGTTTTTATGCTTAAATAGTTTAATAGGCCAATCGATCTGATTGAATCATGGGTTTAATATCATTATAAAAATTTTATCTTTATTATTAAAAATTATAGTTTTCAAGTTCATTAAGTAGGCGGCGCAGAATTCGGTCTTACTTTTCTATATATATATAATATTAAGAATAACGCTATTTAATTATCTTTTGTGAGAAATATTTACACAGTCTTTTGATCCTTACCATAATGTTTATCAGTTGAAAATTATCCTTCAATTAAGGGTAAAACTGTCACTATATACAGGCCGCAATATGGCATGATAATATGACTGTGATTGATGAAAGAAAATGGGAAAAATCTGTTCTCTCCACTGAACATGTACCACTTGTATTGGCGTGTTTCCAAGTTGGTGTGCAAGAAGATGGAAGCTGGCACAAGTAAATCTGCAGGAAGCAAAAAAGAGGTTGATGTGCTGACATCAGGTGAAGGTGAAGACCAAATCTGCAGTTGGAAGTACCATCTACCTGGGATCCAGTGCCAGGCTCAATGTGGACAGAAGATGATGCCAATCTAATGTAATGATCTCACAATGCGCCTTCCTTTGGTTTTGTCTCCACTCAATTATCAGCATCGACCTCGCCGTCGCCATAATTTTTGCCAATGAATAATGACTCAGTTTGATCCGTACGCAACATCACCATCATCATTGTCATCAACATTTTCTAAATCGCAGGAAGTAAGTAAGGTAGGCGCTAGAAAGAGTCGGCAGTATCCATTGGAATCGGAAAAAGAGAGGGTAAATTAAGTTTTAAGAGGCCACCATTTATTTCCCGGAGGACCAGCACATGGGATGTGTGTAATTGTCGACAGTGTCGCACTTTTGTTTGTTCAGGGATTAGTCTGTGAGATCATTGCAGGAGAAACATGAGAGAGACAGTGAGATCGAGTTATTCAATCGAAAAGTTTAGGTCTGTTTGACAGGTATCCATCTCTGGTAAGGAGCACATAAAACTCGCCATTTACACGGAATTACCTTATGGGAGAGAAGGGGTCCTGGTATTGGAAGTGGGACTAGTGAATATTACGGAGCATTATGCGTTACTTAGTCATGGATGTGAAAGTACCTCCAAGTGTGTGTAGGAATGGCCAAGTGTAGGTGAAGAGCCAGCAACGCATTTATGGATGTGCTGAGTTGAAGGGGGCATCATAGGACCATTCAAGTAATCCTGGATCCTAAGGACAGGAAGAAGAAGAGGGAATAGTTTCGCCTACATTTTCTCAAGTCTAGAATCGGCCACGACCTATTCTTATGGTTAACTTACCCGATCATTGTAGTGGGTGCCCAGTATGAGTTTCCACTTGCCTTAGTTGTTTGCCCAGCGCGCACCTACACCGAATTCAATATGTTGGAACGCTTTCTGGACTGCCTTTCACGAGCAACAACACTGAGGCTGGTCTAGCTTGTTCCAGAAAGTGAACGCATCGCTTGCCCCCTTTCAAGATGTTGCCTTCTCTTCTCTTCCACAGGTGTTCAAGCGTAAACTTAAGATTCAGGTTTCCATTGGAAGCTAGCATTGCCTATTCCGCAGTACAACCGTAACTGACTGCACTCTAATTTCACTTCTTCCCTATTAAATTAAGTTCTATAGTTACTAGCATATTCATATATGCATGGCGTTCTAGTTGATTGATTCGTGTGCCAGCCCCAGTTATTAATTTGCTTGCCTTTTTCATGTATTCTCATCATCTCACGAGGCTTTTTTTTTTTAACATTTTATAAAAAGTGCTCTTAGACGTGATATAACAAAAACATACGTATATAAGTTTCATGAATTTGTTTCATTTTACTACCTTTTCTTTATGAAATGTGGGCAATACTTGAATGAAATAACACTGTTTTCTTGTTATTTCATTGAAAATTGAGAGTGTCCTTGTATAAAAAATTTTCCCTTCTTTTGATCTGCATACAAATTAGTCATATTTACTCAGTCCACAAAATATTTTATAAACAAGTTTGGTAAAATCTTTAAGCCAAAATTAGCCGGTAGGGGAACCAAATCAACCCATAGTGGCTGTACAGGCTGCCACGCATTGACAAATTAATGAAAAACACTAATTCGAAATTTTAACTTACTTTTTGAGGCCAATATTAATTACAAACCCATGGGCACGCCCATTTGCCCATGGACATCAACTTTTTCGCTTTCCAGAACAAGAAAGAAGTTGGGCTTTATGAGAGAGAGAGAGAGAGAGAGAGGGGGGGGGGTTAGAATGCTTCTTTCGTTTTTGTTTAAATTCTGTGTTCAAGAAAAGCCCTCCTAAAAGTTCTCTTGAAGAAGAAGAATGCAAGGTTTCTAAGGGTTCTGATGGTTTAATGCACAAGGAAAAGATTTCCCTAAAAGAATACGACCCGAGTGCGGGTACTGTCATTTTGCGTGGCCTACTTTAGCCATCCAGCTAGGTTGCAAGTAAAAGTGATCATAATTGTTAAAACGATGTCCTGCAAAGGTTTTATCGTGTTTAATTTGGAGGAGGAGGAGGCTGGAGGGACCATATATGGCTACTTTTGTACGAGGGCAGCGAGCGAACTGCTTTTCCATGCCTTAACTTGGTAGTGAGAAACCTGCATTAATATGAGCATTGTTTGGTGAAAAAACAATACATAAACTTGATCGGACGGATCATACACATGTACACAGTTTGGAATCAGCAGAAACGTATTATCAACTTATAAAGCCGCTGGGGTTGGCTGGCCTTAATCTGCAGTTAATAATTAATTAAGCAGTGTATAAAGTTTAGGACCTAAGATTCTCAGGCCATCTTGAGCTCCCTCGGATCACTCACAGTCACTCGATGCAATGCATTGGCCAAGGATGGAGAAATCCACAAACCCCACAAGGGCTGACGCACGAGTGTCTATTAATTCAGAATTTTGGGTGAGAGGAAAAAGGATCAAAACAAGATGGCTTGGATCAGTATTTCATCCATTCTCAACCGAATGGTGTTAACGCCTGGGCTGCAGTCCTCATCATGGAGCACAGCACAAGTAACTCCTCCCCCAACTCATTCAATGCGCCTTGCTTTCACCTTACAGCGGAGCCAACCAGAGAGAACAGACTGTGGCCCCACTTAGACTAGCTGACTAATTAACGACGCTCACCAGAAACTTATCTGTAAAGAGAAACAGGTGTAGCAGTAGAAAAAGGGGCTTCAAAGCGGCAAAATACCCATGGGGAAGCGCCTATTAAATGACACCACAGTGTGTTCTTCAATGAGCGGCCATATGCAGCAAAGTGGGGCTCCCTGTTCAGGACTAGCTACGTGTTTTACTGTGACTAAATGACCCAAGTTAGTGCTGTCGTCGGGGACCATCTCCTCCTCCCCATGTGCCTCCAGAAAGAAAGTACTTGCTTGTGGGTGTTGGGTTTCAAGACCCAATTCCCAACTAGCTAGCTTCCACTTTGTCAAAGTATTTATGGCACCACCATCTACAGTGGCCCTACACCACCAAGCAGCTTGCGTCACTTTTCAAATGTATGAATGATCAAGTGATTTTGCGTCTCCCTATTGTTACCACATGTACACGGGTTGAAATTGCCTTCTTAAGATCTTTATTTGCTCCTGCATTCCTTCCTGCAGATCTCGAGAGCGGTTCCGCCCTGCACGAGTTTAATTGGCCCCAACTACTTGAGCACAAAATTCGACTTGATCAGTTGGCCCATTTTCACTTGGGGGCAGAACATCCGGCATTGAAATAGACCGGTTGCAAGATCATGTTGTTGTTGGATTACTAAATATTTGAAAACAGTCTCTAGAACCACCATGTCACCCGAGTATTAGCAATACTTTATGCTACTCCCTCTCACGGTTTAGTTTATGGTGTTCTTAACTACCATTTATAGTGCTTTAAACGTTTGATTTTAAACATCTGGCCATCCTGCAACATGTAGCAGCCGACTGGTGGACGTGTTCTGTTGCCGATAGATAAATTTCTGTTTTAATTTGTGAACTTGGATTGGATATGCACTTCAGACTTCTTCCATAACGAGCTATGCGTCCTAGAAATTGATGAGACATGCATCTGTATGTACTACAACGACACGACACTTTACGCAGCGCGATGATCAGTTCGCCACCAGGTCAGGATATTCGGACCTGCAGACTTCATTTTTGGGATTTTATGAAGATATGCTGGAACCACCAGATAAAACTTGACAAATCATGGCATGCACTTGGTTGATTACAAAATTGGTTTGGAAGTTTTAGGTGTGCTTGCCTGCTGTATATTTCGGATCGTTCAAAGATTTATATTGAAAACATTGTCTATATAATTTCATGTCTCCTTTGCGTCAACTCTTGCACTTGGGCAGTACTCTGAAGCCCTAAATGCAAGCCACGATGATGGCCGACTACCAAATGAAAATTTTCTTTTTATACTAATCTGCAGCTGCTCCAAAGTAAAGTAAAACCAACCGATGTACCCAAATTAACGAAGCATCAGAAAAGGAAGAATCATCTCCCACTGCAACAGCTCTTACGACTGATCGATCTTTTCTTTATGGAACAAAAGAATTTTCAGATCCTTCCCAATTTCTCAATCCATGCTTTGCATCAACTGGAAGTTCACCATGCGGTTTGCATTTATATATCTTTCGACACACAAAATCTTCATGAACGAATCCCAAGATTTGTGGATCCAGTATATTCTTAATCAATCGTGTGCAAACTTAAAATGCCACTTTATAGCTGGGCTCAATAAAAGGAGCAGGTTTCTGTGTTTGGGCCCAAAAATGCAGTCTCATTGGGTGTTTGATAATACTGAAAAGTCGCCTCTTGAGCCCTTCATAAAACACCGAAAAAAGGTTGGTATGAATGAAAAACAAAATGTCTCCCTTTAAAGATGAAAAAAGGCCTCCTCGTAGCCCACCAGAAGGTGATGGGGCCACTCCTTAGGCGGGTTGAACACGTAGAGTACCGTGTTCGAACCCAAATACACACCGCCATTTCTTCATCAGAAACCCAATGCGCATTATACCAGCAACTAAGCTCCGATCTGCTTCTTTTGACACTCAACCTCCCTAACCATGCTTTTACATGGAATTGCAGTACTTACTGCCTAACTCACAAGAAGCTAGTGTCATAGCACGGTACTCCGCTTCTTTGTGTAGATCATGCCACGGCCTCTTGCTTTTTGTTGCACCAAGGAACTAGATTTTCACCCACAAAGCCGCAATAACCAAAAGTGAATCTTCTATCATTTGGCCCTCGAGCCCAATCTGCATCGGCATAACCCACTATCTCAGGTTTACCATCTCTTTTCAATGTGATTCCATAACCAATAGTTCCTTTCAAGTAACTTAGCACCATGTGTATGGGCTCAAGATGTTGTTTTCTGGGACCATGCATAAACTGACTTAGTTGATTCATTGCATATACTAAGTCAGATCTTGTCACAGTTAGGCAAACCAATTTACTTGTAAACCTTTTTAAGCTGTCCACATTCTTGATCAAGCACTCCCCGTCATCCGTGATCGGTTTTATGTTGACCTCCAATAGTGTATTAGCAGGCTTTGTCCCTATCATACCTATCTCTTTAAGTATTTTCGAATCGTACTTTCTCTGGCATAAGATACCTTTTCTAGAGCGGTAAACTTCTATTCCTATAAATTATTTCAAGATATATAGATCTTTAATCTCAAAGCTTTGGTTAGGTATTTCTTTTATCTTCTTTATAAAACCTTCATCATTTCCAGCCATTATTATGCCACCAACATAAGCTGCAGCCAATATTGTTTTCTTGTCATCCATATGAGTGTCTATTGAATTATTAGTTAAACTCTGCTTGTAATCAATTTCAACCAGCTTGCTGCTCAACCTTGAGAACCCCACCCCACCCTATGAGACTAATTCCATAAAGGGAATTTTTTTTCAGTTTACAAACTGTGTTTGGGGTTGCATTAACCTTTAATCCTTGAGGCAAATCCATATAAAATTCCTATTCTTAGTTTCTGTTCAAAAATATGTTTTTATATCTAGCTGATACAATGACTAGTGTGTTATTGTTGCTATTTACAAGAGTGCGTATTGCGTTCATCTTTGCCACTAGTGCAAATACTTCGTGGAAGTCTATCCCTTCCCATTTCGTATAACCTTATGCTACCAAGTGTACCGTATACCCCTCTACTTCTTCATCACTCTTGTACATGATTCTAGAGTTCGCCTGCATCCCATCAATTTCTCCCATACTGGTAGCTGTGTCAACTTTCATGTCTTGCTTTTTTCAAGTGGTTTTAGACCCTCGTCCATTGCAACTCTCCATTCAGGTTCTTTATTTGCCTCATCAAAGCTTTATGGTTCCCTTTTGTGAGTCAACTTTTGATAGATAACTTTGATATCTCCTGGACAACCCATTACTTCCTACATTCTAGGATATCCACTAGAATAGTTGGCAGAATATGTAAACAAAATCATTGGACTTTTTCGTTATCCTTATTGACCTGCACAATGGAATCTCATTTTGTTGATCAGCTTGCTACTACTAATTTGGTTGACTGTCTAATCCATCATTTATAAATTCAATTTCTTTTGTTTCTTCCGTTATTGGTAAATTTACAACCTGTTCCTCCCTCTGACCCTAAGCATTCAGTTATTTTTAAAAATAGGTCTACAAATGCTACATCTTTCGAAATGTGTAACTTTCTAGTGCTTGGGTCCTACAGCATTTGTAGCCTTTATTAGCTGTAGAATATCCCCACATGCATTTGGCAACCCTTTTACGTAGTTTGCTTCTTAATCTACCTTGAAGATGTACATAACATGTACATCCCAACAACATTCATTCAGGGATGGTCTCTCCTTGTACACCATCTTAAAAGGACTTTTGTTACTAAGATGACGAGTAGGGGTCCTGTTAATTCAATGACATGCACTGGAGGATACTATCTTAGGTCAGAATGTAATAGGAGTATTCATACCAAACACAATGGCCCTTGCATTGTTAAGCAGGTGCTTGTTTTTTTCTTTTCACATACACTACTTTGTTGCAGTGTTCCTAGACGGTGGTTTGCAACAAAATACCTTTTTTCCTGAAGAAACTGTTGAAAATTTGAGTCTATGAACTCTCCACTATCATCACATCTAAATGTTTTTATAGTTCTTTCTAACTGATTTACAATCATTTGACATAATTGTCTAAGGTATTATCGATCTTCATTCTTTCTTGTAAGAAAAATACACCCATGTCATGCATGACATGTCATCAAGGAATGTTACAAAGAATGAAACCCAAACCTTGACTCCTTAGAAGCCAGAACCCATACATTTGTGTGCATCAACTCCAAATAAGTAGCAGACCATATTTCTTGCTTGGGAATGGTTTTCTTTCCACTTTGGCAAAGAGAAATGTTCCACAAACATGATTATTAGTCACACAATTTGGAAATGGGTCAGTTATTACTTGACCAGCAAGGTGATCGACCATACAGTGCCAAAGTTGAAATGAATTTCTCGACGATTTTGCAATAGTGAGAGCATTTAGCATTTGCAATCCTAGAAAATACAAACCTCCGCACTTTTGGCCCCCACAAATCGTCATTTGAGAACTCCGGTTCAGAAGTTTCACCTGTTTCCCAAAAAATTACAATATCACAATTAAGATCTTTAACCAATCTACTAACTGAAGAAGACTAGCAATAAATTTAGGTACATATAATTCTTTGATAGATCTAGCACATGGTGCATTTGTAGCAGATCCACACTTTCCACAAGTACCGTTGAACCATCCAAAATCTTAACATGAGACTCATTGCAATCATGCAAATTAACTAATCTAAGGATCCAAGTGCTACAGACAAGATAAGCTGATAGGGCTAGAGGCATACCTTGAGTTTCAGAACACTCGACTTTATATTTGTATGCATGGCCAGATTGGAGCTTACAACTTGCTTCAATAACTTGGCGAGTCTGTATGACTACTCTCAGTCTCCCTGGAAATCATCATCAGGTTCTTACTTCTTAGGCTTCACTGGATGTCCATGGAGATTCCAACTTCGATCCTTGAAATGTCCTAACTTCTTACACTGTGTGCATCACATCTTTGATTTGCCTTTCTTTTTCTTAGGTATGCTTAGACGAGTTTGCATATTCTGTGTCTTTTTTAACACCGTTTGTCGTGTGGCACTGAAACTTATTGCCCTTCAACTATTAGCTTACTGCGCCTGTTCATGCACACAATCTTCACAGGCAGCAAGGGATAGGTCAGCATGATCTAACTTCTCAGGTTATCAAAATCTTGCCCAAACACGACAAGAACTTTAAAGATCTTGCCCTCTTCAGCTCTTTGTCAAATCGAGTTAAGATTTGAGGTACGGGCAATATTGTGCCAGTCCATCCCATATTCCCTTTAATAAATAATAATTTATTAATAATTTTTGTTCATAAATAATAATTTTTGTTGCCATTGCATCCTAGATAGTTCATCCGCTTGTCGAGGATTGCTCTGGTGTTGCTATTGAGAGTTATTGAAAGCACGATCAAAGCTCGAATACCATATGTTAGTCTGGAGCTTACCTATGAAAGCAATTAAGGAATCAGATGAAATGTTCAAGAGACAAAGAAAGAGTAAACTGAGGGTTCAGAGACTTGCGAGAGAAGTTTTTATTCATTAATTGCAGAATCTTCACGAGCAGTGAGTATTTGTACTTGTTGGTGGGTATATACAGTTAATATCACAAGAATACGATGCATGCAGCCTGGCGTACAACTGCAACATGCTCAGCAATCTCTTTGAACCTTCTCTAACAAAATCTTTTTTTTTTTTTTTTTATCAAGTAAAGCTAAAAAATTTACATAGAAGACTGTTATAAGAAGGTAACAGTTGGCTTGCTAGCAAGTTTAATAAGAAAAAAATCGTACTAAACATACAATACAGTTTGAGTGAATACCTCAAAACTACAATGGCCAAAGATATCTCAACACAACGTAGTCAGAAATTTCAGAGTACAGCAATTGAAACCCACACAACCTCCATAATCTATCGCCAATTTGAAAAGTTTGCAAAGAAAACCATCGAGAAAGAAAGGTCATCTACCAAGTTCATGGTACAACTATTTATCACCTTAGTGGTTTTGATTTAAGAGCACGACGAACGATGTTAATGTTGCAAACCATTTATGACAACAAGCTTTCACGTATTACTCATGAAGTACATATTATAGCACAATATTTAGTTAAATTAATAGTAATCAATAAAGATAAATCAATTTGAGGCGTTTGATTTTGGTCCATGAATTTGTTGGTTTGAGATATCTGCACATACATACATATGAGAGGTACGCTATATCAGTTGCTTTCATAATGTTTACTTATGAGTTTACTACAAAACAATTATGAATGTCATATACACGTTTAAAAACATATAAACACAATATAACAAATAATACTTTTGACATATGAAAAAATTCAGAAAGAAAAAGAAAAACATGTGATTGTGTTTAAAATAAAATTTTTATGTTTTTGTAGATTAATAGTTATAGACATAAAGATCGCGTCGACAAATGCTGCAGAGCAAAGAGAAAGCGAACAAAAAAATAAGGCGGCCATTTTGGGACGTGGACGCATCAGTTAGATTTGTGTATGTGTAAAGTGAGGGAGACCCGACCCGCCTAGACTGTTTCTTTTTTTTGCCTTCCTCAAGAAATCCCAAACCCTAAAACAACAAAACGAACGGGCTCGAGCCTTCACGTTTCGCCTTCTGCTCTCGGGTAACTCTCCCTCTCTCTCCCTCTCTTTGTGGATTCTAGGTTTTTACCAGAAGGGACGTTTTTCCCGCTTCATGCCATCCTGAAGACCTGAACGCCCCAACTCCTGGATTTCTTGCAACGCTTTTTCCTTCGTTTCCATCTTCTCTCTTTCATTTCATTTTCCCAATCTCTGGTTCCGAACCCAACTATTTGTCGATTCCCAGTCTTTCTATCCCATTTAGGCGGTGCCATATTTTTCTGGCTCTCAAACCTAATCTTTTCAGCGCCTGCAATTGGTGGCTCGCGGTTTCGTTGTTGGTTGCTGTATACGAGCGCCCGTGAGCTGAAAAGATGTACCCTACCGGGGGAGGAAATGCCTATGGGCAACAGCCATACGCGTCGCAGCATGGATATGGACAATCAGTGAGTAGTCATCATCAACAAATTCTCCTTCTCCTTCTCCTCCTGTTTCTCTTCTTTTTTTCACTAAAATGTGTAGACCAGGCGGGTCACGTAGGTTTAATGCATGATGTCTATGTTTATTTGCCATTTTGCGTTGAAATGTCGGTTTTACTATAGGCTGCATCTGGGTACCATGGTTCTTCGACTTTGAGCCCCGATTCGTTGCGACATTCTGCAATGGCAGGTGGCCATCAGGATGCGCATATGGGTGGTGGATATCGTGGGCTTCCCTCTAGTGGGGCATTAAGCGGAGGATCGTCTGTGCCTGCTCCTACTCAGTATGGTGCGCACTATGGCACGGCTTATGGAGCCCCACAGGTACTGATTTCTATCCAATCAATGTGTTCACTGAATAAGAAAGAATATGTTGAAGGTTTTGCGTTTCGTGAATTCCGGCTTTGAAGATTGAATCTCAGACAATATTGATAGTAAAGTGTGCTGCTTAGCGGGTCTTTTTGGTATATCTGAATTTAGTTCCTGTTGTTGATCTTATTGGCCTTAAATTTATCAATATTAATTTGAGGTCCACGGCTCATACATCCGCTCTGCAGTTCTGGGCTCAGTAGATCGTCCACGCGTGAAATGGGTAGTTCAAACTAGTTCCAGTTGACTTTTTAAGTTGGACCACTACTTCCAGTAAACCATAGACTACTCTCTATGAGGTCTCTTTGGATTGTGTATCTAATGCTGGCCGATCCTTTTTAGTGCAAACCTTGGTGGTTTGGACCAGCACATCCTTCCCATGGATTTCTCCAGTTTTTACTTTGTACTGTCGATCATGCACAACAAATGAATGAGCAAATATATGACCCATTGACAAAGAACCGCCCACAAATGCTTGCACAGTTCTATCTCAACATGCACAAAGCAGTAAGAACTAAGTAATACCACAACATATACAAGTGAAAAAATTGCCACATTTGTGCGATCAAGGTTCAACTGTTCATGGAGACATATTTCAAACTTGGAAAGATCTAAAAATACTGACAATAAAGTGAAAAAGATAGCAAAATTTCATCATGTAAAATGTAATACAATTTTGTGTAGATGTGCTGTTATGTGGGCTTTTTGTTGGAGCCGGGGGGAGGGGGGGAGGGGGAGGAGTGGATGCCTAACTATTTTTAAGCTGTCATGATGAAATTCATGCTATCCTTTGCATTACATTGTTATTATTTTTATGCATTTAAAAAGTGAAGGTTCATGTTATCATTATAACAGTTTACTTCTATATGTAAAATAATTTGAAATAACTGAGGAAAATCTATCACATTTCTTTAGTGGAAATTGTTTAACCTGCAAAGTGATTCTATGGACGATTGCCTCGTGCAAGTCAATTATGTTTTGTCAGGGTTGTTTTAGCAGAAGAGCACCCAGTCAGCAATGTGTTGGTGCATTTGTCAAACTTTTGGTTCACCGTAGTATTTTGGTTGTTTATTGAGGCAGAAAATCTGCCATGTGCATTTATTTAACTTATTAAATTTTGCCACTGCACTTTCCTTTCTCCTTCCTATGAGTTAACAATTCCAATTCTGTGTTTTTCTTCATCGTTTGGCTAAAACTTGGATATAAGGCATTTCAAGTTCAACATTTTCCATTTGGAGGTGGCTGGAACTTTTGCCAGTAAGAAAAATAGCAAACCCCCAATAAAATAGTTGCTTCCGTACTGATTTGTTTAGAAGGGAGAAGTTTCAGAATACAAAAAGAAGATATAATAGCACTTTAAGATATCACAGGTATATTGTAATTTGGGGCCACAGCTGTAAGCATATTGAGCTATTTCATGAGGGCATGCTTCAAGTACCATGAACCACTTCTGGATCATAGGGAATGGGTTCCACTAACTTTGCAAGTTTGCATGGATTTTTGTAAATAGACATTTCAGCTTCAGTTTCTTATTCAATCATGGGGAATGGGTTCCACTAACTTTGCATGGACTTTTGTAAATACATATTGCAGCTTCAGCTTTCTTATTCCACTTGAAGGGAATGGATGTCTAAGTATGATGCTTTAGCAGTTATATTTATTTTACCACATTATTTCAAACTTTCAGTCCAACGTTCCAAAGGACTGTCACTTTGTTTTTGATAAGCCAAAATAGATTGCGTTGACCCTGATTTACATGCTATCTTTGTTCTTTATAATGGATGTGTGAAGGAGGCTCCTTTTGTGATTACCTTGCAGCACTCATGGTATGCGAATTCAAGTCCATGAATGTTTGATTTTGCAGTTAGATGCAGTTGGTGGGAAGGGCACGGGCTTGTCAGCCCTTCAGGATCGTTCTGGTGGATCATCCAAATTTTCTTCCAGTGATATTGGCTCAAATCTGGGTTTGAAAAGTGCTGATTATATTCCATCATCAGACTATGGGTATGGCCGTAAAATTGACCCTTTTGCTAAGGGAAAGGTCTCTGAGTACCCTCTGGATAGGAGTCATTACGTTGAAAGTCAGAGCACATACATTGGAAGAGATTTGCAGAGTGAATCAGCAAGAACATACTCTGATTATGTTAGTCTTAGCCATCAATATCAGGTAATTTTCCCTTTTACTGACACTGCATCTCATTCATCAGCCTTTGTTATATGTGGCAGAGCATTAGGATTTTTTGGCTTGTATCTAACTTAGCTATTTTATTTTTTCATGGGCTAAATTTGGCAGTCTGATATACGTGATCAGGTATAGTGTACTTTGAATTCCTTTATTTAAGAACTTATAGATTGGTCAGTCTGGTTGATGGGTATCCTCCCTCTTATTAGGCTTCTTTGCTGCATCACCAACAGCTGTTGCCCACTGAAACTGATGTGCGACAGAGTTTGTCAGCTTCGACTCTTGACACAAGCATGAGGTACTTGTCTCTTGTCGGTTACATTAGAGATGATTGTAATGGTGCTTGGCCAGCTTTTTATGAAAATAAAACATCGAATCATCTTGTACTTTAACATTCATGTCATTTTCCTAAGTTTATTTTGTCTTGTTATCTGTTGATTGCACTACCACTGAGCTTACCGATTCTTCCATACGTTTGTAAGATTAATTGTGCCTTAATTGCACTGAGTAGCATATAAATTTCTGGCAGACCAAGTGGTTATCTTGCAGCAAGGACTGGTGCTACCCGTCATGGATCTCAAGATCCTGCTGCATATTGTACAAGAATGGATGCTGATGCTCGCAGTTTCTCCGCACTTGGTGGTGGTTCATACGCTGGACAACATCCAGCCTCAGTTCTGGGCACTGCTGCAAGGAGTAACTTTGATGATCTCTACCATACACATGGACCTTCCGGAGCAGGCTATGGCGTTGGATTACCTCCTGGCCGTGATTATAGCACAGGCAAAGCACTTGGGAATGTGCTTGACTATCCTGGAGGCACTTCTTCTCATTCGGGTCATCTGAGCATAGGAGGTCCACGGCTGGAAGATAGAAAAGATGATCGAGGTATACTCCGCCGTGAGTTTGAGATTAGGGAGGAGGATCGTCGCAGAGATCATGCACGTGAGAGAGAAAAAGAGCGAGAGAGGGAAAGGGAGAGAGAAAGAGAGAGGGAGCGGGAGCGGGAGCGGGAGAGAGAAAGGGCACGCTTGATTGAACGTCGCGAGGAGAGAGACCGCGAACACAAACGTGAACGTGAACGTGAAGTTAGACGCGATCGAACACCTCCAAGGATGATGAGAGATCACCATGGTTCAAAGGAGCGCTTTTTGAGAAAGGATTCAACACGCCATGAAGTCACACATAGGTGGAAAGAACTTGAAGCTTTCTAGTGTCATACAGTAATCAAATAGGTTGATGATGCTTTATTGGTCCAGTTATTAACTAAACTCTGTATTTTGTCATACTGTTTGAAGGCGTCATTCACCTCTTAAGGAAAGGAGAAGAGACTATATCTGCAAGGTAAAAAGCATCTAAGATCTTAATATCTTCCATACTGTTCCAGACACTGATCCTTGGCTTAGTGGAGCCAGGACTCTGTTAATTCTGTCTTTTGGATAATTCCATGGTCTTAGCTGTGGAGGTGGGTTTATTCGTGAACGATTGTTACACAGGGTTAGAGCTGAGAGCTATTGAAATAGCTAGTAGGTTCTAGATGTTAACTTTAAGTACTTAATTCACTTGCATATGTGTTATGGATTGCTGCTGGCGATAGATGCTAATTGAATGTTCAGATTGGAAAGTGTTATCAGCTGATATTGTGTGAAAAATGTCGTGGCATTCGGTAGGTCATAGTTCAATGGAAGTGTTTGTTAAGTAGTAGATATTTGCCAATGTTTTAAGATTCTGACTTTTTTTTATTGATTAAATCAATAAATGGTTCAATTAATTCTGTTGCCAGAGCAGGTAGAAAAAAAAAAGGAAAACTTTTATAAGTTTGTTTATGATGGATATCTGGTTCTGCTGAGACATAATTTTTTATTTTCTGATGACCTTGTTTTTTTCAGGCGTATCCATTTTCTTTGGTGGATACCGAAAGGGATTTTTTGTCAGTCACCAAGCGATATCCCAGGCTGGCAGTTTCTCCAGAATTTTGCAAGGTAAGCCTCTTGCTACAGTTATTTTTGGAACGTATCTTGATATAAATGTATATACCATACAAGTTGGTATTGCAACAGGAGTTTGGACCTTTCTTTTTCTGTTACATACCTGATACAGTGTTTTCCAATTTGATATGTTTGCAGCTTATTATTTACTGGCCGAACCATAAGTTGAATGTGTCTTTTGGTACTCCTGTCAGGTATGTGAATATGCTGTATCTTTCAAAATAAGATCTTATTTTTGCCTTCAATTCTAGGTTATCATAACATAAATTTACAACATTCATCTGGATGTGTTTCCAGTCTGGGTTTCAATTTGGAATAATTAAATTATACTAATTTCAATTATCTTATATCCCTGTAAAGAAGATGGTTGTCAAACTGATTCTTCAACTTGGGCGACACCATATTGTGTTGTTTTGGATTTAAATATTTCTGTCAAATTGATGCCCTTGATGATGAATTTTCTTTTCACAATTTCAGACTAGAATAGTTATTCTTCCTTATGAAAGATCAAAATACGGCTTTTTGCAGGAAATCTGCAATGAGGGCCCATGGTCTGCTTTCCTTCTGTTCCAGACATTAAGTTAGGTTTCTAGGTTCTGACTTAAAGATGCTCTGTCTGCCATTGTCTTGACTTTGCTAAAAGTTGTGTTTGTCTCTAACCATGGAGGCAATTTCAAATTGTCCCCTTCAATCTATGGGACTTGTATACCAGGAACATTATCTTATGTTTAGTTTCTAACTTCCTAGCATGTCAGACCAGTATATAGTGATTCTTTGAGTATGAGTTATACATTAATTTTTATGCAGCTTTGAGCATGAGTTAGTTGAAGTGGATGGCAATGTGGATCAAGAGCAACCATCAACCGCAGCAGGTGCTGAGGAGAATTCAGGGAAATCTTGTGGAGTAAAAACAATCTGGAAGGCAAAGGTAATATTCTTCACATATTTGAAATGTCTGTGTATTTGTCCTTAATTGGACATTTTCTTTGTCATGGGTACTTGTACCTGGGGTATTCATCGTCATGGATTTTGAAGGTGTTTCTAGATATACACATTTATTAGGTATATGCAAATGGCTCTTTCTATCAAACATTTATATTGTTGACTGTTGAGTATCTTTAAAGCAAGTTTTGTTTATAGGCTTGCTGAAAAAATGGATTTGCTGTTAGCAGGTTCAGTTTTGCCTTTAAAATTATTGCTACATGTCCAGATTTGTGAGTGTCTGCATGACCATATGAAATGCGAGGGCATGTCTTGGACATATATGCCTTAATGAGGATCATACTGAGAAGTTTGCTATTGTCAATAGAGATGTGAATGACGAAAATTAAGCTATCACCTTTTGCTATTCTCTAATGTGCGCTCGCATCTATGCAATGTTTGTGCTTATGTGCAAATGAAACTGGTTACATTTTGGTTCATGCGTGTGTATACTCACATGGATAGATTTTTGAAACATGCGTAATATGAAGACAGGGTAAATGAACATATTTGGGCTTCTGCATGCATGCCTGCAAATTCCAAAAGGGAAAAGGCTTAGTCCATGTTTGATATATATATATATATATATATATATATATATATATATATATATATATATATATATATATGCACACATATGTATGTGTGTATATATATACATACATACACACATATTTATGACTGTTAAAAACAGCCTATAAAAGATTGAGTGCATACTAATAACAAAATGTTGTCAAATATAAAAAAAGGAATTGTTTAAAGTAAGAATAGAATAATGAACAATGAGTGGAATGGTCTATGAACTGAAGATAAATTCTATGAGAAGCAGGTTTTTATTTATAAACAAAAGAAGCTTCTAGCAAATGAAGGACGAGTTTCTGCTAGCTTTTTAATTACATTGGAGGAAGTATCAAGCCTTTGATTTCTGAAACACGTTTCTCAAAAGCAGGATTAATGTTTAAATGGAAGTTTTCAGCAAAGGTGACATGTATAGTGTATCTGTTGTGATTTCACCAACCACCATTTATGGCTGTCTAGACTAGTTTCGGCTGGACTTTTTTCTCCCCTGTTTTGACTTCACAGACAATCTCAGTCAACTAAAATTTGGGGGTTTGGGGAAAAATCACCAAAATCCAATGCATGGATTGGTCTTTGCGAACCTCCCATAACTTTGATCAATATAAAATTCTTATTCTAAAACCCTCATAAAATTTGCCATGCTATATGCATGTAGAAAAAATGAATTGTGCGTTCTACTTCATGTGTCTACTGTGCCTAACCCTTTTAGATCATTTGTGAACCCACGTTCATCGCCCCCCCCAAAGGGCTGGCATAACGGAGACACAATTCACTTTCGACACACAAACACACACAACTCTTATAATGTATGCACTCTTCTACTAGGTTTTCTTTGCACCTCCCCTGTTAGTGTTGAGCATTTTCTGGTGCAAGTCAAACTGGCTGATGATTATGTTGTTCTATTTGTCTAATATTATGACAGAAAAGGTTCTCAGAAGAACCTCATGTACATTTTTCTTTTGTCAGAACGAATGGATAAAAGTACAGATCTTGATGCACTTTAGCAGAGTTAACACTTACCAACCAAACCTATTACATACACTTTTTGGAAATGTCAACGCCAATGGTGCTTCTAAGAATCATACTGCATTCTTTTGAATCTGTTTAAAATATTAAATCAATGCTTATTCAATATGACCTTTCATTAGGCCGAATAATGCAAATCAAGGCTCAACTGTCCCAAATTATGGTGGAACTGTGCTGTGCCTGGGTTCCTGAACATGCATATTGTTCACTGATTACCATACAATAGGGTATTTTCATTCTGTTTACATGTATTTCTTTGAAGCATGCTAAGGTGATGTTTTTTAACTTGTCAGGTGATTTTAATGAGTGGAATAAGTGATGATGCTTTTGAGGACCTATCATCTAAAAAGAACTTGAATGATAGGATTCCACACTATAATAATATTCTGCGATTCGTTGTTCTCAAAAAAGACCGTTGCTTTATGGCGATTGGTGGCTGTTGGAACAGCGAGGTTGATGGCGGGGATCCATCTGTTGATGAGTCAGCTTTGATTCGAACAGCATTAAGGTTCCGAACAGCAATGAGATTCTTTTGCTCTCAAGTCCTTTCGTCTTTAAATTTTTGTCAGCTAAATATGACAATGTTCTTTTTGCAGGCACACGAAAGAAATTACCCAGCTTGATTTGCACAGCTGCATCCATTGGAATCGTTTTCTGGAGGTAATTTGTCAGTCTTTAATAGTTAGTATTAGAAGGTGATTTTTTTTCCTAGAGGAGCGTCTGATATTTTGTTCCACCTTAACCTTGTTCTGACTGCAGTCTGCACATTGCCTATCTTATGATTGCTATCTTGTTCCTTCTTGCTCCAGTGACGTTAGAGCTCTTCAGGCTTATTTAATACTGTAGTCACCAATTTCTCATAATTTTTAGAAAATATCCTGATATTATCAGCGTTTTCTGAACCATGTGGAAAATTATTGCAGTAGTTTGAAACTTTTGAAAATGAAAACATCCTAATTATATATGATATTTTTTTTCTAAGTCTCTTGAGAAATATATCTTGTTATTTTTTTTTGTATGTTCTTTATTGACTGTTCCTTTATACTTTTCCAAAGGAAAAATAAAAAAAATTATTTTGCATTCGTGCTTTCTCTCTTATTTATTTATTTTTCAGCTTTTATAATTTTGAAGTTTATCTCAGTTTTCGAATAAGAACCACATTTGAAAAGAAGCTCTTTGGGAAAAACCTTGTTGAGACATTTCTGAAGATGACATTGATGATCCTGATTGAACATAACAGATTGTATCATTACACGATTTACAAAAGGTCTGTTGCTTTTCCAAGTTTTCATTCTGTTAGCATAACTCTTATGTGTCCATGAAGATGCAATGGCCAACCAAATTTAATTTAGTTTCTAGTGGATTTCATGATCACTACTGTATCTTTCATAATTCATAAATGCCTGTGTTGTCAGTTACATAGACTCACTGTTGACAGTTTCCACTGGTGATAGTGTTATAATAGTGTTCATGATCTTCAGCTGAAAGTTTGAAACCACCTCTTTGTGGCAGCTTTTCATGATCGCTTGTTACAACAGACTATTTGAGTGGCTGTAGCAGTCACGGATGGTAGGTTGATGGCTTTGTGAAGTACTTCACAAAGCCAATGGACCTCGGTGTTCTGTTTGTAACTAGTAATCTCCCTTAAGCCAAGTCACATGGTACTTCAATAAGGTCCACGTACTCGTGTACCCAAAGTGCGTACTTGGACATACTTGGGTGCTTTTTAGCAAGCTGTTTAATTACGTGATTAATTTTTTCAACTCAGTTTTCATTCTATTTTAGAGTTATTGTTCATTAACATGTAATGTTTTTATTTAAAATCACTTGATTATTTAAAAGTGGCTTTCATTTTGATTTTTTTTGGGTGTTATTTTACGCATGTGTGTGTGTGTCTCTCCCTCTCTCTCTCTCTATATACATACATACATACATACATATATATATATATATATATATATATATTTATGTATGTATGTATGTATGTATGTATGTATATCCTGCCGTACCCAAATTTTCTAAAATCTCCATGTCCGTACCCGTACCCATGTGACTTAGCCCTTAAGGGGTGTTTGATGGTCTTTTGAATTTTGATTATATAATTAAAATTCTAGAAACAAAATTCCACCTCAAATTGGAATTGGAATTCTAGTTCTACTTTTCCTTTTTTGTTTGATATGCTGGAATGTTGATTCCAGAATTGAAAATGATGTGTTTTATAGACAATATAGAATTGATGAATTAAAACCATTATCTCATGTGTCTTGAAAAGAGATGAAAATTTTCTAAAGTTCTGGAATCACAATTCCACCCTTTATGGTAGAATCACAATGCTGGAATTTTGATTCAACATTGAGCCTAGAATTTTGGAATGAAAATTTTTTGTTTGATAACACAATTCTCATTTCGTCAAAAATGAGAATTTTAATTGTAGAATTCCACACTTGTGGCCTCATCAAACACCCTTATTATTTTAAAAAGTGCAGTTGATGCTTATGTGCTCGCTTCCTTTCCTCCATCATGGATTTGGTGTTAAATTCTTTTAATTCTCTGGAACCTCTTAAACCATCCTCATGTTTATGATGGACTGGTATTCAGTGCTCCATATTAGCCTTTTCTCATCTGAGTGTGATATGGTCTTTGAGAACTTTAATAATGGAATTCTTCATGAAGTAATTCAACAAGCTGAATATGCCCATCAAATCAATTGTTTCTTGCTGAACTATTATCATGTTTTTGGTTAACCGTGACTAGCAGATTTAGGTGCTGGCTTTCTCTGGCGTTATATTATGGTCAAAATATGACAGACCAAATACATTAACTGAATTTAGGTTCATTGAATCTTTTGAGCATTGAAAAAGATGGTATTAGGTCTATTTGCTGTATTTATTATCCATCGATGGTATCTACTTTGTTTTTCGCCCCGTAATGTATAGACACAATTATTTTTATTTAATAGGTAGTTGTAAAATGTTACAAGGTTCCCACAGTAATTATGATAAACATGCTGCAACCTCATCTATATATATGTGATTATGAATGCCTTCTTGTTATCATGTAATTTAGCCCTCATTATGTAGTAACTCAATTTCCTTTTATAGTATAAAATTGATAACTATGTAATCGTCACAATTTTTAATTGGAGGGATGTTGAAGCATTGATGCCGTCCAAATATTGGCTGAATATGCCCATCAAATCAATTGTTTCTTGCTGAACTATTATCATGTTTTTGGTTAACCGTGACTAGCAGATTTAGGTGCTGGCTTTCTCTGGCGTTATATTATGGTCAAAATATGACAGACCAAATACATTAACTGAATTTAGGTTCATTGAATCTTTTGAGCATTGAAAAAGATGGTATTAGGTCTATTTGCTGTATTTATTATCCATCGATGGTATCTACTTTGTTTTTCGCCCCGTAATGTATAGACACAATTATTTTTATTTAATAGGTAGTTGTAAAATGTTACAAGGTTCCCACAGTAATTATGATAAACATGCTGCAACCTCATCTATATATATGTGATTATGAATGCCTTCTTGTTATCATGTAATTTAGCCCTCATTATGTAGTAACTCAATTTCCTTTTATAGTATAAAATTGATAACTATGTAATCGTCACAATTTTTAATTGGAGGGATGTTGAAGCATTGATGCCGTCCAAATATTGGTCATGAAACATATAATCTCTTTGATAGTCTGATGTGAGGTCCTCTTGTTCCATGTGAAATTGTTTGTTCAAATAGTCCTGCTTAAGTGAAGCAGCAAAACTGTCCATTACAAAGATCTACAATTGGCTCTCATTGAGCTCTTTCATTTTGTAATATATGTGATATGTTACCTGTTGCTGATGTTGATTTGGTAAACAGGTCCATTATGATAGAGTTGGCAAGGATGGGCTATTCAGCCACAAAGAAATATCTGTTTATTTCCTTCCAAATTTATCGGAATGTCTTCCGTCTCTTGATGTTTGGCGAACTCGGTGGCTAGCTCAAAGGCAGGCTAGGTTAGAGAGAGAACAGCTGAGGTTGAAGAAAGAAAAGGTATTTTTTTTATGAAAATCTGTTTCACATGTAATTCTCCATTTAATTTCTTTTTTTATTTTTTGCATGATTGGCTTTGTAATCTTTTTTTTTGGTGCAGAGCAAATCTGTTGAAAGGAAAGATATAAAAGGTACAAAAGAATGGTCAAGTTCATTTTGTTTCCATATCTATAGCTTCTGTCAAATAATTTAACTCTTCTTGTGTCTTGAAGGAATTATAAGTCATGGTAAACCAGAGGATGCAGATTCTGCTGAAACAGAAAAGAAAATGAGAAGGGATCTTGACGTGAAAAAGCAAAATGAAGATGTCAATATGGAAACTACTCTTGTGAAGGATAAGAGTTCTGAAGATGTCAAGGAAGAGGAAAACGTAGATAAAGAAAAGAAAAGTGAGAGCAGCCAGGTGTTGAAAACTGTTGCTGATGGAGAAGAGGAGTCTGCTATTGCAGATCAGAAGGAGAATGAGACGAAGGATGAGAATAATGAGAATGAAGAGGCAGCTGATCATTCTTCTGCAAAAGAAACAGCAGTTCAGAAAATTGGAAAGAAACGGGTTGTTAGAAAGGTAGTTACCAAGAAGGGTGTGAAGGGGAAAGTTGCTCCGGCTGAAGAGAGGGGTGAATCTGCAGATGGGGCAGAAGATGGGAACAAAGGCAGTGAAACAGATGGAAAAGAACTAGTTGCTAAAGAGCAATCTGAACCTGAAGCCAAGAAAGTTGGAAAGAAAAAAATCATTAAAAAGGCAGTTAAAAGGAAGGTTGTCACCAGGACAGAAAGGATTACTGCCATTGCCAATGATAATCATGACAATAAAGTAGGTGCAGGTGAAGAAAGTACTGGGATAAAACAAGAAAACAAGGAAGCCCAAGGTGAGCATGTCAATGAAAAGGACAATGGTTCTAATTCAAAGGTTGTTTTAGCTGAAAGGACGGATGAGGTGGCTACAGGTAATGAAGAAAATAATACAAATAAGGCCTCAATGGTTGAGAAGGAAGATGGGTTAAAAAAGGAGGGTGATTTTAATAAGAATGAAACTCAACCCAATATGGACAAATTGAAAAGTGAAAAAGATAAGAGCAAAGACGACAAGGAGTCTACTGAGGCTAAAGATAATTCCACTAAAGAGGCAAAAGACAAACAGGGAGGATTTTCAGAAAAACATCTGCCATATCCTGGTTTCTTCTTAGAGACTAAAGGGAGCAAAGAACTAAAGGTAAGTCTGAATATAACCTTATAACAATTCTGAATTTGATTTCATTTAGACTCTTTTGATACAAAAATCATTGAGTATGGTCTGCTTATTTAAGTTCCATTTTGTAGCTTCGGTCAACTTCATTTTCATTGGAAGGTCTGCTGGACTATAGTGAGAAGGACACTGAAGAATCTACATTTGAGGTATGGAATATTCTGTCTCCAGCTTTCCATTCTTTTGAAATCAGTTAGCATCATGCCAAGCTAATTGAACGGATTAATATTCATTTGTTTTGTTTGTGATTTTATAGCTTTCAATGTTTGCTGAGGTCTTATATGAGATGCTTCAGTATCAAATGGGATGCCAGATTTTGGCGTATCTTCAGGTGAAGACTACATTTATTCATGCTCTTTTTCTTGATTTAAGGACTTAAATAACCCTCTGGCATGATTATTGTACAATAAATATTATGACAGGGGTTACACCTGAACTTTGTGAAAAAAAGAAACGCGCGTAAAAGATCAAGAGACGAGAATCCTGACAAGGCGAGTGGGGATGAAAGATCAGAAAAGAAGCGTTCGAAAAGCTCTAATAGGCCTCCTGCAGAAAATGACTCCAACCAACCTGGGTTGACTCCTGAAAGTTATGCTAATACTGAAGGGACATTGGTAGATGAATCTGCAGCTGAACATGATGACACAGAGAATGCGGGCAACACTGAATTGGAAATGAAGGATGCTGGTCCTTCAGATGCTAGAATGCTGGAGGCAAGTTATGGTTTTTCCATGTCTATCTTTATGTGCTTCTTGCTGCACTGCTTCTTTCTTATCTTTCTATTTTGTTTCTTCTTGTTAAAATCCTTTTGATTCTTGTGGAATCCTTCTGAAATTTTCATTTTTCTTCTGTCCATTTTCCTTAGTGCCTAGTCAAGGTGATCTCTGATGATATCTGTAGATTGAATCCTTACCTAATAATAGAAACCTCTAGCAATGCTGCGTAATCATGAATCCATCCAGAAATAATTTTAACTTTCCAAGAACTTTTGTTGCCTTTGCATGCTCTTGTTCATAAAAGGACATAAATCGTGTGTGTGTGTGTTGTTTTTCATATTCTAAGAATCAAGTTTGTTTATACTTGCCATTTCTTTATTTTTATTTGGAATGATCTTCACATTCTTAAACAACTGTACATTTGTATAAGCTCAAATTTAAAATGAGGATACTAGTTCGCGAATGTGTTGAGTGGTCTATGACCAGAAGCTGTTGACTGAATCCTATCCAATAGCTGTATAAAAGGGGCACATGTTTCGTCAGTTTTCCTTTTTCCCTAGTTCACAAATACAGCCAAGTCATGGCAAGCATTGTTTTCGGTGGCTGTACATGACTGTTAATGGGAAAAAGCCTGGCATGGAAACGTGCCTATGGTTCTCTTGAGTTGAGATAATGTTGAATAAATTTTCTACAATGGTGAAACTGTTAATTTTTGATGGGTTTAGATAGCTATGACGTCTTCTCAACTACCATAGCACCACTCCATCTCTCTACGTGTCAACAGTCTCTCACAAACTACCTGTGTTTTAACAACCAATGACTTAGGAGTTAGGCGTTGTTGCCTTGTGGGCTGTCTACTCATGTTATGGGTCAACTAGGTGATTCAGGTCAAGTGCTCTCAACTATTCATTGTTTGGCACTGATATATATATATATATATATATATATATATATATATATGTATATATATTTATTTATTTATTTATGTGTGTGTGTGTGTTAAAATGTGGAAAAAGAGACAAATAAAACAATTTAAGTAAATAACTACTGGTGACCCTAATATTTATCTTCAACCAGCAAGTGCAGTAGGCCTCAACCTTGCAGTCGGAAAAGGAAAACAAGTAAAAGCATAACAACCTGAGAGAGAGAGAGCCAAAAAATTAGAGAAAGAAAATGCCAAAACGGGGAGAACATAAAATTAGCATAAAAAAACAATAAAGAATACCTTGTTCAAGTTTCCCAGTTTGAGAGGAAACATTCTTTCCAGATCATATGTCAGGGACTGGTTCCGTGGAGGTACCATGTTAGAAGGAGGTGAGTTCTTTGTGCAGTATTTTGTGGGAAAAAGGGAGGTTTGGGGGGGGGGGGGGGAGGAGAAGGGACGAGTGAAACCATAGCCAGATTTTCTCCATTTAAAAAGTTAAAATGGCTTCTTCAATTAATGAAGACCAGTTAGTGCTTTTGCCACCATGAGAGGCCTGTTAATGCTTAACTTTTACAAGGATGTTCTGCAAAAGAAATATTGGCAGAACTGGCCTGGAACAAGTCACCACAAGTTTTTGGCTGTTCTGAGTCCGCCTACTAGATTGAACCATCTGAGGGTTGATCCCAGTTAGTCAGTCACTGAATTTTGTCATGTTTTAAACACTGCAAGCTGGACGGTAATTTAGGAAGATTTAGTAGTGAAAGAGATGAAAGCAAGTGAAGCAGCCAAACAAGCAAAATAAAAAAAAAGGGAAACAGAAAAAGGTAATGAGAGCCTCCATTACACAAGCAATTTTTTTTTTGAGTCCTTATTCATCAATGGCCTGAGATCATTGGCTGTTGCAAGAGTGGTTAAGTATTTGAATGAAGATCTTTTGGAGATGTCGATGCAGGAACTAAGCTCTATTGATCTAACCTCGGTGGTTGGAAAGGTCAGACATCCCAGGTCCATTTTTGCCCATTCATTTTATGCAGTGCATGGGCATCATGAAAAAGGCTATATATATAGTATATACATGCAGACACTAGGTGCACCTGCAACCTTGTTTCTTGAATTAATGCTGCATCTGCTGTGTGTGCACCTTGTCTGAAATAGGTATACAAGATATAAACACAAGTCGCACAACAATTCATCATTAAAAATTGTGTGGGGAACTCATTTTCACAATTTGATAATGTAAGCAAACTGAGTTGAGTAAATTTGTAATTGTTAACTTACAATGGATACTCATAAGATTATATATTGCGGCCCACACTTCCCATTCCTGTAGTCCCAAATACTCGAGGAGAGGTCATTGTGGGGAATGTACACCAAATACTTGAAGACAATAGGAATACCAGTGGTAGGCAGCTATAAGGGTCAGCGTCATGTTGACATTATGGAGTGCAATGTCTCTTTACCTTCATCTGCCAGTTGTTAATCTTGCCAAATGGATGTTTTGTCACATTGTAAGAGGCAGTTGTTGGCAATTTCATTAACCATTGTTTGTTGATCAGCTACCAGAAAAGATTCGAATAATAGCTTGGCAACATTGTTAATTTGGCAGTCTTTCCATTTTAGGGGGGTGATGAAGATAAAATGGTCGACTCAGAAGCCAATGCGAAGAAGGCTGATACAGTTGGCGGAACAGGCATTGATAAAAAGCCAAATCTTGAAGAACATAAAGTGACAAACGAAAACAAAAAGGCTGTCTCAGGGAAGGCGGATGATGTGGTGAAAGAGCCATGTATAGATAAGGAACTGCTGCAAGTATGCTGCTCATTTTATAAGAAATGTTTTCAAATGATGAATCTTTGCCTCTAAATCGAGTGAAATTTTATATTTACTAAATTATTTATATTTTTTGAGCAGGCATTCCTCTTTTTTGATCGCAACAGAGTAGGCTACGTTAAGGCAAGTAGTTATTGGTTCCCGTGGATCCCCTTTTTTTTTGTTTATAAAATTGCACAAAACTTATGTTTGCAATTTTTTGTTTTATTTATGCATGAATTTTGCAGGTTGAGGACTTGAGAACTATCATTCATAGCTTGGGCAAATTCCTTTCGAATAGACAAGTGAAGGTTTGCTCATACCTGCCTGACCTGCAAGTAGCTGATTTCTCTTGAATTAGGTTATCATGCTGATTTGCATCCCTTTGGTCTGTAGGAACTGGTGCATAGTGCACTCCTGGAAACCAACACATCAAGGGATAACCGCATCTTTTATGAGAAGCTGGTTGTTGTTTCTGATACGCTAGAAGTCCCAGTGAGCTGTTCTTTAGAATCTCGATAGCGTGGTCAAGCCCCTGGTTCAAGCGGATGGATTGCAAGTTCCAGTAATATCAGAATCAGAAGTCCTTTTTATCTTCACCCCATTAGTTATGAAGGCTAAATATGTACAAGTCGAACGAGAGGTGGACGGGAAAGGAGAATGTTCAGGAGAGCTAATTGTAATGTCATGGTGAACAAACCTGTTGCCGAATATTAGAGATGAGAGTCTTACTGGTCCATCCATTGTTTAAGCTTATTTATTATTCGTGATAAGTTTTTCATGTTCGAATGCATATTGGAATGCGGCAGCTTGAAATTTATTTACCAACTTGGGAACTGGGGTAGTCAGGGAGGAACTTGTTTGCGCCAAATAAAGCTAGAATCTGATGGGCACGATAGTTTACCTTGCCAACTGCTGGACCTCATGAAACCTGCGTGGGCGCTCTTAGCTTGTCTATTTTCTTCATTGCTAAAAAAGTCCCACCGACGAAATGTGTGATGAGAAAAAGAGAGAGAAGCTCGACATTGTCAGGCAGGGTCCCGAGATGTTAATTTGAGCTGTCCCAAGATGTTCAACTTTGTAGGTTCTATTTCCATATCCCCTGCCTGTGTGAATTTGAGAAACTTAGTGGTTTCTTTTGTCATCCTTTGCAGCCCGTACGCAGGAGGAAGTAGAAAACCAACAACAATAAACTAACCTGGAAACCTCACTCTCCCAACCGCTAAGAAGAAAGATGCAACAGGTGGCTACAGAAAAGGTTGAAAGGAAGTAGAAAACAGACAAGCAGAAGGTGGAAGCCATTATCCCAAACTGAGGAAAGGGAGAGATGCTGTGACGGGAGTTGTATGTCTTAAAGGAACAAGCTCCCTATTAATTGTTCGGAGGCGAGTTTTTCAGTCTCTTCTAGAGTCACGTAGATTGATGACAAAAGGTTACATCTTAAAAGGGAAAATATTTGGGAGGCGCACGTGAGATGCCTCCTGTTGGTCCGACCGGCAAAACGTGGCCTAGCGATACACCCGCAGATAGCCCTATGGCCTATATTACTGGTATATCATAGCTTATGGGTTGCAGACGTCCCCCGGTCACGAATTAATATTCTGTAGTAGAAAGAGAAGGGGCCAAAATAAAAAAGCATGCGCGCACATGATCGGATATCACAGTCCCTTTATTTCTGAGGTTTAAGCATATATGGGAGCCTTTGATCGAGTTGGAAAGGGTCGCGGTAGGTCCACCGTATCTGCATGTCCCGCTCGCTAGTGATATTTGCTGTTTTTCGTCTTAGAAGTTTGCGAACGGAAGAAAGCTACGTTATCACTAATATCGGCTGGACAAAGCAAAATTGAAGACATTTGTCGTGGGAACGAGCCTTGCATGTAGCAATTGAGGTTTGTTAGGGGGTTTGGTTATAAATGATGTCGTTGTTTCTCATACGACCGTAGTGGGTAGGGACCTAATTTTTATTTGCTTTTGGTATCAATTGCTGAATGAATTCACAAACAAACAAACCCACGTGGGGATAGAAGCCATGGTATCTGCGACTTAAATTTTTCAAAGCTTATCCGCGAAGGCAGGGTTGGAGTGTACTGCACGTGTACCCAAGTGGTATGAGATGAGGTAGCTAGAGCATGGTTGGCAAAGATTTGTGTGGAAAGCGAAAGGGGCCGAGGGTTCGCAGGACGCTGCAGGCGATCCTCAACAGTTACAGGGAGAATTTGTGAAAGAGCGAACTCGTTTTTAGTCAAAAAAGCAGTTGATGATTCCCACACGGTCGGATATATGGCCCTCCTCTCCTTGGATCTCCTTACTTCTAGTTAGTTTCCTCCTCTGCTTTTCTTGTATTTCTCCCCCCTCTTTGTTTATCATTCGAGATGGAAAGTTTGACCCTGCAGCAGCAACAAAACGAAGACCACAGGCACGAAAAGTCTTTATCAATTTCGAGCTCTCTTTCAAGGATGACACAAGAGATGAAACAAAGTCAGCAGTTTGGTTTGAGTTTTGCCTGGACTTTTCATGGGAGCCGCAAGAGTGGGTGAAGTTTTCATGTTGTTTCTGCTAGACGGTTTGCGTTGATCCAATTATAAGCCTCTCTGAGTCGTCTGACCACAAATCACTTCCTGATGGTGACGTTGGCTTTCTTTCAGGCACTGTGTGCGTGTGTGTGTATAATCAATAGCGCCCGTGCTATGATGGACAGTGAGAACATGAGAATGTGGTGCTTCAACTAACCTGTTTCGTCATGTAAAGTCTACGGTGTTCAATTATAAATGCAAAAGGGTGGCCCTTCACAACAGTAATCAGAACGCAGGATTATATATGTATAATAACCTATGTATTTATCAACTGCCAAAGGTACTATTTGGTAGGCGGACCCGTTCGTGCGGTCAAAATTCCTTCGTCTACTTTTAACAACATGACAATAAAAGGAGGAAGTTGATGCCAGCAGCCACCCCATGCATCCGTCTTTCTTTTTTTCCTTTTTAGAGTCGAAGAGCAGATGAGCTGAATGGATTTTTCAAAGTCATGCGTCGCGGGCGACCGAACAAATATCGGGGATTTAGCGGATGGATATACAGCAAGCGAACCTGCATGCGCCTGAGGTAAGGCGATCGAGTCGGACATATAAAATTCAACGACGTCGCCCTTAGATTTAATTAGTTGGCACAGAATATTCGGAGGAACAGATGAACGAATCTCTTCCTCGCCGCACCCCACCCAATTAATGGCTTGAAGTTGGTGATCTCCAATCTCCACTGTCCCCTGCCAGGCCTTCTTCACATGCAATCGGATACTGTACAATTCACGCAAGATGACGATATGAGTGCAGTTTTTCTTTTGATGACATCAGTTGAACATTGACGTATGCTGAGATCACAAGACTTTTGCCATATATCCCACTCGTTGCCAAGAAAATTACATCTGGCTTTTGGATGGCGCGCAATTCGACGAACCCTCTTCTTTAGTTTTCTTCTTTATCAATCTTTGTGGTCCTTTTTCTTCTCCTTCGCCGCAGTAAGCACTAACCAATCACAGGATCAATATTTTCAGCACCGGCATTTTCTGAACTGCAGTACACTAGAGTTAACAATTCCACCATTAATTTTTATAGCCAAACAATTAACAATCCCGACTAGTCCATTGAATTGATGAAGGGCATTCTCAAGGAATCACGTGGGAGGGGGTCGGATCAAGTATTAGTGTTGCCACCTTAATCAAACACTGGATTTGAAGCGCACGTGGAGAGCTGGGGAGGAGGTTTCCGTGATTGGAGCGGGCACGTGGCAGGAAGGAGGCGCTTCCTTTCAGTCGCCGGCGAAAGTGAAAGGGCGGGCTTTAATATGAAGAGAATGAGGGCGGGGTGTGACGTGTGAGGATAAACATGAAAGCAAAGCAGAAGGAGAAATAGAAAAGGCATCGGACCTGTCTTTTGTTTTCTTTAGACCTTTTTCTCGCTCATGCGCTCATCCTCATCCGTTTGCAGCGGACGCGTGGAGGCGGGAATGAGTTACGTGGGCAGAAGAAAGGGCAGAGAACGTTGCAGTAGCATCTCCCCCCATTCCCATCTCTCACCCACCATCGACAACTCATCCGCACCCAAACAAACGAGGAGGAATATTCAACAAGCAATCCTCTTTTTATGCCTAACTTCCTTTTCTTTAATTTCCCCACCACACCACTTTTATTTTCTTCACCTTCCTCAATCATGTGGACCAAGAATGCGTTACTCCTCTGCCTATTAAAGGGCTTAAAGTTTGAGTGCAAACATTTCAAAAACCATCATCACCTCCTCCTGATCTCTCTCTATCTCTCTCCCAACCCCAGCTGGCCACTTGTTCATTAACTTTTAGCAGCTTTCATATGCTCCATCGTGTACTACAGATTAACCATGGAAGGCAAATCTAGCTTAGAGTCTACCCTTCCTCCAGGTTTTAGGTTCCACCCCACCGACGAAGAGCTCATCCTATGCTACCTAAGAAATCGGGTGATTTCCAACCCCTACCCTGTCTCCATAATCTCCGACGTCGATATTTATAAGTTCAATCCATGGGATCTGCCTGGTAACTACTCCTACCTCATCTCATCCACCCACACCTCATCTCTTCCCACCATTAATTCACAACTTGCGAGCTTCTTTACTACTAACTTTTCTCCATTTTAATTTCCTCGTTTGCTTCTCTGGTATTGCCGACTTAAATTCCTCTGATGTATGGCGGCGCTGTTGTGATCCATATCAACTAATTAATTACTTTTGTGGTGAATATATCTCTATAATTGCAGAGAAGGCAGAGTATGGGGAGAGGGAGTGGTACTTCTTCAGCCCTCGGGACCGAAAGTACCCCAACGGGGCAAGGCCTAACCGGGCGGCAGCCTCCGGTTACTGGAAGGCAACAGGGACGGACAAGCCTATCTACAGCGGGCCACACTTCGTGGGGGTCAAGAAGGCTCTCGTCTTCTACAAGGGCCGCCCTCCCAAGGGTGTGAAGACAGACTGGATCATGCACGAGTACAGGCTCGCCGATCACCATAACCACAGCGCTGCCGCCAGGCCCAAGCATCACGGCTCGTCCATGAGGGTACGTACGCAAAAACAACATATATGCCTCTTTTACACGCAAGCAAGCACGCGTCTTCGTCTCAGGGATCTACAAATATAAGTTCTCTACGTATGTTAAGAATCTTTGCAAGACGGCAGTTGATCTTTTTGTTCTTACCATATCTATCGTTCTATACATATGATCGAGACACCCTATCACCGTCCATTTTTAAGCTGGAGAAGGCCGTCAATGAAAACATGATTAATATTGTTGTCCATATGGTTTGACTGTTATTTAAAAATTTATTGAATAAATTATGTCGTTCATGCGCAAATTTTTCGTTTCCATGTTCTCTAAATTAAATCTTTCTTATTGTGATGTTTATATATATATATATATATATATATATATATATGCTTGCATTGTTGAAAGTTGAAACTTTACGTTTTCTGATTTCTGAATTGCGTGTGGCTTTATCTAATCATAGTTTTGACAGTTCCTTCTTTTATAATGTGCTGTGGTGAGAGAAAGTAGAAAACGAAAAAGCTTAATTCCGTCACAAATGGACAAGTGTATACTGTGTGATCTAAACAAAGGAGAAGAGCAAATTAAGCATTGATGTTGTGCATATTCAGTAATTAAGCTGCATCACTTAAGTTGACCTAATCAAGATCAGGATTTCCTCCTTCCCCGTCCTTGGCATGTTCAGCTGGACGATTGGGTACTGTGCAGGATATACAGAAAGAAAAGTTTCGAAGCAGCAGCAGAAGTGAAGCATGGTACTGGCCACGAGGATGGCGCTGGCGCCATCTCCTTCCAACCTGTGGCCGGTGACAGCAGGAACGAAGAACAGCAGGCACTGAAATTTCCGAGACCACCTTCCTTCGTCAACCTAATAGGCGGTGCCGACTGCATGGGGATGCCAGACCACCTTATGCCTGCAAACCACTTCGGTTACGGCGATTTCTCTTTTCCAATCTCATGCGAAGACGAAAGCATCATCACCAGCGGTTCAAGTAGCCATCACCAACTCATGATGAGCGGTACCGCTGCTTACCATACATGCCCTGCATTTAGCAGAACCCTGTGAAGAAATAGGACTAATTAAAAAAATTTGTTGTCAGAAGTGCTTGACTTTGTGAATAATCTTATCTCTTTGGGTGCAATTCTTTTGTACTAACTACGTAGGCCCTAATTTAAGAAGCTTGGTTATATACAATGCAATTATACCCGCATTGAGTGTGTAATATAATTACCAAGGTGCATGACGGATTTCGTGGGGCCCCGCCAATTGATCAGCAAGTCAATCATTCGAATTAGCGGACCATGCATGATGGGGATCTGAAAAGTCAAGTTAACTCTAGACATTTGAAGTGGCGAACACGAACACGTGACACCTGCTAGAAGAAAACGTGTGGTCGTCGGTTGGACGAGGGGTTGTTTGGCGCGTAGGCTAAACGGAAAGAAGAATATATATATATATACACCCCCACACACGAAGGGCAAACAATAAATTAACGAGCATGCAGCAGCCTCCGAAGAAGGCACACGTACGAAGAACGACCAGTGAATATCTGTTTCAATCTTTTGAAAGGGAAGAACTACTACTAAAAGTTAATGGTAGCCTGAGGCACGATCGTTTCTCAATTTTCTTTTGACAGAACTCGTTATATAATATTAGAAAGCATTTCCAAGCGACCAACTGATAACAAAAAAAAAAAATAAAGAAAAAGAAAAATGGAAATGTTCACCTCTACGGCCATCCGATTGATGAAAAGCTGTGGGCGCTTATGCACAGCACATCCGAGTTAACAGTAATTGCCTGGCACAAAATTAATGATCAAGTAAATTGGTTTATTTGATTGCACGCAAGGACTAAATTGCTGATTGAGGAGATGAGGCTGACATCCTACTTCAGCGAGCTTCCCAAAGTTTCTCAATTAGTGGTGGCAAAGGAAGATTTAGCCCGCCGTTCACCCCGAGTACACCAAAAACAAGTTCTAAAATAGAATCCTTCTACCACCTACACTCTTTTGAAACACTATGAAAATTACTTATTCATCCTGAATGGGAAACAAAGAAATGATCAGGACACCCTAAGTTGTAAAGAAATCGAAAAAATAAAAAAATTTCTGGGCATACAAGTTAATGAAAGGAAGGGGGTGGGGTTGGAACCAATCCCTATGAGAACAATACGAAGCCATTGGGCAGATGAGGAGGAGAGCGTGGTGTGGATAATGCTAAATATATAGCCTAGGTGCTCCAGTGGAGATATTGCAAAAAGGAAAGGTTTCCTTTTCAATTGGTATTCGTGCATAAACCATTGGGTTTTCTCACCCTTCCTTGTACAGAATGTGTGGCTTCTTCAGCCCACTAGCTCAACTATCTTCTTCTTCTCCAGTTACTTGTTACTTATTCCGATGAACTTTTACATTGACTTGCCCTTTGGGGTGGCCTTTTTTTGTACCGATCGAGCTTCCGTAGCGCTGTTTGTCATTGATCCCATCTGGTAATTCTTCGTCTCTCATACAAAAATAAATAACACTCCTTGTCTCCGATAGTAGGCTACCCTGAATATCCAATACAAGAGAAACACAAGAGGCCAAAACTCAAACTGTGCATCTTTGCCTCTCCCTCTCATATCACTGTGAACAATTTGTATGAAAAATTGAAGATGAAACTACAGAGAAGACCACAACGTTCATAGTTTTTCAAGTCTACAACTACCACCATGGTGGTGATGAATGAATTGTTAGCAACCTTCTTTATCATATACTATTTGATCAGGAGGTCATGAGTATCCCTGAACTATATTGCTGCTACTACTATTACTCTCGGCTCTCTCTCTCTCTCTCTCTTTCTCTCTGAGAGCTACCCATTCCCTATAAAAGACATATTTTTGTCAGAAAAAGCAAACCATTTCCCCAACCAAACGAACTAACGCGACAAAATCTCTCGCACCAGCTACCAACTACATCAAGGGCCTCTATCCTACCATCAAAATCAAAGGAAAGCAATCAAGGATGAAGAAAATGACTAGGTGTGTGCTAGGTGGTGAAACGTAAACGATTTTTACGTGTTGTTTGTGAAAGAAACGTGAGTAGACCGTAAGGCAGCTCAATTGGAAAGTAGGGCTAGTCACTCTTGCCATCCTTTCCTGTTGTAAGCCATTTCCATTTATTATCTCGTCCTAGTGAGAAGATCAACTCAGAAAATTGTAAAAACAAAAAACATGAATGGGTCACATGGTCATTCAGCCTGCAATAATTAAAAGTGCTCAAGAAATTACTTTATGATAACATTAATAATTAAATCAAAGAATAATGCTTTCCGTCCGGCAGATTGTGACTCTGTCAATTTTTGTTTCACATTGATTGTTTGAAAGATGTCAGGATAAAGCGGGGCTAGCAAAAAACTTTCCTTTTTCACTTTATTAAATTACGTACTCCCGTGCTGTCCGTGTAACCTAAATGGAACTGTTGAGAATTGGTAGGTGCAAATTGAATCAAAGGCAAGGGGATTTCAGTTGGAGCCTTTTCAGTTTTGGCAAATCAAGGACTTGCAAAGAATGACCGGAGAAGTTAGCAAAATACCCAAAAAAAGGGACCTCCTTCTCCTTAATTTACATGTGAAAACCATGCGGAAAGAGAGAGCAGAGAGAGAAACCTCCTCATCCTCCACATGTAAACCAGAAGAGCCACAGAGTAGACGACTTGATCGTATACCAATTGCATTGCCGAAGCTGAAAATGGTTAATACAAATTACGAGAGCGTCGTAGTTTGTCTCCCCTCCCTTCCCTTCCGATGTTCCTTTTCCCAACAATATTACTGATGGTGTATGGTCCCCGAAATTGCAGTTTACACAGATGAAAGGGGCATGGTTTTCCTTGGGCTTGACAGAAGAAGGAAGCGCGTCTGGTCGGCCCTGCTAGCATCTTACTTCAAGTTCAAATTATAGTAGATAGACCTACACGCTTGTTGGTACATTCAGAGTCGGATCACAAGAAGAATGGGCGTATTGTGATCCAGATCAAGCGAGGAAAGTAGTCAGTAGGTGGATGGCAAACGAAATATGTATGTATACACACAAGCAAAACACACCCACATTCTGAACTACCCAACAACTAATAAACAAGTGGGAGAGAGAACTGTAGAGGGAGGGTGGAGCCAGGCAGGGGGGAAAGGCATCTTAGTTTCTTTCCCCTGCCATTGCTTCAAGCAAACTCAAAGTCGAGTGCCTTGCACGTTGCTCAACCTGATTAATCGACCTCATCATGAGACGTTCGATTATGCGCTAGAAAAGCAGAGAACCACCCTCGTCCGCCCGAATACACCAGCGGCCAACCTTCACCGTTATGGCCATGAGGTCCCTTTTACCTGCTCTCTCCCTCCTCCTCCTCCTCTCCTTCCATCTTTCCTCCTTCGCCCTTCCACTCTCCACCAACTCCCGATGGATCGTCGACGACGAAACCGGCAAGCGCGTCAAGCTCACCTGCGTCAACTGGGTGTCTCACGTGGACACGGTGGTCGCCGAGGGCCTCAACAAGCAACCGCTGGACTCCATATCCAGCCTCATATCCACCATGGGCTTCAATTGTGTTCGCCTCACATGGCCCCTCTTCCTCTTCACCAACGAATCCTACTCCAACTTAACCGTCAGATCCTCCTTCCAGACCTTCAATCTCATCGAGTCCATTGCTGCGCTGCAGGTCCACAACCCTCATCTCATCGACCTGCCATTGATTGATGCATTTAAGGTGAGGCTTTCTATTGTTTTACCTTTTAACATTTTTCACATTGGCATGAAAAGGAGGCAAAAAGGAGAGGAGGGGTAGATAGAAGATTCGTAAGTTCAGCTGAGATTAGAATTTAGTTCCTCCGGAATCCGCCGCTTTCCTTGAATGCCCTTGGAAGCAACTGCAAATGTTCCATGTTTTTGTCAAACATATGTCATCCAGTATGCGTACTCAAGGGCAGTTTTTCCCTGAGTTGCGTGCACGCACAATCATACACCAAAAGCAAAAAAAAGAAAAATTAGGATACTTTTATTTTTTTTATAGAATAAGGTTTATTTTAACCTCTTTAATTTTTTAATAATTTTTTTATTCTTTCGAAATATTTCTTCTTTTATTTTAAACAACAAAAGGGGTATTTTGATCACTGTACGCATCACAAATTATTATTATTATGTTTGTGTTATTGATTGCATCTTAATCAATCAGGCGGTGGCATCAAGCCTTGCCTCGAATTCCATCTTGGTGATATTGGACAATCACATCAGCAAACCCGGATGGTGCTGCAGCCAATCTGATGGGAACGGCTTCTTTAATGATCAGTACTTTGACCCCAACATCTGGATTAGGGGCTTGGTGCGCGTGGCCACCATGTTCCGTGACACGCCCCAAGTGGTGGGGATGAGCCTGAGGAACGAGCTGCGCGGCCCCAAGCAGAACCAGCAGCAGTGGTTCCAATACATGCAGAAGGGCGCGGAGGCCGTGCACGCTGCTAACCCTCAACTTCTGGTCGTACTCTCAGGCCTCAGCTTCGACACGGACCTCAGCTTTGTAAGAAAAAGTGGAGGAGGCGCCTCTGTGAAGCTGAGCTTTCCCAACAAGTTGGTCTTTGAGTTGCATTGGTAAGAAGCCAGTAAGCACATAACTACGATAGTCGTCCAAAAGGAGCATTAACGAATTGAACCTGATCAACTATTAGCTAGTGGTCCAATGAAGATCATTAATGAATTGGAAGGAGATTGATGTAGTTGCTAACTGGGGGGTGGTTGCCCTGCAGGTACGCGTTCTCCGATGGTCAGGCGTGGGTGAACGGAAACCCGAACCAGGTGTGTGGTTCGGTGGTGAGCAGCTTCATGAGGAGGGGCGGGTTCCTGCTGACAGGGTCCATTAGTAGCAGTACTGGTAGCGACAGTGAGGTAGGGGAAGGAGGGGAGGAGTACTACCCATTGTTTATAAGTGAGTTCGGTGTGGACCAGAGAGGGGTGAACGTGAATGACAACAGGTACCTGAACTGCATACTAGGGGTGATGGCGGAGATGGACATGGACTGGGCTCTCTGGACGCTGCAGGGCAGCTACTACGTGAGACAAGGCAAGATTGGCCTGGATGAGACGTACGGACTGCTCGATTGGAACTGGTGTGCTCCAAGGAACAGTAGTCTGCTTGCGAGGATTTCTTCCCTTCAGTCCCCATTTCAAGGTACCTACTGCTCCTGTTCTCTCTCACTTGCCAAATTTTCATCCATCTCGTCCCCTCCTCCTCATCTATCTTCTTCACATTTCGTAAATCCTATGGTGCTCCGATCTATCCACCAAAACATCGCCTTTTATGCTAGCTTCTTCAATTATCTTTCATGAAACCTATCTTCTTCAATTGAAATTGCTCACACTTCCTGTATTGTAACTCAAACCACGCATACCTGGGTGATAGAGTCACCAAAGAAACCGTTTTTCTTGGGCATCGTTTTGAATTGCTGATTTCTTGCAAATTAATGGAGCTCGTAATTAATTCTTTGGATGAGTATGATCAGAGGCAAGATTGAAAAACAGAGTGGAACGCCAAACTGGCCTTTGTGCCTTCATCTTGTTTTTCTTCTTTTTAATTTGGAATAACGTGCCAAACGGGTCCTGATGAATGGGACAACGGACTGACGCCTTACCTAATGAAACAATAAAGGAATGAAATTGGTGGCCAACTTCATCAACTAGCTCGTTAGGAGTCATTTGTATGGCATGTCCCTGTGCCTCCATCCTTTCCACCGCAAGGTCATTTGATCTGTAACCAAAATGGCCAAATTAGACAATTCTATGGAAGTGATTTTCAAGATTTTTTTTTTTTAAAAAGGAAGAAGCAATTTTATAGATGTGATTTCAAGATTTCTTAACCAAAAAAAAAAAAAAACTAAGTTGATCAATTCACCTGCACCGTGCACTGTTTGATTAATTAATTGTAAGCAGTATCTGTCCTGGTAGGCAAAATCAGGATGAGTTTTAGGTAGAGGTGACATATGTAATAGGTTTCAATCGCAGGACACATGTGGATGAAACGATGAGTTGGGCAGGTAGAAATTTGCAGCACCTCTCATTAATTCTCTGCCCGTCGAAGATCCTGCTAAGTGCTTACCGGCTTCTCTTCTCTGAATTTCAGGTCCGGGTCTATCGGAGGTGATACCGTACCAGTTGGTCTTCCACCCGCTAACGGGGCAGTGCATTACAAGACAGTCAGTGCTCTGGGAGCCGCTGAAGCTCGGACCCTGTACCGACTCAGCCGCAGCCTGGACCTACACAACCGACCACACGCTGCAGCTGCAGGGGAGCGAGCTCTGCGTTAAGGCGATTGGGCAGGGCGAGGCGGTCAAGCTGGGCATCTTCTGCTCGGAGGCCAACTCCAGATGGGACCCCGTCTCTGCCTCCAAGCTGCATCTTGCGTCCAACTCCTCCGACGGCACCTCCATGTACTGCCTGGACGCGGACGCCGAGAGCCAAAACATCATCACCAACCCCTGCAAATGTCTAGACAAAAGAGACCAGAAATGTGACCCTGCGAGCCAATGGTTCAAGATCATTACCACCACCAGGGACCCTGCAGCAGCAACCGCTCAACCCGCCACCGCCAACGTCACCGCCACCGCAGCCGGAGCCCCTCCAGATCCTGACCTGATTGTGACCACCACCGAATCACTGACAGACAGCCGACCGCCGTCGAGCTTGCTCTGAAAATCCCTACGTAGCCACGTCCGCAAACAGGCCCAGGCAGTGGCCAAAACGGACGCCGGTGCCGTCGTACCGGGGACAACCACACCAGGAACACTAGACATATGATGTATGCCCGGGCCCGAATATTGTTGCCCTTATTACTACGACACCAATTGTTGTTTGAACGCGTACCCTCTTTAGGGCCCCGGAGCTGGAAGCACATTGTAAATCAGCTCATTATATAATAATAGTGATGGATAACAAGCATTAATGATGCTAATAGTAGCAAGAGATTTCTTTTATAACAATCCTAGTCGCATCTCCCTACCTCCAAGAACGTATCTGCCTTTGATACTTTCCAAGTTCGTCCGTGCTTTTTTAGTGGTCAAAACAATTTCATCCTTCCGTTAATTTAACCCACTTTCATCCGCCTCTTAGTTTTGCATCTAAGTACTAAGAAAGTTCAATTGCTAGCTTTATGACTTCCATTCACTCGAATGTAGTTCCTTTTATAAAGGAAATGAGGAAATCTACTAAAATTTCTCCATACTAATTTGATATGAGGAAAAACAATAAGCCTACAGTCTAATTGCATCGGAAAAATAATATGTTCATGAAATTAAAAAACAAATTTAAGTTTTTTTAACAACGTATCGTGTGATGTACATTTCATGTTTTCACACAACACCCTTTTTTAACGCATGTACGATACTCCAAATAATTTTATAAATTTCAGGGCTGGTTTAATCATTGACAAGATTTAAATTGAAAGCATATTCAGACTTGACATAAATGATTCAAAATCAATTGAAATCCCGGTATTAGTTTTTTATAAAACTATTGAAGAAAGTGATTAAAAAAAAATCATGTCGATTTTCGCAAAAATTACGCCAATTTAATGAATGTAGGACATAATACATATTCTCGAGACAAGCGCGTACATGCAAACAAATCTTTCAGTTGAATTCTTCGTTTCATTCCTATTCAGAATGAGTTTCGCTGTTTATTTTACATCCAACAACATCTTTCACGCAAATGCATAATGGTCTTAAAATTTTTAATTAGTGTCATTGCTTTCCAAAATTGTCCCCATCTTTGGCCTTCTATATCAATTCATCCTCAGAATATATATATATATATATATATATATGCACTTAGCTTAGATTAGTAGTTTTTGTCAGCTGTTGGATAACCATAAAGACTTACTAACTTAATTCGGTTAAGGAAAAAGGAAGGATTCATAATTGTCTTAAAAAACGGTAAAAAAGAAAAAGTAAAGGTGATTTTTTAAATGTAGCCGTGCGTACTACGAGTCTACTATGGAACGAATTCTTACAATAAATAATAACCAATAACGAGATAAGTAGATGTAACGTCTAACTATAATTCAATTGTAATATAATCTTTCTGATCAAATGCGCCTTGTTGAGATGTATGTGGGAAAATCATTTTAATTATGCATTTCACATTAAAAAAAAAAAGATCATCCTCCTCTGCTTGTTGGGGATTGAGATATTTTTGGCACATTAAAAACAAAAAATTTAATTTTCTAATTGAAATAAAATGCTTAAGTAAATCTATTTTCCTACAATCGTCCTCCCCCAACAAGCAGATAAGAAGGATTATCAATCTTTTACAGTCAACGAGAGTTGGTTAATTATTATTATTAAAGAGATGTTACATGTCATTATCTCATTATTGCTTGTTATTATTTGTTGTTAGAATAATTTTTTCCCACAGTTGCTCCGAAGCAAATCCACTTTAGAGTTTTCATTAAAGCATTGGCGGTGCACAAGCAGCAGCACCCGGGGGTGGTGTGAGCAGGGCCTTAGCCCCTTTTTAAATTTTAAAAACTTTAAAAATTTATAAGTAAATCTAAAATTCAGTTTAATATATATCAGAGAGCAGCAGTCGATAGGGTATGCACATTTAATAATAAATTTTATTGAAAGTATGCTTTATCACAAGAAAAAAATAGGTCTCAGTAATTAGTAGTAACAGATAGTAGTAAATACTAGTAGGGGAGATGAAAAGCCTGTGAGAGCCGACGTTTTCTCTCCTGAGTAAGCACTTCACTCGTCACCACTGTTGGCAGGGGCGATAGCTCTTTTTCAAAATTATATTTTAGCTTCTGAAACTGTAGTTCGGTCTGCTAAAAGAAATTTTTTTTAAAAAAATTCTGTTTTCACCTTCTGAATGATAAGAAACAGGATCACATGAGTCGTTAGGCAGGGTTTCCTTTTCTGCTTGTGCTTGCTTGCTTGAGTGGAGGGGGAAGAGTTGAGAGAATGGGTGGACGGAGCTCAACCGTCGAAACATCCTCAATCAATGCAATGGGCCAACGGCGTCATTAGAAGTTGATGATATATAAAAACGGAAAGGCCAGAAACAGGAAACGAAAGGAATGCGAGTATCTCGATTCTACATCCCACAGAGAAGAGAAAATATATTTTGCGGATCAAGCAATCAACTCCACGTCACGTAGGGAAGAATTATTTTTTTTAAAAAAACGGAATAAACTACTATGTAAAAAGAACTAATAATTCAAGCCGGTTGGCCAACATTACCATACTAGGACGTAAGCAGCACGGGGGATGGAGGTCACACCACGTCAGATCATACATTCCAACACGTGACGCTGTCCCCCACAGTAATCGATTGTAATATTAAGAGATAATTGCAATCTACTTCCATTCCAGACGATGAGCGTCTACGCATGCACAAAACTTCCATTACATCACAAATCCGCATACACCCAAATGCATATGATCAACCTCCAGCAGTAAAGAAAGACACATTCATTTGGTCATTTATATCTATACATACGTTTTCTTCTTTTCTCCTCCCTTGTACGCAAGCATATATATAACGTATTACTGCATTAACAGAAAGCACAGACAACAAAAAGCACAACACCCTTGCATTACCATTCATATATTGCCGCTGCCGCTCTATTTCTGATCCGATGCCAGACCTTATATTATTTTTGTAATTCCAAAAGGCTGTCAAGCTCAACAACGGAACTGCAGGAGACGCAGAGTTTTGAGCCATCACAACAGAACCGAACCTTGTGCTGCTTTGGGGATTCATTGGCTGATCGTCAAATAACTTCATCCTCTCCTCGGGACGGTACTATTGGCGGGCGTCCCAGTAGTTGTTGTTGCCGTTGTCGTTGCTTTCCTGGACGCGCGCAATTGCCCTCAGCAGTTCTGCATCAACGGGATCAAGGTAAGGGTTCATCAGAAATGGGTTTAGGTACCATTGAGAGTCCGCCGGCACCCAAGGCAGCACCGAGTTGACGTCGGTGGTGGTGTGGTTGTCTAGAGGTTTCTCTATACGAAGCCCGGGGAAAAGCAGGGACGAAGATGGGTCTGCTATGATGGTTGGGCCACGGGTGGGAGTTCTCATGGGTGAGGGGTTGAAGCAATTATTATTCGACATAGAAGGTTGGCGGTCTCTTGCCGCTGCTGCCTCCTTAGCTTTCCGAGAATTGACGCAATCCACCTCCGGCAAACTGGAGAAGCAGGACACATGCGGTTGTTGACTGCTACATCCTGGTTCAGTCTGTCGCAGGTTGATGCAGGGAGAGTCCATTAGTGCTGGCAAAGGAAGGTTCATCTCGCCCTCACACGAGTGCCCCTCAAACAAGCCCGGCAGTGGAATCCTCCTCCCACCTAGGCTCTTTTGAAACACTCTGCAAATTACCCATTCATCCTGAACGGATGACAGCGAGAGTAAATATATAATTAAAAGGAAAAAAAGAAAAAGAAAAAGAAAAAAGAGGCTGGCAATCTAGATTAATGAAAGCATGGGGGTGGAACGGAAACAATCCCTCCGAGCACAATTGCAGACGTAACAGTGATTGGGCAGAGGAGGAGGAGGAGAAGGCGAGCTTGGTGTTAGCAATGATCAAATACCTTAGGTGCTCCCACAGGGAGATTGCAGAAGGAAGGATTTCCCTCAAAGCGGTACTCGTGCATGACCCAATTGGTCTTCTCACCCTTGGGCGCCCTCCCCTTGTAGAAAACGAGGGTCTTCTTCATCCCCACCAATTCAGCTACCTTCATCGTCTCCTTCTCCTTGTTGGTAAGCTCCATGTACTTGTACACCTCCTTGTCCTTTCCGGTCGCCTTCCAGTAGCCAGCTTCTGTGGCTCTGTTGGTCCTCGATCCCGTTGGGTACTTCCTGTCTCTCAAACAAAAAAAGTACCACTCCTTCTCTCCCATAGTAGCTTTCCCTAAAGATCCGCAAGAAGAAAACAGAAACAAGAAATCAACAAGCGCATCACCCTCTCCCTCTCTCTTTCCTATGTTATTAGTTTGAACGATTTATGAAAAAAAATAAAGGGTCAAACTTACGGGGAAGATCCCAAGGTTCGCACTTGTTCAGATCCACTTCGCCTACTGCCATTGCGGTGAATGAGGTGTCGGCGATCTTCTTCATCAGATACTCTGTGATCAACTCGTCATCTGTCGGGTGAAACCTAAAACCAGGAAGAAGCTGAAGTCGGCCTTGTTTGCCCGACGCAATATTCGACAAGGAACTCTCTCCCATGACCCCCGAAAACTGCACCACTACTCTTTCTCTTCGATGAGAACCACCGGGCCTTCCTCTAAAAAAGATAAAATTATTTGAAAAAAGCAAAGCAGCAACCCATCAACCAAATGGGCTAAGAATATCTTTGGCATTAGCTAAATAGCACTACCTCAAGGAGCCCTCCGCGAAGCTACCGGCACCAAAGGAAAGCAATTGAGCAAGAAGAAAATGGCTGGGGATGTGCTTGTTATGGTAGTGTGAAGACTGAGACGGCTTTTTATACACTATTTGTGAAAGAAACGTGGTCCGTAAGGCAGCTCAACAGGAAATCTGGGTTTTTTGCTCCTACAACCTTTTCCTATTGTTGGCCATTTCCATTCATTGCCCTTTTTACTTATTGTCCCGTTCTAATGAAGATATTAAAAATGAAGATGGATGAAACACAAAAACTTTCCAATTAAATATGCTGAAGGGGTTATTTTATAATCACAATAATAATAATAGCAGTAATCACTATTATTTGTCGTAGTTAACTATACCACTTTATATTTATATTGCAGATAAAAGGCTGAAATACTTTAACAATGGGTATGGTGTTTCTTTCTAGCATGACGTCAACCTTGACCACAAACCGCACCCGAAAAGAAATCCATTAAAGACCGACTTACTCCACCACCATGTTCATGGTGCCCTTAGATTGATATGATAATTATATGCTTAATTAATTATTTACTTCCATTTCCTTCACTTGCGTTTAGTTTAGGATGGCGACATCAAAACGGGGGGAGTAGCGAAACATATATATATATATATATATATATATATATATATATATCTATAGACGAGAAAACAAAAAGCCACATACTGACAACAAAATGACAAGCAAAATAGAAGAACAAAAAACTTCACACACTTGCGGTGAAACTTCAAACAAAAGTAGTGAAACCCAATTTTCTCCAAGCACAAGCAATGCAACCCGAAACTGTGGTAAGTCCATCTCGAATGATCTCATTTTCACACACTACTGCAAGCAAAAGCCACCTCATTGCTTAAGAACCCCACATGCTGCATGACCACGCGAGGGAGAGATCTTCAACAATTTCTTACCATGCCAACAATGAATTCCCTGCATACCATCAAAGTAGGGCTTAGATGAATAGGCGCACGATATCCACTCAAGATGAAATGGCCCACAAAACAAACGCTCTGCCAGTTAGCCCACCACCGATTTGAAGCCAATCGGAGCACCTGACATAAGTACACATAAAGGAAAACTAGGCAGTTTGGATTATAGTGTGACCAAAAATGCAATGTAAGTGGGCATGCGCAGCTCACAAAAGCTTGATGCTTGTAGAGCATGCTAAAACCAAGCACAAACCAAACAACCAATTCCATGTCAGCTACCAAAAATGGGTTTTGGTTTAGGGATGTGGGTAGAACATCTAATTGGGGTCCGATTAATCTCCGGTTGGTGGAGGGATGATGAAACCGCTCTGGGGCCAGAGACTCAGCCTTTCGTTGGGCTTGCATTGAAATGGGGAAACCCAACTAGTTGCGCTCTCCATCAGTTGGTGAGAGAGAGAGAGAGAGAGCACGGTCTGTCCCCAATTTGGAGAAAGCTAATTTGTCTCATAGTAAATGTTGGAAATCAGAAGTGTGTTGATTTCTGGTGCTGCTATTGGGGAATTTCTGATTTCACGACTTGAGAGGGTGAATTCTGTTATGGTTCAACGTTAAACTACGGTGCTTGGTCAGCTGAAGCTGTGTGAGTACTTGTGACAGAAAAACAAGGATTTGTTCCAGATTAGTTCGTGCTGGTTGGGTGACTTTTTACTCCTATTGGGGCTGTCTCCAAAAGGCTTAATGGGGTTGTTTGGCAATGGAAACAGTATCAAATCTTTGTCAAAAATTGAGCTAGATTCATAAAACACAGCGTTCAAGTGATGATCCTGCAAGGAAACTGGTGGAATAGTTTGTTACTGTTGTCATACGTCCTCATTGGGTCTCTTGGAGACCCATTGTCCATTAGCCAGGCTGGGCTACATTGGTAGTTTGTTACTCTTCTCATACCTCCCCATAGGGTCTCTTGGAGACCAGTTGTTCGTTAACCAGGCTAGGCTACATCTAGGTTACTGTACATTGCCTGATTGCCCCTTCTCCTTTGCTGAGAGAAGGGATGCCTCCTGGCTTGCACATTCATCAGGAATGTCTTCTTTGACTGTAGTTTGTTTATTTTGTTACTGGTACTCCTCTAGAGCTAGTTCAACTATTTATTCTTACTATATATGTTTGTACAGTTTCCTCAATAAAAGCGCAACCCATCAAGCTTTATCTTGAGTTGCTCTCAGAATGTACGCATACATTATAAAGTGAAAAATATTTAATAGGGTATTGATTTTCCCAAGAAGTGGTCACCATATCAGTTTTTCTTCTTGAATCTTCAGACGTTGTTGGCATATATATACTTGACTTGAGGGGCTATAAACAGTTGACGGCAGGCATTCAAAATTCTCGCTTTTTCACTGGAAATTAATTCGTCCATGCGCAGGCTGTGGGGTTTGGTTAATTTTATTTGTTTCGTCTTACAGGTCGAAAGAGCCTTGGTGGTTCGTTTCCTGGTCAAATCTGTGATAGAAAAGCAAAGCAGTATTGATATTCATAAGAAATATTTGATAAATTTCAGAACTTCTGATTGATCGTCGATGAAGAAAGAGATAAATTTCTTTGGATGCGCGACGGCCATTTTCTTGAAGCCTCGCTCCTCGCAAGGGCTGAAAGGAGGGATATCCATAGGGAGCAGACGCATGTTCTGATCAATATGCTTCATTCGATCATGTGTCACTCACTCATTTCTCGGCCCAACTAAACCAAAGGTTACATATCTTCTTTTGCACTGGACTTTGGTATGACGGAAGGCAGAGAGAGAGAGGGGGATCGATTGCACTGTCTGCTTCCCCGCACTCCGACAGAAGGGTAGTGGGAAACACATCCACACGGCACGGCATCCGATCGGATCTCCACCGGTGGATGGGGTTGCTTCCCCTGCTACCATCGAGCTCAATTATATTTTAATAATGGAGGCTTCATGGTAGGCAAAGAGACGAAGAAGGAGTTGGCCGTCCCCCTACCCCGTCTCCTTTGACCTTCCAAGTGCCTTAAAGTACCCGCAATCTGCCTGTTGATTTAATGTGCTTTTACTTTCTTTATGATTTCTTTTCATCTCTAAAGAAGCCGCCGGCTGAATTGGGGATCAAAGTTACTGTGCATGCTCATCTATTCTTATATTTCCTTCCCTTCTTAAAAAAATATGTAGGAAGGTTAGTCTTGGCAGGTCGTCTTGTTTAAACTGTAATTTCGAGGCTCTTGGGGTTCAGTCTCGACACCACGTGTAGATGTTTATTCAATTTAACAGGCACAATATGCAGGGTTTCTACTAAGTTCCATCAAAACCACTTCATGTCGCCATGCGGACTGGGCCACGAGATGCCGAAATGATGGATGCAAGTCATTTGCCAGCACCGCCTCCTCCGCCATCCACTAGTCAATTAAAGTAGCAGTTTATTCCCTTTCAGGGAGGAGGAGGAGTCGTGGACAAGATTGATTGGGACGTATGTGATTCTTTGACCGATTGAGAGGCAGCCAAATTTCATAGATCCAAATCTGTAGGCCGTCGAGTGGTGAGAAGGGTTAGGCAGGAGTTGGGGACCGGCTTAATGATTGAGAGAGATAAAAGGGAGAGATCTAAGTCAGTCGGTATGGTCAAATGCATGGATGTCAATTCCATATTGCAGTTGATAGCATGACGACTGACTAAATGCTGCGGGCCAGCAGTCCTTTTCCTACCTTCCACTGACGATCCCTAGCCCTTCTTCCTCTATGTTCTATGTTCAAATGCGCCGAGCATTTTTCACACTGGTGCTTCTACCCTTTTCTCTCTTTTTTAAATCCCGAGCGGCATATCCGTGATCAGAACCTCCCCTAACAATCTAAGCCTATCTTATCTGCCTGTCTTCTTCCTGTACAGCGCGCGACTCATGATCCGACTCTCCAATGATCATCATGATTCAGAGACGCCATGGCGTGGACCAACTGAATCAACGTCTGCTTTCTATCTCTTTCTCCTTGAACGGATGGCGACTAGTTTTTTGCTTATAATAATCCGACAACAGTCTTGCATTTGGATTCGTGAGAATGGCAGGACAATGGTGTGTCGTTTACTTAGATAAGGATCACGTTAATTGCCTGGTGCTGTGCGTACCACCACGCATTGTATTTAAATTGATTTTGTGCCTCCATTATCAGGCAAACCAAACAGAATTATATGAAATTATGCCCAAAAATTTTCTGGTTGGAGGGCAGCTAGCTATCGCTACTTAACTGGGGCGAGTTCGACCAGCGGTCATCATGCAGAGCAGAGTGCATGGTGATGGGTTGACCGGAAGCTAGATGACAGATTTCACCATCATATGCCCTAAGATTGCTGTTGGTAACCATCTGAACTGTTAGATCACAGACACAGTCATGCATCACCTACTTGTCGGGTAGTGGGTGCATCGTCTTCCACCATCAAGGCTGTTGATGGTGGCGAAACTCCTTGAGATCACTAGCACGATCAGTTCAAATTGCCACATTACAAATCTGAAGATTGATCGATCATGGACAACAGTAGAGATTTGAGAAAACAATTTAGTCATTACTCTTACACTTGGAAGTCAAATTGAAAGAAAGTTTATGAGTGCACCGGGGATGAGGCCAGTGAACCCTGAAGCTAGCTAGCTGTAGTCTTTGAAAATAGACGCCGTCGATCGATGATTCTTTTTCTCTTTTTCTGAAGGAGGTAGTACTGGAGAAGAAAGAATGTAAGGAGGGAAAAAGAAAAAACATACTTACCACTGCGAACCTATTTACCTGGTCAGTCGGATCGAGTTGGAAACCACGTACGCAATTAATTAAGTGGGTGCCGAAGAAATGGCCAGAAAATGAAATTTGTGTAGGTGTAGGAGAAGATCCATGAACCAGCGCGCGAGGCATGATAGGCTTACCGGCTTCCACCTTAACCCAAGGTGTAGCATGTAGAAATCAATTAAGTTGACAATAGTAGTTGCTTCATCCAAAGTATGTGCATCTCTTGACTTGCATATATATGATCCTTCAAGCAATAAACGCCTAACTTTTGGGGCGATATGCATTTCTTGTGGTTCTAGTGCCACCAGAACCAAACCATTCCCTCCCCTCACTTCTGAGGCAAAATTATGCAAGGATCAGATTAAATTTTAGCGATGTTTTCCTATTTATCTATATTTTAGTGTTCATGCACACACTTTCCCTCTCTCTCATGCGACACATGCACGCCTTTCACCTCCTTCAATTAAGCACGGCGCAAAGAAGGTGATTTGGTTGGGAATTAAGTTATAAAGTCCTCTACCATTTTCGCTGTGCTGTTGCATTGGGAGAGAGTGATGATGAGGATGGTGGACGGGTGCAGCACAAGCGCAAGCGGTTTGGCCCTGTGCGCCGCTGCTCTTGTGCTTGTCATTGTCTCTTGTTGGACGACGGCGCAAAGGTGGAACGGAGGTCGGAAGGTGGGGCCGAGGACGTGGCCCCTCATTGGCGCAGCCATTGAGCAACTAGCCAACTACGACCGGATGCACGACTGGCTGGCGGAGTACCTGTCCAACTCCCCATCCATTTTTGTGCCCATGCCTTTCGCCTCCTACACCTACACCACCCACCCTTCCAACGTCGAGCATATTCTCAAGACCAACTTTCACAACTACCCTAAGGTATGTTCTCAAAATCTTCGTTTCTTTCTTTCGCTTTATTTATTTTGTCTTTTGATTGTTAAGTTTAAAAGATCGAAATAATAACAAGGGTTTCAATGCAATTAATGGCCGACTCCACGATTGTTTTTTTCTTTCTATAAACCAGTTTGATTCATTTTCAGAAGCGTTGCAATTTGTCTCCAACAAGGAATCGAATTTCAAAAACCAGTTTGTTTTTCCTATTAATACTATTAGAGTTGTATTTTTAATTCCAGCCAAAGTTAGGAATGTGATGATGATTTGTAACGTTTTCTAAAGGGCGACAAGTACCACTCATGCATGGAGGTGCTACTCGGGGACGGCATATTCAACAGCGATGGGGAGATGTGGAGAAAGCAGAGGAAGACAGCAAGCTTTGAGTTCGCCTCCAGGAACTTGAGAGACTTCAGTACCACTGTTTTCAGAGAATATGCACTGAAACTTTCTCATATTTTGTGCTTACTTTCCAAAAACAATCAGCAGATAGATGTACAGGTATGTTTCCGTGTGTCTCATAGTAGTAACTTCACAGATTAATTAACTCTTTGATCATGCTTTTTCCTCCACTGCATGCTTGTATGCAGGAATTGCTGATGAGGATGACGTTAGATTCAATTGGTAAGGTTGGTTTTGGGACGGATATAAATACATTATCTCCCCAGCTCCCCGACAATGAATTTGCTCGAGCCTTTGACGCTGCAAATACCATAGTCACTATGCGCTTCCTCGACCCTTTGTGGAGGATCAAACGCTTCTTTCAGGTCGGCTCGGAAGCCTTGTTGAACCAAAGCATCAAATTCTTAGATGACTTCACATATGCAATGATCAGAAAAAGAAAAGCAGAGATCGAGGAAGCTCGTGCAAATGGCATGAAGTACAAGGTACATGCATTCAGAATCATATATGACCACATTAAAGTGTTGCTAACTCTACAAAGGATTAATTCATAGGGGATCAGCTGCACTGACAGCTTCCATCTCCTGCTACAAGCCCGCAGAACTTTTCACATTTTAACCAATGAATTGACATATTGCTGTAAAACAAGGTTCAGATCTTGGTGTGAATTATATGACATGTTAAACTAATGGATGAATTTGGGAAAAAAAAATTGCAGATAAAGCATGACATCTTGTCAAGATTCATAGAGTTGGGTGAGGAATCAGACAGCAGACTGACGGAGAAAACACTGAGGGACATAGTTCTGAACTTTGTCATTGCCGGCCGTGACACGACGGCTACAACACTCTCATGGTTTATCTACATGATGATAAAAAATCCACAGGCTGCAAATAAAGTGCGCAAGGAACTGGAAGGACTTGAAGAAGAAAAGATGAAAGAGAAGAATAAGGAAGCGTCGGTAATCATAACCGACCATGATGACGTAAAGTCATTCACTGAAAGGATATCACGGTTTGCTGAATTTCTAACCTACGATTCACTTGGAAAGCTACTGTATTTGCACGCAGCCATCTCCGAGACACTTCGGCTCTACCCTGCAGTTCCTCAGGTCCTAAGTGATTATTTTCTCTTTCCCTCTCTCTCATGCATATATATATATAATCTGACTTTATGCACCATCATTAGCTATGTCAATTATGAAAAGGGAGGATATATTGGAAAGCGGATTTCCAATTTAATACTTTTGTCGGTTGAGCATCACAACACCATTAAGCCGTCTAATTGAGATTGCCCATCCGGGCATTGCAGGATCCCAAAGGCATACTGAAAGACGATATTCTTCCTGACGGAACTAAAGTAAGAGCTGGAGAGATGGTGACCTATGTGCCTTACTCCATGGGGAGGATGGAGTACCTATGGGGCCATGACGCTGCAGAATTCAAACCAGAAAGATGGATCAAAGACGGAGTCCTGCAACAAGTTTCTCCGTTCAAGTTCACCGCCTTTCAGGTGCGTCAAAGGCCATCCACACATCTTTTTTAATCAGCATTCTTTCTTTATTACACGGCATTACTTTCCGGCATTCTTGTCGATCGCAAAAGAAATAGGAACAAGAGTTACGGACGATTAGTTTTGTGAACCAGGGTGGTCCAAGAGTGTGCTTGGGAAAAGACTCCGCATTTTTGCAGATGAAGATGACACTGGCCATTCTCTGCAGATTTTTCGACTTCAACCTTGTTCCGAACCATCCGGTCCGTTACAGGTTGATGACTATTCTTTCCATGGCCCACGGCTTAAAAGTTACGGTCTCCAGGCGACTTTGAAGGCACCATGTCCACCTATATTAATGCCCATACAAGTTGTTCCCTCTCTCTCTCTTTCTCCCTTTCTTTTATTTCTTGCTGACTCGTTGATATATTTTCATTGTGGAGATTTCTCGCAAATAGCTTGTACTGATCAGTTTACATTTACATGCTATATATATATATATATATATAAAGTGGTTTCTTGATTTCTTTCACATGAACTTTTTGATCTAATGCTTCCACCAACATAGTTTCTGCACCATCTCATCAGTGAGACCTCCTCCTGAAGAAGAGTATCCCTCCATTAGCACCGCAAACGTAACTTATAGCTACTTTTAGAGAAACGTTAGTGTTGATGATTTATTGAATGGAAAAGAAAAGAAATTACAAAGAAATATGAAAATGGCAAGAGTAAAAACATATGATGAGCATAACATATCACAAACTCAATATGTAAGTACTTTTGTCATGCATGCATGTTTCTAAATAACCCAATGAATCTTGAGTTCTATTTCCCTTTGCTTTACAGCTAAGAAAACCAGGTTGACTGATTGAAAACAGGATAAGATTGAAAAAGGAAAAATTTAATGAAGTGCAAGTGAACAGAATCAACTATGAAAAACAATGGAGTCACACATGTAATAATACCGAGACACACCTGCGGGAAGTCATGCCATCATTATTTTGTTCCACAAGCGAATAGTTCAAAAGTGAAATTAATCGTACAAAATTACTCTACAGCAAAGAATATTGGAAACTTGAGGGGATAAGTTACTAATGTAGGAAATGCACAAACATGTTGCTCCCACTCAAGGGCGAAGTCAAGAATTTTTTCACTAGGGGCTGAATTATAGTTTCAATTTTGATAAAAAACAAAATACAATTTTTCAAACTTTTTATATATAATAATGATTAAAAAAATACATGTAAATGTTTTGTTTCTAAAATTTTGAGGGGTTGCCATGTTCCCTGCGGGCCTCCCCTGGCTCGGCCCTTGTTCCCACCAACTTAATGAATAGGAAGATTATTCTTCTAGTGAGTAACGCATGAATCCGAGTACCAAATTTCATCAGCTCAACTTTTTTGTGTTGAGGCATGATAAGACGCATAATTTATGATTTGGCTTAGGCTTTCAGGGAATCTTATAACGAGTTCCGGTGGTGCGCCCAGTCTTGTTATAATACGGACAAGTGGCTCTCTCTCGGTAACGCTTGGCCAGAAAAACCCTTACATCGACGTGAGCTTTAATATGTGTCAATGAAAACATAATTTTTAACAACGACATTTTCCTGGCACGCATCAGTGAAGGCAGATTTGCATCAACTTTTTCCTCCAGATGTTGATCAGACAGATCTTCTCCAACGCAGCTTCCTAAATGTTGGTAAAAATGCACTTTCACCGACGACGTCCGCCTTTCCACGATCGATGAAAAGTGTTTGGATAGAATGCATCTCTTTAAAACTATTCCAAACATCACAAGAGGCCTTTAAACTGACTATCTATGAGTGAACAGGTTCAGTTAGGGAGCTCTTAATCAATTCAAGTAAAAGTTGATCCTTACGCAATAAAGACACATATTTATGATGGAGTTTTTAGTTTTTCCTTGGACAGCAGTTAAAAAATTTTCCTGACATGGTTAGGATCCATGAACACTGTCATACTGGTCCTGCGACTCTCATTGCAGATAATTTTCTCCAGAAACCTTAACATTGAGAAAGTATTGTAGTTTTGATGGAGAGGCAAGTAAGTTTTTGGGACTTGTATGAGACGAGCTGCATTAGGTCATTTTCACAAAACTAAAGGAGAATCATAGTGTGCACCAAGAGTGGGGCTAGAAACTTTTCATTGCAGGGACCGAACTATTAATAGGGGACGAAATATAATGTATTCAAATTTTTTATATAGGTTAAACTAAAATTGTTAAAATTTATAAATAAAATTTTGATTTTTGAAAAATCTGAGATGCCCCTACCTCTGGTGTGCACGCAATAAGGGCTCCAATTTATGCTTTGAGACCATAATAGAAAAACTCAAAAGGAAAAGAGACACCAAAGGGTACGTGGTTCCGCAGTAAAGACTGCGTACGTCCATGGGAAGGAGCTTTTAAGTTTCTTTCATTTATCTAACAAGACGAGACCCATCTATTTTATGGTGTGTATCAGTATAGTCCCTTACATTAGACTTTCTAGTATATGGCAATTACAAAGGGAGGGCTTTCCAACAGTACAGCCGGCTGTGTCAATCGTTTTGTTTTTCTTGATAATAAGCATGTTCATGTGACGGAGAAAGATTTTCTGCTGACAAGGAAATGATAGATGTCGTGCCAATCTCACTGATTCTATTGGTAAACTCCCTATCGTCGCCAACCATCATAAGGTTTGCTGTCAATTTTGATTCTGAACTCAAGATCCATGTTCATCATGATCTCTAATACTATTAGCTCATCGAAAATTAAGCACTAAAACGTCTACCTTAAGAGAATGCTGATGCAAGCTAAAATAGTTTTTCTTTTGCAATTACAGTTATAAGTGATGCAAAAGTGAGAAATCAGTTATAATGAATCCAATTTCCAAACCGGTCCTTTTTGCTGAATGACACACTTCCTTTACTTGATCTGTGGAGAAGAAGAAGACTATGCAAATGGATACTAAGGTGGTGTTTTGATGACACTCTCATGCATCTAACCCAGTTTTGTAAAAAATTGGTTTGACAAAAGTTTTTTTAATGAGTTTTAAAAATTTGGTTTATCTGTTTAGGTGACAAGTTAAAAAAAACCTCGTTTTTTATGAATAACCTAAGGGGGTTCATGTCTTTTTCATTTTTTTTTTTTTTACCAAAATAGGTTTTGTCAAAACTGGGTTTTCTTTAAACTTAATTTTGATGTCACTCGAAACTTCAAAAACTTGGTTTTGGGGTGTCAATTAAACGTCTGATAAAGGTTTTTGCTTTTGTTTTCTATTTTTTTATTTTTAAAGTATTTTTCCTTTGGGAGGAGCAATTTTGCAAATTGCACCTCTAATTTCACATTTTGTATTTGGAAATAGTGTTTTGAAAATTTTAAGAAAAACTTGAGCACCTATTTGTTAGGCCTAATGGTAGGTGCCCTCCGTGTGCATGATAAACATATATACACCTCTTAGTTTAGGTTGAGCGGTCCTTTGTTGTTAATCACCCAATTAGTATATTAGGATGGTTGTTTTTTTTTTTTTTTTCTCTACATTTTAAAGCCAAACAAATGATCACGCGTTTGCGTGTTAGGCCCTTTGGCAGAGATCAGTCCGAATGCGCAACCAGGTCCGGCGTCACAGTATAATATGTAAATAATACAAGTTAGATGGATAAGAGGGGATTGAGAAGCCACGGTTGGTTATCCAGTCTGCGGCATGGAAAGCGGCTAGCCAGAGCGCGCCTGCTTCATCCTCCCCAAGTCATCCACCACCACCAGCCCAGCCATCTCATTTCCCACGCCGCCCCAGCCGAAAAATGGCTTCCTTGTCATCGTTGCCTGCGCGCGCAAGACGCCCAGCTGATCTTCCTTGCTCCTTCACAGAGAAGCGAGCACCGCCCCCACCCTTCTCGGGTCCTTCATCAAGGGCGTGCATCTGCCGGAAGAGGCACCTGTCCGTCCTCTGCCTCCAGAAATCCCAGACCGGCCACGAGGCCCTCTGCAGCTTCCAAGAGTGGATCAGAGATAAGGGGCTTATATTCCTCCCCAAACAGAACATAGACTCTCCAATGTACCGGTATACTCTTTCTCTCTCTTTCTCTGGATTCTATTATTTATGATTCAGTGAAGAATACTTTTCTTTGGTTAATTAATAAATTACGGAATTGCAATGACCCGAGTAGCATTATTAAAGTGGCCATACTAGAAAATGAGGCATTTTTTCTTTTTCTCTTTCTGCTTCGTTTTTTTGCTCTCTCTCCTTTGTTGCAAGGGATTCTGCTTTCGTTATTCCAGTTGTAGGGTCAAAGAGCGGTCTGGTCCTGATCGGCTAGTTCTGGTGCTTAGTATTATTTTTTATTCGCCGCACAGTGGTCTTCGTTGGCGGTTGGAGTGCCTCTTATTTGGGGAAACGTAACAGTGAATGTTTGGATTGGTTTAATTGAAACTTCATTCTTTTTGTTGGGGGACTGAACTGGGTGCAAAATTCACGAAGGTCAGGGCGGGGTGGTGATGGGGAAGAAACCATATCTAACTAACGTGAATATCATTTCCCTTCTTGCTAAAATTTTCTCTTCCAGTATCCAGATCATGTTGAAACTGTATCTAACTGACGTGAATATCAGATGCCTTCTTGCAAAAATTTTCTATGGAAGAGTCTAGGCTCATGTTCGGTAGGGAGACTGTTAAATCTGTTCACTGAGCACAAAAAGGAAAGCGAAAAAAGTGTTTTCTTTTTCAAACCTAGCGACCCTGTACAAACTTGTTATGGACGGGGTTAAGCTGGCCTAAGTTTTTCCATCATGGATTCCAGAATTTTCTGGAAGTGAAGCTCTTATTTCCTCTCGAAAATTTTCTTTCACGCATTCTTCCTGTAAATAATGAAAAGGCCATTATATTCAATCTTAAAATTTTTGAGCAATTGATGAAGGATCGGCTCATACGTCGAGCCATGTCTCTTTTGTACCATTATTCACTTGAAAGCTTTCAGTAAGCGATCAACAGTAATTTTTGTCTAAAAGCTTGGGTTTGATTGGTTTGCTGCTCCATCATGGGAGTATCACGAAGGCCATTAGTCACTGTTGGTTTTTTGCAGGTTCGAGGAGGAGCTTAGTGAGTTAGAAGGTCAGCCATGCTCTCTCTTGGCATCCCCAGAATCTAGTAACTTTGGCATTGGCAAGACTTAATATTAACTAAATTAAGCATGTCGCCTGTCTCTCTTCTGAAAGCTGAACCAGCAAAAACAACGATGAAGCACGTCTTAGGCAAAGGAGCTTCGATGCCATCCATGGCGGACTTGATATGCAGGAGCAGAACAACTAACCGAGAAACCTCCCCAAAGAAGACCAGCGTGATCAAGTCCAGCTGGGAAGGATCCATAAGCCGGCGGGCCATTATGACCACGATGCCCATTATGGGAACGTGCCTGGCAGGTAGGCAGGCACTGGCTGAAGAGTGGGGGACGCATTCGCTCATACTGGAACGATTCTTCCTTCCCGACCTTTCTCCAGAAAACTCAGCTGCTAGGATTCGGCAGACAGCACAGGGGATGCACGGGCTGAGGCATATGTTGGACACCATGTCATGGAGGTACGTCATATTTTATATTCGCCAGAAGGCCTCCTATCTCTCCTCAGATTTGAAGAACGCATTGGCGACCTTGCCCGAGAATCGCCGGCAAACTTACATCAGGACTGCCAACGAGCTGGTTGACAACATGTCAGAGGTAGGCAAACCTTGCTTCTGCAACTCCATCTCATGTCATTTCCTTTTTCGCTTCTGCTCCGCTTGATTTCTTTGTTGAGTAAACCGAGTTTAGGAGGGGGAGGGATATCACTGGAAGTTACAGCAATTTAGCTTAACGACCAGGGGATATTACTGCAAGAGCAGGGTAGAGCAGCCAGGCATGTAATAGAAGGATACTTGCCAGGTGTCTGTTGGTGAGTCTGATTTGGCTCCGACTGCTTGTATCTTCTACTTCTTAGGCCTCTTCCATCTCAGCTTCAACGAGAAAGTTCATCAACCTAGTAGTCTAGATAGTAGGAAGGCACTGCTGCGCCATCAGCGACCACCCAAGTAGCGCATGTTTGTATATCTAACTTAAGTAGTTGATTGCCATTGCTGAAAATAGGGCTGAATTCAGGCATCCGAGTTGGTAATGCAAGCTATATGTCGTATTTTCATTCTTGTATTCTTGGTCTCTGGCATGCTATAGTATTGGCTTATTGCTAGTGATGATTGGAGGCTTGCCCATGACGCTTGAAGGCTTGCCTCTTGTCTGCAATCCCTGGACTAATATGCCTTTTTAACTTGATCTGCCATGCATCTTGGAAAAGACCTACCATGGAATAATTAAAATGCAGAGTTGTTTTTTTTTTTTTTTTTTCTCATTATAGTAGGCAAGTCGTAGTGTATCGAGGAACCTTTTGATCCTTGAGATTCCTTTGATTTGGAAACTAGGAAGTTGGGCTGTGAAAAAGTAAGATATTTCATCAGAGTTTCAATTGTAAAGTCTGATTACTGGTTCTATTGATACCTGGATATAGCTGGATTACTATGTGCGCACGCCAAAGGTGTATGAGTCCTACTTATTTTATGAGAAGACACTGAAGTCGCTAGATGACCTGGTGGCTCTCCTTGCCTGATGAATCTTCAAACTGAACTCCATGAAATGATTCAGCATTGTGCGTCTAAAAATTTGCAGGTGCCTGTTCTCTCTAAGCAGGGCAATGTATTTGCGCTCTCTATAAGATTCATTAGCTTATGTATTTTTTTTTTGTATTTATTTAACTATAATTTTGTATCTCTATCATGTTCAATGAATCAAGCATATCAATATGTACCAACAAGTTTGATAAGTTTCTTTGCTTCACAGTATTTTCTAGTAACCATCACCTTTTCTTCACCATAGATGATCGTGTAGAGATCTGATATATCTCTGCAGTAGCATAAAATGAAAAATAACTGCTAACCAAATCTTTTAAGTTCTCACAGCTCTTTCAATCCATGCTAGTCTTCTTCGATCAGTCTGATGACAAGCCAAGCTAGGAAACAACTAACGTTCTGAGATGAATTGTTGTTTAAAACATCTTAACGGGTCATGATTCTCTGAAGTCAATGGGTTTAGCGTAGAAACGGTTTAACGTTTTGCAAGGAAATTAGTGAACAAACACCGTCAATTGTGGATAACCTAAGCTTGTTGATCACCCTTCTCCATGTTGATATTATTGTTGAATACCACGTATGAGAACGGGTGTTTTATTTAGTTAGTACATTTCGAAAGCTCTTTTTAACCATCCGGAGCGACTCATACTGTTATAACTAGGTAAGCGGAAATATTGAAGATGTATGTGGTATGTTAAGAACCATCTTTCAAAATGTTTGGATACTAAATATAGAGAAATTTAACTTGCTATATTGACGATTAGATATTTCCGATTGAATGTCATTCCTTAAATCTGAATGCAATCTGATTTTTTGATTGGATTTTAGGTGCATATTTGATTTATTTAAAACAGTTTGAATAAATATGCAATTTGAGTCTGATCCATGTGGTCGAATAAAAATGAGAAACTTGCTGTGGCGCCCAAGATCTTCTACGTTACACTGATGGTTGTCGTTTGACGGACAAACCAGAAATCATCGCTATGACCTATTTAATGGTAAGTTTTTTTGGTTGAAAAATTGTAATCCATAATGATAGCGATCAATGAGGGTTGGTCCTTCTGCCTGCTATCCTCAAGTTTAGCGCAATATCATTTATGTGTGTGTGCTAACAACTTGTTTGCGCTACCAAGAATCGTGGCGACGCTTTGGAGATTGTATTGTCGGTATAGCTAACTTTCACCCCACAGTTGCGATCATTAGCTTGTACAAATTATTGTCCCTTTGAACTTGTAGCTAGTTTGTCTGCCATATTCGTGTTATCGTTATTAAAAGTATGCACAAAACTTTTCCATAGTTTTACTGCTTATGTCGTTTGATTGGGAACTGACTTCCTCCAAGTAATAGCAGCTCTTGCTAGCCAAGCAGTTCAAAAACGGTGTTTCAAGTTAAAATGCGATTAGTTGCACAATAAATTTGCAGCGTTGTAGATATCATTCCCCATCTCGCATAGAAAAATTAAAGGATACGATACGCCATATCATTCGATTCGATGCATATTGGTGCGTATCGGCCATTTTTAAAACCAAGGAAAAGAGTAAAGTCCTCTGCTTTTTTGGCACTCGAATATCAGCCATTGTAGCGCTAAATCAGTTCGGAGGAACAACTTTTGCTTGCGAGTTGGATATATCAACCCAAAATTCAGGTCATGGTTGATGTCCGATTGGTCACCCGAATCTGGACAGGCGTTTACTTATGCTTTAAACCTGCAAATGGGTTTGCTGGTGGATTGTTTTTATCTCCAGCCCTAACCTACATGCCTCCTACGACGTTGGCATAGGGCAGGGGCCCTGACCCCCTCAATTTTTTCTTTTTTAAATTTACATGTTATTTTTTAGAAAATTCATTTATTGATATAAAAAAATAAAAAATTATATTTTGGCTTCTATTAAAATTTTGAAACTATAATTTGTTTCTCTCTGAAAAAAAAAAAAAAAAATCCTGGCTTCACTCCTGATTTTATTTCAAATTTTACCAAACGATGTTTATGGAAAGCTGGCTCAGTCACACAAAAGGTCAACAAGATATGCCCGGATTCCACAGAATTGGGTTGGGAGGAGAGATTTCCAAAAGGAGAATACCTTCTCTCTGGCCGTCCATATTCGTAGAAGGCTCTTCCTATTATTGTTAATTGTGGTCATCGTATTTTGGATCTTAAGTTTACTGTTTTGTCATGGTTTTGTGACTTGTACAGTACACTCTGAACAGGTTAAAGAACAAAATCCGGATCTATTAAAATTAATTATTAAAGTATTGTTCAACTTGTATGATTTTAATAGTGATTTGATGAGAAACATATGTTAAGCTAGTCATTTTTTACTTTAATAATATCTCTTTTATATTTGAAAATGAAGGGCTCAACATGAAAATTTTGATAGTAAAAGAATTAATTTTTATAAAGTAAGTCAAACTAAAACATAATTTCTATCAAATTAATATTTATAAACAGATTAAAACAATTTTAATATCTCTTTTTTTGTTTATATATATATATATATATGGATAAGTGATTGAGGAGCCACGGTTGGTTTCTTGTTTATCCAGTTTGTGCAAGAGAGTGGGAAGCAGCAGGCCGCCTCCCCAGTGCACCATCAGCCCAGCATACCACCCCACTCCGCCCAGTGGAGAAATGGCTGCTTTGTTATCCTTGCCCTCGCGTGCAAGACGCCCAGCAGCAATTCCTTCCTCCCTCACAAAGAAGGCGCCACCCTTCGCCTGTCCCTCACCCTCATCAAGAGTGCCCATCTGCCGGAAGAGGCGCCTTTCCGTCCTCTGCCTCCAGAAATCCCAGGCCGACCTCGAGGTCCTCGGCAGCTTCCAAGGGTGGCTCAGAGAGAAGGGGGTGTCGTTTCCCTCTGTGAAGCCGGGGTTCGTGCCGGAGGGCTTGGGTTTGGTGGCGCAGAAGGACATTGGCAGGAACGAGGTGGTGGTCGAGGTGCCCAAAAGGACTTGGATCAACTTGGACACGGTTGCCGCTTCCGTCATCGGCCCGGTCTGTTCAGGAAGCAAGCCTTGGATTCGCATCGCGCTGTTTCTCTTGCGTGAGATGGCAGTGGGTGAAAAATCTGATTGGAGCCCTTACATCAGAATCCTTCCTAAACACATGGACTCTACAATTTACTGGTACCCTCTCTCTCTCTCTCACATTCTCTCTCTCTCTAATTTTGTTATATATTTCCCATTTTATCGGCTCACACTCTCTCTCTCTCTCTCTCTCTCTCTCTCTCTCTCTCTCTCTCTCTCTCTGAAGTTTTTTTTTTATAATTTAGTGCAGAGTACTTTTCTTTGTGAATTAATAAATTATAAAATCGTATGAACGCGATTAACGTTCCTAAAAATGGGCTTCTGCTTTTTTCTCTTTGAGTGCGTCTTTTCTCTTTCCCTACTTTCTTGCAAGTTGAGGTTTCTAATCCAGTTATAGGTTGAAATGGTAATCCGAAGCTGCGAAAAACCTATTCGTGCTTAGAGTATTTGCCATATAGTGATCTCTCATTAGGTTGGCTGTTATTTGAGAAACGTACCAGTGAATGCTTGGCTTGGCTTAGTTGAAGCTTAATTTTTTTGTTGTTGAAGGTCAGCACTTCATGTATAATTTGCGGAGGGTGAGAGGGGATGATGATGGGGAAGAAACTGCATGTCGCTAACGTGAATGTTGGATGCCTGCTTGTTATAGTTTTCTCTTCCCGAATCCAGATTGTGTTCGTCGCCGAAACTTTTGTATCTATTCACTAAAAGGGAAAAGAGAATCTCTACTTGTTTTCCTTTTCAGACAGAGTGTCCTTGTACAAGCTTGTCATGGACGGCGTAAAGCTGGCTGTCATTTTTCCATCGTGGATTCCAAAATTTTGTGGAAGTCAAGCGCCTACTTCATCTCAAGATTTGTTCTCACGCATTTTTTATGCAAATTATGAAAGGCCACTTCATTCAATTATTAAGATTTTAAGTGATTGATGAAGGACGACCTCATATGTCAAGCCATGTCTTTATCATTATTTACTTTATCGCTTTCACTATACAAGCATTACTATTTTTTGTCGAACATCGCTTTCACTAAACAATCAAGAGTAATTTTTTGTCGAATGCTTGGGTTTGAATTGTTTGCTATTGCACTACGTGAGTATCATAAAGTCCACTAGTCACCGTTGATTATCTATTTCCAGTGCAGGTCAGAGGAGGAGCTTGCTGAGTTAGAAGGTCAGTCATGCTCTGTCTTGATATATTCAGAAGCCATTAACTTTGGTAATAGTATATAACAAAATTAAGCCCGTTGCATGTCCAAACACAAGTCTGGGTGTATATAGAAGAACGGATTTTGGGACCTTATGGTGTATTGCAGATAGGTAATTTCTTTGTTTTTGCCTTTTAACAACGTTTCTGTCCAGTGGAACCTTATTAATAGGATGCAGGACTTTCCTGAGGCATGTTGCATCACCATTTCCTACTGATGACGAGAATATGAACAAACTGGATGGCCCTTAGAAGCAAAGAAACAAGGTTTTTTCAAATAGTTTGTGGTGTTGAAAATTGAAATTGCATATGTTTGAGAAACGGAAAAGTTGACAAGCTATGTTATATTTAGCCTCACAGGAATTTGGTCCATAGGTGGCGCGTCAGTTGTTATTCATATTATGGAAGTACGAAGGTATGATACACCTGATTCTAGCATGAATTTAATCCGAATAGCTGCTCAACTGTGGTCATATAACGTGTGCTTTTCTGTTTTAATAATGAACCATGTAACTAAATATGAACAGTACTGTCTAGTTGTCTTATTCATGCCCCAAGAAAGGGACTAGTGTTTGAAAAAAACAAAGAAATCTTGAGAAAGCTTTAACGTTTAAGTACCCAAGGAACTCACAGATTGTGCCCTCAAGGCACAAAAACTAATAAATAAAATTAAGAATTATCATAAGACTATCACAAAAAACATCAAATCTCAGTACAAGTGGTAATGTACCTCCTATATATAGAAGAGAGATAACTTAAGAGGGCTTTTATGAGATGGAAGCAATAAGCTAGCTATTAGCTGGTCCAAGACTAGCCCTAGTGGTTTTCTTTTCATTTGTCAAGACTGTCAATAGAGAATATGTATGTCATGTCTTGTATTGTACTGAGGTTTGATGCTTTTTGTTATAGTCTTATGATAATTTTTAATTTTATTCATTAGTGTTTGTGCATTGAGTGCACGCTTTGTTCTTTCAAAGACTGGTCCCAAGTTTACAACATGCTGATGGATGAACAAAAGTACACACACACATATATACAAGCAAGTGTAATTGTTGTAATCAAGAATAGGGATCAATTAGGTTAGGTCAAGTCAACCTAGAAGAGGCCTCTGGATAAGAATTTGTGCCCAACCCTGGATAGAGTGCGGATTGGCTGAATTTCAATAGGACTGGCTCTTTGCCTTTGAAGTTCTTGAACTTTTTAACCATTTCTACTCCTTTTTGCAAATATTATCATGGGTCCTATCCATGCTCCTATAGTTAGTGGCATGAAATAAGGTCCCACCCAAGTTATTGTCTTATTAAGTTATTAACAAAGTGCGTAGATTAGAAAACGCACAACAGCACACACAATGCACGTGGCTTCGTTCTAATACAAAATTATATCCATGAAGTAAAGTTTCTCATCATTTTCAGTCTTGAGTTTTGGTTTCCCAAACACCTCTAATTATATGACCTTCACCTCTATGGATATACATGGCAGTTTCTTTTTCTTTTTTTTTTTTCTAATTTACCACAGAGATATTTGTTTCTAAAATTATTGTTAACAATTTTGGTTTCCTTATCCCCTCTCCTCATATAATCCTTGATCACTATAGACATACATGGGCAGTTTCCTCTTTTTCTGTAATTTACAGCAGAAATATTTGTTTCTGAGATTATTTTTATCAGTTTTACATTCTGCTTGAGGTTTGGTTGCCATGGTTAGATTGTGTTTGTCTCTGTGTGTGAACTTCTCATCCACATTGCTTGCCATGATTAGTGGGATCATCTACATTACCTCTGTAGTAAATATTTTGTCATCTTCTAGAAAAATGAAAGAAAAAGAACCTGAAAAGTTAATAAATTTATGTAGTCTTGCCCTGGCCAGTCAAGTTGGTGGCTGCACTTGAATCCGAGTACATAACAAGTGCATTTGCCCTTTCTTTGCTTGTGTTTAATAAGATAGATTATTGAATCATCCATATGTTAATCAAGTCCAAAGTCCAAACGTAATCTGTTGTCCCAGATTTGGGCTGAATTTTTTTGGGTGCTAGAAATTAGTTTCATCTGACTTCCTGCCTTCATATGCACCAATATTGGAGCTCCTGTGTTGCTTAGATCTTGTTCATATTTCTTCTGCTTGTTACGTACTTGATATTTGTATCTTTGAGTACTAATAGTCACTAATATCTATGAACATAGCTCTAGTATAAAGATGATTAATACAAAAAGATTGCAAAGGGTAAAGATTAGGTAATATGGAATTGTTTAATCGTGACTACCGTTAGATTTCTGTGGGTAATGTCTACCTGCATCAACTGCTGCTAACTTTTACTGAAACAGCAGCAACCCACGGCTTTGTAACTCTTTTTGAACCTCATACACACTTTCTGGTCATCTTCTTTATTTTCTGATGCAAATGGTTATTTTGCGATATTCTGCAGGAACTCAACTTCTGAGCACTACGTTGAGTGTCAAAGAGTATGTTGAAAGTGAATTCAACAAGGTGCACAAAGAAATACTGGTGCCTCACCATCATGTCTTTCCTCATCCTGTAACATTAGATGATTTTCTTTGGGCCTTCACCATCCTCAGGTCGAGGGCATTTTCACAACATCGCGGTGAAAACCTTGTGCTAATTCCTCTGGCAGATCTGGTAAAATCTCTGCAGCCAAGTTTGAAATAGATTGGACAAAGTTTTGCCAAATGATAATACAAACTTTTAGTAGAAGTTGGTGATCAGAAAATGCTGCCTTACGTTTTTCTTCATTTTGACAATGTCATTATTAACTGACTAATCAATTATAACTGTGCCAGGCTAACTCCTTGATAAGTTGGAAGATAACTGTCCTCTTTTTACTGTAGATCAACCACAGCTCCAGCATTACTACTGAAAATTCTGCCTGGCAAATCAAAGGGACAGGCCTTTTTTCTAGGGAACTGATTTTCTCATTGCGGGCGCCAGCTCCGGTAAAGGCTGGTGACCAGGTAAATTTCCAGGCACTGTGATGGCCATTAGTTTGGTAATCAATGATTTTGTGGTGTCAGAGCAATTAAAAGAGTATTTTGTTCCTTTAAGGGCAGGAACTGGAAGCAAATCAGATCTCTTTGGCCAACTCGTTCTTGAGCAAACATCTTCACTTGTCTTGCATCTTTTGTCCCAATAGTTACTGCACTTGTTCAAACCACTTTAAGATGCCCAGCAGCTGAATCTTAGGAAGGTGGATCTGGGGCTCATGGGATCTATCATTAGTGGACGAGTGGCCTTTTTTTTCCTTTTTCCTTCTACCCATGTTTGCATGCCTTCAATTTGGTTTCAGGTTCACTTGCAATCACGAACATCTCCAGGGTGGTTGTCTTAGGACTGTACTGTACATGGTAAAATTGGAGCTACTTTTGATGTTGGCAGGTCTACATACAGTATGATCTAAAGAAAAGCAATGCGGAGCTTGCACTAGATTACGGATTCATAGAGACAAACTCAGATCGGGATGTGTATACCCTGACGTTGGAGATTCCTGAATCTGATCCTTTTTATGAAGACAAGTTGGATATTGCCGAGTTGAATGGATTGGGGACAGTAGCTTACTTTGACGTTGTGTTAGGCCGTTCTCTTCCAGAATTGATGCTTCCCTACTTAAGGCTGCTTGCACTTGGTGGATCGGATGCCTTTCTCTTGGAAGCTCTTTTCAGAGACAGCATTTGGGATCACCTACAACTGCCTGTAAGTCGATCAAATGAAGAGTTCATGTGCGAGGTGGTTGCCTGTGCCTGCCAAACTGCGCTATCAGGTTATAAGACCACCATCGATGAGGCAAGTTGCTTTTGTCTTGTTTTTCTTTATTCAGCATCTATGCAGAATAAAGTGGTGGTTTTGCCTCAAAGGGCCTAGCATAGCTGGTTAAGCAATGGGCCTGTATAAAGGCAGGTCTCTAATTCGATTCCCGTGGGCGTTATGTTCCTGTGTCTTAAGGTGGTAGGGCGCGACATCCAAGTTGAAGGATGTACTGTTGCTATCACTGACACCGACGCAGCTCAGGACCCCAGAAGTAGGGGGAATGGGGGGCCTTCGGGCCTTTTTTGGGCGCTGGGATTAATACCTCTTGTTTACCCGAAATAAAGTTATGGTTTCAATAGCTGTCTTCATTATCTGATTCTGGAAAAACGAACTACAGGATGAGGAACTGAAGGGGAGAGGTGATCTTCCTCCAAGGCTAAAAATTGCAGTTGGTGTAAGGGCTGCAGAGAAGAAGGTATTGCAACATGTTCTGAAAGTTTTCGGGGAAAGAGGGATGGAACTAGACGGGCTGGAATACTATCAGGAGAGGAGACTTAAAGAACTTGGACTGGTTGGAGAGCAAGGAGAAATAATCTTCTGGGAATCAAAGTAGGAGAGCAAGGAAAAAGAATCGCTTGGGTATCAAAGTAGGACCTCTCTCTCTCTCTCTCTCTCTCTCTCTCTCTCTCTGTGATTTGGCTTGGGGATGGTCATGGTTTTGGTTCCATCATGAGAAGTAGAACCTGTGTAAATCAAAGAATGAGAAATCGTTCGACTAGATTGTGCACACATGGAAATGTGCAGACTTCAATCCCCTGATGCTCCAGCTTGCTGATCAAATGCACTGGGATGGTAATCCGCATAAAAAAAACTGTGTCTAGGTCCTTCTACTCATTTGCGGTTTGGATGTTTTTCCTTTGGTCGGCAACATCTCCATGGCAGCATTGCCATGGGGTGCCAGCCTGTGAGCCATGATAAGGCTAGGAGCGACTTTCACCGGAAGTTGAGAGAGATTTCTTTAATCCGATTTTCTGCCCACATTGGCCGGCTGAGCGTCGGGCTGGGTCGGACCACCCCGAGTCAGGAAAAGGCTTGCCTGGCTGACCTTTGCCGGCAGGCCAGGCTCGGCTCGATTCTAACTGAAAAAAAGAAAGGACTCTGACGTCACCAGAGCAGCAAGGCTCGACCATGCTAAAGCAGTAAGCCCCTTGGCAGTACCGGCGGTTTTTTAAACAGAAACCTCGGTCGACGAGGGTGAGTACAAGAGAGAGAGAGAGACCCAAGGCTCCATCGGAGTTCGGACCAGCGCCAGTGATAGTCTTCAATCAATCAATCATAGGGCTTTACACAAGCCCAGTCAAGCTCATGCTTGCATTGTCGAAGCCTATGCTGCTTACCTTGTGTACTGGTGGTCGGTTTAGAGTCGGTGATAGCCTTCAGTCAGCTATAAGACTGTACACATGAGCTGGGTCGAGCTTGAGTTGGTTGAGCTCGACCCAACTCAAAAAACTTGAACTCAGCTCGAACTTGAGTCAAGTTCCATAGAACAGGCTCACTTGAACTCAGCTCAAACTTGAGTCAAGTTCCATAGAACAGGCTCACTTTAACTCAGGTCAAACTTGAGTCAAGTTCCATAAAATAGGCTTCGAGCTCTCGACTATGAGCTAACTTGTTAATGTTCACTTGAAAATATGTCATTCATTGTAACTTGTTTAACTCATTTCTTTTAACTTGTTCAACTTTAAAGGACCGTATAACAGAAAATTTAAAGAAAGAATGCACATATTATGTATCTAAATATTTTTAAAAGAAAAACTTAGCAGCAGAAAATCTCTCATTCATGACACAATTTAGATGAATTGAGTCGAGTGTAAACTAGTCGAGTTCTTATTTGAATTTTTAAAACTCGAACAAGATTCATTTAACATTTCAAGTATGAATTTAAACTTGAGATCCACTCACTTATGAATGAGTCAAGTTCAAGTTGAGTTATCTGCCTGGCCTGACGGTAAAAAATGCGGCCTAACTTCAGCCCGCTGCCCATTCTTCCGGACAAAGGCTGCGTGAGCCCGCTGCCCATTCTTATTTGCCACCTATAACATAGAAATCTCCTCCCATGGTTATGCTTATTTTTCAACAGCTTTCTGCTTCATCCCCTGCATCTGGCTGCCGTACTAAACATGTTCCTCGTTGCTCGCAGAATGTGGCCTTTACTTTTAAAACTGTGATTTAAGTTGATTGGCATTTTAACAGCTTTCTGCTTCATCCCCAGTATTTAGCTGCCGTACTAAACATGTTCCTCGTTACTCGAAGAACGTGATATTTATTTTTAAAACTGTGACTTAAGTTGATTCGGCATTTAAATCTTTCATGTCTAACATCTACCCGTCACTATTGACCATTTCTTCTTAAGCTTTGAAATATCAGAGAAACATAAGTAGACAAGGATGAAAATATGTTTAAATGGGAAGATGTGAAGATGAAGGGTTCCGAATGAAACTGGAAAATAACAACGGAGACTTTAAACCATACTAGCTAATCATTTTTATGATTAAGATAGACATAGTTGAGAGTTTTATCGTGTATGTGTGTTTTTTCCCGGCTACCCTCTCCCATACTACATGCACTGTACTGGAACTTTTCTTCTTTCCCAGCCTGACTGCAGGCTGCCTGTGAAACTCAACCTGTTTGAATATTGACAAAAGAAAGGTTTCTACTTAAGTTTTCCAAATTCTGCACTTTGCGTTGTCAGTCTGACAAAGTAAAGGCAGATTTGTCAGTAGTCTATTAGCTAATATTGGGATTTAAAGAATCCCCTTGAATTTGATATTCTTATTTTTTTTCAGGTAAGTGAAGTCGCAAACAGTCAGTGCCAGTGTGACAAACAAGCCCGCCCAACGCAAACCTGACTAGGCCTACACTGGTTACTTAGTGGGCCGGCCGATAGATGTAAATGATAAAAAACGCATGCTTAATACCCAGGGGAACGCGGAGAGAAAGTGCTTTCCCTAAACCCATCACTGTTCGCAGGAATGTGGTTTGGGATCCTGGACCAAGTCGATCTGGCAAACCATTCTTTCGCCTTTTACATTTTCAGACTTGCCAACATGCAAAAAAGATACACAAACAGTCACGAAAGAATGGTTTAAATGAGGTAACAGATTACAAGTAAAAGACAGGCTTGAAAATAATTAGTCACTTTTCAAAATTCCTCCTGAACCATCTATATATATATATATATATATATATATATATATATATATATATATATATATATATATATATATATATATATATATATATATATATATATATATCTCAGATGTCCGATATTATCGGATGGGTAAAATTTTAAAGTGTCACAAAAAACAGTTACTAAACTGACATTAACCATGGAATATGATGCAACAAAGGTTTATGATAGTTTGCATGACATAATCCTTTTAGTGACACTTTTAAATTTTACTCATGCAACAACTTTTTTTTTTTTTTGGTACAACATGCAACAACTATTTGACACACGACAAAATTAACTTTTCATATCCAGAAACTATTTTGTGCTATGTCACTACGGTACGTGGGGAGACCCGTGTACCCGTACCGGTACGTTGGTGTGCCAAAACGGGTACGCGGGTATGGTGCAGTACGTTTGAATCAGGTTCTAGGTCGAAACCAGATTCAAACCATAATAATATGTAAAGCTTACCCGCCCGTGATGCCTGAAGGCCAATGCATCTCCTTTTGCGATTGTCTTTCTGTCCTTCGCTTCAGCCTACAGCGGGAGATTCGGCGTCCGGGGCGAGCTTGGGCATCTGGCGGCAGGGACTGGCCGTGCCGTGGATGGCACCAGCGTTTAGCTTCGCCAGCGAAGTAATATGTTTTTTTATTTTTTCATTTGGCTGCTTTTAGGGTTGCTGTAATTTTTTTTTTCCCTTTCCTATTTTGCATATGCCCTCGTCGCCAGCGGCTTGCTTTTCGTATCCCCCTTGTTGGTTGATGTTTCTTTCTTCTGCCGCTTTTGCAAATCTGCTTTGGTTTTTTTCCTTCAAAAATCAAAATCTTTCATCTACCGTTTTCAGACATGTTCGTTAATTTTTTTATAAGTTATGCAGCTCATGATTGTTGCTGTTATATGCTATTAATAACTTAATTGTTATATGCTATTATATGATGTTAATAATTTAACAGCTTATTTGCTTCTTCAAAAATCAAAATCTTTCGACTCCATCGTATGTAGTTTCCCCTTTATAGCATATGACTTACTGCCGCTGCTGCATTCTCCATCGTTTGTAGTTTTCCCCTTTTTCGCAGCTTATGATTGTTGCTAATGCTGTCATATGCAGCATATGCTAGTTGCTCTGCTATATGTTGTAATAACTTCATTGCTATGCCTTGCCCTTCAACTTAAACTCTTAAAGTCTTAAATTTTATTTTTGAAATTAAGAATATATAATTATTACCGTACCGCCTTAACAAGATTGGAGAAAAGGCTGTAACCATACCCGCTTCCCCATACTCAAAAAACGCTGTAACCGTACTCGCTTCCCTATACCTGTACCAGCATTATAAACTATTGTTAATGTTCATTTGTGGCAGCTTTTCTTAGCAACAGATTTTTTTTTTTTGGGGTCATTCAATAACGTCTGGCACGACACTGTAGAACTCCCCAAAGAAACACGGGGCAAGTTTTGGATCCTGAATGGCAGAGTTTGAGACACGATAACCGAAGTATCTCAAGCATGCCTTTAACCGAGAATATATTCTTTGAATCTTATGCACAAACATTACGTTTTCCTAGCCAAAAAATAAATACATACAGTCTCGTACACGTGGAAAATTTACATCTCAAAACGGTCTCATGATTGGCTATGTAAACTATTTACATGGCTGTGGAACGTCGAAACTTTTGCACACTGGGCATGGCCTATGCCCAAGTGATTTGTCCAGGCAAGTCAGGTGCAATGTACATAATGACATGATGGCAAGCTCCTGGCAGTTTTTCCTACTTGAACATCTTGATATATTTATCTGGAGAAGTTGAAAGTGGGAAAGGAAAAAGGCAGGAAAGAACTATTTAGTATTCACATGACTATGCTGATATTTTATACTTCACAAGAGAACATGGAAAAGCAAACCTGCTTTGTCTCCCTTATAAAAGAACCCTCACACGTCCTGCCTGCATACTGGGCATGACCCGTGCCTGATGAGCCATTTGTCCACGCATGACAAGTGGAATGTGTGCCGACATGATGGCAAGCTCCGAGCAATCTCTCCTAGCTGAATATCCTAATCATATTCATCGAAAAAACTTAAACCTGAGAAGTCCATTAAGTCTCCAAGGAAAAGACACCCACGATTTCAGAAAGTGTGAACATGTTCGAGCATGTGTTTGTATTGCAGAATTCCTAATACTACCAGCATGTCGTGGTCGTTTCAAATTTGGCATGCATCTGATTCTTACGTTATTTTCAGACCAAAGTTAGCATGTGACATCTAAAATGACCGTGTCCCGCTAAAAGAAGCCCATAAACTTAATTTTGTGCAACGGTCAAACCTGGAGACAGATAGCGCAGCACATGTTTTCGCTGGAACCATCTTCATTGTCATCATCTGAAATTACATGCCAAGGAAGCTTTTTCAATGAATCTCCAGACAAGCCTTTGCACGTGACTTCTCCGAACACATCATACATCTCATCGTAGCTCATATCAGCAATATTCAACTGTTTCATCCACACATTCTTCAATGTCAAAAATTTACTAGGAAAAGTGAGCTACAGCAGCAACAATTAATTTCAATACGCACTCAAACAGCTCAGTACGCACTCAAACAGCTCAGAAAACTGGCTGATTTCTACACACAGAATGGAACGGAGTCAATTCTCAAACAAGTACAAAACTATTCCTACTTGCAAGCTCACATTTACTTGTTCCAAATTCCTAAAGTAGCTCGTAGCTCTCCTTTTATTATATAAACATGAACTTGAAAGTAATCACAAAAGCACATTAACAAAAATTTGGAAGGTTATCGTACATTAACTTGGATTACTAGATAAAGACTATCAATCAAACCAATAAGATTCACTCTGTACCAATATACATTATATCAGGTATATGGATGGATAGAGATGCAGTGTGATGCACATGAAGGCGACTAGCTATGAACTTACGGTGTTGGTGAGGAATAATTAGGACAAATGTCAAAATGTTCTTGATACTTGATCTCATTTTGATGGGCATAGCGAGTTCTTATAAGATACAAAACAAAAACAAGCTTCCAAGAACTGCTTTTCATATTTATAAATAAACAGTCCTCGTTGGAAACAGACCTATTCATGCTACAATGAAGTGACAATCTCATGTAACAATACATTTTAGGATTAGGGAATAGAACAGCTTTGGATCCAAGTGTGACATCTGATGAGCAGTCAATCACATATCATTGATGTGAAACACAAAGAAAAGGACAGGATCTTAGAAGGTTGTAAAAAACCTGCCATCGATATGCAGTGAACATCGCAGGGGCGAATTGTTCCTGTACAAACCTTCCATGAAGGAGCTCCTCAATAAATTCGGCCTGGAAAATACAAGACAAGGGACTGATCAAAAATACAGATTAGAAGAGCAAAAAAGTCTATATTTTTTGAGAACTGGATAATTGGTATGCAAATAAACTCTGATATAGAATACGAAATGCTTATCAAATAAGTTCTCCAAATTAGGCTGTATACTATCACAATGTCACAGGATAAAGAAGGTAGTCAGATGCCAGACGGTTAAAGGTCATTCTGTTCCTACCCAAAAAGCCTTGGAATGTAATCACATGGAATGCACCTCTACATTTAACATCCGAAACCAAGGGCATAGTGTTTTGTCATGGGCAGTTGCACGAAAGTGAACACGTATGAAGCTAGCACTTCTCTGCAATAAAAGCTACTCCTACAGTGTGAAAACTTGCACACAGCCAAATTAGTGTCCATTTACAGCAAGAGCAGTCAACTAATATACAGTCAGAAACTGAATTCTCATGACATGGGTTCCAATAATGAGAGAAAAGAAACGGGAAGCATGAATAGCCTTTGCCAATTAATACTAGACTACTAGTCCAAATTAGTCAGAAAAATGATCTCCTTAAAGATTTCCATAGGCAAACACTGTATTCCTATGTAACACTGGTACTGCTCGGAAGGAGCAGTACCCGCACGGTACCGGTACGATACCAGTACGGGTATGGGTACGTACTTGGGTACATCTCGGGTACTACGATGACCGTACCGGGTATGGTCAATGTACTCGTGTACGTATCCATCCATTTTCAAACTCGGTCAAAGTTGACAGAGTCCAAAAACGTCCACAGGGTTTATATTTTTAATGTGGTTTACATTTTTTAACGATAAAAGATATCGTAAACGTCAAAAGATAACGAAGAGGAAACATAGAGCCTTCGACGGTTCTACGTTTTCACCCACAACGACGTTTTCATCCACTCCAACGTACCCGACGCTTTCTGCGTTTCACCCACAACAGAGCCGTCAAACACAAGCTCTGTGAAGGAGAGGGAGGGAAAGATGCTATCTTCTTCTCTAGTCTCGCCCTTAACTGTGTGCTCGAATTGACAGCTCCATTAGTTTAGATTGAAGGAGAGGTGCAAATGCAAACCCAGAATCTCTTGTTTCTTCTCCGGTGGAAACACCAACAAACAAGTATGATCTCTGAGTTGTACCCTCCTGCTACCCGTCTCCCTCTTTGATTTATTTTTTGTCTCTCCAGTTTGTCTCTCTCTACCCGCTGCCCATCGTTGAATTCTGGTGGCTATTGTTGATCTTCATAGCTCTGGCACGTTGATTTTACCTTTTTTGGGTGTGCGGAATTCCTATCTTGAGCCTTTTGTTTTGGCCTGTTTACTTGATGTTGGTGGGTTAGCAGATGTTTTGCTTCATTCCTGGGCTAATATTCTTCTAGTTGGTCTCTGGCTTTGGTTTGTGGCAGTTCAAAATGAATGGTGACCTTGTTTAGAGTGTATAAGTAATAATCGCTATGAACTGGAAACTAAAACGGTAAAACAACTGATACATGAATGAAATGGACTTTGCGTTACAGGAAAACCATGAATACTACCTAACTTTGCTTGTCATATGAAGTCCTAAGGGGGGTCTTAAGCGAAAATTCGGCGTTACTTCCCTACTTTGTTTAGTAGTATCTATAAATTTTGGATCCTAATTTATGAATATGCTATTCTGTTTGTAAGTTATATATATATATATATAGAGTGTGTGTGTGTGTGTGTACGGCCATACCCCCGCACCCATTTTTTTTCAAAATGGTCTATACGTGTACCCACACCGGCACCCGTATCAGCACCTATACCTGTACCTATGTAACATAGTTGTATTCCAATTTGGCATTCCTAAACACTGACGCACTTAGGCTTTAGTTTCTCAGCTTGGAAAATGTCCATTGTCTGGACAGCTGGCTCAAGTGCCCAACATCTACAAGACCCAATATCTAACACAACTGTCACCAATTCAAGCCTGCAAAAGAAGAATGTGAATATCAGTGATTGTTAAAACTTGAAAGCATTCGGTGAGGCCTAGATGACGAGCAGCACCTAGAGGTTAGGCGCATTAAGCAGTACGTAGAAAAGGAAAAGATATATAAACTAATAAAAATGCAATATTAGATGTTTTAAGAATTGTTAAAATAACATAAATGTGTTAAGTAAATACATGCACACAACCACATTATCACTTTTTTTCCATAATAACAACTTGAATTAGAACAAGGCTTGTATTAATTAGTTTTTATGAACATATTAAGATGCTCATATTTTGTCCCTAATTTAAGTGGCCAAGTGTTAGGCGTGAAGTTAGTGGGTTGGGAAAGTCTGTTATTGGGTCCGTAAAGTCGGGTCAGCAGAGGCAGGATCTGCCCTGCGTGGAGTCAGTTTAGGAACTGGGTCGGGTGGATGGTAGGTTTCAATAACCCACCCATGTAATAGGATTGCAGTATATAAGGTCGTTAAGGGAGTTATCCCTAATTACCAAGAGAATTACCAATTTTAAGGTGTGAAGGCTGGGCTTTCGCAAAAGCAGCAATTGCCCTCTATTAGTTCAAGGCTAACACTGGTATCAGAGCTATGGCTAACAAGGGAAAGTGACTTCAAAGGACGTAATGGCTCACAGAGAGCGTATGGAGGAGACTATGGAGCTGATGACCCAAAGACTGAACGCAGTTGAGCGCTAGAACCAGGAAGCAAAAGCTAGGATGCAGGCGTTCATGGCAAATCAGCATGCTCTGGCGGTGAAGATTGTTAGAATTTATAATGTAAGTATACATACATGTTTTGATATCTACTATCATATATCTTAAACTCCTAGCAGTTTGATGTATGATTTGTATATATAAATATATGTGTGTATACATAGGACTTCTTGTATTTATTTTTCTTTATTTTTTCTTTATTTTTCGTGCATTTTTCTGAATTTTTTTCCTTTTTTTATTTTACAAAGGAAATAGCTGTTGGGAGTTCCCAACGGCAGCCATTTCCTGTCCCTCCTTTCTTCTTTATTTCTTGTATAAATAGGGCACTTGGGACCCTTATTATTATATGGCTTTTTAGCCTCTTTTTGTATACTTTTGTCAAGATTAATACATTCTTCTTCTCCTCAAGATTGAGGTTCTTTGTGTGTGCTATTTATTGAAGTTATTGGAAGCTTCAAGAGAAACGTCTTGACAAATTTGGGCCTGATTTATATGGTATCAGAGCCACGTTTTAGCTCTTCGTCTTGCTGTCCTTCAAGGTTTGAAGTTTTCAACACGTGTTCTTTCTTTGGAGCTGTGAAGCACTCCAAGTGTTCGATATATTGCTAACTGCGATTTGACTCAAGGAGGTGCTGTTTTTTCTCCTTTTGTTGGCTCTTGGAAATTACTTCCTGAAGATTTAAAGTGATCTACGTGACGGGATTGAGCACATCTTATCAAGCTTCCGTGGCTGCCAAAGTTGTGACTGTTTTCCTAGTAATATCTTCCCTCGTGGCAGCAAGCTCTTCATATTTTTGGAGCTACCCTCTTGCTGTTTTGTGGTGGCTGATTTCGTGGATTTTTCACCAACGTTGAGAGCTGTTTTGACACTACTCTTGTGGCTACATCAACTTCATCTTACAACGTACACATTATGGATGATAGAACTTCTACTCCTCTCCCTAAACTTACTTCATCAAATTATGTTTCTTGGGCAAAAACTATGGAACATTTCATTAGAAGTAAAGGTTTATGGGGACTTGTTGATGGTTCTAAAAGTGAACCACAATTAGTCCTAACCAAAACCATAGATGGAAAAGCCCAAGAACTAGATGAAGTAGAAAAAGATAAGGTCATAAATGAATATGAAAGAAAATGAGAAGAGTAGAAGATAGGACATCACAAGATTATCACATGGATTATTGCTTGTGTCGATACTCCTACTATGGGCCAAATAGCAAAGCATAATTTTGCTCATGAAGCTCCTCAAGAAAACCCACACTATGAAAGATGTAGCTTACATGTGTAATCTTCAAATGAAGATTGCAAGTCTCCAACAAGGAGATAAGTCTCTTAAAGAGTATGTTGGAGAAATGGAACAATTATGGGATGAACTTGCCTTATTTGAACCCGAATGATATGATCCAAGAGACATTAGAGTAAGGGAAAAACAAATCCAAAGAGAAAAATTTTATAAATTCATTCTTGGTCTTAGACCGGAATATGATGGAGTCAAAACTTCCTTGCTCCATAGACATAAAGTGTCATCTATGAATGAAACTATAGCGGAGCTTCAAATGGAAAAAAATCGACTCAATTTTTCTAAAGAAAAGAGTGAAAGTGTTCTTGCTACCTCAAGACCCGGCGCTCATATGAGAACTTATTGGCCTCCTCACTTTAATCGAAATTATGAGGGTAAAGGCAACAAGAAGATTATATGTTTTCATTGTCAAGAAGAAGGACATACTAAACCTAGATGTCTTAAATTGAGGAAATTTGATAGAAAGACAAGTATGGCTGGGACAATGTACGAAGAAAGCAATCGATTTGACATAGACAAGCTTGTAAGTGCTCTCCAACCAAAGCTTATTGATGCTCTTCAACCACTTTTCAAAGGAGGAGGGGCTTCTCCAACTTCTGGAGCAACGGTGGCATCTACATCATCAAGTAAGTACTCTTGGATACTTGATTCCGGAGCTTCATTTCATATGACCCCTTGTAGTTCACTACTTACCGAATGCACTAAGGAAGAATCATGCCCTTTTGTTAAAACCGCCGATGGAACTCCTTTTGAAATCAAATATGTTGGGAATATTGATCAAAATTTTAATTCAAAATTTTTCAAAATACCAAAAGTTAAATTTATTCCCAAACTTAACTTAAATCTCTTGTCGGTTTCTCAAATAACCAATCATGGATGTGATATTATCTTCTCACAAAATAAATTTTTGATACAGGACCATCTTTCCAAGAGGACGTTTGGGGAAGGTTCTAGGAAAAATGATCTCTACTATGTGGATTATTTGGATCTTTCCAACCCTACTTGCAATGTAGTCAAGAAAAGTGACATTCAAATTTGGCATCAAAGACTTGGGCATTCAAGTGTAGAAAAAATGTCTTGTATCCCTTTTTTGGAAGATAAATGTAAAGAAATGATCTCTTGTGATGATTGTATTAAAGCCAAAATTAAGGCTTTACTTTTTAGAAATAGAAATGTTGTTGCAAAAGCACCCTTTAAATTAGTGCATTCGGATGTATGGGGACCCGCTCCTATTATGTCTAAAAGTGGTTTGCTTTATTATGTCATTTTTGTGGATGATTACTCTCGATATGCTTGGGTTTACTTTCTTAAACGCAAATCAGACGTATTTATGAATTTCAAAAACTTTTACGACATGATCAAAACACAATTTGTTGCAAACCTTAAAACTTTTAGAAGTGATTCCGGGGGAGAATTCATTTTCAATGAATTTGAAGAATTCCTAAAGGAAAAGGGAATTATACACCAAAAATCTTGTCCCAAAACCCCCAACAAAATAGAGTCGCCGAAAGAAAACATAGACATATTCTTGAAACAACAAGAGCTCTTCTCATATCAAAAAATGTTCCAAAAAATTTTTGGGTTGAAGCAATTCTAACATCAATCTATTTGATTAATAGAATGCCCTCTAAAGTTTTAGAAAACATTTCCCCCTTTCAAAAAGTTTTTAATTTGGAGCCAACTTATAAAAGATTTAAAGTCTTTGGTTGCAAATGTTACATTCTAAATGGCAAAAATGACAAACTTTCATCTAAGGCTATTCAATGTGTCTTTATTGGCTATTCCGAAACTCAAAAAGGATATAGATGCTATGATATTGAAAAAGATAAGGTGTATGTTTCAAGAAATGTGATATTTTTAGAAGAAGAAAATGACTTTAATGAAAATAAATCCAAGCATGAAGATGATTATTCTTTCTTATGGATAAATGATGATGAAGATAATGATGATGATGATGTTTTGCATTCTTCATATGATAATGCTTTAAATGAGGTTGATAGCACTTCTTTTGCTAGGCCACCAAGAGAAGTTATAGTCTATAGGAGAAGGTCTCAACAAAACACCCAAGATCCTCAACTTACTCTTAGGAGTCTCAAAGAGATATTCATCCACCTCAAAAATTTGCCTCCTATGAGTCTTTTTCCCCAAAACATAGGGCATGCTTATTAGCTATTCACTCCTTTGATGAACCTTCATCCTATCTCAAAGTCAAAACTAACCCACATTGGACTGAAGCCATGAACAATGAACTTAAAGCCCTTGAAGACAATAAAACTTGGGACATTGTTTCTCTTCCCATCGGAAAAAAGACAATAGGGTGTAAGTGGGTATATAAAGTCAAGACTAGAAGTGATGGGTCACTTGAAAGGTATAAAGCTAGACTTGTTGCTAAAGGATATGCTCAAGAATATGACATAGACTACAAGGAAACCTTTGCTCCTGTTGCTAGAATGACATCTGTCATAACCCTAATGGCCGTTGCCGCCATCAAGCAATGGACCATATATCAATTGGATGTCAAAAATGCTTTTTTGAATGGTTACTTAAATGAGGAGGTTTACATGGACTCACCCCCTGGACTTGATTTACCTAAAGGCAAAGTTCTTTATCTTAGAAAGGCACTGTATGGTTTGAAACAAGCTCCAAAAGCTTGGTTTGATTTGTTTAGCAATGTTATGTTTAAACAAGGTTTTAAATCATGTTTTTCTGACACTGCTATGTTTGTTAAAAATACTGCTATAGGTACAATTGTGTTGTTTTTATATGTAGATGATATGATTATTACAGGTAACAATGCCAACGGAATTATGCAGGTAAAGGCTTTCCTTAAAATGAATTTGAAATGACTGATTTGGGTAAACTAACATAGTTTCTTGGTATTGAAGTTGCTTATAGTAGGAGAGGATACTTCCTCTCACAAATGAAGTTTGCCAATAACATTATAAGCAGATCAGGAATTACTGATGACAAGATAGTGGACACTCCTGAAGCTTTAGGAGTAAAGATGAAGATTGATGATGGAGAAATATTAGAAAATCCCACCCCCTTTCATCAATTGGTGGGCGCTCTCACATATTTATCCATCACAAGGCCTGACATATCACATGTTGTACATGTCATAAGTCAGTTTCAACAAAGACCCACTTCTGTACACATGGGGGCTGCATTGAGGATTGTTCGATATGTCAAACACACTATCACTAAGGGACTTTTTCTATCCTCATCATCAAACTTGAATATGATTGCCTATACTGACGCTGATTAGGGTGGAGATCCTAATAATAGGCATTCCACCATTGGTTTTTGTGTTTTTATAGGTGACTCTCTCATTTCTTGGAGATGCAAAAAACAACATAAAGTCTCTCCATCTTCAACCGAAGCTGAGTATCGTGCCATGGCTACCACCACGATGGAGATTGTATGGTTGAAAAGCTTATTGAAGGACATTGGAATTGACCTCAATGAAGCCACCAAGCTCTGCTGCGACAATAAAAGTGTCATCTACATTGCTAGCAATCATACTTTTCATGAAAGGACAAAACATATTGAAATGGATTGCCACTATGTGAGAGAGGAATATCTTAGCAGAACAATTGATCTATCTTTTGTCCCTTCTGAATATCAACTTGGAGATTTCTTCACCAAACCACTTGCTTCGGCAAGATTTCAGTTTCTTCTTGGCAAACTTTCGGTGACTACACAGTAAGTTTGAGGGGGGGTGTTAGAATTTATAATGTAAGTATACATACATGTTTTGATATCTACTATCATATATCTTAAACTCCTAGCAGTTTGATGTATGATTTGTATATATAAATATATGTGTGTATACATAGGACTTCTTGTATTTATTTTTCTTTATTTTTTGTGCATTTTTCTGAATTTTTTTCCTTTTTTTATTTTACAAAGGAAATAGCTGTTGGGAGTTGCCAACGGCTAGATTTCTAGCCGTTGGGAGCTCCAACAGCCATTTCCTCTCCCTCCTTTCTTCTTTATTTCTTGTATAAATAGGGCACTTGGGACCCTTATTATTATATGGCTTTTTAGCCTCTTTTTGTATACTTTTGTCAAGATTAATACATTCTTCTTCTCCTCAAGTTTGAGGTTCTTTGTGTGTGCTATTTATTGAAGTTATTGGAAGCTTCAAGAGTGTTTCTCTTGAAGCATTTGTCTTGACAAGTTTGGGCCTGATTTACATGGTCGAGGGACATGCTGTTGCAGGATAAAGGCACAGGATCACCGATCACCAAGAGAACTGAAACCGCCAGCGGTGAGTTCCAACCCCCTCTTTCTTTTCCTCCTTCTCCTCCTCCTCCTCCTCCACCATCATCAGGGGGACCAACAGAACCCGATGTCTCTGGCAGGAACAGGCATCCTGGAAGCAGGCCCGTCTGGGTTTTCCGCTTTTTCTAGGAGATGATCCCTTGAGTTGGATCTTCAAGGCTGAACAGTTTTTTGAGTCCACGAGCTTTCCGGTGACCAAAGAGTTGGGCATGCAGCCATCCACTTTGACGGACCAGCTATATGCTGGTTCCTATGGCTCTTGTCGCAGCAGGGTAAGCTGGGATGGACGGAATTGATCGATGCCACGAAGTCACGCTTCGGACCGTCAGCATTCCTCGACTATAACGTTGAGTTGTCAAAGATTAGACAGCGAGGATCAATTTTGGATTATCAGGAGCACTTCGAGGAACTCAGCAACATGGTCAGGGGTTGGTCGATCAAAGCGTTATTAGTGGGAGCCTTCATAGGGGGATTGAAAGATGAAATTAGGATCGAGGTGCACGCAGCCAAGCCTCGCTCTCTCCCAGTTTGTTTTGAGGTCGCGCGAATGGTGAAAGAAAAACATCGTAGGTTCTGTGCCTTCAACACAATTGGGAACACAACGGACAGGAATATGAAGCCACCAGGATTGCGGCCAGAGCCTCCATCTCCACCAACGTTTAACATGAAACCTAGTCCAACATCGAAACAAGTAATCAAAAGACTGACGCCAGAACAAATCAAAGATAAATGAGGCAGGGGAATGTGTTTCAATAGCGACCAAACCTTGCTACATCATACCTATAGGAAATTACATATGTACTTGGTCAACGAAGAGGAACAGCTGCCAGTGGAAGATGAGGTTGCTGCGTTGGAAGAACAGACGATAGGAGAAACATCAAGCGACTTACAACCTGAAATCTCACTCCACACCTTGGTGGGGGATGAGGTGCCTCAACTAATGCGCGTGGAAGGGCTCCTAAGAAGACGCAGGGTAAGTATCATGGTTGATACAGGCTCTACCCATAATTTCATATCGGAGAAATCAGCAAAAACCTTGGGCTGCATGGTGGAACAACAACCGACTTTCAACATGTAGTCAGCAATGGAAGCACACTGAGATGTAAAGACAGATGCTCCCAAGAGACATTGGACATTCAAGGCCACAAATTTTTGGTGGAGCTGTTCACGCTAGCTATGGCAGGCGTAGACCTAGTGTTGGGAATCCATTGGCAGCACAATCTGGGAGAGGTGGTATAGGACTTCGTAGGGATGCAGATGCACTTCTGTCGGACAGGAGGAGATAGGCTGACTGTTACGGCAGCAGCGAAGAAACCAACGGCAGAGCAGTCTGCTGCCAAACTAAAAAAAGGGGAAATGGCGTCTGTCATGCTGTTGCTGTCTGGAGAACAAGCCCCAGCACAAGCAAGGGGAGGCCAGCATGCACAAGGAGCAATTGAACAAAGGAAGATGGCGGCATTGTTGGAGAGTTCAGCAAGGTTTTTGAAGCACCACATGGTCTACCGTCGACAAGGGCATTTGATCATACTCGAGTTGCAGCTAGGGGCGACGCCCGTGAAACTGCATCCTTATTGACACAGCCATTTCCAGAGAGAGGCCTTGAGAGGATGGCGCCACAGATGCTGGCTGAGGGCATCATCCAACCCAGCCATAGCCCTTTTGCCTTACCTGCGCTGCTGGTCAAGAAGAATGATGGGAGCTGGAGGTTTGGCGTGGATTACCACTCTCTCAATGCATTAACGATTAAAAGTCGCTATCCCATCTCTATCATTGAGGACCTGCTAGACAAATTGCATGGTGCGATTACTTTTGGAAATTAGATTTGAGGGCAGGATACCATCAAATCCGAGTAACGACTACTGACGTGTCCAAAACAACATTCTGAACCACTAAGGGCTATATGAGTTCAAAGTCATGCCGTTTGGCCTGACAAATGCACCAGTCACCTTCCAATCATTAATGAACAATCATTAATGAACGATGTATTTCAACCATTTCTTCGTTGGTTTGTTTTAGTTTTTTTTTTAGTTTTTTTTTATGATATACTTGTCTATAGTGCAAGCGAAGAAGAGCACCTACAGCACTTGAGGCTGGTGCTGTCCACCCTGCAGCAGAACCAACTGCATGCGAAGTTATCTAAATGCGTCTTCGGAACAGAACAACTCTCGTATCTAGGGCACGTGATCAGCCAAGGCGTGGTCAAAATGGAGGCTGACAAAGTAGAGGCGGTGAGAGGATGGCGACCTCCACAGACGATCAAGGAGTTACGTTCCTTCTTGGGACTGGCAGGGTATTACTGCAAGTTCGTGCAAGGTTACAGCTGATTGCGGCACCATCGGTGGAGCTGACAAAGAAAGACAGATTCAGGTGGGGCGCATCATAGGAGGAGGATTTTAAGAAACTGAAACAAGCTATTACATCGGCCCCAGTTCTAAGGATGCCCCATTTCCAAACTCTTTTATTAGTAGAGGTTGACGATTCCGACCATGGCGTAGGCGCAATCCTCAGTCAAAAGGGTCTCCTTGCCGACATTTAAGACCAAGTCGGCCTACAAACGGGAACTAATAGCTATTGTGCTGGCGGTAGTGAAATGGAAGCAATATCTGATGGGCCAACGGCTTAGGGTGATGACTGATCAAAAACAGTCTCAAATACTCCCCGCAGCAGCAGTCTTTATCCCCGTCCTTACAGCATTGTATTATGAAACTCATGGCCTTTGATTTTGAAACATAGTTTACGAAAGGGAAGGAAAACCAGGTGGCCGACGAGCTGTCTCGAGCAGGGAATCATCTAACTAAATCCTTAATGACCTTGTCCAGGTGCAGGTGGGAAAAAATTCGACAGTTGCATAAGAGCCCAGCCTCAGTTCAGACTATTAAGGAGCAGCTTGACAGCAACACAACGAGGAGGTATGGTTATTCATGGCATGAGCCATATTTGTATTACCCGGGCAGGGTATTTATACCCCCTCAATCCGACTTGATTCCAACATTACTAGAGCACTTCCATAACTCTCCAGCAGGTGGACATGAGGGCATGGAGAGGACGTACAGACAGGTGAGGACTCTTTTTATTGGTCGGGCATGAAGGGGATGACCGTGTATGGGACCCTCCCACCTGACCTAAGGAGGTATCAGCTAGGTACAGCAAGGAAAGAACAAGTGGACGTGCAGCTCAAATGCAGGGTCCCAGTCCTCAAGGATTTAAAACATCATTTGACAACAGCTAGAAATAGGATGGTGATCCAATACAATAGGAAGCACAGGGATTTACAACTGCAAATAGGGGATTGGGTCTTCCTTCGACGCCCTCCCCATGGACTGGGTCCACCACTTAAAAAGGGGACTGCTAAACTAGCACCAAGGTTCGTTGGCCCCTATCAAATCAAAAGGAGAATAGGGATAGTGGCTTATGAATTAAACTTACCAGAAGGGAGTTTGATTCACCCTGTGTTCCACGTTTCCAAGCTAAAGCTTGCTTCAGTCCTCCCATAATAGACGAAAGAAATGAAGCCCCCATATCATCTGAGCCAGCAGGGTTGTATCCTTACCAAAGGCTGGGCACGCGTAAGGTGAGCCAGGGAAAACATCTTCATACCGAATGGCTCATTGAATGGAATACTTATGAGGATCTACCAGCCACTTGGGAGCCCGCAGAGGAGATACAAATTCGATTCCCTGAGTTCACACCTTGAGGACAATGTGTAATTGTAAGGGGGGAGTGTTGTTAGGCGTGAAGTTAGTGGGTCGGGAAAGCCTGTTATTGGGTCCATAGAGTCGGGTCAGCAGAGGTAGGATCTGCCCTGCATGGAGTCAGTTTAGGAACTGGGTCGGGTGGATGGTAGGTCCCAATAACCCACCCCATGTTATAGGATCAAAGTATATAAGGTCATTAAGGGAGTTAACCCTAATTACCAAGATAATTACCAATTTTAAGGTGTGAAGGCTGGGCTTTCCCAAGAGCAGTGTGCGTGAGTAATTGCCCTCTGCTAGTTCAAGGCTAACACCAAGATACATAGGGAAGTTGACAGATGACCAAACATTTAAACACTTAAACACGGTTGCCAAAAAAGTTGCCACAAGAGCATTAGCAATAGTTTATGGTACTTTCAGCTACTGATCTTTAATTTGTAGCCTTCCGGCAACATCCAGCATCCAGCTCCTCCTATGCATGGTGGTTAGATGAGCCTAGAGCCTAGGCACTAGGCAAGGCTAGGCATGTAACCTATAACTATCAATTTACAACAATAAAATAATCATAGTTCAAGATAACACAAACACATTAAACATTTCATTACATGATAATAAACCTGAAAAAAGTTTAAAAGATCAAATTCAATGAAGTTAAAAATGAAGATTACAGCTAACTAATACAAAAAAAAAATTAGGATATAAGATATACATGTAAGTAACAATGCTTTTCAATGTTATAAAACAGACAAAATCTTATCATTTCCTAAATGCCAATTGCTATCTCTTATTTTAATCCCTAAACTAAGATCCTATAACAAAACATAAAATTAATAATCTAATTAAAAGGAAAAAAAAAAGAGGTCAAATAAATCCTGAATATAATCAATGTTCATGTTAGCATTGCTTGACAAAAAACTGACACATAATGATTAATGACTAACAAGAGAACATATTAAGAAGATAATATACATATCATGCAAAACAGAGTTGGAAACCAAAATATCCATAGCACAATAGTACATGAACCATAACTGTAATTATAAGTGCACATGCACATCTACATACTGCTAATGCAAAATTAAATGGAACAACAAAAAGGGTGAAAAACAAACTGGAAAAAAACAGAAGAAGAATGTCCAAGGCCTATGTGAGCATAGGCACAAGCCCACGTGAGCCCTTAGCAACATAGGCTTTTGTGCACCTTCACCGCAGCGGTTAAAGTACAACCTGGTAGAAAACCACCCAAAGCACTATTGTAATTACTTGGCTAGCCTTCACACCCAAGCCCAAGCATATGCTCCCTTTTCTGGATAATAGGACCACCTATCCTGCTGTTGATTCTAGGTGCATCATTGAATTTGCATTCCATATGCAAGCGAATATACAAGCTCCCCTTCTTTTAGATATTCAAGGTTCAATGGTCATTTACGTGTAAATGCAATTTCTTACATAAGCTTAAAACCCACTGCAGTATCCTCATGCCCTTTGAATATTTATTGAGAAAACATAATGCTCAAACTGTTTAACACCAAATGATGCATAAGAACTTGATACTGCCTGCACATGCAAACACACAGGGATGCTCGTAGTAGTATTCTCGTGTCCTTTCATCATTTATCAAGAAAACTTCATATTCAAACTGTTTAACACCAAATGGTGCATAACGAACTTGATTGATACCATGCAAATGAACAGGGACAGAAACGAGCTCACATATGCATGTACCTATGTCACATGAATACGGGTGTCGGTACAGGTGTTGTTTCAGGCATGATGCACCAAGCCCACACACGTACCTGCATCCATGTCAACACAGGTACTTGGCCTTTTTAGCCATACCCATGTTTCATAGGCATGTACACAGTAGTTTACTAGTGAACACAGAAGTTACCAGAACATATGCATGTCAATAGTGGAGGCAAGATAGATGCATATAATCTCAAAATCAAAGGAAATTACATGCAGGAAAAAAAGAGATCCAAAACTTATATTGGACTCACTAGCTTCTCTTTTTGAAGGGCTAATCTAGTACAAGCACAGAACTACCAATTTGAGAAGTGTACCATATAAAAGTCCGTAAATTTAACAAATATTACAAACTTATATGCCTAGTAGCAGTTTCTTCATTACATTTCTCATAACTTCTATGGAGGACTTGACACATGCAAGCATAGAGATGATGAATACACACAGAGAATATACACAAAGATACCTAGCAAGAAAGGAAATTTATCAGATAGACACAAAGGAAACCAACAAATCTATGTATGACCTAGCAACCTAATAGCCATTCTCTGACTCATAGAGACTAGTCAGACCTAGTTGGCTGACTCATCTATGCATCATGGCCCTACAGACACGTGTGTGGCCTAATCAGCTGGTCACAGACTAGGCCGACTAGTTGCTTAGGTTGAGAACACAACACCTAGTACTCGAGCACAAGCCTTCCATGTAACAGGAGGATAAAAAAGAATCAGAGCATCTAGTAAACAACATTTCAAGTACCAAAATCCACAATAAATAAAAGACAAGGCATGATCCAATTTGCTAACCATTGATGATGAATTTCGGGAGCCAGATTGCTCTGAATACCAGTAAGCACGTGAAGCCTCCAAAACTTCAATGGAAAGAACAGCTCCAGCAACTGCCCCTAGTCCAGCCCCACGTAGAATTCCGCTATCAGATGCTCGGCCAGCCAATGCACCAGTTAAGGCTCCCGTGAATGCTCCAGCTACTCAAGCAGAAGAAAATTATTCCCACACATAACAATACACCATTAATGTTAACAACTACTGTGCAAATCATTATGTGGTTTGGCTGGTCATGTCTTGACTGATAAGTTCTATTGATTAGATATGTTTATTATCGGACCCAGTTATCATATATGTCCCAGAATAAAGAGCATAAGATTAAGTGAGTACCAAAATTGTAGTCACCGTATCTCCGTCTTTCCATAGAAAGCCCTTTGACAACTTAATCCAAGGGTTCAGATTTCCACCTTTTCAAAATCAGGTGGTTACCACCTTCTTCTCTTCTCTTTTAGAAGAAAATGGTGATTTGAGCCCTTCAATGGCCTCATACAAGGGTTCCACATTCTCACTAATTAGGACCTCTCTCTCTCTCTCTCTCTCTCTCTCTCTCTCTCTCTCTCTCTATATATATATATATATATATATATATATATTAAAGCGAGAGCTTGAGATGCATCCGTTCAAAAACTTTCAGAATCAAGTTAATAATATGGGAAACCCTCTTCCCTAGCAAGAAGGGAGACAAAAGATCCATGTCAGTGTAGCTGTATTTACTATGTCACGTTGGGAAACAATAAACACTTTCCATCTCCGTTGAAGTGAAAGCTGACTTGGTTGGTCGATGTATGGGATATACCTGAAAAGGCAGTGCCACAAGTTTTTGCTACAGTTGTCCTAATCAAGCCAAGACTTTATGCTTTGCTTTGCGCGTTATACTTTTGTATTTTGCCCAATCCCAGCATAGAGCTTTGCTTTCGGTTCTTCAGACGTCCAGACCACTTCGTTGCTTCTGTGCTTGGACATACATAGTCAAATAGAGCCTACAGAAGTCAACCTTTCTAAATGCACACGCTTGACTGTGCAGACATTGATCTGGATCCCCCTTCCCCTTCGGACACCAACTATTTAGTTTATACGAAGAACATAGTTAGATTTGTGAAAAGCTGCTTGAATCTGGCTGAAAAGTCAGAAGGCCAAGTCTAAGCTCTCAATATGTATATCACGTGTGTGCGAGTGTATTCCAGAGAACTGATGCTGGGGGGTTGCCCCGGAATTTATTGACAAAAAATGGGAGAGTATTTACAACAAAAATGGGATCTAAGAGATCCTAACCATTTACAAAATATCCTTGTATGGCCTCCAGTCTGGAGACGGCCGATGCCATACCTTGCAAATAGTGGCACTATCACCTCTTTTAAGAAGATGAAACACCTCGGGAGCAGGGTCATCTCTAATGAAAACCAGATTGTTACACAGTCGACTTGCAACGCCCCTCAAAATCTGTTGTAATGAATCATCTCTGAAGCACTTGCAGCAGCGGCTGAGGAAAAACCCATTATTGCAAATGACTTTGATGTTGCCCGCATTCCTATCAATTTCCTGGACAGCTAGAAGACTTTGCTGAAGAACCCAAGCTTCATCAGTGGCTCTGGCTGCATCACTCCAGCAGGCGATACCAAAGATATAGCGCCCACTACTCTCCCTAACAAGAGCAGCCACATCCCTGCTATCCTTGTTTTGGCAAACTGCAATGTGAATATTATGGGAAGTTCGATGTTCCCACCTCCAACCTCCCCAAGGGAGCCCAACCTGTAACCACGTTTGGATAGCTTGTCTATCACCTTGCTTCCAATCTCTAGAGATCATAAAGTCGCTGCAGTAGCTCCATAGCGCCTTACCACTATAGTTCATAGCAGCTTTTTCCCCATGCTTGCAGTTATTGCGCCATTTCCAAATGTGCCAAAGGATTATGTGCAATAGATTCTTCCAGCACTTGAAGAGGACTTTATTTTTAAATTTGCGAGAGGTCCACCATACGAGAGCATCATTAACCGTTAGTGGATGGAAATTACTTTGCCTGAACTTTTTGATAACTAACTCCCACAAGCTTTTAGCTTCTTTGCAATGGAGGAAGACATGGTTGATATCTTCTTGAGCCCTTTTGCAAATATAACATCTGGAGGCAAGGTAAAGTCCATGCTTCTGAGCTCTAGCATCAACATGAAGGCGACCTTCAACTGCCAGGTAGGTCGTCCATGCAGCACGGGAGGGGCTCCAACATTCCAAATGGCATTCCTCCACTACTGAGTGGGACTAATATCTCGCAGCATGTCCCAAATATGATGTCTTGAAAGCGGCTGGGAACTGCAGTCTACCCATTCAAGTGTATCCTGTCGACCATCCTCAAGCATGGGGAGGTGAATGGGAATGCTCATAGATTCAAGGAACATGTGGACATAGGTTTCCTGTTCGGCAAACAACTCCTTAATAGTGCAGTTCATGGTATCCTGAATTAGTGGCCAACTAGTAGGTGAAATCATATTGGAGATGATGACACACCATTCCACCGGTCACGCCAAAATTTGACTCTAGAGCCATTGTTGACTCTCCAATGAACTTGAGATTCAATTAACTGTCAACATTTGATCACCCGCTTCCATAAGCTAGATTCGCTCCCACTGAGTTTGTACTGCCACAGACTCTTTTTGGTTAGATACTTGGCCCTGACGAGATCGACCTAGAGTGAGTCCTGCGTGATAGCTTTGACCCCGAGAAAACAGAAATTAGCCCTATTGATATCCTCCATGCGTCGAAGCCCTACTCCACCCACAAAGAGCATTCCAACTAATAAGGTGTGCCCCTTTGAGCTCCAGATCATCACCCCAAATGAAACCCGAACACAACTTTTCGATTTGTTGGCATGTGGACAGAGGAATCCACAAGACCATCATCCAATAGCTAGGGATAGATGTCAGAACATGTTTAACCAAGCAGAGTCTTCCGACATAAGAAAGCAGCTTCTGCTTCCAGCCTGCCAATTTCTGATTAACTTTCATGACTATGTGCTGACATTGGCTCTCTGTGATGGCCTAGTATTGAAGAGGCAGACCCAGATGCATAACTGGCAAAAAACCTCTTTTCCCGCCCGTGATAGCACATAGTCGGCTGCACTCGAAATCAGAAAGATTAAAGAAGTACACTGAGGTCTTGTTGGGATTAACTTTGAGTCCCGAACAAGCCTCAAACTCGAGGAAACAATCTTTAAGGCCTAGAAAGAATTTTTTCCTGCCTTCAATGAAAACAAGGGCATCATCAGCATAGAAGGAGGAATGAATAGAGCTAAGAGCGCTAACCTTTGGGCCACGGATCTTACCCAAATGCAGATAAGCCAACATGCTACGATTAAGAATTTCCATCATAACGATGAACAAATAGGGGGACAGGGGGTCTCCTTGCCGTAACCCCCTCGTCGTGAAGAACCAAGATCCTTCCTTACCGTTAATGAGCAGTGCAGAGGACACAGTAAAAACAACAGTCATAATACGCTTAGTCCAATTGGAGCAAAAGCCTAACAGTTTAAGGCTGTTCTCCAAGAACCGCCAATTCACTCTGTCATATGCCTTGCTAAGGTCGATCTTAACGCACGCAGCTTTAGCCTTACTGTGAGCAAGTGAATGAACCACCTCTTGACTAAGTAAAAAACTGTCCTGGATGCTGTGTCCCATCAAAAAAGCCGCCTGATTCCGATGAAGAATGCGACTCAATATGGGTCTCATGCGTAAAACCATAATATGGGTGAGGAATTTAAGAATGCTATTGCAAAGAGATATAGGCCGAAACTTGTCCATAGTGCAAGCACCCTCTTCTTTGGGAAGAAGAACGATGTGTGTTTTGTTGATCCCTTTAACCATGAGCCCGGACCGGAAAAACTCTTTAACTGCGAGGCTCACGTCGGGCCCAATGATGGACCAGTATGATTGATAAAAGCGATTGTTGAAACCGTCTGGTCCAGCAGCTGAATCCTTATTCACCCTTAATACTGCCCAATGTATTTCCTCATCACGAATAGGACTCACTAAAAGCTCATTTTCTTCTGCAGTCACCCTCAGACCTATACAATCATTTGAAGGAAGGAGCCCCGAACCCGCATTGTCAGTCAACAGGTCTTTGAAATAAGTGGTGCAGGACGCAAAAATATCATCCATGTCAAAGATAACCCTCTCTCCATCCATGATAGTGCGGATATGGTTTCTCCGTTGTCTGCCTTTAGCCATAACATGAAAAAATTTTGAATTAGAATCGCCCTCCCTCATCCACCTCACACGACCCTTTTGCCTCAGTCGCTCCTCATCCATCTTGATGAGCTTAATGAGAGTGAGGCGAAGCTTAATCTCACGAGAGGATGCAGACAAATCGCCCCTATCCATAAGGTTCTGGGCCACTCCTACCTGCACTCTGAGTCTCTCAATAATTCTGACCAGATCATTGGGGCCTTGCTTAGATCACTCCCGAAGCTTATCTCTAACAAGTTGAAGTTTAGAAACAAGCCTAACCATGGGGCAGCCAGCGACATGATGGGGCCAACAATCTGCAATAAGTTTGGTGCATTGAGGAAATTGTTCCCAGTAATTAAAGTAACGGAAGACCGATTTGCCACAAGTGAAGATATGGTTTCTCTCAGCTGCCATAACAATAGGACTATGGTCAAAAGAAGTGCGAGGAAGAATCCGAAGACTGAAATTCCATTCCCGGCAGTCCCACCAGTCATGGGAGACAAAGCAATGATCAATCAAACTTTGCACATAAGCAGGCCCCTCTTTCTTGTTAGACCAAGAAAACTTACTGTTGGGGTCATGAATTTCCACAAACTGGTTGGAGGCAATAAAATTATTGAAAAGAATGCATGGCCAAAAAGCTGGGGGTCTTCCAGTTTTCTACGACATCTCCCTCACCGAATTGAAGTCACCTAAGCATACGTTGGGCTTACATAAGCTAGAAAGCTCCTCATTGAGCTCAGCATATTGGAACCTACGGATACGGAAATCCGGATTGAGGTACACCCCTAAAACAGAGAAAATTCTGCCAGAACTTAGGTGCTTCACCTCGATAGAAATCCAATGAGCATGCACTTTAGATGTTTGGACCTGCATCTTGTCAGCATCCCACAAAAGCCAAATCCGGACCCATTGGCCATTAAGATGTATGTTGGAAACAGAGAGGTATCTGCTAAACTTCAAACTGAGTTTTGTCAAAACAGTCTCATTCAATTTTGTGTCAATGAGAACTGCAATATCTGGGTGAGCAAGCTGAAAAATTAACTGGAGGTCACGCTGGGCAGTCACACCGGCCAGCCCGCGAGCATTCCAAGCGACCTCATTGCATCCCAGCAAGAGCGCTACTCTCCCTACTACACCCCACCAGCTCTCCGTTGATAGGGTTGTTATCCTTAGCATTCAATTGGATTTTCTTCTCTTCTTTGTATAAAGGTAAACTCATATCCTTATCACCCGGATCTTCAGAAGCTGGGGAGGCCCTGGCTTCAGTTGCACTGAAGCTAGAGTGATCTGTGGACTGAGGAAGGATCAAGCTTGCGTCAGAGCAAGAGGCATATAGATCAGCGAGGAGCTTCTCTGACTGTGTGTGGTTGTTGGGTCTCTTTTTATGAGTTGGTAGATTTGCTTTTCAGCTGGCGTTTCTTCTCCATTGGAGCTTTTCGATAAGACACCAAAACATCGACTGGGAGATCATGTGTCTCATCAATAGCCATAGAGTCGGCACTCTGCTGGCCTTGAAGGATACTTGCACTAGTCGCCCCTTTTGTTATGGCAGGATTCGCCTCTTTACTACAAACCCTGTTATGTCCCACCACTTCCGGACAGGTCTCATTGGCCTGCATAGATTTCCTCCTCGTGCCCTCAGGGATAGGAGCAGAGCTAGTCCCTCCCTCCTCAACATTAACACCCTCCTCCCTCCCAGGCACACTATGAAGTGCTGAAAATCCGTTCGCCTGATTAGCTGGACCAGCCGATTTGTTCAGGGAAAAGGAACGGCGTTTGGGGATTTTAACAGCCATCCAAGCCTTCCCATCTTCTACATCAACCGTATATGTACTGGGGGACTGCTTCAAATCATCACAAGCAAAGGTGAAGTGGGATGTCGCACCACATTTACGACAGTCTCACCTTTGACTCATACTCAATACTTTGCACCAGGGCGACCCCTTCATCAAACGAGACCTTGACTTCATTCACTGGATGAAAACCCAGCGGAACCTCGAGGAGCACACGCGCAAAACCCAGACTAGCAACCTCCTTTGTGAAAGCATTGGCTTCGACGAACGTCGCTCCCATCATTCTGGCTAGCCAATGAAATATACCATTCCTCCAAAGCTCAGGCGGCAAATCAGGAAGGTGCACCCAAATGCGGACTCTACTGGATGATTCCAATTTCAACGGCATACCAGGTCTCCATCGATCAGCAACTAGAACCCGCCCCCCAACTTTCCAGTGACTAGAAGCAAGAATCATTTGCAAATCAGCCTCATTTGAGGCCCTTACCAGGAACAACCCTTTACCTACGGATGAAAACTTGATCGGGCAAAGTCCAACCCACAGAGCACGAAGGGAAGAAAACAGAAAACCATAGTCTAACCTGTTGCTGGAGCGACCACCTGAAAGTGTTGCAATAGCTGTAAATCGGAAAGGGGCTTTGAGCTGCTCGTGCGCTGATTTGGGGACGAACAACACCTTATTGCCGTCCACCTCTCGGATTTCAACTTCATTCAGATATTCTTCATCATGGAACTTTTCCCCTTCAACGATGGACGCCCAAGAGGGCCCCTTAGGTGCAGACGCCTCTCTGTTCAGCGCAGCTGGTTGCACGACACCATCTCCTCCTTCTTCCATAACGCTGCAGATCATCTGTGCATCTGCTTCCATTTCCGAACCGTCCCACTATGCCGGCCAACCGGCCGGCCACCAGAGGAACACCGGCTGGACACCAGGGGAGGACGAACCTCGGAGTCTCTCTCTCCTAGGGCAGGCCTCTTTATGGTCACAAATATTCATGGAATATAACCAATGAAAGCATGAGCATTTGTGTCAATTCATCCCTCTCACCTATGTAACATATGGTTATAGAAACATACAGACTTACAAAAAAAAGCCAACTCAAAATGGTCACAAATATTCATTTTTAAGATATATATAGAGAGAGAGAGACAGAGAGAATTCCCGGATTTCTCCATCCAGGTATGGATAGAGAAATTTGTCGGTCTCTCATAGCACAGTGGCCGATGGTGTGCATCTGGTACTAGTGTGTATAATCACATCCACCTGATGTATTATATCGGGCAGCTGTGATTGGACGGAGATCTAGATGGCTGGAGGATTTCACTTCCTCTATATAAAATAAAACAGAAAAATAAGAAAAACCAACCATTCATAGCCTATTTGGAAGACACCCGCAAACCCAGATATACCGTGGTTTGGCGGCAAAACTTGGATAGACGAAGGCACCCCAACCAGGAGCTTTTACAAGATACCCAAATTGATTTTGTAAATTCAAAAAGCTGCCCGCCCCAGCTTTTCAGAATGAGAACTCAATTTGTTAGAATGATTTCAAATTTTTTATTTTTCTCTCCCATTAAGTCACTAATTTTTCACAAAACTTGCTTACTATCTCAAAACAAACTAAGTTACGTAAACTAAAAATAGGTTTTCTATTATCATAGGAACAAACGTCTTATGGTTTTCAGTTTTCACACGCTTTTACATTGCTGAGTTCTCTAAAAACCTAGTTTCAGCCAAACGGGAATTGCATTTAACAATACACGCGTGTTAAAAAAAGATACAATTGTGCTGCTCCATGGCTTTTAATCACCGGGAACAATCGGTGTTGCATTCAAGAAACTAGATTCTAAAATTTAACGACTTATGTTACATATAAGAAAAACAGGGGTTCGGAATAAAATGCAATGGAGAGATGGGAGACGGAACAAGTAAGAGTAAAGCAAGTACCTACTGCGAACATTCCGGTGAGGGCTCCCGAGAAAGCACTGACGATGAGATTGGGGATGGAAAAGCGCAAACCGCTGCCTCCGAAATGCAGGACGGAGGGAACGCTGGCCGGGTTCTGCTGCCTCAAGGAACCGCAAGCAGCACACGTCCTTGAATTGATTAAATTACCGAATGTACATGATTCACACAGCCAGCAATCCCCAGCGCCACCACCGCTATCCATCTCCAAAGCCCCCAGAGATTCGAAATACTAGATGATCGAACAATTCATGCAATTCCAGCGGATAAAAATTGACCAAGAAATAGTAACACCCAAAAAGAAGAGAGGAAGAACACCCGGACCCCTAGGCGATTGTCGGTGAGCTACAAAACAGGATAAGGAGTAAAGGCGTCCACGCTGGAACACCTTCCCGGTTCACCATCAGAACAGGAGAAAGGACGGAGAGGAGAAGGGAAAAAGAAAAAGGGAAAATGATGAAATGAAAGTAAAAGGAAACCAATTTTGCTTAGTTTTAAAGACCTTCCTCGTTGACGGCCCTTTGGTTTCTGATTCCATGGCGTTGAGACACCGTCTTGTGTTGCGCTTCCACGTTTCCTTTTCCTTCTTTTTATGGCTGTCCTTCCATCGCACGTTTGGACATTTATGAATGCTTTTTATGTATTTATAATTTATAAAATATTTCAAGAGCGCAAGCCTCATAATAAAAATGTTTAAAAAAAATTCAATAAAATTTAAACAAACAGCTTTTCGTAATTTACAATATTTTTAATTTTCATGTTTTTTATTTTTTAAGCGTAATTGTGAAGACAAAAACTATAAAGAAAGCGTGCATGAAAAATGCCGAAGTAATAAGAAACCAACTAAAAATGTGTGTGTTGTTGAACTTTTTGTTGAAGATAAAACATTGTTTCCTGTAGTATATTTTAATAGTTCCATTAAAAAAACATTCACTGTTTTCTGTAGTATATTTTAACAGTTCTATTAAAAAAAATGCAATTATCTGACAGCTTCTCTCTCTCACTAATTCATGGTCTCGTATTGAAGATTGTTGAACTGGGAACTTAACGGTTCCAATTCAGACAGTATGTCCAGTCTATCAAATTGAATTAATTTGATATTCACGTATTCAGTTCCAAATTTGGATTTAATTTCAATGAATAAAGGTCATGCCGTATCCGAATCCAGTTATTAAAATCGTCAAATCTGATTGAGCACCCGTTTAGGGGACATAGCGATTCCAAATTTCCAATGCATCCAAATTCAATATTGAATATATTAGGTTATATTGCAACATATTTTACATTTTTTGCTATTTTTTTATATTTTAATAACTTTTTAAAGTTCTTATTGACAGAAAAATTGAGTTTCCAAGATTTGTTAGAGAAACCAGAGTTTCTCTTATTAGTACATGAGAGAAAACTCACTGATAAAAACATGAAAAATAATATCTGTGAACTGTCCATAAGAAATATATATATATATATATATATATATATACACACACACATGTAAAATCAAGAATATTTTCTTATTGTGCGCTCTTAACATAACAAGTAGATGACAAGAATTCAAGACAGACATTTATTATTTTTGACAACGCAGAGAAAGTTTTTCTTTTTCATAAGCACATGTATAATATCATTTAGCTTGAAACTGAATATGTCATGATGAAGATAGGAGAAGCCCGTATGAAAAATATGGAGGGTAACACCATTATCAAGATACACTCCATCATTGCCTTGGTATGAAAACTGAATAGGTAAATTGCTTAAACTGTTGGTGATGTGATGAAAAGCACCCCAATCTGGGGTCCAATTCTCCACATAGTTCTTATTTTGTTTATTATTCTACCACTTCTTTCATTTTCCCTGATATCTTCCCCTTGTTGTTTTGTTGCTGATTGTAATTCCTTTGATTTTGAATAAAATTGGCTGACGATAAGAGAGCACCATCATCTTTGTCACTGCCGGTTCAGTGTGAGACTCATGAATAAGAAGTAAACCGTATAATTCATTCAAGGGAACAAGTATGACTCTGGTACTGATAACAAGTTTGAAGGCATGATATCCTACGGTAAGCCTCGAAGAACGTGAAGGACAAGATCATCATTGTCGACACAAGTTGATGAGTAATGACTTTAGCTTGCTGAAAATAATCAGTCATAATCCGGACACCTTTTTTCAGGTATTGTAATTGAGACTTCAGTTGCAAAATTGTTTACCCCGTCTGGCTGCATAGGCTTCTTTTAAAGCCTTCCAAACTTTAAATTCAAATGAAGTTCGTAAGCCAGTGATTTGGCTGTGAACATGTTTGATAAGAGCCAACTAAGAAGCACTTGATCTAGACGCATCCATGAAATGTATTCTGGGTTGATTTTTATTTTTTATTTTATTTTTTATGTTTAGTTAGGCTGTCAACATAAAACTTCAATGTCATACCTTTCTGCCTTCACGGTTTTAGTTTGTTTTGGGGTTTGGATGAACCTCAGACATAGTAGGCATTGTTTTCCCCATCCGCCGTTAGTTGCTATGGGCCATTCGATGATCGCACTTGATCCAACGGCCTATAGCGGTGGATGCATTGGGGTTGGTTTAGCATATGTACATATATTAATATTTTTGGTGGCTCTTTTTCATTGTCCAGAGTCATTCACTCATGACAGTCGATCGTTGTGAGATTTCTGTTCAAAAGAAAAATGAATAGTAATTTTATCCAGAGTCATCCAGCTCCATGGCATTGGCATCTGATCTGACGAATGATTGAGAGAAAATGATGAACAGTTTTATCATGTGTAACGCCTTCATAAATACGTTGGATGATTCTAGACAACCAATCACTATTCAAGTCAGGGAGGGAGTGAGATGCCCTGACCGGCTGACCCCCAAGAATGGAAGGAGGCCGTGCGGGGAGACGACGGCCGCAGTGGAAAGCGTCTGAAGGGGAAGGGAGCGGGAAATGCCATTGGTGGCGGCGGCAGTGAGGGTGGTGGAGGAAGAATCAGGGCGTTTGGATAACGGAAGGAGGCATTCCGATTGTGGGGCGAGAGAGAGAGAGAGAGGTACCGATTGGATTACTAATGTACATGGATAACACGCCTCCAGCGCTGGGTCCTAATGTTTTGCAGACTGCAGATTCAAACAGTGGATGGAATCCAACAACTGCATGGAGGGTGCTGCAGCGCGCCGTGGACTGGGGTGCGGCTGGTAGTGGGAGACGAAGACGACATGGGAAGAGGATGCACCCGTCGCCATCATCACCCCTTGAGCCCAAGAATGTTGCAGCAAGAATTATTTCTGTTGCTCTCTCATAATTGCACCACCATGAGAGAACTCGCTCAAATACATGCTCAGATTTTTCTGAACGGTTTTTCCCATAAGAAATTCCTGCTAGCAAAGCTTGTATCTTTCTGTGCCACCTCCCCCTCCGGAGACGTCCTTTACGCTTACCACGCCTTCAGACAGGTTGACAACCCAAGCACGCTGCTGTGGAACCAGATGATCAGAGGCTTCTCCGGAAGTGGCAGCCCCAAGAGGTCGTTCGCCCTGCTCAACGAGATGCAAGGGCAAGAAAGAAAAGCGAGCAAGCCCGACTCCTTCACTTTCTGCTTTCTTCTCAACGCGTGCCGATCCCCCTCTTCTGTAAGATGTGCCCAGCAGATACACGGCAAAGTCCTTCGCAATGGCCTCGTCTCTGATGCCCATGTGAAGGCGAACCTCCTCAATGCTTATTGTGAGGGCAGGGATCTTGCCAGCGCGCGCCTTATGTTTGACGAAATGCCTGAACGATGCACGATTGACTGGAATATCATGGTCCGGGGCTACATCAAGTGCGGAAATCCGGATGCCGCGAGGAGCTTGTTTGTCGAAATGCCGGAGAGGAGCATCATCTCCTGGACGACCATGATCTCGGGCTGTGCACAGTCGGGAAGGTGCAAGGAAGCGCTAATATTGTTCCACCAAATGCAGAGGAGCTGGGGAGTGGAGATTGATCAAGTCGTGTTGGTGAGCGTCCTGTCTGCGTGTGCCGAACTAGGTGCCCTGGACTTAGGTAGATGGGTGCATACATACGCGGACAGGATGGGCTTTGTGCGAAATGTCTCGCTTGGCAATGCCTTGGTTCACATGTACTCCAAATGCGGGCTCATCGACATGGCATACCGGGTGTTCAGGAACATAACTGGGAGAACTGTCGTGTCTTGGACGGCCATGATCAATGGTTTCGCGATGAATGGTCGAAGTGAGGAAGCCTTGAACACCTTCCATTGCATGCAAGCAGCAGGAGTGAAGCCAGATGGCGTTACCTTTATCGCGGTGCTGGGAGCGTGTGCGCATGCAGGATCGGTTAAACGAGGTTGGGATCTGTTCAAATCCATGACTCGTGCTTACGGCATCGAACCGCAAGCATTGCATTACGGCTGCATGGTCGATCTGCTTGGGCGCGCGGGCCACCTTGACGAAGCCCAGAAGCTGATGGAGTCGATGCCCTTTGGTCCGAATGATGTTGTCTGGGGTGCTTTGCTTGCCGGTTGCAGGACCCACGAGGACGTAAAGCGTGCAGAGCTGGCGGCCGCTCGGCTTGTGGAGATGGAACCAGAAAATGCTGCCAGCTGCCTGGTCCTCATGGCCAACACATTTGCAGCAGCTCAACGGTGGGACGACCTGGTCCGACTGCGTAACCTGATGGACATGAGGGGAAGAAGGAAGCCGCCAGGGTGCAGTTGGATAGAGGTCGACGACTCGAGCTACGGGGGCACAACTGAAGGCACCATGATTGATGAGGTTTAGCCTTGGCAAAATCTGCAGGCTATGTGCCGGATACGCCACCAGTGTTGCCAGACGTTGATGATGAAGAAAAGGAGAATATTCATCAACAAGCACGGCGAAAAAGAAAATGGCGTTTGGATTGGTCAGAACTCCTCGTGGCACGACAATTCGGATTGCCCACAACCTTCGTATCTGCAATAAATGTCATTCCATGGCAAAGATAATATATGAACCATGCAATTTGGATGGGAATTGCTTTCATTATGCACGTGCAAGGATTGCATGTGAAGTGTTGAAAACTTTGGGCATGGAGAAAGAAAAGAATCAACGCCATCTGCTGGGTGACTTGACGGTGCTGGGTCCTGGCGTTAAGCCCCAATCAAAGATACAAGTTGTCCGGCTGCTGCATCTCCTCCCCCCCAATGCTGATTTCTTCCTGGAATCGGAACCCGGATGCGTAACCTGCTGTCTCAGATATATGATAATATAATATTGCTCCATTTTTGAAGTCAGGTCTGGTAAAAATATCCAAATCCAATTATTGATCGGATTCAAAATCGACATGCAATTTTGTAGTTCTATCTGAATCTAAGTCCAATATCCAACTGAGATCTGATAAAGATGTGACTCAGTTACATTACATACAGATGCCGAATCTTATGTTAGTCTAATTTGAATTCAGTTTGGAATAAGTAGTATCCAAATCCAAGTTTGAATGTAAATCCAGTCACACGTACTCCTCTTAAGTGAATTTCGATAAAAGATGCATCCAAGTTGAGCCCGAACCGTCTACATCCTGTGGTTGTGTTAGGCCTTTGAGAAAAAAGTGGCGAGCCAGGGTTGGTTGGACTATGTACTCGCCCACTTGTCTCTTGAGCACTCTGCTGATTGAGATGACTTCAATATACACACAATCCTTTTGTGCACGACCAATAGTTTAAACGATGAATACTTCGTATAATTCATCTATCGGCTTATTCAGCTTGCTTAAGGTGAGCTGAGGTGGTAATCATCAACTTGTCATTTCCATCATGGCATTGGGCCTTGTGGTGGATCTATGTTGTCTTTCCGAGCGTGATATCTGATCTACCCACCAATGATGCTGGGAGAGCACAGAACATGAACAGTTAGGCTGGTCGACTGTTCGGATCATGGGCCACTATGATGATGATGGTGCTCTGCCCTACATGCTCCGGATTAGATTAGGACTCCCACCCGACGACGATTACATTATTTTCCTATTAGGAGGCATGAATTCTTTTCCTAGCACTGTCTTTCCCTTTTCCTTCGGTCAAGAAAAACCATTGGAGCTTTTAAGGTATTGGTGCTTGGGAGCAGCTTCGGGGAAAAAAAAAAAAAGATGTAGGTTGTGACAGAAAAATCTTCCCCAAGTAATATTGGACGCTACGGAATGCTTGGATTGATCATCGTTTCTAATTGAAAAAGTCCCGCTTTGTTCGAACTTCAGGTTGGGCTAAATTTCTTCTGGCTACGAATAAAGTTGCCCATCATGAAATTTCTCAACGAAAATGCAGCCCAACTTCATTCTATAGTTAAAGGGAAGGTAAAACCATTTGCAATAAAACATCACCCCTTTTCAGATCCTTCGTGGCTCCTTCTCAATAAAACGTCAACCCTTTTCAGATCGTGTACGTCCTGTCCCATTTCCTGGCTGCTTCTTATAGGGCTCGCTCGTGCACCGCCCTACTCAAGGGGCTTAAGTTCTCTCCCGCTAGACAGCTTGTCTAGGCAGTGTGTGTGTTTTTTAATGTCCTTCTCTCTGTCATTCGTTTATTGCGTACTGAATATTAAATAAGTGTGGCCATGCTGATATTAAATAAGTGGAGCTAAGTTTGCTTTGCATTTTCTTCCACTTTCTTTCTTTTGCCCTTTCCAGGATGTGTTATATCGCTATGTCTATAAGATAGGAGTTAAGAACATCGGTACATTAGTACCAAAGTTTCTAGCATGCCCTTTAAGCACTTGGTAAAACCTGGTTAGAAACCCATTTTTTAAACCTGGTGTGGATGTTTGGATGACAAGACAAAAATTTTGGGGAGGGGAAAAGCATCATTTTTGCCTAAAGAACATGGAGGAGGCAAAATGCACCTGAAATGCATTTTGAAGGCAAAATGAGGTTTTGCCTTCAAAACTTGGGTTTTAAATTGTCATCCAAATGCCACCTAAATATTTCAATTTATTTCTTCAACAACAACAAAATGAGGCTTCCCTTAGTTTATAAAGGAGCTCGGATTTAACCTTACTAGTTGCTGATATCATTTGAGGACGGGTCCTGGATTAGCCTTTATGCAAGTTGAACCAGTTGCTTTCATCTATTGCATGTGACCATCTTCTCCACGTCTTGCCGGCTTCACACATTCAGCGGGGCCCCTGGGTCGTCTTCTTCCAGTTCAGACTGCAGTGATGTAGCTCCTCTGTTGGATGATGGCCCTCCGCACTTGCTCCCTAGTCTGCTCCTCAAACGGCTGCTCCGGTTGTTCCATGATATCTTGTGCCACTGGAGGATCATCAGATCCCTCCACTTCCTTCTGTTGTTTCCTGTGTGCACTTGGGGAAGACGAAGGGCCTTCCTTCAAAGGGCAGTCTCAAGCGGGTGGGAGGTGGTGGGGGCTCTTAACACTTAAGATGGCCTTCCTGCTAACGCCATAACAGGGACTTCTTTGATTAGTATAGTCGATGGCATCTTGTGGTTTGACCGTTTGAAAATGTTCCTCTTTGCCGTTGACTCGGTTTCCTTGCAACCCGGTCAGAGCTCCAACTAAGCAGCACCCGCATGGTCCAAGCCGATCTATGGAAGTCCATGCCTCAACTTCTATTGCTTTCGTTTAAGTGCCAATGGTTGAACCTAGGGTCCGGTTGGGGATCATGAACACCTATCTACATGCAAAGGAGCAAATCTTGCTCTTCAAACCAAAAGGGTTGCATATTAGGACAGGTTGGAAGTTCCTACGAAGACGCTGGCTCCAAAGATGGCAAAAGCAAAGGTCATAGAGCAACTTTTATGATCTGTCGATTCATAAAATGGCAAGTTGGCACTGGCTCAGGATCATCCCCAAAATTAAGGCCATCTCACTTCAAAGTATAGCAGTGGACGACTTACACTAGGCACAAAAGCCTGTTTTAGAGCTTAAGATCAAAATAATCCGGAGCAATCCAAATCTTCATGGTCTAAAGCGCAACGGATTACGGAAACGCAATAACACTACTATGGCGAAGCTAAAAAAAATATCAACGGAATCAGATTAAGTCGATTCGGCTTGTAGCACCATGACCACGAGACCCCAAAACAAGTCATTTCCAACATACAGAGAGATATTACAAATATTAAAGATATTACAAATATTATTATTTATACATATGCCCACCGTAGAGTAAGTGAAATAAAGTCAGAGTCAACCTATCACATTAACAACTTGACAAGTATCCTCATCTCACAGAATCTGAAAGACCACTACCTACCGAAACAATGCCATGTCACTGGAAAGATGCTTATGAATCTCCATAAATCTTCATGTACCCTGAAAGCCTCACTTATTATTTTGAGCAACTGCCATTTATTTCAGAATTGCACTTCTTTCCCGTTACGGTTGTCCCGAATTGCATTAATCCCAATATGGACTGCAATCGACAAATCCAGTTAGTTTCACAAATATGCTTCCATATAGCCCAGCAGTTACTGCGTGAATATGTGCCAGTGATGATCGGTTGACATGCTATCCTTGATCTTTTCGAGCTTCTTAAGGATTTCGAGAAACGAGGGCCTTCTATTTGGATCAGCCGCCCAGCACAGCTCTGTCAACCTATCAATCCATGAACCAGATTTTAAAGAGCACGTACAAAAGCACTTATAATTACTTCACTCCAAACAACCAAACGGCAAGATGGTAGAACTCCACTTAACAGAAGAATTTATAAGCATGTCAACATGTAACTTTCCCACATGGTTACTCTTAACTTATCCCTAAGTGAACAAAAAATCTGGTTCTTGGTGCACTTGCAATGGGACACAGAAATTGAAAAATGCTGGTTATACTGCTCCCTAGTATATGACCATTTCAAAATTTATCACTTACTCTCTCAGCTCAGAAAGGTAACCTTTTGCACGAAAAATTGGGCGATGGCCTTCTGCAACACTTTTGGCAGCTTCATATGGTTCGTAGTTTGACAAAGGAGGATCTCCTTCAAGCATCTAAAGTGAAATTATAAAGTGTAGTTAGATGAACCAAATATTATGATCCACAACTGATATTCAAAGAAGAAACTAAAAGATCAATCAGTACTTCATAGAGTATCATTGCGAAAGAGAAGACATCGACTTTTTTGTCATATTTTCGATGCTTGAAGACCTCAGGAGCCATGTACCTATCTATTGTTCCCAAGAAAAAAAACTCATGGGTCAATTAAAGCACAAATAGTTGCGATCACTTGACAAAGATGAAGAAATATTTCAATTAGAAATTTTGAACTCACAACTTCCGGTTTCTCCAGTCAGTTTGTACACATCGTGAGAATTCTGGACTTTTATAAGCTTGCTAAGGCCAAAATCACCAACTTTCAAATGATCAGCATTTGAATTGACCAAAAGCACATTCCTGAAATTCACATGCTTCACAGTAAGCACGAGAGCATCCCAGCTAAAGAAAGAAGGAAAATATCTAACACACCTTGGCTTTAAATCCCTATGAATGATGACATTGGGTTCATTATGGAGATATGCCATTCCCCTGCATTTAAATGATTAGACCGGATATGCTAATTTTCAAACAGTAAACCCAAAGCAAGTAGATGATGGCAAGTTTTAGATCATTAATTATGCTCATTGCATATATGTCCCAAAACCCCTGAATCTAAATTATTAGATAAAACATTCCATCAACAAATATGGCCCGTCAAAAGTAGCATCAATACAACCTACACAATGATAATTCTAGACCCATACATGTTCCAAGCATTTTCACAGTCACTAGATCTGGTCCTCTGGAGAACAGGCCAATTTGCTAGTGGCTAGAATTTTGCTAGCTTATGGAAGGTTCTTCTTGTAACAACCAGACCCATGCTTGGGCTTGGGCCTCTGGTTCGCAGGTCCCAACCCGCCCCCTAGCAGTTTCGGGTCCAACATCAAAAAGGCTAGGAACCAGCCTAGGTGCTTAACAAGCCAAATATGAAACCTAGGTGCTCATCTGGGCTCAACCCATATACGATCACTGAACAATAACACATTTGGAGTATAAAAAGGTCACAAGTCAACGGAAAAATAGTTGCTTAACTTTTTCATTTACAAAATTAGCAGAACTAGCAGTTCCATTGTCATAATTTCCAGCTTTGACACAATCTATTTCCCTTCTGAAATAGTTAGCTCAATTTGACTCAGTAAACCAATATGTGAATTATCATTTTCAGTCGAGACAATGTACTACCCAGGAAAATGAGATTACTCGAACTTGGCTCATTTAAGTTGATTCAGTACGCAGCAGAAACTAGGAAAGCTTGTATAAGTCAAGGTAGATATTCAACTCATTTACCAGCCTTACACACTAGATAACAAGCAAGGAAATATGCCGTTCTTCATTGTTTCAGACTTGGGGCACTTGTGAATCTTTTGCCCCATCAAATAGACATGTATAGATTATCAGGCGTTACTTCTGCTGGTTAGTTGATGGTCAAATTGCACAAATCCTAAAAGTAATGTAATTGCAATGGCCTGTTCAAGGAGAGAAGATCTTTTATCTAGTCACAGGACCAATTGCTAACATGTCCATTTTAAAAATTCTAACACTCACTACAAGTGAGATTTGACATGTGATTTTTGGAGGTCAAGAACCCAATGGTCAGAATGCTTTCTTTGCATGATGTATTAGGGTGCTCGTACCAGCTTGCCAATTCAAGACAAGGTAAAACCAGAACAAAATAGTTATATATTATACCTTGCAATGTCCAGTGCAAAATTAGTTGCCATGGAGGGATGAAGTGTGCCTTTCTCTTTAAGGTACTGATGGAGATCACCCTGGGAAAGATGTGGAGAAAGCAACACCAGCCACAAAGAAAACAAAAAGAATTCATATGAGTTGTTTCCTCAAAACTTATCCAGGTATTTTCCCCGCTGACTAAGCTCCTTATTCAAAAAGCAGAAAGTAAACCAGAGAACCATACCCCTCTCAAGTACTCTGTAATTAACATCAACGGCTTTCTGTCAGTGACTGCACCAAGGAACTGCACAATGTTGGGATGTCGCAGCTTGACAAGCAAATTGACCTCATGCCTAAAATCTTGGCTGGAGCATGCAGGAGTGAGGGAAATCAGAATCGGCTTAAATTTAGAGATTCCAAGCTTCAGTGTTAGTATCTATAACTTTAACTTTGCAGGCAATATTCATGGAAAACATTTCAATTATTAGTATAACTATAAACATAAAAACCTAACATGACTAAAATGTCAGAAATGCTTATTAATTCAGGCTAACATATCATCCATGCTACGTAAGAGTGCTAAGCAGGACAACAATAACATCAGTAAAGGAATTTTGTGTTTCCAGAATATAAAAAGGAAAATCGCATCTAAAGCATAACAATGTCAAAACTACAACTGAGACATTTGTTCTTACAGTTGAGAAATACTTGTCAGATTTGGGGAAGAATGCCAGGACAAGTTTCTGATCTTTCAGACAAGAAACCCTCCACCATTTAGATGACATCATATCTTTTTTCCTTGCCAAAAGTCTTACTCCAACTTCATGGCATCATTTTCACTCATAAAATAAGATATGTATTTAACTTTACAAAAGCCGATTCAAATTCATGTCAGAGAGAGAATTAACCTTACATTATAACTCTCCTTAGCACTTGCATTTATCCAAATAACATATCCAAAGTTGAAACTATCATGATATCATGGGCATCTCAAAGACAGACAATAATATCAGTAAAAATATCACATTTAGATGTACTAAAAGAATACATATCCTGATAATATCATGCTATTATTATGATAGCGATCATGATATTTTCCCAAGTTTCATGAGAAAAACTTTTTTCTAATATTTTTAAGTATACGCAATTTTTGTGCTTCTTTTATATGTAAAAATTATGCTTGCCTTTCATATTTAAAAATTTTTTGTGCTTCTTTTATATTTAAAAATTATGCTTTTAAGTATATGCAATATTTTTGTGTTTTCTCATTTTTTCTTTTACTTGTATTTTTTTCAAAATTTTAAACTTTCAATATTTTCTCCAAATTTCTATTGAAGACCTGATTTTGGGAAAACTAGAGGAACTCCTGATTAAAACCTCTCTGAGAAGTAATCTGGATACTATGACAAATCCTAGGAATATCGGTATGCATCAGTCCAGAAACTGTGGCCAAATCATTCTAAGCAATCTAAGCATATCAAAATATTGAAAGTGAGTGCATAGAGAAAAATCCTTCCAGTCATTGACGCCATTCACTTATGGTTATTTTATAGGGAGCATGGTAGAGAGAGGGGAAGAATGCCCTTCTTCAATCAAGCAGGGGTGAAGAAATCAACATTCAACAGACATGTTCACCTCAGTTCACTTATTTTTCCTTTTCTCTTGGTAATCTTACATTATTAATGTTGCAGTTGGCTGTGTTTGCTGCCAACCAAAACAACTTTCAAGACTTAAAAAGTCTATTTCAGATTCATGTCTTAGGAACTTAACTTAGGATGCATAAATAATAATGAAAGAAATTGACCTACATTATTGACCCTGTGTTGTTATTTTGTCTTAATACCAATGAAAATAGCCTTCCAAGACCTAAAACAAAAATAGCATTCCAAGACCTACAAACTATCTAACTTTGCCAAAAAAGTTGCATAAATCGAATGCTGAAAGGTCAACTTTAAAGTCTAAATTTGCACATGGCTAGAATAAAATCCAGTTAAGCTACCCCAGTACTGTCGATCAAGTTGAATTCACTCTGTAGTATCCGGCTCCTGGAACCATATCAAGCCTGGGCCAATTCTTTTAAAAGTGAGATGGTTTTGTACAGGGTAGCCCATCTGAGCCCAACTAACATGAACCTCCATGGGTATTGGTGTGGACATAATGGTACAAATTAATTTTGAAAAGTTTGTGTGCAGGAACACAAATAGTAATTAACTAATCGTTAATCAATATAAGTATCATACACACACACACACAAAAAAAAAACACCATATAGTCATAACTGATGAAAATAGTGAAGTTCATTGAATCTGGAACCTCATCTGCTCACATTTCACAACAACAAACACATGCACGGACAATGAAGTAAAACAAACAAATTTCATAACAAAGAACATTTATATTACTTAAGTTTATAAAATATTATATTTATAACTAAGATAAAAGATTATACTTATAACGTTGTCCCTAGAGCAATGTTTTTAACCAAAACTTAGTTTGCTAAAAACCTGGTCTTTTAGGGCAAAAGATAGGACTCCAAATTTCCATTTCGTCCTTTGGCTATCCAGACAAGGCCTAAAGCAAAATAAATAACTTGCTTTCATAACAAAGATTTTGACGCAGAAGCCAGGATCTACAACTGCATTACGCATTTTCAAAAACTATTTCCTAAGTCACATGGGAACTTCAATAAGGTCCACGTACCTGTGTCATTGTACCTACACCCAAAGTGGGTACTTGGACACGCTTAGGTAATTTTTAGATCGAAACCGATCCAAACTGCTTAAGTTTACGCGATTTAATTTTTTCCAGTTCAGTTTTCCTGTTTTAAAAGTTATTGCTCATTAACATGCAATGTTTTTATTTAAAATCACTTGTTTATTTAAATGTTGCTGTTATTTTAATTTTTTTGTTATCATATATATATATATATACTGCCATACCCCCGTGCCTACATTTTTTAAAGTTTCCGTGTTCATACCTGTATCTCTGTACCCATACCCATGTGAGTTAGACTATTACTTAGCTGCTGATGGATACAAATGATGGGAATGAGGTTCAGTTTAGAGAAAGGTTATAGAATGCATGCCATTGCAAAAGTACCCCATCCAATTCCTGCAAAGTAGTTAGTTTTGCTCCTTATGTAGCATATGTTATTAGAGAACTAGACAAACCTCCAATGCATTGAAGGATACAACTGAATTTAACCAGATGAAAACTATTACAGAGGTGCATTTTGAGTTTCTGTGGCAGGCACTCAAGACTAAAAAGACTAAAGATCAAGTTTTGAGAAGCCAATTAGGACCTAAACCAGAAAATTCAGAATGACAATACCATACTCTCCCGGTTTGAGAAAAAAGATGCATGTTTTGTATATATGATCACAAATTTAGGGCTGTTCAACGAGTCAAGCTAACTCGAGATCGATTCGAACTCGACTCATTAAACGAGTCGAGTTTGAATTAAGAAATAAACTTAAACTCGATGACATAAATGAGTCAGGCTCGAGTTAAGCAGGCTTGGCTCAGTTAAGCTCAAAAAAGAGAATATATAGATAATGTTTCATAATATTATCACAAAAGTTAGATGGTTCAAATGGATGTGCACTTGACTTGCAGGCGTGAGGTTCATGGTTCAAATTTTCAAGTTGGCTCTTTCTTTTACTTAAATTGTTTAATGAAATACTCGGCTCAGCTTAAGCCAATCCTAGGCTAGAGCTTAATCAAGCCCAGCCCAAGTTCGAGGAAATGAACCCAAACTCGGCTTGAAATTGATGCGAGTTCGAGCCAGCTCAACTCGGCTAGTGGATAGCCCTACAAATAACAAGCTTATGGCAATCTGTTCAAATAGCAAGACAGATTGAATTCAGAACCACTCTAGAGTACATTGTATGCTTCCATTTATTAAACTAGTTTACACTGCTACCCAGGAAATTAGTTAAGTTTAGAAAATGAACCATCACAAAAAATGCCAAAGCGACTATTAAATTCTTACATGACCAATCTGTCATCTGACAGGGATGGAAGAATGCGCTTGACTGCAACTGGTGTTCCACGCCAGCATGCTTTCAATATCTCACCAAAAGAACCCTAAAAGTAGGACCGCACTTAGGGAAACATTAAACTGTAAATATATCGCCAAATGTGAGCAAAAATCCAGTGTATGACAAGCATCAGCAATGTTGTCAGAGAAACCTGTGAATTAAAAATTTTGATACACATGCTTTGGGAAAACATGCAGCTAAGAGACAGAACCAAGTAATTGAGTAAATCAGTATGCAAGGATTTCAGGAGCTTCATTACCAACTGGATAACTCATATAAATGACTGCACCTACTACCAATTTGATTTCCCAAGTTTATATGGCAGATGAACCATGCACCTAGCCATCTACCATACACTAGTAAAAGAAACTTTCTTTTTGGTGGATCTTACCACAAAATGCAACACATATATCCAGAAAATCAGTATCATATTCAGAAAATGTGAAACAGAAAGGGTATAGAAGGACAACAATTCAGTACTAATAGGAACAGATGTATTCAGTAACATCAATTAAAACCTTTCCAATAATGGTTGATGCAGTGAAGTCTAACTCAGCAGGGTCAATTTCCCAATCACACTTGTTGGGAAGAGGTGGTGGTACGGGCTTTGGCTCAAAATGGCTGCCTGTTTGTCCCTGTGGGAAAGGAAAAAATAGGTGTAAGTCTGTTTACTGTTGAGCATAATCCCAAGCAAAGCCAGCAAGAACTGTTCAGTTACACAAAGTGGCGGAAGAGTTCAGAACAAGTTACCTTGTTGCATATACAATACAGAAATATCATAAGAAGGACAAACTTTTAACAAGGATTCCAGGTGAAAATAACATCACTCTTTCATCCTGAATAGTGCAAAATACAAGGTTACTATTGGATAGGATTACTTTCTTGACTCAAAGTGCATGTCAAAACAGATACAGGTTCTTCTCAGAATCTCAAGCACAACTTTCACTTTACTGCCTGTCCAAGCAGCGTCCTTTGAACATAGGTTCTTCACAGAATCTCAAGCACAATTTTCACTTTATTGCCTGTCCAAGCAACATCCATTGTCGGTATTATCAGTTAGAATGCCTTGTAGTTAAGTTCTTTTGATAGAAGAGACTTCCTATTAATCAAGGTTCTAGAAAGGTCTATATTCTGAAATTTTGGATTGAAGATCCTCATCCTCCTATTAATTAATGCAGTGAACATTTGTAAAATAAAGCTGCAAAGGTTTTCTTAGCCTAGTGGCCGAAATTTTAAAAGAAACTTGAAAATGGAAAATAAACACTAAAATCTGTATTAAAAAAAATTATATTTCCTAAACTTTTCTTTTGCTCAAAACATCACCTGTATTGGTAATAATGATGTCATATACTATAACACTGAATTATGAGAAGTTTAGTTCCATAGTGAAGATTGTGGGAGTACTTTAAGGACTTATAAAGGGGTTTGTTAAGTCGCTTTGTCTATTAGTGGGCGGGTTGAGATCTGACAAATTGGTAGCTTGAGCTTGATGTGGGAGAGAGAATGTGTGTGTGTATGTGTGTAGGGTGTATTGACTGACCAGGCTAGCCAGCTAGCTTTCCAGCCCCTGTATGTAATGAAGTTGCCTCTTTTCTTGAGTATCCCAAACAAAAGCACCCTTCACTAAGAAGGATCTTTGTTTTCTCTGTGTTTGAGTGCCTTGACTTTAGTTACAATCCTTTATGATTGACTTTCTTTGATTGCAACAAGATTCTTGTGGCACTATCCCTGAGGCTGTACTCAAGCAATCAAAACCAATTAGTGAACCAAAAGTTCTTGAAGGAGAAGAAAGACAGGAAAAATTGAACAAACAAAATCTCTATTATTTTCACCCAATTCCTCCTCTTGATGACGTACAAGTTACAAAGGTTAATGGTAACAAGCCACGGCATGAAAAAAGCTAGTGAAATTGCCTTGTCAATCTCTTCATCTATGAAAAAATTAAAGAAAAGATAGTGTTCTTGTGGCTTCTAGGCGTATGTACCACTTCAATCCAAGAAGTATCAAGGTCAATCCAAAGGAAAAGATGGTGTTCTTGCAGATTCTAGCTCAGGCCCTTTCTTTCGCATGCATTGGGGCTTCCCTTTTTTTGTGGAGTATGCTTGTTCTAGGCAAGGTTCACAGATAAAATTCTTCATTGTTGTTATATGTTGTTGAGTGCATTAATGCACATTTATATAATCCTATGTCTTTGACTCCATTTGCCTATAATCATGATCCCTGAGAGTTTTATATTGTTTTACAAGTTTTAATTGCTTCCATTGGGTGTTTCCATAATGTCATGGAGAGATTCACAAGACTGAGGTTGCTTCAAAACTTCTGATACTTTGAGGAGTTTCATATCTTAATATCTTATAGACCATAACCAGTGAGAATAGTAAAACTACACACTGAAAGCTTTAAAGCTAGCCACATGGTTGCTTTAACTCAACTATAAACTACAATGTTATATTCCCACGAGCAAATAATATGTTGGTAGTGACTTAATGATCAAGATGATTCCAGCCGACGAATTGTGCAATAATTTTGCACCTTAAGATGAGGTATTCAAATTTTAAATGCAGCAGAAAGAAACTTAAACTATAATCAAAGGAAAACATATGAACTCACAAAAGACGAGCCACCATGGGACTTCAAAAGTTCAACCATCTCCTGCTTCTTGGCTCCTTCTGCATCTGCGAGTGGCTGCAAGAACTAACCCAGTCATAAGTTTTCAAATGAAAATTTAAAGCAAAAAAGGAAACATTGACAAAAGTAACTCGTGGCAAGTGAAAGCAGTCAATATAAGAAGTTCCCATTGACATTTGTATGCTAAGGTCATAAAGCACTAATATATGAAGACCTTCGAAGTTCCAAATTTCTTGCATCTTGATACCTATTAAGTATTAACTGTACCAGCTTTGTCTCTGCCATAAGCAACAAGCAGATTACCAAACTTACAGCTTCACTTTCAACAATTGGCCAATAAGAAAATTTTTACAATTGCAGCAGCATATAATACAAGTTTCCATTCAAGATGATGGATTAAGAGAAAATTTTCCTTTTATTTGGAGGATATTGCATTAAATGGGGTTTGAGTCTTGCACCTCCTTACATTTTTTGATAAAAGGCACCCACTCCAAGCTATAGAGCTAGCTAAGAAACCTGATTTTCCCTGCAACTGATTCTTTCTCTTTTGCTTCCTAAGTTCTTCTCCTTTCATGCTCTCTCAAATCTGATGCATGTGCCACAATGTAATAGAAAAAAATAAGATTTAAGTGAAAACTGAAAAGTGACAATCTGCCTTTTTGAAGCTCAAACTCTGGGAATCAGCCTAATTAACTCTATCTAACGCAATTTTACTTTTCTTCCTCTACCAGCCATGGTAAGCCCCAAGTTTTTCCTGCTCCTGTATTTGAAGGCTTGAAGCCTTAAAACCATTTCAAGTAATCAAATACTAAAATATTTGATGGATGTGATCTACATAGTTTCTTTAACAAATAGGAACCTTTGAAGTACATAATTAAGGTGTAAAAGGGAAAGGACATAAAAATTGACTGCTTACAAGGCATCAACATGTCATGAGTCAAAAAGTTCATGATTTTATTTCCAAAAGACATGATTTAAAGCAAAATTTAAAACCAGATAACTATGCTAACACCGTTTGTACGATCAGATTAAAGAATATTGTTATTAGCTTCGAGCACACAAAGGAACAAAGGAACATGGGGAACACCATTCATTTTTTTTCACAATTCAGGTCCTAAAGCAGCTTAGCAGTAGAATCTAGGCTATCTACTGATGGAATGAAAAATAATAACCTTCATATGCATAATTTTATAATTCAAAAGATAACTGATATGGTGGGTACATCGATGCAGCTCTACCTGCCACCAGTTCAGTTTACATATTTATCAAGTTTTTTTTAATAAGACACGATATTCGTGACAAGGATACACACACACACACACACACACACACACACACACATATATATATATATATATATATATATATATATATATATAAAATGTAGATCGTTCACATGTATGTATGGAATATCTATTGTTAGTGGCTTCTAGCAACATGACCTGTAACACTCACTGACTTGTTCTTTCCAACCTAGCACATATAAGCTTTGAGCAGTGGATTGAATTTTATTTAATAGACTAGATCATTTTGGTGCTCAGTGGTCAGTAGGCTAATTGAGCTTTTGAGCTTGTCATGCCTGCATATGCACAAGACTGCGCCTTTTTTGGTGTTGTAATAAAATCAACCTCTTTAAATTCAAAAATTGTAGACAAACATGCATGCTTACACACTTACAAGCACCAATGTATGTGTTTATACCTCATTGTTGTTTTAGACAACAACTAGAGCAGACTAATTTTGATTAATCTTTCTCGAGCCTTGACTGGCTCACACTCCAATTTCTCATTTTGACAACCAAGGCAAAGTGTTCTATGATGATTAAATGTAGATCTATTGATGACTGAATAAAAAACTTTTCAGATGGTTGAGTTTCATTTTCAAACAAAACCAGAATGGCCATGCGAGGCTTCATTAATGCCTGGACTGGGACTAGCTAGCCTAGCATGTCTCAGATATCTCAAGAATTGTAATATTGAAATGAAAAACAATCTAAAGAATAAGTTATGATTTTGGCACTCCAAAAGTTGTGTTTATACCTCCTTATTAATTTTATTTTAGTCAACCAATTCCAATACACTAATCCCCATTATTTCTGACTAGTCCTTTTAGGGCCTTAACTATCCTACGTCCAACTCCAGATTTTGAGAACTTATTTCATAACTAAGAATAATTACAAACCATATACATTTTAGCATTTAAAATATCAAAACTGTAAAACCCCACTATAAAAAGTTTAATCCCGTATTGAAGATTGTGAAACTTTTTCAAAGCCTTATAAAAGGAGTTGGTTAAGTGCTCGAGACCTAGTTCCTATCCCTTTTTAGGGTAGGATGGGTTAACATAAGCTCAAGCATGGTGTAGGAGTGGGTCGGGTTGTTATAATTATATTAGAATTGGTTTACCATTGAGACATGGAATTTGAAGCATGCAAATGGATGTGCCTTAAGGGGAATGGATTGTAACACGTCCCTATGAGAAGTTCAATCCCATATTGAAAATTATTAGAAATCCTCAACGGCTTATAAGAGAGATTGGCCAAGTGATTGATTATCATGGTACTAAGTCTTTTTAAGACTAGCACTGAAGTTGCACGAAAATAAGGTGGCATCTGCCAAACTGGGAGCCGAGCCGGTATGAGAATGGGCCGAATTGTTATAAAGATGACAAGAAAACAAAAAGAATACCTATATTTAGGCCGTTGGTAGGAACTAGTCTTGTGCCTTGGGAGCATAGCTCACCCAGCAAGCAATAGGGCACTGTTTCTGCTTTTTCAGGTATATAATGTTTTACCATTTAAAAGATTGAATCTGCTTCATATAACCATGCATTCGTTCTTAGGTTCTAGCTAATACCATAATCGACAGACAAAAGAGAAAGGGGGAACAGATCACCGTCCAACAAACAGCATGCATCATCTACAACTTGAAGAATGCCGCCTTCAAGGAGTTTGATGGTTCATAATTGTAGATTAATCCAAGCTTCTAGTATTCTAGTATCATTAAAACTTCAACGACATTATGACTAACTTTTTTGTTGAGTTATTCTACTTAATGTTTCTTCGCTTATTTACACCTGCTGGAATATGATTCTTCTTCTTTTTCAATAGCAAGGATTTTTAAAAGGTGCATCTTACTAATGGACAGGCCTAAAAGGCTCATCTTTACACATCCTATGTTATGTCAAATTTTATTTGCACTTGGACTTAACTTGGACAGTTATGGAAAATGTGATTTCTTAGTTCTAATTGTGGTTCCTTAGCTTTTTTTCATTGTTTAATATGCATATTATATCAGAATTTGCACCTTTCCTGTGAGACGTGCAGGGCTTTCCATGTCTATGTGTGGATGAAAGAACATATATTGAGGAGAATTTTTTTTTTCTTAAACGCAGTAAAGAGTCAACATGCATAGGTAAGTAGTAGTGCAAACAAAGAGATTCTAAAGGTTTATAATTGAAGAATTTCCTGCTTACTTACGTGATGAAATTGGGATAGGATGTATCATAAGCTAATGCATATATTGAATATCCAGATGGAGTGATTCCTGGCTGCTGCACACCTTGCTTCACATCTCTTTCGCAGGAGAAAGTCACATGATTGAATCCGTCATCTAAAGTATCATTCTCTACTTATGGTTCTATAACCAGTCTTCTACTGATTCCAAATAGTATATGAACGAGAAATAAGAAAGAAGGATTATGTGCAGATAGAGATCCTTAATGTGGTAAGGAAATTCATCAGAGAAGCAGGAGTAAAGTACAGAAATACGGTCATAATCTTTGTCGTTGCATGCGAAAGTGTCTGCTGTTTTACTTGTGTAAGCCGTCGGCAATTGAGGCCAGTTGTTCAAGTAAATACTATTGATAAGATTATCTAAAGCTAACAGCAGGGACATGGACAGAGGGAAGGAATCTCAAGGTACAAGTCAAGTTAAGCAAAGAAATAGGATTCAATGAGCGGGGATTAGCAGCAAGGAATTACTGTGAAGAAAGAGAGTACGGTGATAGTTTACTTGGTTAGCTACTGCCATGTATAAGTACTATTTTATCGATTTAATCAACAAGAACCAACACGCAGAATCAGGATGAAAAGGTAACACTATCAACTGCTCAGGAATTGGAAGGGAGAAAGGCTCGGAGGTTGTTAACCGTGTTCTTCCATCGATCCTGTGCGTTAACGTCAGCACCGCAGTCAAGCAAACATTTGGCGACTTCGATCCAACCGTGGAGTGCAGCGACATGGAGAGGCGTCCTGCTATCATAGTCCCTGGAGGCCACGAGAGATTGATCCTCTTCCAAGAGCTTCTTAACAGCAAGAACATCGTTCTGATGGGTATGCCAAAGGATTAGAGATGTCCTGCTCACCCTATTCTTCTCTTTGCGTTTCTCAGCCGCCGCCACTGTAGATCCCGACAAGTCGCTTCCGAACGAACTCCCTCCTCCTCCTCCTCCCGAATCCTCTCCGCTAACATCCCTCCCTCCTTCGTTACTGCTCATCCTTGCGATCCGTTCACTTCAATTGCCTTCCGGCTCCCCTTCGTCGTTTTTTTGTTTTTCGTTTTCTTCGGTTGTCGGGGCTATAAAACCGGAACTCCCTCCCTGCCGCTGGTTACGATCGGACTCTGTTCGGATATGTGGATCAAAAGCTATTCGCTTCGTTTCCGGAACGTCCCAGGAGAAATCGTCGACTGGATCTCCAAATCAGCAGCCTCCTTTTAGACGGTTAGAGATAAAGTACTTGGAAGAAGGGAAAGGGGGCGACGACCTGTGGCCGAGTGCTGTTACGACTGCAGGGTTTGGGTTACGACTCAGAAGCCAAGCCACGAAGAGGGGAGAGAGAAAGGACGAGGGAGAACCAAAATAGTGACAAGGAGTTACCAAGACTCGAAGAGTTCACAGAAGAAAGTCGTCTTTTGGTTTTGGCAAACAAAAAATTATCGTCAAAACTGCGATAGCACCTAATTTAATGTCAACCAGACAAGACTGCTCCTTTTCCATCTCTTGCCTTTTCAAAATTTCACTTCTTCACACGCACGCGCTCGTCTCTTCCGAAACATCCCATAAGATGCGAATTTAGTAATAGTGTCTGTGTGTATCAGAAAGAGGAACGGGGAAATTGAACGATGACTGTGCAAATGCAGAATAATAGTAATAGTGTGGGTGTACGAGAGAGAGAGAGAGATTGAACCATGACCCTGCATCATGGAGACTGCTGTCCGATCTTTTTTGACCGGACGACCCTGGACTCCTTTTCCTTTTTTTTTTTTTTTTTTTTTTTTTTACTTTTTATGGCATTGACAGGGAAGAGGTGGTGCCCTCCACTGTCGCCGGATTGCTTCGGCGCCGCCCGACGGTAACCCAGCGCAGGCGAGAGGGGGCGAGCCATTGGGCGATGGGGGAGAGCATCGACGCCTAAACCACTCGCGCGATTCATGGCTGAAAAATTTTGTAAGAATTCAGATCAGTAATTTTAGATTGTTTTAAATTTATCAAAATTTGAACTGTCACAAAATTCAATTCGTGGGTCAGAATTTGATTCAACACATTTACCTTTTTAGTCCTACTTAGTCTTTCCTTGGTCGTCGTTAATTGTTACTCTTTCTGGCAGCTTCATGGCGTTGATCTGGCCTTGGTAAGGTACGACTTTCAGGCATGGGAGTTACCTTTTTTGTTTTTCATATGATTTCAGACTTTCAGGCATGGCGTTGATCATATGATTCTTGCCTGAAATGTGCTTTGCTTTCTTGATTAGCTGAAACCGCTCGCTTGTGCCGTGTTCGCTAGGTTTCTAACGATTGAGGAAGTTATCAATGATGATTTCCAAGGGATGATGGTTGGAGAAAGATTTCATTTTGTTACACGTTGTCGAGCATCAGTTTATGAACTCGTGTATCGTTTTCATTGTTATTTTCCGTTAGACACTGTTTGATGGCTGGGCAGCCATGACTATGGATAGGGTTTAATAGGACGCTCCTTCGTGCTCCATGTGTGTATGTCCTGTGACTGACTCGTGCAAATCACCAAGCTCTATTTCTTGTTTGCATGTTCTAGCAGTAACCAAGGATACCTTGTTGCTGGCAAGCAATCGCATCTGAGTGGAATGATGATAACCTTTCTTGCAATTAGTGCTCGTCGTGTCAGGTTGCTTGGCCATTTGAGGAGAGGTGGATACCGCCCCCTTGCTCCCGGGTCCCGGGGTTCAGGTCTACTTTGAAACGTGGGTAGAAAGTGGGTAGGAAGCAGGACACTCCTCGACTGAAGGGCACTCCTCAACTGAAGGGCAGTACAACGCATGTCAAGTTGCATAATTGAGCAGACTAAACACAGAAGCTGTCAAGTAACCTGACAAGCAAAACAAGTAACAAAAGAAAAAGAAAGGATGCAGTTGTTGAATGCGGCCGTTAGGCAAACCATATGGTGAAATTTTATATATTACAGATAGGAGCTATGGCTTCATAGCACCATCAGGAAACATCCAAATAAAGCTTTTCAGCGGTTGGATGCCAGGATGCAAAATGAGAACCCCCCGAGTTGGGACTAGATCATTCCTTAATGGACTCACCTAGCAGAATGGATCATATATTTAATTTTTACCAGAGTTGTAAATATACTGATGAGAGTATACTAACGACCAATTAAAAGACTCCCATGGTGGTGACCACCGGGTCCCTCTTCATGGTTAATTTTGTTGTAAATAAGTGTCTCTTACTCATTAGGCTTTGAGAGATTATTATCAAACACGTTCAGAACATCCAACTAGACATCATTTCTTTCCGCAGCCAGACCAAGTCTGGGCATCGTCCCTAGTTCACAAAGCATAAATTGAAATGAACTCCCTTCACGATGGCAAGAGGTTCCCGTAACTCTTGGATAGATTCAAGATGTTAAAAATCAAAACCAAACAACTGCCAGCTTGATCCGCCAAGCTTTACGTAAGAACACAAATCCTTATAAGGAATTTACACAAGATCTGCTGCCGCAGCAGTTCTCTGCTTTCCACCTCCACGGCTACGGTCTTTCCCTCTGCGCTGCTTGGTATCTAATACAAGAATCATCAACCGCTCTTCTTCACTACCTGCCAAGGAAGTTTGTGGTTCTCCGTCATTTTTTTATATATTCCTGCTTATTTTTCTCTTGTATCTTTCTGCAATTACCTCCTTAGAGGGAAGAGGCCTTGTCTTCTCCCCTCTTTATAATATGTTTTCCCATTTTATTGTCACTGATGGCTGGACTGATCTCTTAGAACCCCTACCTCTACAATATAAAAAAAGAAAATAGACGAACACAACTTCGAACAGGAAAACAATTACAGTACCAAACAATGAAGCTTCAATTCAATTCTTCATTATCTTCCAACGACCTTTTTCTAGCCTTCAAGTTGAGTTTTAGATTGTCAGGCAGGGGAGGTGTCCTTCCCCGGCGAAACAGGACGGCGAGGGCCCTCATCTTCCTGCAAAGGTCAAACACCTGCCATAGTTGACACAAGCAGATGAGTAAAACATGGAAACAGATCTCTCGTCTCGTGCTATTGCTGCGACAAACAACAATTTGGTACAAAACTTACAGATGAAGCTTCAAGTTCTGCAACACCCTCGCAACCTTCACCACCACCTTGAAGTAGGTCACAGTATCTGGTAGCATCCTGTTCGTCTTCGAATACCTGAGGTTGTTACGCAAAGTGATTTCATAAGCAAAAGCCTTCCATTAATCATAATGGAATTAAAGTCGAAACGATCCTACACAGCGGCAAAGCATTTGATGTTCATGTTAGGTCGTCGCCTTGGCATAGCCAATCCAGGAGCTGGCCGCAAGATCATCATGGCACGTTTTTTTGTTGGAAATTGGTAACATCCAGAAACCTTTACATGACCGTCAATGCAACAGTGGCGGTACTTATCGGGGGAAAGACTTCCGAATGTTAGATTGAACACTTCATGTTTCCACAGAGCTCTGTACGACCAAGAAACCACGTGTGGCTAGTGAATCCCATTGGGATCTGGAGAAAAGGCAAAGGGTGAATTCCTCATGCAATCGTCTTTGTTCCTGAGGTGTCACCGTCGCCTGAAAGGCAACAAATTCGTAATAACCCTGCTGTGCTCTTCCTACCTAAATCCTATCGGCATAAATCTAGTCAAGGAAATTCGAGTGAGCTAGAAAGGGATATAGGAGTAGCGGTGGATATCTACCACCCTTAAACTCCCAAAAGGTGAAGTGGCGAAATGGTAGAAAAGGATAGGCAGAGGTCCATAAAGGCCCTCCACTCTCCAGTAAAAGAACGAAACGAACTACAAGCTGCATGCGACTACGCCGCAATTCTCCCAAATCCTTCCAGACGAAAACTGCAGATCAGGAATGACCATTAACGGAGATGCACCCTTCAATTGCTACGATCTACCGATTTGATGGATAGCTTTCGCTAATAAGCGTGCGCATTCTTACCGTGTTCTTGTCAATCATCATCTCAAGCTTCTAACTTCATCAAGTTCGTTACAAGAGATGTTATTGGATACATACATAGATATATATATATATATACATATATATATATATACATATATATTTATTTATTGGAAAAATTCTAACAGAGAACTACTCCCGCACAGGTCCACCATCCTACCAGTTTATCGTCGGTGTCACCCGTCGGACTGAGAAATACTCACAAGTACTCCCTCTCTAACATCCTCGACAAGCATCCTGAATTTGGTCCCTGATGCCGATTGTTTGGTAGAGTTACCTCCTCCTCCTCCTCCTCTCCACCTTCCTCCTTTTGAGAACAAAAGCCCGAGTTCTCTTTCCACTTCACTGATCAAACCGAAGAAAACGTCGTAAGAAACCACAGGCCAAGAAATGTCATTTTTCCCTCTCTTCCCCTTTCTCCTCTGGTTCAGGATTAGATAAAAAAATTTCGATGATAAAGCAATGGACGCGAACCTGCGGCTTCTGCGCGTCTTCATCGTCCAGAGCTGATTCTCTCTTTGTGTCAGGACGTAAACAGGCTTCGACATCTCCTTCCATGGGTTGGCGTCTAAAACTGAAAAGCAGGGGAAAACCAGGGGTTGAGAGAAAGAGTCGAAGAGCAATGTGACGCAATTAGCCCAGTCGATAACCATGAAAAGAGGTGCATGGGATATGGAAGAGGAGAGAAGGAGAATGGGTACCGTCATAACTGCTGGAATGGATTGTCTGTTCTAGCTGGCGCCGCATGCCGTAAGCACGAGATGAGACGCGCTTGACGAAGTCATTGGAGGTGCTGGGGATCCCTACGTCCAAATTAAGAGCTTCCTCCACCTCCTCCGCCTCCCTTCTTTCCTCGTCCTGATCGCCCCCTTGCTGCCCTGAGGCGGAAGAGTTGTGGATGACTAAGATGGCACCTCTTCGCCTACGCCTTCGTCCAGGAGCATAAGCAAACGATGACAAAGAGGAAGAGGAGGAGGCGGAGAGTCTTGGGAGAAGAAACTGGTGTCTCTCCCAGCGTCGGACTACATCTAAGTGGCCGACCGTGCTGGGAAGGGCTTTCGCCTTGAGGTTCACCGGTGTCCACGAGGAAGCAGATACAGAGGAAGACAGGGAGTCCATATCGGCAACTGCGTACTCGCGGAGAGTGAGGGGGAGTGAGAGAAAGAAGGCCTTCGAGTTATTGGCCATACATCAGATCTCCTGTCTGAAGTTAGGCGCGTCCGGCGTCAATGCCGTCGCTCGATTGGCAAGAGTAGCGTCGCTAGCGACAGTCTGCGCCGGAGGATTTTCTTCCTTCCACGACTCTAGCAGCAGAGAAACGTGGTCCACATTGGCACCTCTCCGCCCCACCATATTATATTATTAATTATGATTATTATTAGGTCATGGCGATTTGAGGGTAATTTTTGTGGAGAACAAAGGACCGTGAGTCCTTTACATTCTTAAATATCACGTTGGTAGCAAAATAAGTTTGACCACAATAAAATAATTATATTGATATGAAGGCTCCGCAATTTGCTTGCTTGAATGGTAGTCATTAAGTAGTAACAAAATCACATTATTCTTCTCGCGGGAAATATAATTGCCCGGAGAAACGCAACTAGTTCCTTTGTATAGGAGACGAAGACCGTTCTTCCTGGCTGCCGAGACAGGAGTTGTGTATTTTTCACAACGCTCCATTGTGTGTGTCGTCCCTATATCGTTTTTCATGTACAACTATTTCCGCATATTTGTATAGTAAACCAAAAATCCAAAACCATGTAAACCGTGTATAACGATGTACTATAAATTATCAGCAAAAGTGAATAATAATTATCGAGTTGCATTTGCTCTTCGCCTCTCATCTTCTATTTTCTTTCAAGCTTGTGCAAATTTCACATCGTAGCAGAGTTGTGCTACTGGAGCAAAAGTTTCGTGGTAGTCTATTTCAAGAATTTGAGTGTATGCTTTAGTTACAAGTCTGGCCTCACAGCGCCCTACCTCCACCTTGCTAGTGTACTTTATTTTGTAGGTCCAGCAACACCCTATAGGTTGATTGTTTTGTGGAAATCTCACTAGCTCCCATGTATTATTCTTCTCCAATGCATTTAGTTCCTCCTTTATTGCCTTGCACCATCGATCATCAACTTGGCTTGGTCATAGCTTTGAGGTTCTGTTTCTGCATAAACTTTGGAGAAAAAAAAAATTCTATGTTTGTCTGACATCCCTTGAATTCCATGCTGTCGTATATGGAAAGTATAGAACTCATTTAAGTGCCTGAATTGTGACATATGCGCCTCTACCTGCTTAGTACTCCTGGGAACATGTGATCCTATCACAGAGAATGCACCATTTCTTTTCGAATTTATTAAAAGGCTTCAGTCTCGTTCCCCTTCCTACAGATACAATGCTTGTAACCATCCGGTCACCTACATGACCCCTCTCCAATTCTGGTTGGATCATTCTTGCAGTTGACACCTCTGTCTCCCTTTCAGTAGCTGGATCAACAACGCCTATTAATACCCTGTTCAAGCAACCATGACAGCTGCAAAGATCTTCAGGTGCAACCTTCCCTAAAAGCTTGGGCTATATTGATGCAACAGTACTAACAGGGATGCGACTCTCTGTCTTTTTCTCTACCCACAAGCAGGTTTTAGAAAAAAAAAGATAACTAATTGTAGCATCTTTAGAGAGTTCAGTCTGCCCCATTGGAACGAGCATAGTTCTATGCTACGATAAGATGGACTCTGACAAGCTGTTGATTTACCCATCTTCTCCAACCTTGCTGCTCCATTCCTGCCCTCAATGAAACAGACTCCCCTAGTTTTTGCTGGATGTACTAACTCAGCAATCCTATGAACTGCCATAGTCGCAAGGCATCTAACTGCAGTTCCCTGTATGCCTACAAGGAGTAGTGCACCAATTCACTTTGCTTGTTCTTGCTCATCTAATAGTCGACCCACCACGCTTTTTTTGAACTCACTTGTAGACACTCTACACTGTGAATGGAAAGGCAATCACAATTTCACCTCCTTCCAAGAAAAAAGACTCCGCATGTTTTTCATCTGCAACTCTCACTATTAATTTGCCAACATCAAGAGATGCTTCCGTAGGACTCCCACTCATTAGGCCGCCTGCAGCCTTGCACCACCTTAACATTGGCACATATATATCAATTCCATAAACACTGGTTAGTTGGTCGGATACAAGTGACCTTTCTAAACCCCATAGTGTGAACATCCTCCTTTGCCTTCTCGACAATTAACAAAGCATTCATCAACCCATGCACAAACCTATCCATGCCTGATAGCCATAGGGAGTTTCTATAAGCAGCGACACTTCTATTATAATCCTTAGCGTCCCTCAGGTGGCTCGTTTCGCATTGAGGGTGTGGTTGGAGAAGGCGCCTCCCTCTTTTAACGATAAACAGAACCAGCCATAACGAGTGTGTAAAGTTGGACATGAAAGCTATGGCCCTGTATTTCAAGTACTACATGATGGCATTTACCCTTGCATTTGAGGGTACTGTCGTCCCCTACCACCACATTGAAGACGTCTCCACCCTGCACCGCAACAAGCAGGCAGATTTTTCGTAAATGAAGTTTTGCGTTGATCCGGTGTCGATCAAAACACTGACCCTTCAGTCGCTCTTCAATCCTCATCGATTGGGGAACCTCATCCCCTATGAGCGCATGCAGTGAAATCTCTGGTGGCGTCTCCTCTGCCTGGGCTCTGGCGTCTTTGACAGTGGGAGATTCTTCTTTGTCGTCCGGAGGATCCTCCCCTTCCTCGAACAAATACATATGTAGTCGTCGGCAGTTATGCCCTGGCGCCCATGGTGATCACAGTGAAAACAGATGCCTTGGTGTCGTTTTTCCCTTATTTCTTCGGGGGTTAGGTGTCTCACAGTCTGCCGAGGTAGGTTGCCTGTCTTGGCTACTGGTACTACAAAAGAGGAAGTTCCTGTCTTCATCGGTCCTTGTTGGAAGATTCTAGCATCTTGACAGGTTCTTGCCAGAGGTGTGCAAACGACGATACTTCTCTTCTACTGTGAAGGCTGTCTCGAAGCCTTCTGACAACGTCTGGGGTTTCGTTGCCTGTACTTCGATTCTTAGTTCATCCTTGAGACCTCCAACAAATGCCCCAATAAGGGCCTCTAGGGTCCAGCCACGTCGTAAGTCCTTCAAACTGTTCCTAATACTCTACCACCGTGCCATTTTGCCTAATCCTCGAGAGTTCCACATTGTAGTCGAGGTAGGCTGCGGGCCCAAATCGTGAGGTGATCTCTAACGAGAGTTTCCCGTTTGCCCTGATGAGCGAGTAGCCAATGATACCAACGAATTGCCGCTCCTTCGAAGAAACGGCCGCCTGATTCACCCTCCGTTCTCCCTCGATCCCTTGGCATTCAAAGTATTGTTGCAAGCAAAAAAACCTGACGGGGTCATCTCCGGTGAACCTTGGAAACTCCATCTTTGAATCCTGAATCAGAGTCGCCATGGTTTGCTGCTCAGTGATAGCGTCTCTAGGCGTGCTTCTAGTCCATCCAGGCGTTGGTCCATCAAGTGCATCTGTCCTTCCAATCCTCCTATCGCCGCTTCCATTTGGTTCTGGTGGTGCTCCACCGCTGCCATCGCTTCCCGTGCAGAGATCCTCTCCGCCATGCTGCTGAGCTCCGATACCATGATAGCTCTCAATAGCTATCGACCCTTGCGCTCTAGTTTGTCTAACACACACACACAGATAAGTGTGAAGTCCAGCTTCAAATCCTTTCCATTAACTCTTAGGGTTTTAATTCCCCTAGAGAGATTTATATACAACTCTTAGGGTTTTAATTCCCCTAGAGAGATTTATATACATGCGTATCAAGCGAGTGGATGGGGCTTATTACAAGGCCTAACTGCTGACCCGACCCGTGAACTCCTGTGAGTGCTGAAATAGAACAAAACAGAAAACTTAAAACAGTGAACGTAAGATAGTGTTAGTTCAACGCCTAACACACACCACTTCGCCTAGGCTGCGTAGCCATTGGATTCCTAGTACCAAATCGGCTCCCGCCATGGCCAAGGTGAATAGTTCAAGTGAACACTTGTCTTTGCATTTCAGTGTGCTCCCGCCTCCCACCACATTGAACGTTGGCTGCTGCTCGATTGTGCAACTCAAGGCCTTAGCTGCCTTAGATTGTCCACCAGCATGCTGACTCTGCGCCCTCTCAAGGATCCTTCAACTAGCATTAACTGGGGCACTTCGTCTCCCATTAGACCGTAGAGAGAAATTTTCGGTGGTAAGCTGGCTGAAGACTCCCCCAACATTCCTCTAGGGCAGCGGCTTGTTGCTCATCTTCTTCATCCACAAAGTACATGTGCAGTTTTATTCTTCATCCACAAAGTACATGTGCATTTTTATATGTGCTCTGGATCCCTCTACGTCTTTGTCTTTAATCTGCTTAGGTGTGAGACGCCTAATCACTTGTCGAGATGTTGGATGCTGTTTTGCTTCATTCACTTGTGGAGGTACATTCTCTACACGTGAGCAAGGCTCTTGTTGCTCGATCGATATCCCACAGCCTCTTGTTTCTGTTGAGACACCTTTGTTCTCTTCCACCATTCGTACTATCTCAAAACAATGTGGAAGTATGTGGGATCTGGCCTGCACCTCAATCCTTATTTCCTCCTTTAGGCCACCTAGGAATGCTCCCACAAGTGCCTTTGACCATGTTACTAAACACTGCTTGATTGTGGACAGTTCGACGTTGTAGTTAAGAATCGCCAAAGGTCCAAAACGAGATTTCATGTTATCGACTAGCCCATCCCATCCTGGTTTGCCATGCTATGCTGCATCACCAGCACCTGATAGCAGATCCATTGAAGTGGATGGCGGTGTGGCCAGTGTGGCCCACCCTCTGCGTCGGTTCCTCTATTTCCACCAACGAAACTTAGAAACTTAGAACCGGGCACATCGCCTGACAGAGGTAGAGGTGGAGGGAAAGAAGGAGGGGGTCGAGGACGACAAGACTCCAGCTTGTCGTCTCTGTTCTTTCGGTGCTAGGCAGCCCCAATCATGACTCAACTGAAGCATATCCTTGATCATCGTCACTAAGGCGTGTGGATCAACCATGAATGCATGCATTTGAGCTTTTGCCTCCTGGTTCTGGTTTTCGACTGCGTCATCGATTCCCCCATACGCTCCCTGTGCGCCTCCACCGCCGCCATGACATCCTTCGAGGTCACCTTAAAACTAATTTTTTTTAGGCAAAATCTCATTTTTCTTCCAAAATGCTATTTCAAAAGTGTTTGGTTGACACCAAAACTGAGTTTTGCCAAAAATGAGATAAACCCTGCTCAAAAGGGAGTGAATAACTTGGCAGTTGGCATCCACAAGTTGTTATGGTCTTACTACTAAACACGACCCGATTCTTGAAACCGAGATGCCTCTTAAGACTTGGTTCTTGAAAACGAGACGCCTCCCACAATCCGGTTCTTGGTACCGAGATCCCCCCTCACAACCCGGTTCTTGAAATCGAGACCACCCCTCCCCTCAAACCCGGTTCTTGAACAGAGACGCCTCCTACAACCCAAGTTCATGTAACCGATATGTCCCCTACAACCAGTTCATGAAACCGATATGCTTCTCACAACCCGTTTCTTGAACCGAGACGTCTCCCGCAACCCGCTTCTTGAAACCGAGACGTCCCAACAACTCGGTTCTTGAAACAGAGATGCACCCACAACCTGGTTTATGACAAAATTTTGCAGAAAAAAAGACAACGAAAAAAAAGCACAAGAAGATAAAAGAAAATCATTTTTCAGCATGTAATCTTGGCTGATAAGTATTCTTAAGTAACCATGTGTAAGTCAAAGGAAATTACTCAAAACATGCTGAAGTTTGGCATGACCTCCATGATGGATGTTTGAGATGTCGAGGCTGCTGCCACAATTAGATTTTGTGAATATGGATGGTAGCAGTGGCCCCAGTTTTATTGAGGAAGACATCCATATATATATATAAATACATATAGAACAGAAAAAGAAAACATAGGAAAAAATGATAAACAAGTAAACAACATAGAAAATATATATCAAACAAGTAAAAAACATAGAAAATATATAACAACGGCTCTTGCAGCATTCTGTTCCTTTAAGCATATCGACAGAATACATATCAATCACAAAGTCGTCTGCTGCATATATTGCAAAGTTGCAAAGGAGTGAGGAAAATCATCTACCAAACAACTGAGCAGCCCTCTAGACATTCAAATATGAACTACGGAACTGGAATCTAAGTGCTAAATGCAGAATTGGAACGTGTCAGTTACAGAAAATAATGTAGGAACATTCATGAAGCAAAAAAAGAGAGGAAAAAACCAGTTCAAATTGAACAAGAAAAAGGGCACGCACAATTATCTAAAAAAAATATGGTTTGTAAAAGAGAAAGGACAGACAATATAATTTTCGAAGAAGAAAAAGAAGAATAGTTGATGCAGGTCATATAAAAAGAGTAGATGATTCTAAACCTGCCACCGGAAGTGAATGGATAGACTACGTGGCAGCTCAACATAAGCAAGACAATGTAAAATGGCATGCCTAACCATTCACTTTAGTGAAACCTAAAACCTATATGTCCCATGCCACATGCTATCAACTGTATCAACAGAAGCATGCTTCAAGAATCTTAACCTCCTTTAGACCTGTTACGAGAGAGAGAGAGAGAGAGAGGCGGCAAAAAGTAAAAAAAGTTGCATTACGTGACCCTAATCTCTATTAAGAGATTAGGGTTAGGGAAAATTACAAGAGAAGTCCACTAAAAATAACAAAACATTTAAAGAGATCCTCCCTAACTTCCTAATATTTCAGAAAACTCCTTTTTGTATCTTTAACACTCCCCCTCAAGCTGGAGCATATATCTCAATCATGCTCAGCTTGTTACAACATCTCAGGAAATCGCCTATGGGAAGAGCTTTAGTGAGAATATCTGCTGCCTGATCTTCTGAGGAGACATAAATAGTGCTAACAATTCCTCCTTGAACTAAGTCCCGAATATAGTGGCAATCCACTTCAATGTGTTTAGTCCTCTCATGGAAGACAGGATTGTTAGCGATATATGTAGCTGCCTTGTTGTTACAATACATCTTCATTGGGAGATTCACTGAGACATCCAACTCCACAAGTAGTGATCGAACCCATGACATTTCAGCCACAGTTTGAGCCATAGCCCTATATTCCGACTCAGCACTAGAACGAGCCACAACATTCTGCTTCTTGCTCCTCCAGGAAATAAGATTACTGCCCACAAAGACACAAAAACCGGTAGTAGACTTCCTATCATCTACAGATCCAGCATAATCAGCATCACTATACGCCTCGATGTCAACACATTCTCATTTCTTGAACCATAGCCCCTTTCCCGGGGCTGATTTCAAGTATCTTACAATCATTAGAGCTGCATCCCAGTGAACTTTTTGAGGTTTTTCCATGAATTGGCTCAACTTATTCACAACAAAGCTAATGTCGGGACGAGTGACAGTCAAATATAACAGTTTCCCTATCAGAGATCTGTAAGATATAGAGTCAAACGGCTCTGAGTCATCATCATGTATATGAATGCGAGGATTCATGGGAAGTGTTGCAGGTTTAGCCCCCAATAGACCCGTTTCCTGTAGAAGATCAAGAGCATATTTCCTTTGAGACACTACAACTCCTTTATTACTACGAGCCACCTCAATACCAAGAAAATAACGAAGTTGTCCAAGGTCTTTCGTAACAAAGTGTTGCTGTAAAAACTCCTTTGTTTGAGCTATCTCTTGATCATTTTTCCCTGTAAGAACAATATCATCCACGTAGATAACACTTCAGTAAGCTTTTGGAACCATACACGGGGACTCTATTTGAGTCCATAAATAGCATTCTTTAACTTGCATACCTTGGAACACTCCCCTTGTCGCTCAAAACCAGGTGGTTGCTGCATATAAACAATTTCAGAAAGGTCTCCATACAGAAAGGCATTTTTGACATCCAATTGAAAAAGAAGCCACTCTCGTTGGACAGCAAGAGAGATAATCAAGCGAATAGTGCCCAACCGGGCCACAGGCGAAAAGGTCTCAAAGAAGTCAACACCATAAGTCTGAGTATACCCTTTTGCGACAAGACGGGCCTTGAACCTTTCAACTGACCCATCAGAATGATACTTGATGGTGAATACCCATCGTGAGCCAACCACATCACAGCGTGTTGGGGGGTCTACCAAATCCCAAGTCTCCCGAGAAAGAAGAGCATCCATTTCCTCCTGCATAGCTTGTCGCCAACGTGGATCTAACAGGGCGAGAACGGGATAACATGACTAGATAAAGCTTGATCAAACTGTACTAAGTGTGTACTCAGATGAGCAGTAGAGACAGAATTAGATATAGGATGTAAGGTACACTGTCGCTTGCCCTTGCGAATAGCAATAGGGAGATCTGCTGCAGAATAGTCATCACTTAAACCTGAGTCAGTCTTATCAGTAGAGCTTACCTCTTGAGACGATGCTGGTGGACGGTTGAGAGAGGGACCTAGACGACGAGTGTAAACCAACGGAGGCTCAAGAAAACGTTCAGTTGAGATGATGGAAATGACTCAAGTGACACTGGTGGAATAGGAAGAGGTATAGGTGCATGAATCTCAGATGAAGAGAGACTTGACGGAGGGAAATAAGGACGAGACTCAAAGAAGGTAACATCCGCACTGATAATGTCTTTCTTGGTCAAGGGATCAAAGCATTTGTATCCCTTTTGATTAGCTGAATAGCCAATAAAGATACATTTGATGGTTTGGGCAGCAAGTTTGCTTTTGTTCGGGCCTAGGATATGTGCAAAGCAAGTGCATCCAAAAACTTTGGGAGGTAAATGAAATAATGAACGCCCTGGATATAGAATTTGAATTGGAATACGGTCTTGAATGGAGGAAGAGGGTAATCTATTAATGAGGTAACACGCAGTAAGGATAGCATCACCCCAAAAATAGGCAGACATGTGAGAATGTAACATGAGGGTACGAGCTACGTTTAGGAGTTGCCGATGTTTGCGTTCGGCTACACCATTCTGTTGGGACGTATGTGGACAAGTATATTGAGGTCGAATTCCATGGTCGGCATAAAACTGAAGTAGAATGGAAGACTTGAATTCAAGAGCATTATCAGTGCGAATATTTTTGACAATGAATCCAAACTGAGTTTTTATTTCCTTGATAAATTTTTGAAGAATACATATGACTTCAGATCTTTCCCTTAACAAGAAAACCCAACTGACTCTAGTAAAATCATCAACTAGAACAAGATAATATCGAAAACATGATCGAAAAGGAACCCGACTAGGACCCCATACATCCACATGAATGAGATCAAAAGGACTCTGACTCGATGGACTCTGACTCGAAGGAAAGCTGCTCCGTGTATGCTTGCCCAACTGGCAGGCATCACATAAGAAGGACTCTGATGCAGGAATGTCTGGAAACATGCGACGAAGTTTTGGTACGGAAGGATGACCCAATCTGAGATGCCATTGGAAGGGAGAAGGCTTGGAAGGGACTGAAGATGCAGCAACATCAACTGGGATTGACAAAAAATAAAGGCCCTCACGCTCATGGCCGCCACCAATCATCTTCCCAATTGGTAAGTCCTGAAAAGAACAAGAGTCAGATTCAAAAATGACTTTACATTGTAAGTCGATAGCTAGCTGCTTCACAGATATCAAATTAACAGGAAACTGAGGTGCATATAACACGTGTAATAGTGCCTAAATGTGGAAGATAAATATCACCGCTACCCAAAACAGGGGACAACTTGCCATCAACCAGCTTAACATACTGTGGTGTAGAAAATCTGACAAATGATGAAAAATTTTGTGGTTAATTACAACAATGTCTAGAAGCGCCCGAGTCTATCATCCATGTCATACCTGGATCAGCAGTAGGAGCACCAACAGAGAATGCTGAATCTACAACAGCAGCATTGGTAGATGTAGAGGCAGATGTAGAGCCAGACCTCTGAGCAAGAACATGATCATATTCATCCTTACTTAGGTTAAGAGAATATGACATAGATATAGAAGAATCAGTAGAAGACTCAACCATAGATATTGTTGCCTTTGAATGAGTTGCCTGAATGAGTTGCCTGGGATGAAGAAGGACCTCTGCTTGTGGTGATTCTACCTCCACCACGTCCAGAGGAAACATTAGACCTGAGGTGAGGATGTTTGTCCCAACAACGGTCATCTAGATGACCAATTTTGCCACAATAAGAGCACTGAAATCTGCCACGTCCAGCACCACGGCCTGTACCACGCCCCCTAGTGCCTCCAAAAGAACTAGGGCCCGTCCTCCTGATATCACAAGTGCAGAGACTGGTATGTCATGCGTAGTCTGAGAAAGAGTGGCTGCAAAGCGACTCAGCCTATTATACGTGTCTGCTAAATCTGGAAGTTCACTGCCTGTTAGAATTTGAGACTTTGCCACAGAGTATTCTGAAGATAGGCCAGATAAAAACTTCGCCACCATACCAGTCTCAACGTGTGATGCATAACAATGCTGGCAAGGTGGGCGAAGAGCCTTTAACCGTTCATATGCAGCAGTCAAAGTAGCAAAATATTGAGATAGGTCCTGATCCCCTTGTCAAATGTTGCATAACTCCTCTTCTAGTTGTAGGATCTTGATTACATTAGTGGCATGCGAGTATGTCTTTCTCAAGAAAGACCACATATCCTTGGCCTTGGTATAATATGCAATAGTTGGGGCTATATGAGACTCCACACTATTCATAATCCAAGACATAACAATATAATTATCTTCATCCCACGCAACATATATTCCTTTTTTCTCAATAGGTTCATCCTCCTCAAGAATATATTTCTTCCTATGACCAGCCACCGACATTATGAATACCCTAGACCATATTTCATAATTTGAGCCATTAAGTTTCATCGTGGTTCCATAAGAGAATGAATTCCTAGCCATCTTGTAGTCAGTAGACCCTTCAAATTTACTATTTTCAGCCATAGTAAATAAAGAAGACCAGATTGACGCAAACGTTTAAAGAAAGAGGGCTAGGAAATTACTGTCACTTCAGATCTGGTTCAACCGATGACAAAAACAAGAATGAACTCCCAACGACTGAAGACTGTTGCTCCCAACGACTGAAGACTGCTGCCACTTATAACAGCAGCTAGTTCTCATAAAACTTCCTGTCCACGTGTCAAAGAAATCCACGAAATCAAACAAAAACTTGTACTAAGGATCAACAACAGTCCTCACGCAGCCTTTCTTTACTGAATTTGTATCCACGATCTATAGAAAAAATCTGATCATATTCAAAAACCTGAATTTATAAGCAGCACAGAGACTCCACAAAGCATCCACAACACCTCACGCAGCTTGACTTTACCGAAACTGTATTTACGATCATCACAAACCACAACGTCACACGTCACGCTGCATCCACAATAGTCTCTTCATACGACCAATATGAGGATCTGATCACGCCTTCCACATAGGCGTGATCAGGTCCTCCTTTTCACGGCACGCCCAACCCCTATTCCCTCACTGTCTCCTTATTGGGTGATAAGAGGGAATAAGGAGTAGCGGTGACAAGGGAGAGGACGAAAGAAAAAAAAGGAACGAACTCACTTGGCTGTTCGACGGAAAGATTGTCGTCGGAGAAGATGGTGATCGCCGGAGAAGGTCACCGGAAAGCGCACTCTGCCGTCGACGCCCACACCCGCTCTGATACCATGTTACGAGAGAGAGAGAGAGGCGGCAAAAAGAAAAAAAAGTTGCATTACGTGACCCTAATCTCTATTAAGAGATTAGGGTTAGGGAAAATTACAAGAGAAGTCCACTAAAAATAACAAAACATTTAAAGAGATCCTCCCTAACTTCCTAATATTTCAGAAAACCCCTTTTGTATCTTTAACAAGACCAAGAACCAAGTCAAGTCAAAATAAACATCAAATACAAATTACTTGACTCATCATGCTTCTACGTTAGTCTCTACCAAGACTAACAAAAAACTTCACAATTCTCTCTCTCCCTCTCTCTCTCAATAGAAATAAATAACTATACATACATATATATATATATATATATATATATATATATATATATATATATATATATATATATATATATATATATATATAATGCACATACAACACATCCAACATATCAATTTGACTTCTATTCAAAAGGCTGCCTCGTATATATCGCCACTCGCCACTGTTTACCTAAAGAATGATCCACAAATCTAGAAACAATTTGCAACATGGTCCCATAACCCACCAAAGTTCAAAAATTTCCAAAATTTTGTGGATTTCATATGCGCACAGTAATGGCCTCGTTTTTCAACATTCAAGTGAACAACCAAAGAAGTACATTGAGAGGACCTAGCATAACAAGGCAGAAGAGGCATTCTACTGATCTGTTGTGAAAGTAAATCAGCAAAAAGGGAACTAAATACAGTGTTTAAAATGGATGTGCCAGTTCGTTGAGATCTGCTTGTTCACACTACTAGCAGTCCTAGTTTCATAGACTTTTAGAGTGCAAAGTGCAAACTGCAGCCATGGTCAGAATTTGGTTTTGTACCAATTGTTGGGTGAGCAATGTTGCTTGGTTCTCCAATTTCAAGTGACGGTTGTATCAAAGGTGCCAAAGGCCCCTGCATACCTTGATGGTCATATGTAGGCAGGTGGGGTGAGGACTTCGTCTGATTACTCCAGCAGCTGCCGCCCACTCCTAAGAAGTACATTGAGAGGACCTAGCATAACAAGGAAGAAGAGGCATTCTACTGATCTGTTGTGAAAGTAAATCAGCAAAAAGGGAACTAAATACAGTGTTTAAAATGGATGTGCCAGTTCGTTGAGATCTGCTTGTTCACACTACTAGCAGTCCTAGTTTCAAAGACTTTTAGAGTGCAAAGTGCAAACTGCAGCCATGGTCAGAATTTGGTTTTGTACCAATTGTTGGGTGAGCAATGTTGCTTGGTTCTCCAATTTCAAGTGACGGTTGTATCAAAGGTTCCAAAGACCCCTGCATACCTTGATGGTCATATGTAGGCAGGTGGGGTGAGGACTTCGTCTGATTACTCCAGCAGCTGCCGCCCACTCCTATTAACCTTCAAGCAAGGTGAAGCCCCCAACGTCTGCATTTAGAAGGATTGACACTTCCGCTTGGCAGCCTTTTTGGCTATCAGAAGCAGCTTCGCATCTGCACATCTTCTTTGTGCTAGAATCACACTGATGAGCTATGATAGCCAAGCTTGTGCCAGAAAGAAAGATGAGCCCCTTTTAACTACAAATGTGAAAATATACTTAAATATGGCCAAACTATAACTAATAAATCAAAGGGCATCTGACATTATGCTGAGCGCGCTTTCAACAATATGCATATGTTTCCTTTCAGCAATTCCATTTTGCTGAGGTGTATGTGGACATGAGATTTGTCTAGTGATCCCATTATCTAGCAGGTACTCAGTAAATTCATTAGAAATAAATTCACCACCACCATCACATTGAAAATGCACAATATTACTGGAATATTTATTTCGAACCAAGACATGAAATTGAGTAAACAAGCGGAAAACTTCAGATTTGTGTTTCATGAAATGGATCCAAGTATAGCGGGAATATGAATCAATAAAAATGACATAGTATCTACTCCCAGAAGAAGAAGGAATTGGAGCAGGCCCCCAAACATCGGAATATATAGTATCAAAAACCTTTGAAGTTCTTTTATTGATTAACTGAAAGGGAAGGGCATGGCTCTTACAGATATGACAACTCGAGCACATGCGATGCTGGACTCATTAACTGAATTCAGACTAGACTTATCTAAAAGCCCGTCTGCAACAAGACTTCGAACAAAAGATTGACTACAATGAGCTAATCGACCATGCCAAATGGATGGCTTATTATACTCTGCGACATTGACTTCACTATGACTTGGAAGACATGAATTGAGATGTGAGGTGTTGACAACTTTGGAGCTTCTTCAAGGACATACATATTTCCTTTGCGAGTGCCCTCAACGAATGTCTTCTTGGTTCGAGCATCCTTGACATAAACAGCGGCGTGAATTCAACAGAAGAGTGAGTATCATCTATAAGTTTGGACACTGAGATAATATTCTTCTTGACACTTGGAACGACAAGGACATTCTTTAACGGAATGGAAGAAGAGCCCATAGATATTTGTGCATTTCCAACGTGTGATATTGTGTGATGACATCTCCCGTGACAACTGAACCTTGATCTAAATAAGGGAAAACACTAGAGAGATTACTTGTGTCACCAGTAACATGGGCTGCTGCTCCAGAGTCCACATACCACTCTCCTTGCTCATTTTGCTTCAAGTGGAGCTTAGATAAGGCTGTCATGAGAAGTTGCTGCACGTCTGCTGAAACATTTGATGTCGGATTTGAGCCAAATGATGATGAAACTGACCCTGCGAATGCCTTGTTTTCACGCCTGACTTGATTATGTTTGTTCTGAGGAATGTGCCAACATTCTGATTTTACATGCCCTTTCTTGTTGCAATAGAAGCAAGTTGGAACCCTTCTAGATGTGGCAGAAGTAGCATTCATGCCTGGTGGTGTCGGAAGAATCCCTCTTCCCATTCCTGTCTGAGAAGTCCAAGGACGAGTGCGATTCCCTTGCAGTGCATGCGTCCCTGTGATCAATACATTGTGGCTGTTGCAAGGGATTAAATTCTGCCGCTGAACACGACTAGCTTCGTGTTGAAATAGCTTAGCTTTCAGATCTTCAAAAGATGGAAGGATGGGCAGGACTTCCAAAGTTGTGCAAAAAATGTCAAACTCTGTTCCCAGGCCACTCAAGGCTTGTTGCACCTTGTCCTTATCACTGACGGGATGTCCAATGGCTACAAGCTGATCACTTACATTTTTTATTTCATTCAAGTATTCCAAAACTGTACGTGTCCCACGCTTTATATCCTGAAATTGCCTCCTTAATTGCAGAAATCGTATACTTGAGAATATGTTGTGGCAAGGGTAGTCCACAACTCCAGGGCTGTCAAATCATTATCAATGCTTCCTAATACCTCATCTGACAAGGTAGAAGTAATATACGCAACAAGGGACTGATCGTTGTAAATCAAGCCCAAATTAGGCAAATACTTCAAGAATATCACTCTTGAATCTCCCACTAACTCAACAAGGCAATATACAAGAGTCCTCTAACAAGATGATAAAGAAAATATATATTGATCTTCAGCCATACAAGGCAAATACTACAAGATGTAGCTTAACAAGCCATAACCTAAAAGGGGACAACAATCCCTTATTTATAATACAAGGGAAGAAGAGGGGATGAGGGAAAATGGCTGTTGGGCCATGTTGGGCCATTTCCAACGGCTAGAATTCTAGCCGTTGGAGAGAGGCCCAACAGCTAGTTCACCTCTTAAATAAAGAAAAGGTGTAAAAGAAATAGAAAAATACATAAAAGAAAATGAAAAATTACAAGAATGACCTAGGTACCCTAAAATATACACATATCTATATATGTAAGACATATATTAGTACACTAATATATGTAATGTACACACACACACACATATATATATATATATATATATATATATATATATATATATATATATATATATATATACATTCTAACATCCCCCTCAAACTTACGGTGTGATAACCGAAAGTTTGCCAATGAGAAATTGAAACCTGGCAGCAGCAAGAGCTTTAGTAAAGAAATCTCTTAATTGATATTCAGAGGGAACATATGAGAGATCTATGTCTTTCTGAAAGAACTCTTCACGAACATAATGACAGTCCATCTCTATATGTTTAGTTCTTTCATGAAATGTGTGATTGCTAGCAATATAAATTGTACTTTTGTTGTCGCAACAAAGCTTGACAGGATTCATGATATGAATTCCCATGTCCTTCAATAAGCTTTTGAGCCACACTATCTCCATTGTTGTAGTTGTCATCGCACGATACTCAGCTTCTGTTGATGATAGTGATACCTTATTTTGTTTCTTGCATCGCCAGGAGATGAAAAAATCACCTAAAAACACACAAAAACCAGTGGTGGAGTGCCTATTGTTGGGATCTCCACCCCAATCAGCATCTGTATAAGCAACTAATTCTAATATAGAAGAGGAAGACAAAAATAGTCCTTTGTTGATAGTGTTTTTCATATAACGGACAATCCGCATTGCCGCTCCCATGTGCATTGAGGTGGGTCTTTGTTGAAATTGGCTTATCACATGCACAGCATGAGCAATGTATGTCAAGTCTGGTGATGAAGAGATAAGAGAGAGCGCCAACTATTTGCCGAAAAGGAGTGGGATTCTCCAATATCTCTCCATCATCAATTTTCATTTTTACTCCCAGTGCTTCTGAAGTATCCACCACTTTGTCATCTGAGTCTGTCAACTAATTCACTAATTCACTGGCAAACTTCATTTGAGAAAGAAGACAACCTTGTTTGCTATAAGCAACTTCAATTCCAAGAAAATAAGTTAGTCTTCCCAAATCAGTCATCTGAAAGCATTTGTTAAGAAAATGTTTTACCTCTACAATCCCTTCATCATCACTCCCAGTAATAACCATATCATCAACATACAATAATAAAACAATTACACCTACGGAGGTGGTTTTTACGAACATGGCAGTGTCAGAGTAGCAAGATTGAAAACCTTGATTAAACATACACTACTAAACTTGTCAAACCAGGCCTTGTGAGCTTGTTTTAAACCATAAAGGGCTTTCTTAAGACGTAAAACTTTGTTTTGAGCTAGATCAGAACCAGGAGGAGCACTTATGAAAACTTCTTCCTGTACATATCAGTTCATTTGTACATATGACAAAAAATGCCCAAACTCATAACATTGATGCCTAACAAAAATAAGACATCAATAAAACCAAAACAAGACGCGTCGGCACTACAATTGACCCAAAACCTCCCCACTAGGACGTGAGTGAAGCCATCTGCTCAACCTGCTGTCCCGGGTCCGCCAAAACCTGAAAAAGGAAACAACTGAACGCTCAGAAATAACGCATCGTTCTCATTCACACTTCATTCGTACTCACATCATTCACATACATTTCATTTCTATGCTTTCATTTTCATTAACTTCAGTGAATTAACAGTTCCTGTGGGTGCAAACACAGACACGTGTACACCGCGGGCGGCATACAGCCGAGAGACAACCCCCGTGGTGGCCCAGAACAGTATGGATCCATTCATTAGCTGCAGCGGTAAAGCACTCATCCATGGATGTGTGAATTCCAAGGAGAGATACTCAGCCTCCACACGAGGGCTACACATAACAACAACAGTTTTGTCTATCTGTCTCAACAATATGAGTACAACTACCCTCTGTTCAATCATTTGCATCATTGCCCGCGGTAATATGTATTTAACAAACACAACATTCACATTCATTATCACAATAATCACATCTTTGAAAAACTTAGCCAAACCACAAAGAGTAATCTCGATGGCTCGTAGTTGTCCTATGCAGTTATCATTTTAGGATGCTTTCTAATGCACAATTGGGGTTGAGGAGACACTCGACTAAATACCCCACCTCATCTGTCCTAAACAGTTATCAATTCTAGCATGCACATGCAAATTCCTGATATTTCAAAACAGACTTATAATAGCTTTTCAAAACACATCATATCAGATATCAAACCATTTGCATGCATACACACATTCATTCACCAAATAATCAATCAATCAATCACATCACAATCATAGGATCACATGATCCTAGGAACACACATTCACATATTTCCCCAGGCAGGGATTTGCCTGGAATGCCGCCATACCTGTGGCGCACTCACAAAACTCTTCAGAATGCCTCGAGCTTCGAATCTAGTAGCTCAAGGTCGACGGGACGTGCTCGGTGTACCTGCAGACAAGGAAGAAGGTAAGATCTCTACTAATTAGCTTATCAATCCAAACCAAGCTAAAACAAAATCATTGAGGCACATATCATCGGCTCAAGAGGGTGTCGACGGGTAGTGTCGACCTACAAGCTATGTCACATGGGTACGGGTACGGGTGCTGGTACGAGTACGAGAAAACGGGTACGAGTACGGCGTTTTCGTAAATCATGGTACAGGTACGGTATATTTTTTATGCGATAATATTAGTTTTTTAATTTAAAAATTATAAATTTTGAGAAAAACAAAAAAATGATATCATGACATCGTTAAGACAAGCATATTGATATAATCTCAAGGAAAACATACCATCTGGAATATTATCCCTACATACCATATTGATATAATCTCAAAACATAAATAAAATTATCCTTACGTACCATCTCATAAAGAAAACATAAAATTATCCCTACATACCATATCAAATGTTTCTTTGATAGTTCCTGCATATAATCTCATAAAAAAGAAACATAAAAAAACTGAGATCTCAAATTAATATATTTCACTGTAAATTTTGTTCCTCTTCCACATCTGCAAAGTCCTCCTTATCCACCTGTACCTCTTGTAGTGCACATGGTTCATTTAACTCCGAATTAAGATGGTTTAGATCCTCGTCTCCTTCGAAGTTAAATTCCTCACCATTCACATCCCAATTTTTATTGCTTCCTTCCCTATAAAACGATAAGAATTAAGAATATAATTATGTAGTAATCAACAACATAGATACAAAAAAATTACATAGACTAATCAACAACATAGATAGAAAAAAGTTAAAGATAGAAAAAAGTTAAATACCTGTATTCATTATTGTTTCATGAAAGTAACCGAAGGTTTGAATGCACATAGACTAAATCTTCTGCACGCTTGCTTGTAGGTTTGTTTATCTTAATGTTGTGAATATGTGAATAGGTGCTCTACATCAAGCAGGAACTCATTGTTCCTTTTTAGAATGGTAAAACAGTTCAAGCAATAAAAATAATAATTTGGGGAATCATAAATGTATGTATGCTTGGGTATTTATAATGTATGTACGCTTATTGGTTAAATTGGGCATTCTAAGGCATGTAGATAGTCCAATGTCACAAAAATTGGGCATTCTAAGGCATGTAGATAGTCCTATGTCACAAGCATTCTTTACTAGGCAGTCTTCTATAATACAACAAAAAATAAAAAAGTCATGTTGGAAGTGCAAGTGAACATAAAATCTACTATTCTCAAAATAAATCCATGCTACTGATCGTCATATAGTAAACCACTCACCTTCTATTCACAGGCCGTCCTACAATCTGTCACCTGGTCGATGGATTTCTTTGCGGGTTCCAACCATCAATAGATTGCATCAAATAGGCAATGTGCATCCCAAAGACCAGCGAGTCTCCCTTGTCGCAAGGGAAATGCAATGAAAGGACTGTTCTAGTGAAAAGGAGAGGGGACGACGAAGGTAATGCACAGTGACCATGTGAAAAGTTGCTCTTTAAACTGACAGGCTACTTTTGTCGCAAGGGAGATGCAATGAAAGGACTGTCCTAGTGAAAAGGGGAGGAGAAGTCGAAGGTAATGCACAGTGACCATGAGAAAAGTTGCTCCTCAAACTGACTCGGCCTGGCAAATGAATATAAACAAAATTGAAGAGCAATCATGTTATTTGCCTGCTCCCTCATTGGCCTTGGCAGTTTCATCGGCAAGGGCGTAGCCAATTGTAGGGTCAAAGGTGCTGGAGGTGTAACTCTAGACATGGGATGCCATCCAAGCCTTGGGAAACATCGCTTTTGCATACTGTAGCTGATTGAAACCAAAATACATGTAAGCTACAAGTATGCCTGCTGATTTTTCTTCTTCATTGCAGGAAAGAAGTCACAAAATAATAATCTGTTATTGTGGAGATGCCACCTACAAGCAAAAAGGTTTAGGCTTTAGTTGGAGTCTGCACTTGTTGATACTACTTGGACTGGAGATAAGAAAACCGAATTCTGGCTAGAGACAACTCTAATGAAATTTAAGCAGCATTCTTGTGTCGCTATCAGGAACCTGATAAAAATCTGGCAAAACCATAACATGATAACGAATAAGCAAAATAAGCAAAACAACAGAAGGACAAGCACATACCGATAAAAATTTGCAGCTGCTGATTGAGGGCTCTTTATAGCTCAATAACCTAATTTGTGCCTGAATTTCTATTATTAGCGGGCAGAGACACTTGTTTTCCTTGTGAATCTAGAAGGAAACATTGTAGGATTGTTATATATAGACCCAGTTAATTAGGTAGAGGTGGATGATCAACTTGACTCTCCACCCTGACGCTCTCGAGCCACAACAGATTATTTCCAAGCTTCTTGGTAGCAGCCTCTAGCTCCACCCTTAACAGCAAAAGAACTCACACACACATCAAACAATGCCCTAATCCCCAATTAGGGTAGTCCTTCTCAAAGGGTTATTTGAGTCAAAGACTGGATAGATACATTGACCCACAACGCAGGACTTATTTATAACGCCAACACCGGGTCTATAAGGCAGCTATGGTCCAAGATCCCGCAACTAACAATTACTTCCCACTTTGAAATACACCTTCTCCTCAAGGCATGAAGAAAAATTTGGTGATTGCGACAGGCCTTCCTGCACTTGGACACCTCATTGCCATGCCTTGAATCAAAATCTGTATGGATCATATAGTGATTACTATCCAAGGACCTGATAACACTATTCTGATGTATATGCCTTGCATGCTGAGATATGCTATCGGACTTAGATAGCTGTTGGTCAGCTACAGAATGCATGCGTTTCCAAAGAAATAGCAGTTGTAGGACCACCTTTGAATTTTCTGCCAGACTGACCTCATGTAGAAGATGCACCTGATCCGTTTCTAATTTTTCTCCGTATAATTGTCCTTTGTATTTGATCAAAAAGTGATTACAGTCAAGCCCAACAAGCATCATTATAAAAAGAATCATTAGTACAAATTTCTTCTGTTCTTTTACTGTCTAACTTTCCCAATAAAATATATACTAACCTACCCATGAAGAGATCCACGGATGGATATGCTAAGGAGACATCCCATCTCAAGAGCACCCTTGAATTATTGGTATGGTTGTATTTGGGAGGCTGCCTTTATAATAGTGAACTGCACAAAGCCCTTTTCCCTAGTGAAAGCAAAGACACTACCCCTTGGATGGCCATATACCAGTAACGTCTGTTCCACCGTAGCTTCCATGCACTGAGCTCATGCTCCCACACCCGATATGAACTTTATAGAAATGAGTGCCATGAAGTGGCTAATAGTTTTATGTGATACTGATGGCAGGAATTCAAGTATGTTCCTTAGATTCAACTCTTAGAGTAGACTAATTACCCTTGCCATGTTATTAAATGAATAATTATAACTTATTCATTGCTTCATTTCATGTTAATTTGGCTTCTTTCTTAATAGTACAAGTAATGAGGTCATGCCACAACTTTTTATGTTCAAATGACAAGTTCACCTTTTTTTTTTCAAAAACAAAAGTTGATGAAACCGAGGATGATTCACAGAGTTGGCCTGCCAAGTCGACTCCCAAGTCACTGGGTTTAAGACATTGATCTCATGTGACAAATTTGAGACTACAGAAACATATATAAATGGGCATTATCAGATAAAAAAAGACCATATAAAAATCACTTACACTACAACCACCAAGAGGATCACCCTGCGCAGCATCAAATCCAGCAGATATAATGGTAAAATCAGGGGCGAATTGCAAAGCTGCAAAACCATGACCAAAACACATATTCAATATGAATGGACATTTGAAAATTCATCACCAGGACAAGGTTTATGCAAGGTAAGTGACATAAAAAGAAAAATATAACTGGAAAATATTCTCCAGTCCGAACCAATAGCTTTACCTCACAATTCAGCAACAATATATGAGGCTCCACAAATGTTACCTTTAATTAGCATTTATAGTCTAAATGTGTCCATGATCATGTACCAGCGATCTCCAACTAAGTTCCTTCTAACAAGCTTGTTCTGATTCAATCTTTATTACCAAAGACACCAGCCAACCGTGTGCATCTTAACTCCCCTGCACCTCTTTTGCATTTCTTTGTAAGCCGACCACTTACAAGGAAAGCTTAAAACTTAGTCATAGAAGCGTGCTTGCAATTATGTAGTTTATTATCATTTATCATGCACTATTTTCTCCACCTCAACTATATAGCAAAAGTTTACAAATTATATTTTCACAAAATCCATTATTTTATTAGCATTTCAAAAGGGTGTGTGTGTGTGTGTATATATATATATAGAAGAAAAATTGAATGGTGACTCCGGCTATCTAGAGTCACCCAGCTCACTCATAAGGGTCATCCAATTTATCACGATGGACGGTTCAAAGAAAAAGAAGGAGAAAAAAGGTGATGGACATATCATTTGTCAAATATATTTTTATGAAATATAAAATATATTACTGTGTTCTTTCTCATTTGACCCCAAGAGAGTTAAGCTTGTGGGCTAGCGTAGGCCCTTTAACCAAGCCAGCCGTCAGCAGATCTATTATGATATCCTGCGGGAGGATTTCACTAAATTCATTATAGAGAGGAAACTAATATTCCTTATCAAAAGAGAAAAACGTTTGCACATTCATTAACTTGAGCATCGGCTGTTCCAAATACAATGATAAACTGGTATTCCCAATTGGATTCTGCTGCATCCATTGTTCACAACACCCAGATTTCAGAAATTCCTGCTGTGACACCAAAATTCCTAAGGCCCCAATTGATGCGCAGGAAAATTCCTGTTCAGCGACGGAAAATTTTCTTATTTGTAGGGATTTACCGCCCACCGTTAAACACAAACATTTTTCCCCTGCTCGACAGGTTGGACTTGGAAAAGTTTCACCTGAGAAAAAGTCGGACCCCCAAGGATAATTTTTTTGCCCATTAGGGCTTTGATTAGATGTGCTCTCTCTCTCTCTTTGCGTCTCTTTTCTTCCTCGTCTATTCCTCTTCTAAGTACTCCACCAGTTTCCTCAATCGCTTACTCTAGCGACAGACAACTGCTCGTTTCCCCACGATCACTTCTTCTTCTTCCTCCTCTTCCACCTTCTTCACCTCTTTTGGTTCGTTATCTTCCCCTTTTCAGAATCTTCAAAATCATCAAAATCAACGGTCGCTTTCTCCGTCTGCTTCCTCTGTCTATTCCTTCTCCCATCCTTCTCCTTCTGATCCCTAAGCTTCTTGATGCTCCCCTCAACCTTGCCCTGCATCCTTCGCTGCTCCCATTATTCAAAATTTTGACATGTGTTTACAGCCACGGGGGACGATCTCCTTGACACCAAATCATTCGCAGCAAAAGAAGCAATAGTGAGGGCTTCGTGTCGTGCATCCCTCTCTTTCCGTCGTCTTGCAAAGTCGCAGCAGCAACTTCCCCAGCATCGGACATCCGCTGGTGAAAGGTAAGCACCTCACTTTCTCTTTCTGTCTTGTTTTTTCCATCCCTCTCACTCTCCCTCCGCCATTTCAGGTCAGGATTCCCTACGGAGGCAGTGGACTCCATCGCCGACGAGAACCGACGGACCGACTCTCTACGGCCTCCGCAATTTTTTCCATGGCAATTTTTTCCTGTGCAACAAAAAACATAAGCTTTTTTCTAGGAAAAAACCTCCAGGCCATCAAACATTACCTGGATTTGGAAAAATCTCAAATATACTCACTGTACATTTTTCTTGAATTTTTTTTCATGAAAAGTTTACCACTCAAAAAATTATTGTGCCATCAAATGGGGCTTAAATGAAGCCGACAAAGACTAAAGTCAACCCACCAATTTCTTCTCTCATGGGTGGCATTTTTCTTGTCACCATCTTTCCTAAACAACATCTAGTCTAGGTTTGAGCAAGGGAAAACCAGACCGTACCTTCGTAGAAGCTCAAAGTTGTCGGCTGATCCTTCCTCCTCTTCCTTTTTGTATTCTTCTTTCTCCCTCCTTCCTTTCCACCGTCCACTACATCCCAGCTCTTTCTCACGCCATCTTTCTCTCTCTTTTCTCAACTGTCTTCTTCTCCAAAATTAGTGTCATACAGCATCATAGGATATAGGGCCGTATCATATGATACCTACCATCACGATTCAAAATTGTAATATGATACAAAGCATCACATGGATCATGCAATACAAGCCCCCACCCAATTCTTTTTTGTACAATTTTCCTTTTAAAAGCCGCTCCTCCATTTCTAAATTCATCCTGGAATTGAAGAAGGGAGAGATTTTATCGGTTTCACCAAGAAATCATCGATGTCACTGTTAAATTGCCTATTTAAGCATAGATCTATCACGGGTTGACTGACTCATGTTTGGAGAAAGGGGTTTTCCCAATTTCTTCTCTCTAAGGTATGAAATCTCTCATTTTACCAAAAATCATAGATTTCAACTGCTTTTCAGTTTTCACTAAGTTTACCATACGTGTTCATCTTCCTCTTCTTCTTCTTCTCCTTTGAAGATATGGCATCATCTGATCCCATATGACAATGGTGCAAAAAGGGTGAAGGAGAATAATCAGTTAAGAACCCAATGCAACAACCGCAAAAATATATTTTCAGGAGGGATTATTAGAATGAAACACCATCTTCCAGGGCCACAGAGCACTTAGGATAGAGAGTAATTAGGCAAGACTAGGCATCCTAGGTGACATTCTAGATATTTTCAAGTTGCAGACCACTCAGCTACCTAGCCAACAAGCCAAGCTTGGGGGCCTAGGTAAGCCTTTGACAACATGGATCCATTTTCAACATATCATGGTCCAGATACAAATATATGCCATTTTAAGTTTGTTTGACCAATATTATTCTAGGTTGGACCCTCCCCTTCTAGGCCCTAGTTGACCACTTCCTTCTAAGTTCAATCTTATTGAAAGAGGTATTAACCTAAGCCCTCTTTCCTTTCTAAAAATACATTTTTGCCATTAAAAGGAAGAATCAAGTTTCAAAAAAGCCAACTTTTTAATAATTATTACGCGTTGTGCCATCTAACCACGTGCCTTAAAAAACACTAAAGACGTGTTTTATACGCATCATTTTTTTTTTGCCGTTTTTTTGAAAAAAATGCGTCTCATTCCCATTTTATTCGTCAGAGAGGCTTTTGGCGTATAATACACGTTTTTTTCAAAAAAACAGCGTTTTTTGTGACAATGGACTTTAAACTTCTCTGCAAGCCCGATCATTTGGAGTCTCAGACACTTAAAGATCTGTGACAGTCTCTCTGTACTACTGGGTTACATAGTTTCAGTTTTTTTTTTTCATGAAAGGTTGCTTCCATGGTTGGTTTTTGTCTTGGTATTGTTTTCGTATAATCATACTAAACAATCATAGCACTTGCTCTTTGACAAACACTATCCGCATACAACTCTCCCTTTGGTTTGGCTGACATGGGGCTGTTGGTGTATTGTAGAAGAAACATATGCATTAGCATATCCCTTAGGCCTTAAGCTACAGGAACAGAAAATTAGACCACTACTATATGGAAAACACATTAATAAAACTAAAATAGCATAAGGAGTACACTACAAAGACTTGGCATATGAACCAAAATTCTGATCACTACCATATGAAAATTTTGTCTGTTGTCTCAACTACAGAGGAGATGGTCTCTGAATGACCTTGATTAGCTTAATAATTCAATAGAGATTAAAAATTTGATAGGACCATCTAAAATATCAAAAAAAATAATTATTCCATTATGCAAAATGCAATTTGAACTTTAAGACTTTTTGTTATGACTAAGGAAGCAAAAACTAGAAATCAAGAATATCACCTATGGGAAGAACAACTTGCTCAAATGCAAATAGATAGTCATTATCCCCAATTCCTCCACATTTCCAGGGAATATTGACGGAGTAACCTTCTGCACCAAGACCTCCTATCTGCACTACAAGCAGGAAATAAACATTTGAAGTAACTGGGCACCGATATCAAATGATCAATCAGCACATGGATCATGCAATTATAAGTTCATTAGAAACAAATGTACCATTCTAATTATGAAATAAGAACATGGATAAAATTAAACCGATGTATTAGCAAATATTCATTTAATATGCACTAGAGCACAAAAATGACAAGTCCATTAGTGTTATACAGCAAGACCTTAATAGTCTTGCTCGTTCACTCTTCTTGTTAAAGATGGACAATGGACATCAGCATACACCTTTTCATGAGGCAACAATACATAAATAATTTAGACAAAAGCAAGATGAACAAATGACAGTGCAGAATCGTGGGCAGAATATTAAGGGGAAAAAAGCAAGTACACAGGTAGAGAAGTAATGACAGATCAGAGAAGAGGAAAAAATGAACCTGAAAATCCTCAAATTGGTGCAGATGAGAAATATGCAACATCTGTCCCTGATCTACAGCTCTGATACAATGTTGGATCCGAATGTCTAGAATTGTTGAATGTGGGGAAGAAGGAAAGACAAGAAAGGTGGACTTTTCCACATTGTATTGGCAGCCCAAAAGTGTTGGGCACACCCTAATTTCATTAGGATAATCCTTTACTTTACAAAGATTAAGAATATACAATAACACATGAATGTCGGTCCTGCCACTACGCATATGCAGGACACAATAAGAAGATGTGAGGATCTCGGTTTCCAGATGCAAAACAAATGCACAAAATATGCAAGTCTTTTGGAGACCGCCATCTCCTTTTTATCTCACATCCGTTGAAGGTTTTTATAGAGGTGAGAAAACACTTGACAAACTTGAGGTGGTGTTGTAGGTAAACAATTGAAATAATCACCATCTTGTTTATGGTCAATCAAGTTATAGGTCTCTGCCTTGGTCGTACTACTCATTTACATATAAATATCCTTATCTACATTTTTCACATTTCAATTTTACTTAAGCAAGTTACATATAAATAAGGCGACCTGTTTGAATCCTCAAATATTAAAAGATTAAAACTCTAAAAATAAAATTTCAAGTCCTTTGAGAGTTTTTCAGTGGATCTAAGACAGTGCTCTCTTAAAATTTAAGTGTTTTCAGATACTACTGTACAAAACATATACCTATAATACTTCACCTCAAAAGTTTAGAAGAAAATTCATCATAATTTTCATCTGAAAGTTACTCTCAGATTACGGGTTGATTTAACTACTATGACCTCCATAAAACAATTATTATCCCAAAGCAACTGTAAAGCCTATAAAATTTTCCTGGGCTCACAGAATATCTCAGTTGTGAGTGTGTTTCTCACAAAACTAACTATATGGACATGATTTTCACATTTGGAAACCTAGGAATAAAGAAAATTGTGTTTTGGTCTTCTAGATGTGTAATATTCGTTAACGATTTGAAAAGTTATAGATAAGGTGGAGTTTGGTCAGATTATATAATCCTATATATATGATGAAAAATCATATATTTTTTATTCCTAGGTTTTTTAGCTTGAGATCATAACAGTACTGTTGATCTTGTGGAAGTATTGTCATGATATATATCTGTGTGTGTGTGTATGTGTGTGTACAAAATAACACAAAAAAATCAAAATGAAAGCAACATTTAAAATAAACAAGCGATTTTAAGTAAAAACATTACATGTTAATGAACAGTAGCTCTAAAAACAGAATGAAAACTGAGTTGGAAAAAACTAAATCATGTAAAATTAAGCAGTTTGGATTGGTTTCAATCTAAAGAGCACCTAAGTGTGTCCAAGTACCCACTTTGGGAATGGGTACGGCGACACAGGTACATGGACTTTATTGAAGTATCCATGTGACTTATAATATATATATATATATATATATATATATATATATATATAAAGGAGGTGAAATCCTCCAACCATTTGGCCCTCTGTCCAATCATGGCCGCCCAATGCAATGTATAAGGCAGGCGTGATAAAACACTACCTGATGCAATGCATTGGGCAGTGTGCTGTGAGGTGCTGGAGGATTTCTCCATGCAAATCTGGATGGAGAAATCCAAGGATCCTATATATGTATATATGGCACATACAAGGCTTTTCAAATTGTTGTTCATGCACGTCCAAGCCTGTAGCCATGTCACGTTATAAGATAGAAGCAGTGATCCATGGAGATCACACCTCCAACTTGAGATATTCTCCATAAAAAAAAATAAAAAAAATAAAAACATACAAGTTAAACATAGAGAGACCAGAAATCAGCAACGATCAAAAGTAGCAAAAAGTATTAAAAGCAGGGATTTCCTATTTTTCCTTTGATGATTACTAGAAGCTTATTCTTTGCATTTTGTTTCTTAGTCAGAAAAGTTGAGGGAAGAAAAACAAGAAACAAAGAAAAAAAAAAAGTTATCCAAAAACAGGTGGTACCCAATTGGTACATCTGACTGATAGTCATTAGTAATATTTCTACATGCACACCTTAATATATTCAACAAATAATATTTCTACATGCATATGTATTTGTGCATATATACGTCAATGAATGATGAGTTTGATATTTTGGAATTAGTGTGTGTAGAAACACGAACCACAAGGAGAGAACAGAGAAAGAACACACAATATACGTGGAAAACCTCAGAAAGAGGTGAAAAACCACGGGGAAGCTCTAACCTAGGGGCAAACCGCAACCCTAGGAGAGAGGAAATAATATTCACTTAACTCAACGATTACATGTAAGTGAAGAATATATAGGAGGGAGAGAAAGAGTGCCGCCTAGGGTACCGAGCCCACCTCGGTATTCGTGCCCCATAGGACCGGGTCCAGATATGGACCCGGTTCCCAATACAATATATTCTAACACTCCCCCTCAAGCTTGGCATACATGTCAAACATGCCAAGCTTGCTAACATTTTTCTCAAATTGAAATGTACATAAAGACTTAGTTAAGACATCCGCAACTTGATCTTCAGACTTCATATAGAGCAGAATCAACTCCTTTGAATCTATGCGTTCCCGTATGAAGTGACGATCGATCTCCACATGTTTGGTCCTGTCGTGCATGACCGGATTGTTTGCCAAGTTAATCGCAGACTTGTTGTCACAATACATCCTCATCTTCTCTTCCATTTTAACCCCAATATCTGCTAAAAGAATTTTGAGCCATAACATCTCTGTAACCCCCATAGCAACCGCCCTGTATTCAGCCTCAGCACTGGACCTGGAACAAACTTCTTGACGTTTACTTCTCCATACCACAAGGTTACCTCCAAGAAATATGCAGTATCCTGTGGTAGACCTCCTAGTATCTGTGCATCCTGCCCAGTCGGTGTCAGAGTATCCTTCAATGCTTAGTTGATCTTGTCGAGTGTAGAGTAGTCCTTTCCCTGGGTCATTCTTTAAGTATCCCAATACTCTTTCAGCACTTTTCCAATGACAATCAGTAGGGGCATGCATAAACTGACTTAACACACCCACAACATACGTAATATCTGGGCGAGTAAGAGTGAGATAAATAAGTTTACCAACCAGACGCTGATACCTCCCTTTTCCTTCCTCATCCAAGATAGTCCCAGATTTGGTACTTATCCTTGTGTCAGACTCCATTGGGGTAAGAAAGGGCCTGCATCCCAGTTTACCTGTCTCTTTTAGAAGATCCAACGTGTATTTTCTTTGGCTCATAACAAGCCCAGTCTCAGATCGCGCGATCTCAATCCCCAAGAAATACCTTAGTTTACCCAGATCTTTGAGATCGAATTCTGCAGCTAACATTTCTTTCATCTTCCTTTTCTCCCCCTCGTCGTCACCTGTGACAATCATATCATCAACATATACAAGTAAAAGGCTCACCAGACCATTTCTCTGCTTGATGAAGAGGGTGTGATCACCATTTCCCTGTTTATACCCATTAGTCTTCATTACAACCCTTAGTCTTTCAAACCAAGCTCTAGGGAATTGCTTGAGACCATACAAAGCTTTCTTGAGATAGCAACACTTCCCGTTCCGAGCGTACCCAGGCGGCATGCTCATATAGACTTCTTCCTCAAGGTGACCATTCAAGAAGGCGTTCTTTACATCAAGTTGGTCCATGCTCCACTTCTTTTGCACTGCAAGAGCTAAGATGACCCTTACGGTCTTCAGTTTCGCCACGGGAGCAAACGTCTCAAGATAGTCAATCCCATATTTCTGGCTAAACCCTTTAGCAACAAGACGAGCTTTATAGCGTTCTACAGTGCCATCAGGTTTGTACTTCACATTAAACACCCACTTGGAGCCAACTAAGTGAGTTCCCTTGGAGATATCAACAACCTCTCACGTATTGTTCTTTTCCAGGGCGTCCATCTCTTCTGTCATGGCCTGTAGCCATTTAGGATCCTTCCTTGCATCTTCCACTGACCTGGGAATAACAGCCATAGATAAAGAGGTAACAAAGCACTTGTAGTCTTTACTGAGTTTTGCATATGAAACAAATCTCTGAATAGGATGAGAAGTACATGACCTGGTGCCCTTGCGCAGAGCTATGGGAAGTTCTTCATTCATTGGACTTGGATCATCCGGGGAGCTCACAAGATTGGGAAGATTGGGATTGGTAACATCAACATCTTTCTTCTTCCTGCTGTAAACCTAACCAAATAGGTGATCTCGAGACTGTTCTTCCACAGGGCCCCCCTCCATCTGACTGTCTCTGTCTTCACTGACAACGTCTTCCACACTTGGAGACTTCACCGTATAATCCAAGAAATCCATGAACTGAATCAACTGATGCGAAGAATACTCTTCCCTTCTGTCACCTAGACACTTCCCCTGAAGAGGATTCGCAGGAAAGTATGCCTCATGTTCATGAAAGGTCACATCCCTGGAGACATATACTCTGGAAGTGCTAGGGTCAACACACTTGTATCCCTTCTGGGTGGAGGAATATCCCAAGAAGACTGCTTTGATGGACCGAGGATCAAGTTTCTTGAGAGTGGGACTATGATCATGGACAAAACAAACACACCCAAACACTCGAGGGGTTAAAGGCCAGGGATTCTGAGTGGGCCACAACACAGAATAAGGAGAATGACCATCCAACACACGAGTAGGCATACGGTTGATAAGGTGAGCACTAGTGAGCACTAGTGAGAAGTGCGTCCCCCCAGTACCTCTTAGGGACATGACGTTGAAACATAATTGCCCGGGTAACATTTAACAAATGACGGTTTTTTCTTTCAGCCACGCCATTCTGAGGAGGGGTGTAGCTACAGGATGTTTCATGAATAATACCCTTGCTGCGCAAGAAGTCATCAAGGGATTGGGAGACATACTCTCGGGCATTGTCAGTACGGAAGGCCTGAACAGTGGTCTGGAATTGAGTTTCGACAAATGCCACAAAGTTTTTGACAATGTCGGGAACTTCACTACGTTCTTTCAACAGATACACGAACGTACACCGGGAGTAGTCATCAATAAGAGTCATAAAATAGTGAAAGCCACGACAAGTGGGTACTCCCGAAGGACCCCAAACATCAGAGTGAACCAAAGCAAAAGGACGGTTGGCTTTATTGAACGAAATAGGGTACGAGGCCCTAACATGCTTAGACAACTGACACACTTCACAAGCGAAGGTGTCCAAAGAAACAGAATGAAACATCCTAGGAAACAACTTTCTAAGCAACTGGAATGGAAGATGACCAAGTCTCTCATGCCAACGCATAATGACGGATCTGGCCTCCACGCCAGGCAACTGTCCACTGGTGGCTGAAATCAAAGCAGAAGCAACTCGAACGGGCAGTCTGTAGAGCCCATCAATAGCCGAACCAATCCCAATCTTCTGCCCCGTCCCCAAGTCCTGTAGGAAACAACGATCAGCAGAGAAAATTAGATTACAGTTTAGCTCTTTAGTAATACTGCTGACAGATAACAAATTTATGGGAATATTGGGAACATGCAGGGCATTATGAAGACAATATTTGTTCAGTAGTGAGAAACTCCCTTTTCCAGCCACAGAGATAGAAGAACCATCAGCCATAGACACACGCTGCTGCCCAGAGGTCAACTTGTACTCTTGAAACATCGTAGGGTCCCCTGTCATATGATGAGTAGCCCCACTGTCAACAATCCAATCACCGAGAGGAGAATTACCTTGATCACTAGTAGCAACCAGAGCCTGGGCTAACTTAGCCCCCTCAGAAGTAGAAGCATCATCCTGGGTAGACAACCGACTAATGTAGGCTTGCAACTCTCTGAGTTGATCTGAGGAGAGCTTGGATTTGGCAACATTAGACGACCCCGGGCTAGGCTCTGGCACAGAAGAAGCATGGCGATGAGGAGGAGGACGACCTCGGACGAGACGCTTCTCAGGATGAAGATCCCAACAAAAATCAACAGAATGACCCACTTTGTTGCAATGGTTGCATCGTCGAGTAGGACGTTGCCCCGTCCCTGAAGTATGGCTCACAAAGGCTGCTGGAGAACTCCCCTGATGGGAGTCAATATGCATAATCTGGCGCCGTTGCTCCTCAGACTCAATACGGGCATACACCTCTTCGATTCCAGGAATCTCATCACAGTTAAGAATCTGGTTTCGAATGGTTTCAAACTCATCACGCAGGCCTCCAAGGAAGATAAAGGTGCGGTCCATCCATTCCTTTTCCCAATACAGGGCATGATCTACACCACATTTCCAGTCATCATTCACATGATAGTCAAGTTCCTCCCATTTGGTCTTCAGGGCGGCATAAAAGGAGGCAACAGATAAATCACCCTGTTTAAGAGCATATATGCTACGTTTGATTTGATAGGCACGTAAAACACGCTTCTTACGACCATACATACGTGCAAGAACAGTCCACATATCATACGCCGTCGATTTACGCAAGATCAAAGGCTGAATATCTGCGGAAACCGAACTAATAATCCATACTTTAACCTGACTATCCTCCAACGCCCAGGTCGGCCATTGCGAATCAGTTTTAGAAGGTGCAGGCTTCTCCCCAGTGATATAGTGCAGGCGACCACGACTAGTAATCCCGATTTCTAGGGCAGCAGACCACGAGAGATAGTTATCCTTGTTCAGCCGAATGGAGGTGACATGAACAGGCAAGTTCTCACCCTTGGTATGGCTGCCCGTGTCGAGGGCATCATCAAGCTTGGGCATCGCTGCGTCAGCCATCGCAATCCCCGAAGAAGGTCACAACCGGCGGCAGAGAGGGCACAACCCACGGCGGCGAAAACAGGACACCCGGCGGCGACGCAGATAACCCAGGCGACGGCGGCAGGGCAGGGCAGCGCTGGGAACAGCGAAGATAACCCAGGCGACGGCGGCGCTGGGAGCAGCGACGGCGGCGCTGGGAGCAGCGACGGCGGCAGGGCAGGGCAGCGCTGGGAACGACGGCGGCGGCGTTCCTTGGCGGCGGAAAAACGACGGCGGCGCTGGGAACGATGGACGGCGGCGGCGTTCCTGGACGGCCTCAGCACTGAAAACAGCAACAGCAGCGGCGCTGGGAACAGTGTCGGCGGCGGTGCTGGAAACGGCAACGGAGGCGGCACGTGAACGGCGGAAAAAACACTACTTGCACACCAACGATCTCACACGCGGTGGCTCTGATACCATGTAGAAACACGAACCACAAGGAGAGAGCAGAGAAAGAACACACAATATACGTGGAAAACCTCAGAAAGAGGTGAAAAACCACGGGGAAGCTCTAACCTAGGGGCAAACCGCAACCCTAGGAGAGAGAAAATAATATTCACTTAACTCAACGATTACATGTAAGTGAAGAATATATAGGAGGGAGAGAAAGAGTGCCGCCTAGGGTACCGAGCCCACCTCGGTATCCATGCCCCATAGGACCGGGTCCAGATATGGACCCGGTTCCCAATACAATATATTCTAACAGGGTGCATAATTTTTATAGAAAGTTTGCTGTATAAGTTCCGCTTGGAATTTGTCTCTTGCAAGTTTTATGCCTAAAATTATTGTTAGTGTAGATATGAGCATTAAGGCTGGGCACCAGACCGAACCACTAGCGGGTACCCGGTACCCGGCCCAACTCGGGCCCGGGCCCCGAGAGGGTGGGCCCGATAATTTGCTTTTAATATTTATTTTATTAATTTTTATATATACATATAATATTTTATTACGAGTAATTATATTTATATATTCTTTTATATTAAAAAATATATTTTTTAATTTAATCGGGCTCTGGTTTTAACGGTCGGGCTGGGCCCAGACCCGAGTTTCGGGTGTCGGGCCAGCCCGAGCCCAGCTCCTTATCGGCTTAATGAGCATGCATTGCCCGCATCAGCAGATATTCATTATATCAGCCTGTATCACCTGATATGCATCATATCAGCCCCTCCCTGCAACAAGGCAGGCCAGTTCAGGCCCTTTCAAATATCATTCAATGTAGTGTATCATTTAAATGGCCAATATAAGTTTGAAACCAATATTTACAACGTTTGTTAAAAGATATAAAGATGTCGTCCAACGCTGTAGCACACAGTCCTAGGGCAGGCTTCCTTTCTTTCAATGTACACCCTCCCGTTCCTTCTCATGTCAAAGCCCTAAAGCATGGGCTTGGAGACCAATTCTCAAAGTATGCAGGATATGTATATAGTTGCAAGAAGTAACATGTTACCTTGACCTAATTTTCAACTTGATGGCGAATCGTTTTTGTACATATCTCCCCTAAATTTGCTTTCAATAATCAGCCATTTGTAAGCCTTTTTTCCCTCCTAAGGCGTTTAGAATATATATCATTATATATATATATATATATATGGAGAGAGAGAAAGATAAATGGGTAGGTAGGTAATAGCCTATCAGGAATGATATGGGCTACTGATTTAGTTTACATGGACGGTTAGGAAAAAAGAGAAAAAGAAGATATGACATTTTAGTCATCTAATACAGATTCACAACCTTTCCTCTTTTTTCTCTCAATGTCAATATGGAAGAAATCAATGGCTAAGATCGTTTTTGACAGGTTTAGCACCACATGTTCAAGTACTTGTCAACAGATACTCCGCATATTAATATTGATTAGACCTAAGATCTATTGGTACAAAAGTAAAACCTTATCATCTTGTAACGTCCCACTCCGAGAAGTTTAGTCTCATATATAAGATTGAGAAAAATCTTGGGGCACACTTAAGACAGATTCCCTAGTTGCTAGTCATTTTAGGGTTGAAACCAAAGATACTAGGAAGCAGGTTGGAATCTACCTGACCAAGAGCCCAAGCCCAGAGTTTGAGTGGGTCAAGCTGTAATAGTGGTATCAAAGCCGGTTCAACATTTGAACCTTGGCTACCACATAAGCAGACAGATATGCCTTAATGGGGTGGATTGTAACACCATACTTTGACAAGTTTTAGTCTCGTAAGATTGTGAAGAATCTTGGAGGATTTATGAGGAGGTCAGTTGAGTGATAGGTTGTCCTAGTTTCTAGCTATTTTGGAGCTGGAAAGAAGCTGCTATATATAGGGCAGGCTAGATCCGCGCAACTAGAAGCCCGAGCCTGGTGTGGGAGTAGGCCAGGTAGTTACAAATCTGAAGTATTAATTGCCTTTAATTGTTCAAAATCAAATACCCATAATTTCTTACATTTCATGGAAGATTAGACTCAATAACATGATAAGACCATCTGGGGCATTGATCGTAAGTGTTTGGTTATAGGTGAGGGTCTTAAGGCCTCTGTAAGATCATGATAACATCATGGCTTGCTTAATTAGCTCTTAGAAGAACCCTCAGCTACTAAATACAATACCCAACTTTGATGTTCACAGTCGCATGTGGATTGGCAGATTTCTCATAGTTGGGGCTGCTGAACGTGCAGCAAGTTTATGATAAGGGATGCTCAATACAAATGGTCCATTAGATCATGTCCTTAAGATACACCCTTGCCATACTTGCAACCTATCCTACACCTACCATCCATCACTAATTCATTTGAATTTAAAAATGGAAATCATATCATTCCACTTCTTTTTTCGTTCAGCTTATCTTTATGTCCTTTTCATCCACCTTAAAGCAAAGATATCAAAATGTGCAGTGGAACACATCTTAAAAAGGAATTGACATCATTCATCAGAAGGGAAAAAAAAACAAAAAAGGAACCAATCATGTAATGCCAAATTAGCCAACCCAAAGCAGCAAAAAAGAGAAGAAAAGGTCAGATTGTCAATAGCATGCTTTGGAAAGCAAAAATAAATCTGCACAGGTTGGCTACGTAATCACAATTGTTTTAGGGTCAGCAACTCAAACAAAAATTTGGCAAATAAGACCTCATTTGCCGCTCCAGTGCCTGGATAAAATTGTCCATCTTCATGTCTATGTAAAGAAATATAGGCACCTTCAAAAACATTGCTTGTTAGAATACAGAACACAGGATTTTTTGTAAACAACGCTCTTAAACAACAATCACAGATGAACCCCAAGCGATACTTATGCTAAAAACTAACTAGAACTCAAGCAAAATGCTGAACTGAAGGGAAAGAGAGAAAAGTAGCAAACAACTTCTACTTCATTCATTCATCAACTATCTTACAAAATGAACCCACGTCCCCTCATATAGAGAACGGAATGGCTTGCAGATCTGGATCCATTTACAGGTATTGGAAACTAACTAGATCCAGTTACACAGATATGGATCCACTACTTAGATATTTATAGTCAGGATCAGAACTAAGGTCCAAATAACCAAACAAAATCCCAAGCATAAGTCGGAACTATAACAAACTATTAAATCTCATTATAATTCAAAATAAGTTGGATCTGGATCTATCTGCTTCTGGCTCTGCATCAGGCGCCAACACCTTGCATCGCCTAAGTCCAGCACTTAGGTGATGCAAGTGGAGTAGCACCTAGGCATCACCTATCCAATACCTAGTTCATTGAATAAAGAGACAGCTGTCCCCTTTCAACTCTCTATCATATATTCATATGTGTACATATTCCTACAACTCTACTTTCATTTGATCACATGTAGACAAAAAACGACCACTAGTACATCCAAATGAAAAGCCTAGACAATCAACTTTATATTATTGTAGAGGATCACCGTGCGGTTTCCTTCAAAAATTTCTTGGGTACCATTACCATGATGCACATCCTGCAATGTCAAGAAAACAACTAAAGTCAATAAAGCCTCAGAGCATTAACTTCAAACTTCCAAAAATAGACACTTCCCAAAATGTAACAAACGATCAACACAGAGTAAACACGTATGGTTAAATCATGAACTATACAAGCACGTCTGAGGATTCACAAAATACTACCCAATCAACAATTAACACTCTATCTGCACCAGCAGCTTGAGCAGCCAAGGCAGCCACTGCTGCATTGTTGTGCAAGCAAAAGCCCATTGGTTGTTTCAAACCTGCATGATGACCAGGAGGTCTGACCTGGCTTGTGACAGGTGAAAAGGAAATTGTTATAAGTTATAACCATGAATAAATGACAAAGGAAAAGGAGAGAGAATGACAGAGAGAAAACATTGGATATTCAACCCACAAGTGCAAAACCATTTCTAGCATGTCCTTGCATAATAGCTGAGGCAAGATCTGCACATAATCCTGCTGCAAGTCTTGCAGCTCGAGCTGAATGTCCATTGGCATATGTATCAGATGTGAAGTAACTGTCACCCAAAAAGAAAAGGAAATAAGTTTATCTCCTTCTTGAGAAAAATAAAATGTAGAGAAACTATGGAACAATTGGAAGCAGTGCAACGGCTAGTTTAGTTAATAAACTGCCCTGAAATGAATATAGGAATTAATGCTCCCAGTGCACTTACTGCTCTTCTGATCTGTTTGTGCTGCTGTGAAGAGTTTGTTCATTGTGTATGATAGGTTCTTATCGAACCTAAGGTTATTATTTTGGATTCTTTTAAATCTTCATTCAAGATGTTCATAACACAAATTAATTACAAAATAATGGTGATTGATGTCCTTGTATTATCACTTCCTTGAACAAAATGCATAAGTGGGCAGTAAACTCATGCATATAGGTGTTTGCACTTATCAGATTTCTATGCATAGCACATGATAAATAGAGATCCTTGAGTGACTATTCCTAAACAGCATTCTCATTTGCTTACTGTAGAAGTCCAGGACAGAAAAACAAGCGAAGAACTGAACTGCAAGTAGCATCTAAGTGTCTTCTGCATTAGATTTTATGAATATAAACTATTTGTGTGCATCTCAACACTCCCCCAGTTCAAGTATATCGATTCTTACACTATCAACTGTCCTGTCTTTTCAACAAGAATAAGTATGTGTATTGATGCCAATATCCTCCTTCAATGGTCAATGCAGAATATTTTAGCTGTTAACTCGTCTCAGAACGACAGGATAATCACTTTAGATTCAGAAGATATCTGATGAAATAAAAGGCAAATAAAAATGCTGCTCTATTACATCAATGTCACAAATATCACTGTTTTCTTCCCCAAAAAAAAGGAAAAGAGAGGAGAAAAAAACAAAAACAAGGAAAAGAGAGTTGTGATGTGTTCTGAAAAAAAAAAATGCTGAAACGAGAATCACATGTTAGTTGGACAAATTCCCAATATTTTTCCAAGAAAAACAAATTTCACAGTTAATCGCCAAGAAAAACCCCACAAAAACCCGAGAATGATATTTGTCACAAACTCATTGGACTTAAAAACCTTCACCAATTATACCACCAACAAGGCTACGTCATCCAAAGCAGTGGTAGCTACACAAAGTAACAGACTAAGGACATTAAAGGCCAAAGTGTACATGAAAAGAACCAAAAATATATACCTGGATAGCATATAGCTAGTTGCTTTAACAGCATTAACATGCTCCATAGAATGAATCTGCATTGCATTTTTAGCACTATAGCACACATCACAGACCTCAAAATGAAGAAATAAATAAATACATGCATAAACTTCAAAACCAGATTGTTGACTTTGTAATATCTATGATATAAGGAAATTTCACATGGAATGGATATGGGAATAAGCACGAAACAGATGCATTTAAGACAACTTGCTCGCATGAAAAAATGAGAGAACATTTCCCGTGAATAAATAAGCACATAAAAATATACATCTGCACACTCACAAAGACTATGTGGGTGTATATGCATTTGTGTGCACTAAGTAAACAAATTGCACAAGTTGACAGTTGATATTGTAATCTAGATGACATTAAAACTTGACCATAATTTGCAGGGCATTTACCTAGATACTAGATTGTCAATATGTCCAACAGAGGTAGTTTGAGTCCCTTATAAGACCCTCAAAATAATCAAATGCATTTATATAGAATAAAGCATCAAAGACACACACACACATATATAAAGAAATAACGCATATATTTCTACAGATTAGGGATTAATTGGCTAATAAATAAATAAGTTAACCAGTTGACCTATCTGACCAACTAGCCATGGGTTGACAACACACAACTGACTCATTCAATTATTCGGGATTGTAACACTTTATGTTGAGAAGCTTAGTCATGTATTGAAGATTGTGAGATGTCTTTAAGCACATACAAGGGGGTTAAGTGAATGGTTTTCTTGGTTCCTACTTCCTAGCCTTTTTGGGGCTAGAACCAACGTTGTCAAGGTTTAGGGTTGGGATCCGCTAAACTAGGAGGCTGAGCTCAGTGTGAGAGTGTGTCCGGTCATTAGAATGGTATCAGAATCAGTTCAACACTCAAACTTAGGATGGCGGATTGGGATCCCAAAACTAGAAGCCCAAGCCAGTGTGGGAGTGGCTTGGATAACAATAGGGATTACAAATACTATAATTAAATGTCTTAAAATATTTTATAAATCACTAAAGTTGATACAAAGACATTAGAATGCTTGGTTAGATTAACTTGTGTGTTGATCTAAATTGTTATCTAGTGCTATTCATGATACATAAACTAAATATACAGTCAATACAAGCTCACCAGATTTGTCATATAAATGATATGGAACTCTTGGTGAATGGGACCAGCTAGGCCTGGGCATCGGGCCGGGCCGGGCCGGCCCGAACCGATCTGGCCCGTCGGGCCGCTCAGCCCGACCCAATAGCCCGGGTCTCGGCCCGACCCGATAGCCCGGGTCTCGGCCCGACCCGCCCTCCCGACCCCCTTTCCCCCCGCCCTCCCGTCGCCCTCCGATGGAGGAGGAGGGAGGGGAAGCGGCGACAGAGGAGGAGGGGGAGCGGCGAGGGAGACGGAGGAGGAGGGAGAGGGGGAGCGGAGAGGGAGAGCGGGAGAGGAGAGGAGGAGGGAGAGGGGGAGCAGAGAGGGAGTGAGGGAGACGGAGGGCGGGAGTCGGGTCGGGCCGGGCTGCCGCCAGGCCCGAGCCAAGTTTTTCCCGGCCCGAACCCGGTTCCGACCGGCCCGGCCAGGCAGCGGCCCGACCCGACGCCCAAACTTAGGACCAACATCTATTTTAGGCTTAGATACAATTACAAATGTTATTT